>NC_072855.1:40183846-40819038 GCF_028858705.1 Grus americana | reverse complement strand
CTGTCCTTGACTTTCTGCTTCTATTAGAATTCTGGAAGATCATTAGCCACCTCTGGGATGTATTTGATTAATAGGCTTGGTTAAACAAAAGAAGTGAGGTCAAGCGTGATCAGAAATTATCAAAAATGTTTATTCCAAAGGGAATTTCCACTTTCCAAATTATGAATGAGGGAAAGTACTTTCTGTCTTGACTCTGATTAATCTAACTGTGTTATATCATAGCGATAACCTGTAAGAGCTTAGTTTTGCCTATAAATAAAGTTTCATGCTATACTGCACTGTTTAAAAGCAGTATGTTAAAGTATGTACTAGTAGTATGCATGTTAAAGAATAATAAACTTAAAAGACAGTTCTAAGGAACTAATGTATTTACGAACACCATACAGATTATTTAACTTGGAATAAGACAAGGAAGTGCACTCTTTGATGTCATTTTTTTCCTCTGAAGATGATGATGTAGGCTTTATTTTCCATCTGCATAATTTCATACAGAAGAGAATTCATCCAATTCATGTTCCGTTACCTATGTGCAAATATTTATCTGTGCCAGAGATGGAGCTATTGGCTGGTTGTTACAGATGATGATGCTACGGTGGTGTAGAAAGAGTGAGAATGTATTTTAACCATTAGTAATCTCTGTATTTTCTACTCCCCTTCCTCCTCAGTCCTTGATCTTCCAGAATTTATCAAGCAGATCATTTATTTCAAGCAATGATGAAATGGAAGAATTATGTAGACACATGAGTAACACTATAGTTTGGTTATGTTTTTTTTTCTGTTGCTCCTGTATTCTTCTTCAGGTCCATTGGTTTGTTCGGCTTAAGCACACTTTATAGCCTAAAGATGCTATTTCTGTCTACTTAGTTCCCCATGAGATGAAAGCAATGAGTTTCATTGTATTTATTTCTATGCTATTCACAATTAGGTTTATGGATCTATACTATGAATGTCTGTGTCTTATAAAGCTAATCCATAACTCTCACTTCTCTGATGATGGCAGTGAGTCCCTGGAGATACAATATGACTTAATTTCCTTATTATAACATCCTTTTGGGCTTCTAAATTACTGCTTTCCTAAAAATGCTGCCAACGCAGGTAGTAGGTTTGCACTAGCTGGATCTTAATCTGGAACATTGGTATCATTCTCCTGATTAATAATGAGTCATTTTTTGTTTATTAGCCTTCACAGGCATGAATTTGTCTTTCTTGAATAGGTCATTTTGACCTTTTTTATGCAATTTTTATTTGCAAAACTTTGACAGTTACATCAAATGGTTTACCAATAGAGCAAAGCTTACTGAGTTTTCATCTTTTCAGAGCCAGTATTACTTGGTCAGCATGTGCTTGCTCATAACTTAAAGATCTGTACCAGTTTCTTTAATAAGAACAACTCATTAGCTAGATATCATCTTCCTGCAACTGTCTTGGTTGTCCTCTAAACAAATTAGTTTAATTTTCACTAGGTACAAATGAAATTCAATGTAGTTATATATGTTTACCACAACTGTTTCATTTATTGACAGACTTCACAAAATCTTCTATTTCCAGCTCCATCTGCTGTTTCTGACACAGAAACAACAACATGCTCTCTCTTAAACACAGTCACATCAATAAAGGAAGATGTGCCAGAAACTATTTAAAGCCTAGTGTAGGGGTTTTATTCAGTTGATACGTTTCCTGAGAGTTGTTCAGACATTATGGTCATATGTTATATTTTAAAACTCTGATCTGTTCAGACATTGTGCAGTCAGATTTACAAAAACAGAAAGTAGATTCTGTGTGCCACCAAAAGAAAAAAAAGAGCACTAAATATAATAAGAAGTGGCCATAAGGTCTTAATCTAATGCATAAGGGAAGATCTTTGTTTTTCAGTCCAGAGTTGTATTACTGGATTACGTTTTACATAGTAATTAAGTTGTTATAAACTTAAGCAACTATCATTTTTACGGGTTTTTTCTTGTTTTTATACGTGGAGAATCACATGGAGCGAAATCCTGATGAAGGAAAAACTCCCATTCATTTAGCAAAAGGGCTGTTTTCCAGCTGCCACCTCAGTGAAAAGAACATTTCAGTTTACTTATGGGAAAATAATGTTACAGGAGAAAAAATGACAGCTTTCTCAGATGAGCTTTTTAAGAAGAAAACAATCTTTTTCAAATGTATAATGCAACAGTGGTTTTCAGTTTTTTGCTGCAGCAGCTTGGTTCATGGGGCTCAAGTATTGCCCAGGCTCCTCTTAGAGGTTCTTCTGTGATTCTTCACAACTCATCGTTGTCTTTATTGCATGAAACCCCCCTTCATATCATCAGCAAACTAACGTCACCCTGTGGTTTACCACTTGTTTTCCAGGTACTTTTTAATATATTGAATAGAATATATATAGGGCGTAGTACAGACTATGGCAAAACTTCACTGGCAATCTGCTCTAAGAACTAACCGTTTCATTTTACCCTCTACACCATATATTTCAGTCACTGTATATTTATACGTGTCAGGTTTTTCATCTTATGCTATGGCTTATTAAATTCCTTAAAGACCTCACGGAAATCCAGGTGGACTATGTCAGTTAGACCACACTCATCTCTGTGCAAAAAGTCTGAAATTTTGGGAGGGCAGGATTTCCTTTTGCAGGAGCCACGCTGACTTTTTTTGTATTTATCCAGCTGAGGTGTCCTTCAGTTATACTTTCTCATAATTTGTTACTGAAGCCCGTAATTCCCAAGGTGTTCTTTGAAACCTTCTCTGAAGATTGGTACCTGAATAAGAGAGTTTGAAGCCAGGCAGAGTTTAAAGGCCTTTCTGTTCCACTTATAAAGCATGCAGCTTTCATAGCTTGTATTACCAGCAGAGTTAGTAGTCTTGTAGCTGTGCTAGTCTGAGGGCATCAGTGGGGCAAGGAATAGGTCTTTTCAGTAAAAAAAAAATTAATAAATCCATTGAACCCATCCTTTTATGGTTACATGTAAGCTTTGATTAGTTTTACTGCAGATTCTATGTGTAATTGTATATACATACATATATATGTGCATGTATAACTCTATATTACATAATTGCATGTGGAATATAAATGTATATTATGCTGTATAATATGTAACTCTACCTATATAAAAGGCCGTATTTGTGGCTGTGCATTTACATTTGAATGTGCATAGTTATTTAAACTTCCATCTAAGTTGCTTTTAGATGGAAGATTTTTCATTCCATTTTTTCATACATGGACAAAAAAGACCATTTTTTATTATTATGCTGGGATCTGGAGCACTGACCCATGCAAGTATAGAAGCTAAATCTGAGAGCCTTGAAGAGCCTGGAAATTAGGGACCACAGGAAAAACATCTGCTATGCTAGAGAGAGCTAAGTTGGGTCTAGGGTCTTGCTTGTGCTGTTTCTACTACTGCGTCTTTTCCCTTTGCTGCTCAAATGGAACGTGCCGCCTCCCGTTGTTAAATTCGTTGCATCGCTTTATCGGCAAGTGAAGGTCAAGTCATAGATAAAACGTTACCAGAATAGTTCTTCGTGGTACCTAATTATGAAACGCATCACTCATGTTATCCACACATTTATCTTCTACTCCATGCAAACTGCAGTAGTCCTCTTTATCACATTTTTGGTTGCTCTTTAATAATAATAATGTCAATCTAATGTTCTAGAAAGAAAGAAGCTGTCTATAATATGTATTACTTTTGAAGTCTTAAAACAAACTTTAAATATGGCAGTGCTGAGTTTATGTTTTGTTTTCCTGAATCCCTATCTTGTAATTACAAGAAGATTTTAATGAATTATAAAACACGTATATTTATTTATTTATGTATTTTTAAGGAAATAATATGGAGTAACTGCTTTTGTGACTGCCATCCAAGTCAGACTAATAAAATATAAATGAAGATCTCTTTAAAAATAAATTGGAAGCAAACATACCCATTTGCCCTTGTTATCTAATGATTCTTTTACGTTTTATCTTTCACTTAGGAAATTATAATAAGTTTATTGAATATTAAAATATATATTCTGTGTTACTAGAGCTACAGAGCTCGTTTCAGACAAGTCTATTTTTTTTAAGAACTAAGATCTTTCAAAAAAAAAAAAAAAAAGTAGGGTAGATTTCTGTCTGCACCGTATCTCTTTCCCAGAAAGCACTGAGAGATATATATATACACACACACCTGTTTGAAATGGCAGTGTGATACTACGTGTTGGACGGTTTAATCCGCGTGGTGGATATAAAATATTTGAAGTGATATTTCTGTTGGTTCATACTTTTACAAAGTTTTGGTTGGTTTTATTGTTTTTTAATGCAAGATATCTCTGCAGAATATGTTTTGCTCCTTGGTTGTAGAAAGGATTTCACGCCTTCGCACGCAGGAAACTTGCTTCTTGTGCTCTTGCAGACAGCAGCAAGCTTGGAGGGCTTGCAAAGACATGGAAGGACAAGATTAATATTGAAAATTATTTTGACAAATAAATAAATTAATCTAATAAGGAGATGCTATTCAGTAAGGGCAAGTGCAATGTTTCTACACTTTGAAACAGAATATATTAAAATATATACAGAATATATTAAAATATATACAGAATATATTAATACATATATAAATAGATATAAGAGAAATAAAGATAAATAGAAATAATTAGCAAGTAGAGAACAGGGAAGCTTACTCAGTAGCAATTATTTAGAACAGGAACTTGGGACTACGGTGCTTCACAAACACAGTGTGACTTAATAGTCTTTTTTGTGTTGCCAAAGGTTAAAATGCTTGCAGGTGATATTCCTATACATGCATCCTATATTTCAGAGAAACAGCAATGCCTCTATAGACATACACTGTTCAGGTTTTGGTTCCACATTGCGAAAGGTTCTGGAGTTAATGTTTTAAAAAAAGATGTGGAAAAATCAGGTCTGTAAGTCTACACTGTGTTCATTTGCCCAATTTATTGGCAGCACTATCTCTTACCGTCTGGTAACACAGAGGAAAAACACAAGACAAATACATTAATATGGTTTCAATACACGAGATATGAAGTAAAAGTTTTGATCGAAAGGTCCTGTAAGGATAGACGGTTGCTCTTTGTGGAAGATTTCTGGGGTTTTTTAATTGTAAAAAACAAAACAAAACAAAAAAATCCATGGTAGACTGCCAGGGCAAATCAGTCCCTGCAAATCACGCAGAAGAGCACAAGAGGCATCTTTTATGGCATTTATACTTTTTCCTATTCTTGCTGCTTCTTAGCCTTCCCTCACTTCAGCGCGGCAGTACTGTAGATGAAATGCTAGCTGGCCAGCTGGTTTCCACCATGCACACCACTCTCATTCCTGGAAGCTTTCCTGGGCAGCTCTCCTTTTGTTTTATTTCATTTGACGTCCATATTGAAAAACCACAAAATTCAAAGTTTGTGGTGAAGAATTTATACCTATTTAGCTATGTGCGCTTTCACACCTACTCTCATAGTGAAACAAGCCCCTATAAGCCATTTCACAATTTTTGTTTCAAACTTCACTTCATCAAACTTTTCTGGAAAAGCACTATGAAATGAAACAATAAGAAATCAGTAGCATTGATAAGTTCCATGTTTATGTGCTTTCCCTTATTTTTTTTTTTTTTAGAAGGAAATTATTTCTTGTATGACTTTTTTTCCCTGCTGTCTGGAGGCTTCAAATGTCTTAGATCATTATTTTGCTGGCATTTTAATCTCAGGATCTATAGCAGAAAATACAAACTTCTTCCCAGCTGTTTTACTGTAGCAGTATTTATTTTATCCTTGTGTTTGCTGACATGCTTCTCTACTAACAGCAAAGGAATGTGGAACCCACCATCCTTCCAATTTTTGCTGTTCTTTTTCCTGTGAAAAAAGATAATAAGCAAAATGAATGAATTAATGTAACTAATGAAACAGAGAGAAAAGGATCTGTAACCAGGGGGATAAGAAGCTGTAATTTCATTAGAGTTTATAATGACTGGCAAAAAGATTCAAAAATAGTTGTAGTGCCAGATTGATGGGAAAAAGGAGAAGCGGCCAGCTGTTCATGATGGCTTTCTGAAAAGTTGCAACCTCTTAGATATATTTTCCAAATAGACTATGTTTTGTTGCTTCACGTGATTTAAAATACAGAATATAAACAACTATACCCATATTAAAATCAAGCAACATCCCCATGTCTCATAACAATCCAGTGTCTCTGCACAGACACATTTGTTTCACTTTTTATTATCCATAGATTGACTTTGGAGAAAATATCAAATGAGAGAGAAAAAAAGTGGGGGGGGAAGCAGCACTGATTTCCTGTACACTTCAAAAAGATCTAATGCTTCTAGTTTTAAGGTATTAATCAAACAACTTTCTGTAATACCAAACCAGTAATTAGTTGAACTAAACTGAGGAATTTCATAGTGTGTGGCTCTTGCATGTAAGTTCAAAAGTTTGGACACACTAATGAAGCCATAGGATTTCATTCCCAGGTATGCTGAAAATGTAGAGGATCTTATGTTTTAGTGTTCTGAGCAAATCTACGTGATCTGCCAGGACAACAACAACAAAAAAGGTAACCATTTAAAAGTAGATTCTTTGGAATGATAGAGAAGTACTCTAAGCCCTACAACAGGGATTATTAGTTTGATTGAGAGGGAAATTACTTCTGACCATGAGGTAATCATTTTACATGCCAAAATGTGAGGTTTGATCACCATTGTTAAAATAATTAGCACGGGTAAAAATGCGGTTGGATGTTATAAAACTGCCTGGCAGCTCTTCCAGCTGGGGAACCAGCAGCTTCCTCCACTGTTCTCCCTGAAGTCAGCTGCCAGCTAGGTTGAAACCTCTCGTTTAGTCTGGGCTGTCCGTTGTAAGGTGCTTTGTTCCTAAATTGCCTCTTGGCTAGATTTACGTGGAAAAGTGTTTCCAGGTGGTGGCAGGGATAGGTGCTTTCTTTAATAGCATGTAATAGAAACTCAGCTAGTGGGTTGCGTATTTCTCTTCTGAGCCTGAATAAAGGCATAGTTTCCAAGCCGTTACCTTAAAAAATTATTTGAAGGCTTCGTATGCATCTACATGGATGCGAGTACTTTTTTATGTAGAGAGTCATGGTACTTCAGGTAGAGCCTGTGGAGCATTATAGCCATTCAACTTGTACTTTAAAACTGATAATCGAGGTGCTATAATTTAGAACATGTGCAATAATTGATACAAAAATTAAACATTGCGCTTCAAGTGAATTAAGGTGTAATTTTAGTAAGAATATAATTTTTAATATAAGATCATTTTACATTTCTTCCGTGTCCAGTGATATGATCATATATTGATAAAAAAATCTGATTTGACACTTCTGCTTCGAGAAGTTTTTATTGCCTTTGTACTAGACTCTAAGAGACTTTAAGAGAAAGTTGGTGCAGGTTGCAAACAAGGTGCTTAACTTTGAATGGTGTTTCTGGCCTTTTCACTTATCCTAGAAATATCATTAGGAAGTTCCCCTCTGATGGTGTACAGTATTCATGGAAATTATATATGGAAAATTCTTTTGTTTACATATTATATGACAATTTATTAAGAGTTTTAGGGAATCTTATAGACACAGAAAAGAGACATTTTTATCCATTTGTAAAAAGAAAGAAGTGGAACAATGAAAAGTAAAATGATCAACATAAATATATAGTCTTCCTCTGTATGCCATTGTGAAATGTAGGAATGAAAATCCTAAGTATTTCTGTTCTTCTGTGTAGTTAGCACAGTTTTGTACTAGAGCATACCACAGATAATTACAGCTCTTCTTAATTTCCAAAAATGTCTGTGGTTTGACATAATAAGACAAATCTCCCTTCATAGTAATGGTTGTTTTCTAAATTATCTGGCCATATTAGGTTATAAATGTTATTAGAGCAGTAACTCAAGTAACGATAACTGAAATATTAATAATTTTAACATTTTTAACTTAGTAATTTCTAGTGACTGTTGCTCTGATGTGTCCAAGCTTAAAAAGAAAATAATATTGGGTCCATATTTTTTTGAAACCTAAATTACTTCCTTTCTCAAATACACCAGAATAGCGTGAAATATTTTAGCAATAATATATAAGAAATTATACCGTATTTCTCATACTGTTAGATCTTGAACATGCATTCTACGGCATGTCAAATGCCTGAAACTATATATTATCAGGATTTTATCCACAGCCTAGGAGGTTTTAATAGAAATTACCCATAAATAACATAATGTATGTAAAAGAATTGGTCTTGGCCATGATGATATCAGTTTGGATATCTTGATTATTAACAATATGTTACACTATAAGGTTTTTTCATTGCTTAGAGTTTACACACAAATCTCTCTCATAAATTTTGGAAGCCATGTACCTTTCTGCAGAAATAATCTGTGATGAATAGTCTTCACTTATTAAATGATGATAAGTTGTGTAACATTTCCTTGTCTCACATTTATGAAGGATTTTTCCAATATGAAAGAAGGCTACAGGTGGGATATCTTTAGGACAATATGTTTATAGGATCTCTTTATTAATCAGCAGGTTTGCGGACTGCTTGAATTTATGTTAAAACATACGTACGACCCACACCCTTCTGTAAGGTGCTTTCATATTTCCCTGGAGTTTGTCCTCCAATGCCTGATAGCAGTGAAACTAAATTTGAACCTGTTGTCTTGGAATAGAAAATTACACAATTCAGTCCTCCTCTAAATGACAAAGGTCTCCGTGGTAAAACACCTGTCAAATTACTCACACAAGAGGAGTTTTAACAAAGATGTATTAACAGCAGAGAAGTTTCAAATTGGAAAAGAAAAGCGTATTTAATTACTGAGGTTTACCATTTCTTGTGAGGTGAAGCATGACTGATATTTAGACACCTGATTCCACAGGTCTTTTGTTTCACGGAAATACTGGTGTATTTTTGTCGGAGTGTAGCCATCTGGCTTAAAACTTGCACAACCTGCTACTGTTCTAAAATGTGCTTTGTTGACATATATGAAAGTCACAATGCTTCCTGGCAGAAGGAGGTTCCATAGAAGAACTGTAGTGGAATAAGGGAATATGTATTTCCTTACCTAGGGGAACACAGTCTCTATATAATGGAGTATCTGTTGCCTAACCCTGTCTAATACTTAATAAACCTGTTATGTTTGAGATAATCAGATATATTTCTCATTTTCATATGTAGGCTAAGCTTTCATGCATTAAGTTTGCCTACAGTTTGGGATATTTTCTATGGGCTGGTTATTGTCATGTTGCAGTGTTTTTACAAGTCCTAATGCTTGGCTGTTGATCCCTTCTAATAATAACTTATATAATTTAATATCTTCATATCTACTGTTAGTACAGTAATTACAAGGGGTTTTTGGCTGAAGACATGCTTATTGAGTAGATATTGAGAAATCAAATGATGGGGTTTCTGAGTAAAATTTCTCAGTATAGTCTTATTAAAAATTAATCCAATGTATGCTTTTTGCAATGCAATATTCAGAACTGTTCTGAGCAATTGCAAGCTGCTACTGTCTTCATGCCTTACTATGCTGATTCACCAGCCATATCAGACAGTGCTGCCATTTAGTTTATAAAAATGCAAAACTCTTCAATAAAACACCTTTAGTTTTAAAAATAGCTACAGCAATAGAAACCTCCTTTTTGTTTAACGTTTACCCAGTTAATTAGATTACAGCTGAATTCCTTAGAGGAGACAGTACAAATTTCTGTATGCGTAATCTCATTTTGTAATTTTGCATCTGCAGTTATTAGTGAAAAAGTAGAAGAATACATTATAGCTATTAAGATATTGCTTATGACGTTCTAAGCAGGGAGCGCTTACAGCTGTTATTCTTGGTTGACCCAGTTGTGAGAGCAGTTGGGTTGCTGAATAGCAGGTCTACTTTGTAACCAAGTGCAAGTTGATCTTTGTGCTGCAAGAAAACTATCTGAAGGCATCCCTTTTTTATTTTTTTTCCCCCTTAAAACCTGTCTCATTTTAGCCTGCCGCTCTCATGCAGTTAAGTTTCAACATAGGACTCAGTAGCGTGCAGTCAATCTATGCTTGACATGGTCTGTCATCATATGTCACAAAACAGCATGCATACACAGCTTTCCTGCAGCAGGATTTTTCTTCTCTATCCCCACGATTCTCATTTGACCTTAATTAAGAGCTCCACTCAATAGTTATATTTCTGCTTAAAAAATTCATACTAGGAGGACAGGAAAATAAAAGGTTATGCTTTGGAGGGCCAATTCATTACGAGAAAAAAAATATACCTACCTTTGTTTTCTGGCGATAGCTGACCAGGAGAGCTGAGTGCCCATGCCTGTCTCTTCCATACGGCATGTATATCTGTTTTCAACAGAACTGAATCCGCAAAGGACATGAACAGGAGTAACATTTTCTGAACAACCAGATTATTTACTACTTGGAATACCTGTTGCCTTTACCTACTGTTCTTTGACATACAAAGCAATGTAAAGAAAGAGGTAGGCTCAGAAGGCAATAGTCTCCTCAAATTCTTTGAGAAGGCCACTAAAGACAAGTAAAGAGTGCAAACACAAGTCTGAAAGCAGCCTTTAGAACTTATGAGTCACTTGTGTGACTAAATTTGCTGTAGACTGCTAAAGGGTGAAACGGCAGGTAGTGTCTAGCCCCATAAATAGGTGTCCTTCTGCTGACTTCAGTTTTAAACTCTAAGAATAAAGCTTCAGCCTAAATATAAAGTAATGCTCAGAAGTCTTACAATTTATCATAGTTCAGAATCCAATTTTTCTTTGTTGTCTTAAGAAGAAAACCACAGTCACTGTAAAAGTTTCAAAGTTTTCAAGTCTTTTTATGATTACAATCATGGTTCCTTCCATCAAGGATCAGAAACAGTGATGTGATTTTTAGAAACGATTAAGCAACATACTCAAATTCTAAGTGTTGGATACTATAGAGTCTACAGACTCAACATCTAAAAACGCTGAATTTCCTATGATTTGTTCTGAATTATTCACTCTGCTGTCAGCTATCTATTGGTCTCTGTAGCTAAGGGACTATGCTAACAGCTTTGATAGGCCTTCCTTTTTCTAATTGCATTCTTTGCCCTGTCTTACAAAGTATTTTCATTCACCTCTCAATCCTACTGGTTGGTTGCTCCAGTAACAAGGACTGTCAATGACTGTGGTTAGTAATTATGCTGATAGGGGCAGACAATCCATCATGGTGGATTTTGCATGTGGCGGCTGACAATTAATCATGGGGCCATGGTGCAGAAACTACACAGCAGAGCAGAAATTTGTCTTCTAAAGGCCAGTTCAGGGTTGGAGCATAAAGAATAATGAGCCCATAGCTGGTAGCTCTTGTTTACCAATCAATCTTCCTATTTTGCCTTTTAAACTCCTCTGTAGGGTTTGATGAAATCGTCCATGGAAGTGATAATAATAGCTCAGCTGAAAAAATGCACATTTGAAGATTTTACTTTGATACTCTTGGGTGGTTGGGATTTTTTTTTATGTTTCCATCTAGTACATAGTAAGAGGAGTTAGATACTTGATAAATTAGAAACTGGATATATTCGTTTTGGCACCAGGTGAGGGGGGAGAAATCTGTACAAGGGTGGAAGGTCTTGTTGCTATACTCATGACAGACATAAAGTATCCCCATAAGATCAATAGAGGAGTCCTGAAAGTAACATGAATATTTGCTATCACGCTTTGACAGTATATCCAGAGATGACTGATGTTCTGTCAAGGCATCTCCACTGAGATTCATTGAAAATGTTCTTCCTTCTGAGGATTCAGTATCTTGGCTGTAGCTTATTGTATGAAAGCCATTGGAAAGCATGAAGTTATTTGTAGCTTGTTCCCTGAACTTGCCTAGTACTGGCTAAGGCGGTGGTGTTCCCACAGACGTTGTAGTCCAATGTTTCCGTAATGATAGGATCCCTCAGCCACACTGAATGTAGTCGGGGACAACAGGTTGTACTTAGCTGCAATAATAAAGGTTTATGGAGATTCAGAAGAAAAAAAGACTGGAGCAAGCCAGCATTCATTTTTGTCACTTGACAATAGGATGTCATAGTTCCTCTTTGAAAATTTTGTCGGTTCCTTCTTGTTAATTTTTGTTTTGCTGCTAAGTTTCATCATTCTCAGAGGCTTTCTCAACCCTTGTTGATAATTATTGTTTTACTCCCTCCCACCCCTGGCAGTGGTCAGAGGTATCAGCTGATAATGTGGACCCTTCCTCATGGTGTTTGAAGACAATCCTGCAGGAAGATCTGTCTCACCTATACCTGCCAGTCTTAGAGCTACTCAGTTTTATCCGTTGAGTCCAGGATCTCACGGGGGTGCATTGTTGCATCTGAGTGTTAGAGCGCAGGATGCAGACATGGCAAGCACTTGCAGAGCAATTGCTTAGTGAACACATCAGAAAGAAATTTGGCCTAGTAACCCATAAAGAAGAGCAGGCAACAATGAATTCACTTATTGCAGTCTATGCTTGTTTCTACCTGAAAAATTTTTGTCACAAAAGGCAGATGAGATAGGATTCCACTCCTTTTTCCTTCCTGATGAACACTCCAGCTGAAGCTAGTCTGGCAGAAAGCCAGTGCAAAAGATTAATCTTTGATTTATTTTTCTTTAAAGAAAAATATAAAAAAACCAGTCTATAAAAAGCAGCACTTTAGAAAATCGTTAAACTGAGTGTAGTTTTTGTGGTGCTTTAAAAGTCAGTGTCTGTCTGAAAGCAATAGGATATTGAGTGAGATGGACCTTTAGTCTGCGTCAGTATGGCTCTCTATCAATAAGCATATGATCCACGCTTCTCTGAAAGCCTCGTGGCCACTTATATTCTTTAGACCCAAAGTTGTAGTGCATCCATTATATCCGGTGAACCTTGAACTAGTTCCCAAATATAGTCTAAATAAGCCTTGCCTTCCAACCCAGTGGCTTGGGCAGGTCACTTCTGACTACATCATGTACAGCTATACGATGGGTACTTAATGACACCGTCCTTTTCTACTGAAATGAGAGGTGACTGTTTCATCTACTGACATCAACCAGGACATGTTATGTCACTATGACATTTCCACCAGTGAGTACTTTTAAGTATACATTAGATAAGTATCTGCCACAACAATGAGCTTACGGTTTCTCTTGCCTCAAAGTAGAGCGATGGACTAGCTACCTCTTAAGGACCCTTTCATCTTTATTATATTTTTGTCTATATTTTGCATAAAAACACATCATCTTCTCAGTAGTGTTTCTGGACAAAATTTGACATATGCATGTTATTTATTAACACTCCATCATTTGCAAGGAGCATCTACTCTGCTTCACATACTTGTTAGACAATTTCTAAACATACATGTTTTGTGTCATGTAGTTCACTGAATGCAATGCATCGAGTTCATTGTTTCATTATTGTGTAAATCGTCAGAGTCTGCACAACGTGTATGGACCTTCCTGTCTATTTGGAGTGATAACCGTATAATTCTGCCAAAGTTTTCTTTCATCCTCTGTCTTTTCTGTTCCAGTGAAATCTTTCATAATCTCACCATGTTTTATACTAGAACTTCATTTGTTTTCTGGGGTGCTTCTTTACCTTTCTCAAGCCTTTTTTCTCAGTTTCTGAATACTTGAAATATTTGTTGCTTATTTGCTAGAATTCTGTAATACTGGCCTATTGTATATTGAATATAGGCCCTTTTTAGTGATGTTACTGTCTGATGATGAGAAAGTAGTGAAAATCCAGAGAACTCCAAATAAAATTTTTCTTCTGGACTTTTGTGCAGCTGCTGCCTGATGTTGAGCAAGTTGCTTTTCTCTCTGTGTTTGCTTTGGAGTCTATAAAGTGGGGCAAGATTACCCTCATCTTTGACAATTCTAAAAATAAAAAGTGTTCTTGATTTTCCTATTATTTAGGCATCTGAGACAAAAATGGAGAACTTTTTCTCTTTTTCATATAAATGATTTAGCGTAGGAAAGACGCTGAATAAAGATCTATCATCAACAGGATGAAAGATTAGAGAAGGGTGCCTGTTTTACTCTTTTACCAGAAAAGTAAGGATCTAAGATTTAGCTTGAGAGCATAATCAGATCAAAAGCACTACTCAGTCAGGAGGAAGCTCTCACTGTGAGAACACACAGGAGCAAATAGTGGAAAGTGAAATCAGCATTTGCTCCAACGAGGGGAGATAAACCACAAGCGTGTGGCCTTGATTGTAAAAACAGAACTTTTAATGCTGAAAACTAAAGTGATGCACATAGTTGTCTCATCAGATGTAATGGCAGTCTGTACATGAACAAAGAGTTCTTTTCAGTAATACGAGCTGACGTAGGTTCTCTGCTGGTTTTTTCCCTTACTCCTGAACTTCACGGAAAGAATTCAGTGAAGAAACGAGGTCATCTTCTCTCGCAACAATTTGCTCTTCCTTTTACACTTTACAGTTACACTTTACAACTTCTCAGCAAAACTGGGGGGGGGGGGGAGGGTTATGGCTTGTTTAGAGCCACTACTGCCTAATCTGTTCCATGTCACCCTGTTTCCTGATCTGCTCACCTCCCTTCACTGTTGCATTATGATGTTAAATGTATTAAGTGAGGGTAGGAGTACAACTTGCTGCCCGAGATCAATTCATCTTGTAATTATCACATTTTTGGGCCTTCTTTATATGAATTAATAGTTTGCCTGTATCTTAAGTATTATCATCATCTCTTGAAATATTTTTTTCTTTTACAACAAAAAGATTTTCAGATTTGACTTTCACAACATTTCAGTTTTCTTCTGCAATTAATAAAGCTCTGATACTTATTAAAACATTGGCGAAATTGTCATCATACTTCCTATAAGTAATGTCAAACAAGGCTAGTCCAGTGGACTGGATTCACTAACTGGCAGCCTTTAAAAAAACCTAAACATTACAACAACAACAATGTAGAAAGAGAGAAAGAAAAATAGAGAGGAAAAAACCTCAACTTATTTGTTTCATTGTTCTCTTCAATGAGAATTGGATAATATGGTTAGATTATTTTCTTGTCCCTACACATAAAAATGAGATAGGTAAGTAATAAAGTAGTACTGTCATATGTACTGACTTTAATCTTTTTTTAAAAACATGAAAAATAGTATTAAATGTATTATAAAAATTAAAATGCAGAAGTAAAAAGATCACTGTAGAGCATTCAATGATATCATAAGCAGTTATGCTCTAAGGACAGATTTAAAAGTTGCAAGAGCAAGATGCATTTTGATTAAGGCAAAACTATCTGTAAAAAGGAGGACCGCAAAGCCGAAATAGACTGTAAAAATATTGTGTAGAACATTGGTATCTTATATGGCTTGCAATTACCACACTCCGTATTTATTCCTTCCTTTTGCATTTTCCTTCACCTGTAGCACCCATCCACCTCTCCATCCAGTCAGTCTGGCCGTTGTATCTTTCCACAAACCTACAGCTATCTAAAAATGACCTCTCTCCTTTTCACTTGTCTCTACTCCGCCTTGCCTTGTTTCCTCATTTGGGTCATTAGGACCACTGTAAGTCAAATAACAGTAGTGACTCTCGAAGATTTAAAAAATATGCCTTACTGTTTGAAAAGCGAGGGTAAGGAGATGGGTACATATGTCAGAGGTTGTCTTGTTTATATCAGTAAGAGTTTTGCAGATTATTAAAACTTGTTTTGAATTTCTGTGTGTGCCATTTACATGCTATAAACCTACCTACAGACAGTGGTGTTACCTAGTAAAGAATTAAGACTTCAGACTGCATTCTGTTCATGATTGATACTCCATAGGAACTACCTTTGTAGTTTCCTCCATTCTACCGTGGAAGCCCTTCTTGCCCTTCATTCCTGTGTCTTTGGTTGTTGGACAAAAATGTTGAAAAAATTGCCGTGATTTGATGGGTAAAAATGCTACCCTTGAAGATTGTTTCCTGACCCGTCATCTGGTCGCACTCTAAAGTTACCATCATGTAATTCAGTACTTGAGCAGATGCCAAGAGGTGACGGTATCAGAGGCAGCAGTGTGGCAACGGGATTTAAAATGCATAAGGCTGACCTTCATAAAGCTGCATTAATTGAAGTCAGTACACTGTAAACTGGCAAGCAGAGTGGCACTAATGAAATGTTGAGGTTAAAAATGTATGAATCAGCATAGCAGTATCATTAAACTATAATAAAGAAAACAGCCTCAAAATGTTTTGAGACTACCAAACAACTGTTTTGGCTGCACTGTTAGAATAAGATTTGTAAAGACCCAACAAGATTCAGTAGTGTTGTGTTTTGTATGAGTTAAAAATTTGTATGGTAGCACCAAGCATAAAGATTAGAGGTACAGTAATGGCTTATAATATTAGGCAAAATATTTATTGTTTGCCAATATATATCCTATTTAAGACATGACCCCCCAAAAATTCTTAATATTTCACCTAAGTCACTGAAGTGCTGCCTACCATGGCACTAAAAGTACTAGAGAATCTGTTCTGCTCAAATGAGACATCAGACTAAAATAATAAATAAGAACAAAAATCTGGGTTGCTCTTATAAGAGTGTTTGCCATCACAAAGTAGTTGTTCTTCAGGTGTAGGGGAAAGGTCTAATACCCATTGCATCTTCCTGCATAGTATTTCTAACTGGTTATGTACGCAGTGTCAGTTTTCAAAGAGATGCTCTGTCATGTACCTGTGGGGGTTTTTCCCCTGCTGTATATCAGTACTATCCTACCTGTGATCCACTTAACTGTGACAATTCTGGTTACACTATGGTTTTTATTAATAGCTGTTTCCATATTTTTTTCACTGGCTGAAAGATGTGATACTGGGTTTATAGATGTATAAAAAGAGGAAAAGGTAATAAGTGAGAAGGGGTTTGGAGCTAGACGGTTGTCACAGGGGCAGAAGGGGACTAGCAAGCTGATGCAGCAATGAAGCATGAAGAAATTGAGTTGCATGTGTCTGGTGAGAGAGAATTGTGTTGAAATATGATTTCCAAGGTGAGGTGCGTGCAATGTGTAGGCTTTTAAGGGTGGTTTCCAAGTTTCAGTAACAGTTTTAGTTGGCAGGGATGACTGAAGAGGAGCAACAGAATGCTTTTGAGTCGGATCAAGAGAAACCTGGTTCAAACAGAACAGCTCCTGGGACCACTGCAGGACTGCAAGGTAGAAATGTGTTTCTGGGAACTGCTTTGCAGGAAGGAAAAATTGGAATTTTCTTCATGCTTTGAGTTGGGAAAAGTGGCAGCATATTAGTTATAGGAAGAACGTGGTGATGAATAACTTTTGCAGATGGGGACTGCCCCAGATAGACTTGAAAACTGAACCCATTACTGCTTCTTTTCCTTTCCCTAGGGAGTTTATAGGATTTGAGCCTGAAACTTGGAGTGAGACACAGGCCAGGAGTTGTTAAGAGCTGGCTTCCGATCCTTATTCAATTCCTAAGAATTTAGCAAGAGTGAGTGAGGTAGAGAACAAAGGTTAGAAACGGCCATTTGACCTGCTTTCTGCCTCCTGTATTTCTCCCAAAGAGAATACACTGCACATTTCTGAAGGTTTTTAAGTAGTGATAGCACAGTCCAATTCAAGAGAAATTGAGGGGATGTTAGTTTTCATTTTTTCATAAAGGGAGATTGGACAACAGCTATTTCAGCAACAAACTTGGAAGGGGCATGGTGTTTCCAGGATAAAGAAAATGAAGTGCTTTGGGGAGAAAGAACTGCTGATGTTTTCCACACCTTGCACTACTACGTCCCCACTTGGGGACATTTCTGACAATGATATTCACATTTATGCCATATTTGTTTCATGCTCATCAAAGTTTTACAGAAATTTGACACATCTTTGGATGTTGCTCTGGGGACAGTGGAGGTATGTTCATTATCTACCATGTGTGCTAGCTTCTTGGGAGATAATACGGCGGAGGAGTCATGGTTGTGTGTGACACTCTCAGCTAGAGAAGTCAGGGGAAGATTGCTGGCTTTGTGTAGGCTCTGTAAAAACGTGGTTGAAATGGTAAAATGTGTCTCTGTAGCTGGAAGAACAGGCGGAAAATGATTTTCTAAAAAGATGCCAATAAACAGAAAAGTACAATGCCAAATATAATTTCAGATGTAGCTCTATTTCAATCACTACTAAAAATCTATTAAAGAAAGCAAACAAATGGAAAAAAAAAAAAGAGATAAAAACTAATACTTCATGAAATTTCTTACCGAAAGCCTACAAAATAGGGGAAACAAAGGAATATGTATCCAATTTTCAAGTTGTCTCAAAACCCCAGCTACATAACATTTAGCAAATGTCTCCATAAATACCGTAAATCTCCACTGCTCAATGTCATCACAGTTTAGAGCTTCATCTTTGGCCTTGGTAGAAAAAGTGTAGTAGATCCTTTTGAAACATTAGCAATTATTTTGAAAGCATCATATCAGATGGCTTCATTACTCTTCCCCCCCTCCCACCCCCCAAGTAAACTGTTCATTAACTAAAATACTGAAACTTCCTGTTCTGGATTGAGTTAAACATTTTGATTAAAATGAGACATTTTGGGTTTGGGATTTTGTTTAAATATTTTTTAACTTTTCTTTTAGAGATATAGTGGTGTGAAATTGAGATGAATGATTAAGTCAGAAAGTGGAAATGTTCCATTTGAAAATTGGTTTGACTGCACATTTCAGTGTGTGGGGGTGTTAGTAGTATCTTGGGTTTTTGCTCCGTTTGACAAGAGTGGCCTGGTAACTCTAAAACGAAAAGGTTGCTATTGTTAACTCCACATTTTTAGAGGAAAAATATTTTACTTAGAGTTAGTTTTCTGTAATTGTATATTAGCGTATATATATTTTTAATCTGCTGTGTCCCCTGTGTTCCCTTTGACTGGGGTTTGGAAAGGAAGAGCAAATGCAAGTAGACCGTAGCGCGCTCTTATGACATGAACCTGTTGAATCCAGTGGAAGAACAGCAAAAATGGAGACAACAGGCTCAAGCCTGCATGTTCCTGGGCCTTGTTTAATCCTTTACACCTTTGCCAAATCAATGTGAGGCATAAGCATACTGAGTTTTGTAGCGTGCCAACTTTTCACTCGGTTTTCACAGAATGAATTACAATGAACAGTTGTCCTTTGGGCAACGAGAGCAGAGCATACTTTGACTCTCTTCTGATAAATAGTAGTAGTATGCATATAATCTTTTCTGCAGCCTGTTAAGAGCACGTTAGACTGTTTGCCATTTTAAATAATGTTTTTAGTGGCAACGTGTATATTGTGACCCAGAAGTTAGTTTAATTAGCCTTAGTCCAGCAGGTTCATTCGAAACTAAAATTATGGCATGATCCAATACACTTAAATTAAACAAAATAAGTACGTTAAAATGACTCTATAATCAAATAATTAATTGAAGACTCTCAGGGACATTTATTAAGTGAGATAGGTGCACAGAGAGCACAGGCAAATGCCAGAGAGGAGTCCGTAATCAGCACTCCATACGTTTTTTCGTGAGCTTGCCATTAACTCAAAGTAAACTTGCTGATTACTTGGGGAAGCATTTATTTTGAGATCATGCAGAGCTGGCGGGAAGTCCACGAAATAAACTGGGCTTCAGTGAGTCTGTGGACGGCATTGACAATAAGCTTTCAAGACTTCAAAACAATGGTGCAAAGGTCCGTTACTGCTATCCTTGATGAAAAGAAATGTGTTTTTCTATCCACATATAGTCACACATGTAAATCATTTGGGTACAAAGGTACTACCTTGCAGAGACCGGGCAGAGGAAAATTTCATAGATTATGCAATGCCAGCTATTAAACACTAGGATTCAGTTGTCATGTTACGGATTATATGCTTATTTGTCTTGGGAGAGTTTTAATTGTAGATTGCAAAGAAATTAATTGGTTTTGTGTGGAAGGCAAAAGTAGTTGAACCTTGATAAAGTTTCTTCAAGTGCTTTAGAACTGTAAGTATATTTTTTTCTGAAATAGAACAAAGTGCAAGTATTTTCTGAACTCACTAACAGTATGTATCACATATCTGCTTGCTGTATATTGCCAGTTTGTTACCACTGTCAGGTGGGCTTATTGCTTTGTGTTTAAAATATCAACGCAGATCAATCTCATTATGCATTATCCCTCAGGCTTAACTAAATATTTGTAAAGAGAAAAGCTGACCTCCGCACAGAGGAAAAAAAAAAATTGCCATACATCTTTAATTATTAAGACAGAGTAAAGCAATTTTTTGTTTGTTTGCAAGTATTAATATTAGTAAGTCCTTCTGGAAATCGCTTAGTAGAATTTAATAAAATATATAATGCTTAAGCAGAAAACCTTTTAAGTTCCATAAATAAAATAATTGCATTAATGGGTAACTGAATTAATTATACTTTCCTGTGAAGAAAATACTGCTAAAAGAGAGGAAGTTTGGGCATCTGAGCTTTAAATTCTTGACTTGAACAGCTTTCATGCCTAATTTTGGCACATTTCTGGTTGTCTGTACATCATTCCCTTTCCTCATCTAAAAAATCATCAGCTTCCCTAATCTCCAGCCACACTGTCAAGAGTAATTAACTAATGCCTATAAAAGCAAAACGGCCTAAAAATGAATAAATAAACAAAATAATTTTGACCTGGATTTCCCTAATCTGATTTATAACACAGCTGCATAAATGCTTGTGCCAGCATAAAAGGAACAAGATTAAGTGGCAGGGTGAAAGCATGGGCAAATTGCTTCTTTTGGAGCTACCAGCTTAAAATGTTCATGAAACAGCACCTTTAATGGATCTTAGGGCCCCTGAATACACAAAGAGGAGTCGCAGCCTGTTTTAATCCTACGTGACCAGTTCTTGCTAAAGTTAGAAGGAAAGCTCACCGTGACCTCAAAACAAGGAAGGTTTTAACTCATCTGAAAGAGTATAATTGCCTAAGCTGTTCCTCATCATAACTATGTAACTCAAGCTTAAAAAAAGCTTAATAGTATACAAACTCTGCGCAAGTACTAATTGTTTTCCAGATTTGGAAGCTTTTGCTTTTTTTTTTTTTTTTTTTTTAGAATCAAACAGCAATTGAGGTTGGAAGGGAAGGGACCAACCCTACAGGTAAAGCAGGTTGCTCAGGACCTTGTCCAGTGCAGTTTTGAATATTTCTAGTGGTAGAGACTCCACAATCTGTGTGGTCAAGTGTTTGATCTATGAAAAACTACTTTGACAGAAACAACACTGGTATAGTCAAGCATAAGATTTACATATCTTGATAAATAATGGGATAAAGCTTTCCTGTTTTATCACATCAGTGATTTTAGAGAAGTGCTTCAGATCATTTGCACACAGTCTGACTTGTTCCCATTCCTCATCCTTGTTTGAAAATAATGCTTTTTCCAGGGTTGCTGGCTTTGCCTGCAGGTCTGTCACCTGTGGGGGTATGGCAATGTTCAGCAGTTATCATTCAGGAAAGCTAGGGCTGGTTTCATGGAATTAATTCTGTAGCTGTGTCACTTTATTGAGAGCCTGAAATACCTTTAAAAACAGTAGCGTAGTAACGGTCTATTCACTAGAAAAAACCACCTAAACACTGCATTAAAGTTCTTGTAGTAAAACATGTAGGATCTAGAAGAGACAAAACAGTACAAAAGGCATTTAGTTAGATGGAAATGTAAAGTTAATTTAACTAGTGTTTCTTCATCAATTCATTGAATTTTGCACATTGAATTGGTTCTTTTAATGTCCCTTTCTTTTATTTCTGTCAGTTGAATCAAAATGGAATGGAGGTCTGTCTTTCCTTCTAAAATATTCCAAGTTAAATCCTTCTGGTGTTGAATCTTTTTTCACAAGTATCCCAAGAAGAACTGTCTTTAAACTTCACTGTCCCTCTCCAGCGCGCTAAGTTGTGGCAAGATGTATGTTCAGGAGTTTGAGAAGAACTACTGTTGTTGCAATTAAGACAGCTGCCGTCTGTCGTTCATGCTGTAGTAGCAGCTAAACCAAGAGGGGCTAAGGAAATCTGTCAGACAGGAATCTGGTTTTCCAAGCTTAAAAGCTGCACGGGAAGGTTGGATGTAAGCTCAGGCACTTGCGCCTTATCTCCCTCTGAATTCTGCAGAGGACCTGAATGTGTTCCGACAAGACATTATTAGTTAGCATTGTCATATTTACACACTGGCATGGTTTACAAAAGCTCTCTTAAATATTCAGTACTTCTGTGGGCTGAAATGGGAGTTATAAAGATGCATAATAGCTGTTGGCTCTGCTTCCAGACTATATTAAGATACATTGCTTTTTCTGTACCATTTTGTACAGAATATGTGCAGTGTTGTCTTTTTATGGAGGATGAAAACTAGTCTCACTTCTCTTACTGTTTTGGAGGGGGAAATTGTGTCTACTTTTGTAGGTAGTTATTGAAAAAGTAATTACACTCTCCCTTAAGAGAAAAAAAATCAAATTGTGTACCCGTATGTCATAGCTGAAGAAGCTGTAACTAGTTTCATCCTAAGATATTAGGATTTTGAAAGAGAAAGGGAATAAATATAATGGATAGTGCTTTTTTTTTATGTGTAGATACATTCAGAAGATCAAGAAAGAAGATTTTTACAGGATCATGTGCAGCTAATAGTGTTTTCCATTTACTAATTCTAAGTTTGATTACATGTAATATAAACTTGATTACATGTGGGGAAAATTGATTTTTCTCTTACAAATTGCAGAATTGACACCATTTTATAATAAGCAGGGCAGAAAATCCAACATGATTGGGAAGAATGGCAAAAGATCTATTGGTGTAGAAGGCTTTTTTGTCTTACAAAGTGATACCTGAAGTATTTGCAGTAAGGTCTGTAGTTGTAAGCTAAACAGTACCAGGCAGATGTATGAATACTTAAACTCAGTGATCTAGGTAGCTAAACATTTTAAATTTTTAGAAGGGTTCCTGGTACAGCTTTAGCCTAAACCAATCAACCATACAAAACAGTTCCCAGGCGTGGTTTGGGGGATAGCAGGGATTAGGACTATTCCTACTATGCACTTTGGGGGTTGGTGTGATTGTTTTGGAGGTTCAGAGCCATTAATAGCTTGGTTGTCACCAATCATCAGCTGGCTTGAGGGCAAACTTTGGCAGCGAGTACTTCATTGGTATAGATTCAGTCTGTGAACACTATATCATGTTGACCCTCACTTCATAGGCTACCTGGTCATGCCTACCTGCTGGTTAAGCTCCTTTACACCACAGCTGTACCACACTATACCAACAGACATCCTCAGGTGCCTGGAGCTCTACCCAAGGCCATGCTTTCAACTTTGAAGTGAAGGCAGATGTGGATCTGGTCTTGACTTTGAACCACTCCTTTTATGCAGTTAACTAGGGCTAGCTTCCCATTCCAGATTTCTACAGGGTTAGAGTCAGAATAACTCCATGGGTAACCAAAAAACAGAGACGGAAGATCAGGGAAAAACCTTAACAGGAGGCACATAGTCTGTGCATTAGTGGGAAGAACATGTATAAACTTCCATGGCTTGACCTTGTTCTTTTGTCAGCTCTGTCAGTCCACTGCCATGAACTCAAATGGAGATTCACTGCTGAATAGTGTAAGAATCATGGCATAATTCTGATCGTATGCATAGCAGCATATTATGAAAGCCAAAGAAAATAGTAGAACACTTATGTGGGACGTCCTCATACCCAAGTTCAGTTTGCCCTGGAAGTGGGACATTCCTACCATTTTAGATGTTGAAGAGGAAATGACCGAGTAAAATTCTGTGATCTATATTATGCAAAGAGTCTTGTTAAATGTTAAGAACCATCTCTTCTGGTCCTAAACCTACTGATTTTATTTAGCTGAATGTAAGCTTTTCTGCAGTCCCTTCACTATGATGTTGGAACATCTGTTATTAATCAATGCATTCACACAGCCTCTTAATCAAATAGAATTAAATATAGACAGTTCCGATTTTAAGAGCAGGAATTAAGCAGCAGAGATCACGTGATTTATTGAGAATAAAGTGAGAGAATCTGCAGCAAAACCCAAAGCAAAATCCAGCACACACTACTGTGAGGTGCATTAGACAGTTATACAGACACATATATATTATAAATCAATTTTCTAGTCCAGAAATATAGCTAATATTTAATAAGATTGCAGCTGTTCCACTGGTAACAGAAGTTAGCTGAACTCATCGTAGCAGTAACCAATACAGATATCTCTGTTCCTTCTTATTATATATCTCGTGTGCTGGTTCCTTGCAGTCAAATACAGCGGTATGTCTGTTCCCGCAGACTCTAAGTTATTAACCCATAGCCAGTCATGCAGGATCAGAAGGATCCTTATGAAACCATCTTGTCTGACTCCCACTTCAAGATAGGATCTCTGCGTGCTTGTCCCTGCTGACAGATGTTTGTCTAACTTGCTGTGTTGGGTTTGCGTGGCAAGGTTTTGGTAGCGGGGGGGGCTACAGGGGTGGCTTCTGTGAGAAGCTGCTAGAAGCTCCCCCTGTGTCTCATAGAGCCAATGCCAGCCGGCTCCAAGACGGACCCGCCGCTGGCCAAGGCCAAGCCAATCAGCGCCTCTGTGATAACATATTTAAGAAGAAGAAAAACACTTAGAGAGAGAGAGAGCTTCTGCAGCCGGAGAGAGGAGTGAGAAGATGTAAGAAACTCTGCAGACACCAAGGTCAGTGCAGAAGGAGGGGGAGGAGGAGCTCCAGGCGCCGGAGCAGAGATCCCCCTGCAGCCCGTGGTGAAGGCCATGGTGAAGCAGGCTGTCCCCCTGCAGCCCATGGAGGAAGGATGAGGGGGTGTAGAGATTCCACCTGCAGCCCGTGGAGGACCTCACGCCAGAGCAGGTGGAGGCACCTGAAGGAGGCTGTGGCCCCGTGGGAAGCCTGCGCTGGAGCAAGCTTCTGGCAGGACCTGTGGACCCATGGAGAGGGGAGCCCACGCCAGAGCAGGTTTGCTGGCAGGACTTGTGACCCCGTGGGGGACCCCACGCTGGAGCAGTTTGCTCCTGAAGGTCTGCACCCCGTGAGAGGGACTCCATGCTGGAGCAGGGGAATGATGAGAGGAGTCCTCCCCCTGAGGATGAAGAAGCGGCAGAAACACCGTGTGATGAACTGACCGTAACCCCCATTCCCCGTCCCCCTGTGCCGCTGAGGGGGGGAAGGTTGAAGCTGGGAGTGAAGTTGAGCCCGGGAAGATGGGAGGGGTGGGGGGAAGTGTTTTAAGAGTTGATTTTATTTTCTCATTCCTCTACTCTGTTTTGCCTAGTAATAAATTAGATGAATTCCCTCTCTAAGTTTGGTCTGTTTTGCTCGTGACGATAATTAGCGAGTGATCTCTCCCTGTCCTTATCTCGACCTACAAGCATTTTGTTATGCCTTTTCTCCCCTGTTTAGTGAATGAGGGGAGTGAGAGAGCGGCTCTGGTGGGCACCTGGCCCCCAGCCAGGCCCAACCCACCACACTTGCCATGGTGGTGCTCCCAGAATCACCTAGGCTTCCTTATTCTTCTCCTCGCTTCCCATTCCATTCATATTTCTGGACTGAATCTCTCTGATGCAGCTTACACCCATTACTTCTTTTCTTACATACTGTGGGTAAAAAGAAAGATCATTCTCTTCCAATTTTAGTTCAAATTTCTTCAATCTTTCCTCATGTTTTCTAGGCCCCTGATCATTCTCACTGCTGTCTTCTGGAGTCACTCCAGTTGTCAGAAATTGGTCATGGTGAGTGGTACCCAAAACTGGGCAGAGCATTTCACCTCAGATTGTGTCAGTGCTGAAGGCAGTTTATGGATTTCTTCCTGTTTTGAAGACATGTGTTTGTATGAGTCTTATATGTTTATATTTTTTTCCCAGTATAATGATTGCCTTTTTCATAATAACTTGACCTTATTGACTTGTATTCAGCTTCTGATGTACTATAAATCAGAGAACTGTTTTGAGGAACTACTAGATGAAGGAAACTGTTTCCCATCCAGCCTTTGTACAACTGCTCATTTGTCCCTGAATGTTGGAGGCTCCCCTTTGTTGAAGGAAATCCCTTCTCTTCAGTTCATCTCTCCAGTTTGACCAGATCATTTTGAATTCTAATTCTTCAGTCTCATATCTTTTAGCATTTTTCAGCTCCCCGTCATGTGGAAACTTAAACTGATATGCTATTTAATAAATGGTATGCTCTTTTCCAGATCATTAATGGAAAAAAACAGAGCAAATTCATGACAAATCCATGTATGATACCTCTTTCTGTTTTATAAAGTTAACGATTGACAATGAAGAAAAAAATAATTGACGTTATACTATGTGTAATTTTGAATGGCTGAGAAAAAAAGATTGTATGAAAAATGAGATTCACATTAGTAAAAGATACATGTTTCAAGTTCAACTCATTTAACCTCCTTTAACTTAAACAAAATGTTCTGTATGAATTTGAAAGGTGTGATGGAAATGAATGACAAGTATCTGGCTCTAAAATTCAAGTTTTGTTAGTTAAATGTTCATATATAGCTCGAGTTTGTCATCCTTCCCATCAATTTAATTTTTTAACTTTTCTCTCAATTTGCTTTCTGAGGCCTGATTTTAGGCTATAGAAGGAGTATATTGAAAATTTGAAGAAAATAGGGAGGTAGTGCGACATCTTTCCGATCTCTGGTATTGGGAACCATGGACAGACCATCAAGGCATCTGAAAACGTTAAAGCTACACAGAGGAGCTTGAATAGGATAAAAGTTCTATTAATCAGTCTAATTGAAAATCTCATCTCCTCTGTTAATCAGTTTTTCTTCTGTTAATTTCTGGTATTATCCTGGAATCATTTATGGTCAAAGAAACACCTCGTGAATTTCTCATATTAAAAACAAGCAAATGATACGAGGTGGAACAAGAGAAAAATAACCTTCGTGCAGGTTTTAACGTGACAAAAAGCAAATAAACTCCTAAGGCATTTGTTCCTTTAGTCCAAGACTCCGTTAACACTGAAGGCTGACAATTTGCTGCGTTACCTGTTCAGTCTCTTACAGGCACAGAGCGGTTCAGTCATTCCTCTGATAGACTTTTTGAGCTCCTATTTCTATGGTTCCTCCTTCAGACTGGACAAACTGCTTGAGAGAGTGGGGACGTGAAGATAATGCTTTTCTCTTTGGCTAGCAGCTGCCAGATACCACAGAATATCAGATTTCATTCCTTTCCTGAGGCTGTGTGGAAGCATCTGAGGACAACAAATTCTGTCACATATTCACAGCTTCATAAATATTGAAATCCCTGCTTTTCTCTGTAAAGACAGTGACTGTGTATTTTCATATCCCTAAATAGAGCTGTGAGTACACTCACCAGGAGCTTTATCTGATTGCTGTCTTTAGCACATATCTGCAAAAAATAAAAAAAGAGCCATAAGGATCCAGCATTAAAAGATAGTAGTTAAAATGCTTTTTGATATTTACATGTAGAGAGAATTACAAAATGGCACTCTCAAGCACAGAATATCTTGCTGCTATTTTCCCTGCACCTGATATTTTCACTTGCACTCAGTCAGATGTGGAAAGATCCTGTTTAAATTCAGTGGAAGGACGTGGAAGCAGGTGTGCCAGAGGAAGCCTGCATGGCTTCCCTAGCTGCAGAGCAGCCACTGAGAACTCGTGTGGGGCAGGTAGCACTTGGGTTTTTCTCAAGTGGCTTGCATGGAATACAGAAGACCACTGTTCTGGTCTGCAAATTAGAGTTCAACAGAGAAATTTGACGAATGAGAGGTCTGCTAAAACTGGAAAGAAGCAGGAGATTACAGCCCAAGGGGTTTGTTCTGTCCCACTGAGTACATGAAAACAGAATGTAGCAGCTCCTGAATTGCCACTTGCTGCCTACAGTATTTTTCTACTGTAAACTGGAAGAAGCTGGAGCTGTTTTTTCTCCGGTGCCTTAGAAAGGTTTGCTTTTTGCTTTCAGTCAGATCAAATTACTGCAGTTGTGAAAGCTCTTATTCAGCCTTCTGGGAAGATAAGCAGCTTTAAATTTTAAATCTGTAAATCTTTACAGGGTTTTTAGGCTGACCAAGCACAAAGCAAATCACTGATGCATGAGAAGTTGTCCACTGGTCACCAACAACAGGCAGCCAAGAGTTGAGCTAGAAGTCCTTCCAGAATTTGGCAAAGCTTTAGACGTGTGGAGATTGTTTGAAGAGTTCCTGAGATGTCTTAGATGTCTGCACTGAAGGAAGTGACAAGTCTTCATGTACATAAAAAGCTGCTTTGCAGAGGAAAAGACCATCTCAAATTCACAGTGGACAGGATAGGACAAAATGGGTCTAACTGCCTGCAGCAAGGTAGAGTAACATTAGACTGTAGCAAAAACTTTCTCACTGCAGGAGGCATAAAGCATTGGAGTAGGTGGCAAGGGAAAGTGAAGACATCTTTATTTGTAAAACCAGATCAGACAAAAATACATCAGGAATTATGTCCATATAGGTATCCCACCTTGGGTAGTAGGGAGAGACTTGTAATCCTGAAAGCAGAAGTACCTTGCTTAGATATTCAGTCCTAGTGCACTGCTGCTGAAATAGGGTGTCTGATTCTGGAGTTTGTAATTCAGGAAATACAGTGATAAAAACTGAAAGAGTTTAGAGGACAGCCATAAAAACATGGATTATTTAGGAGGACAGTCTGTGTAAATTAACAATGCAAATTTTAGTTATTTATAGATGTCCACACAGAAATAGAAATGTGATACTAGAACCTTAGGTCTGTGAAACAAAGATATAATCCAGCAGCTGGAAACTGAACATAACAAGAACTCTACCCGAATCACCTCCTTGGCAATAATTAAATCAAGTTTGGATATTCTTCTTTAAAGACAGAACAAAAATACCTCAGTAGGAGTTAACTGATGTACAGACTGTTAGCAGATGAGACCAAACAATAGCTCTGGATTTATGTTGGAAAGGAGAGAGATGGAATTTTTTTCTCAGCTATCTTAAGCATAGCAATAGGAAGCCAGTTCTATTGTTTTGTGAAGGAAAGAGTAGAAAGGAAGTAAGAACGCACAATCATACATTTGTACGAATCTAGAAAAGTTTAATTGTAAGCATACTTCAAGCCAGTTGCAGGGGATGGGGAAGGAAATTGTTTGGATTTTGTTTTTCTTTTCAAATCTAGTGTCTATTCTAATGCACACGGTAATCTAATTAGTTCTGATGACATAAATTATTAAAAACCAGGTAAAAACAAGAAGTAATAGAGATAAAAGAAAGATTTATTTTTTTTTCCAATAAATATAAGAGGGTTCAGGGACAACTGAGTCATAGATTACTGAATCTTTATATTAGTAATCAGTTCAACAATCCTTATCCATCAAACAGCACTTCTGTGTTTATCAGCTTGAGAAAGGAATGTGTTAAAAATATATATATGATCGTTATAATTATCTAATCTATACAAATAATATATATTAAAATAATTAAATATCAGTTTATGTGGTAGACCATTTCATTATATAATCACTTAGTTCTTAATATTATCTATTGATTGTACATGACCTCTTTCTTTATTATCTTCTTAAAGTCACCTAAAGTGTAAGTACAAAGGACAGGGTGAAATCAAAAAGCATTATCTCAGTCTTTCTAGTCTTCAAACTCACAATTTTTCTATGTTCTTTTTAAGACTATTCTTTTACATAAGCTGCTTTTATAGCTTCCCCTTGAAAAGTATTCCACATTTTTATTGTATGTTTGGAGGAGGCAGGGGGCTAGCTTGTATTTCTGCTGAAAGCTTTCTAACATGAAGCTACAACTCTTGAAAGCTCAGCCTACG
The DNA here is from genome assembly GCF_028858705.1 of Grus americana. Lineage (NCBI taxonomy): Eukaryota > Metazoa > Chordata > Aves > Gruiformes > Gruidae > Grus > Grus americana. The sequence continues at coordinate 40,789,335 of NC_072855.1, read as the reverse complement.
GCTTGCTCTTTGGAATGCAACATCTTTAGTTATTGTATTTATTGAGAGAAAAATTCTGCTAATAGAAGATTTGCTCTGGATGACAGCAGCTAGTTCATCAACCTGAGGTGTTTTGATTTTTTTAATTTTCTTTTTATGAAAGAGCTTATTTTAAATCTTCAAAAATGCAGACTTTCAGACAATGCTTAAAAAGTAGACAAATTTAAATACATTATTTATTAAAGTGACTTCATAAAGTTTGGGGTCTTTTGCTCAGTGAAGTAGCCAGTAGATATATGGGATGTTATTGGAAACTACTTTGGAAGTGATCTACTAACATAATGACTTCGTGGAGTTGAGGATATTTGCATGAAAGTTAGCACTTTAGAAAGTTTTAGTGACCAAAGTATTTTAGGTCCACTTAGATTAATATTTCACCGTAATTTTAGTAGCTTTGCAATGTAATATAAACATAAAATCTAAGCATTCTCTCGGTGATTGCAATGGGGACCTCTGAGAACTAATTCATAAATATCTTTATGTTGGAAGTGTACTGTACATGTTGTTGTAGACAGGTACCCACCATAAAATGAATTGTTTATTACAAATATTAAAGTGGTCAGAGTATGCTAATGTATGAGCCATATATCAAGCTTCAAGTGCTTGTCCTTATCAATGTCATTTGAAAAAATATTCTACCAAGAAAGAATACAGATCTTGAACAAACAGATGTCTTTTATTATCTTTGTAAGCTATGCAAGATCAATTTTCAAGCTGTCACAAACAATTTTATAAGTATTTATCATATCCTTGTTTTGCTAAGTGTCGGGCACAAGCCGTGCAGTCTGTATGAATGAGTGTATGATGTCACAGGAATGTCAAAGTTTGGACCTAGGATTTACTACATATAGGGGTCAGCTGAGTAACACCGTATGAGCCAGGCTCAGTGACCTGACTGGCTGAGCCCCCGTCATTCAGAGTTGTCAGGAGCACACATGCAGTCTGTTTGAAAATCGTCCGTGACTGACTGTTCAGAATCGGCGTGGGCCTGCTGCTGTTCGGCCATACCTGGAAACTGCAGTTCCACCATCACCTGCTTGCAGTGGCTCAAGGTAACTCCCCTTGCCCAAGATCTGGTACATTTGATACTGTCATGCTGGTCGTATGCTGAGTTGAAATGTATGCTTTGAGAGCATGGAAAGTCATATCCAGCAATGTATAGGGTATTGGTCAGGTCTACAGGTATGGTGTCCAGCAGGCAGTTCCTCTGAAATATGCTGTTCTGCTTTAGAATGACTTTTTTTCTAGCTAAATGATGTTCCTTGAGAGAGAGAGTTTTTCCTAGCCTGTAATGCACTGGGAGAGATGACCAGTAAGCTTAGTACAATATTTAAAAGAATCATAAACTGTAGATTATTCCAGGGCTTTTTGATACTTCCTTACTGTGTTGTTTCAAGGCAAGTGGGCAGTATGGCAACAGTCAGACATGCTGACTGGCATGCTTTTGTGATTGGTGTTGGCTCTTCCCAGAGCTTCACTTTCCCCTCACACTTCCAGGATGTACCTGTGAGTGATAAATCCTTCCATTCGAATAGCCCTTGCATCGCTTCTTTTATGATCTATAAAAGGACTTGCACATATTAGATGCTCTATCTCAGTATTTTCTAGGTGCGAGCACACTCTTCTGTCCCAGGCCAGTATCTGTTGGGAAGATGATTTTCAACTTTAGCATCTGTGGAATTATCAACCCTTTTCCAGAAAAAAATTGGCTGGGAAAATATGGGTGTGAAACATTAAATTTTAAGGAGAGCAAAATATTTTAAAATATCACCAAAGAAAAATGTCCTACATCACTATAATCCCTTCCTGGCCGGAGGTATAGCTCATTTCTCTTCTGATGTACGAGATTTTACACGATCTCACTTGATTTTCATCCAGCAGTGTTGAAGTTCTGAATGATAAATCAAGCTTATTGGAGTACTGAAGGACTTTCAGTGTTAAATTACTCTGAAGATTCCTTACCTGCATTGGAACCTCTCCTCGAGATCTAAATGAGCAGAAAGAACTAAAAGAAAGTGCGCTGCAGAAACAGTAATGGCAATTTCTTTGTTTCATTTGAGCACAAATCAGAACAAATAAGCCTCTTTTATGTTCTGTGAAAATAGAAATGGTTCCCCCTTAATATCGCACTGCTGTTAAGGCTTTCTCTGTGTATTTTTGCAAAGTTGCAAAAATAGAGGGACAACCTTTCAGTTCACTGCAACAACAGTGAAAAGTTTTTACTCTTTCAGTAACAAGAAATTGTTATTAAAAGCTCAAAAAAGTACGGAAACAGTTGTACATATGGTAGAACTAGCTGGGGCAGAGCTGACAGCAGTCTGTGAGCCTCTAATTTTATCCTGACACAACAACAACTTGCAAGATAATGATAATATCAAAAAAAAAAAAAAAAAGACAGGAAGAGAAGAAAAGATTGAAAAATAACCTGTGTATTTCCCAGCATTGCAAGTACTCAAAACGCTTTCCTTTCCCCATTCTTTTTTTTGGGTCAGGCTTCTGTAAAATTTACCAGACCACTCTGCACTGAATTTTCACTTTGATTTGAGAAACGCTTGTGCTGTGATATACATTAGAGGAAAGTGAGCTGTATTAAATTGATGTTAAATTTGCAATTTATACCAGCAAAATGAACAAAATTCAAAATCGTGCTAATCCACATTTGCTGCAGTGAGTCTACCTAGAAATCATGGTACATATGGGAAAAGATACTTTCAAAGACTTTGTGGTACTTTCAAGGGATATAGTGGCATTTGAGAAACAGTTTGCAGGTTCACCTTAATATGAAACATTTTTAAAGCTTTTTTGGGAGTAAAATTGTTTTGGGATAAAAACTATGATTTTGGACTGAATTTTAGCACACAGTTTCTACTTCAGTGCCACCATTTGAAGCAAAGTCTGCTTGGAAAACAGAAAATTCTTGGAAACAAGTCCTGTAAAAAGACACATAGGTGATGGCAGAAGTGAAGCCAACAGTCGTCTGCCGTACTCCTTGATATGATGTAGTAGGCTATGTTGCTACTTCTGACATTTTTCAACAACACTGCAAACCTAAATTCTCACTATGAATCCCCTGGCATGTCACTTTTCCCCCCACTCCCGTGGAACACCCCCTGATACAGTTTGTGAGTTAACTAAATTTTCATCGTTCAATTCTGTTGTAAGTATTACTTACATAAGTATCACAATTAGCTTCAAGTGATTATGGCTCTGGGAGCTTTTTGATGCTTTCTGTCTTCAGTTACTGTGATATTGTTTGGTTTACTCTTGACTTTAGTACCATATTTTTATTTATGAAGAGTATATCTTTTGAAATGAGATTAAAAATCAGTCAACTTAAAAAGCTCTCTGTTTACTCAATGTCAAAACTGTATGGAGCAGGAACATGAGATGCCTTCTTAAACATGACCAGAATGATTTTAAGGAGGAAGGTATCAGTTTTGCTGTAGATGAAATGTATACTGTAAAAAAAGCTGAAGTAAAAAATATAAGGCAAAATGCAAATTCAAGGACTAAAAAGAGAACAAAACCAAAGCAAAACCTGCACAGACATAAAAAGATAAAAGTGAAATTGCATCTCCTGTTACACACTGAATTTATCTCTGTCGTAATTAGGTCTGCCAGCAATGTACTCTGCAAATATGAAACAATATGTCTGTCATTCTAAAGTTTATAAAAGCATTTGTATCCAAATAATTATATGCAGGGCATATTTAATTAAAAGATAATCTACTGTCACTCATGCTAAAGGTGGTACACCTATTGCAGCAAGACATTTCTAACACAGTTATATACAGCCAAATATCTCATAACGTGTCAAGTTCAACCTTCAACAGTATCACAGTGGTAGGTCCTCTGTATCTAAATCTTAATGTCAGCATATCTCTTTTTGTAGGTCATGTTAACAACACTATGATAAGGGTCATCACTTTTCGAAAGAGAAGAAAATTGTTTTCGTAATATAAAACTTGTGGCATATGAAACTGCTACAGAAATCCATAGAATTTAAAATATTTTCCGTTTCTTGGGCAATCAAGTATTGCAACCTGAGCCTCATGTATACTAATATATTGGAACAAAGTTGAAGAGTAAATGATCAGTTTTTCTAGCTTATGTATATACTTATAATATATATACTTTATATTAAAATCTTTAGATGGATGTGAAGTATTTTGGAAGAAAGTTAAGATTGTGATAATGTTTCCTGCATCACTCAGGTGGCCACAGAGGATAAGACCCTGTTCCCAGACAATGGTGACCTTGGGAATGGGTCTCAAAACTCTTTGGAGGACTGCAGACAGTTTCAAACACTTTCCTACCCTTAATCTCTCCTGTGATTGCTGTGTGGATGACTTGTGGGTAAAACCAGCATAAACTTGGCCAAAAGTCTGTGTAAGGAACAGTATATTAAGGTGCCCCCGTACCCGTGAACCAGCTGTAACTCCTGCCTCTCTCATTCCTCTTGAGTGTGAGGTCAGCACAGTGTCTTCACCTGTGCGGTGTGAATCAACCTGTCTGACTTGATGACACGGTGGAGGAGGAGCACTCGCACACTTGGGCATCAGTTTCACCCATGAGATATGGTTAACGGTTAAGATGTTCCTCACAATAGGCTGCTGTTGCTGTCTCACTTTGGAGATAAAATAATTACCATTTCTGTATCGTATTGTGCCATCACCTAACTCATCAGTGTCCTTTACCCTAAAATTCTCAGGTTATTACAGGCAGAACAAGCAAATGTTTGTATTCTACCAAAGTGACTTTTGAGTTAGGGACTTCAAATCTCTCTAGCTGAACTTGAATATCTGCTTGTTACTCAGTTTTAGTAGCGCTGTGTTGTAGTCTGAAAAGAGGGATTTATTCTTCTTGGAGTTGTGAGAAACTTTATCATAGATTATTTTTTCATTGTAGTCTTTTTAGACCCTGAGGGTTTGAGGTTTTGAGTTTACAGGGAGAGTATAAAATTGAAAACTTAGACTTCAAAGTTATCAGGTTTCAGGTGTTTATCATCTTTGTATGAGTCATATCAATCCATTAATGAACTTCAGTAAAATTTTTTTAAAGATTCCGGACAAGAGTTGTAAGCCAAAGCAGGTGACGTTCTCCTGGATTTGGATTTATTTGCATACACTTCATTGGGTTCGTGTCACAATATCTGTGCTGTTACTTTTTGTAGGAATTTGCATAGCCAGTTCCTTTCGTAGGAACTTTAAGCCGGTTTTGTGTCTGTATGTTGTGCAGGGGAAGATATGAATCAGCAAGATAGTTTTAATAGAATGATGTCCAGAAAATGTGTTTGACAGTACTAGATAACTGTCTATCATTTTATTCCTTTTTGTTCTATATTGCTGGTCTTGCATCAATGGCACAAAGTACTTTCTTGTTTGCAGGGCAGTCTATTCCAGATGAAAAGGATGAGCCAAAGTGAATGGCAAGCAAAATAAAACTTTATATAAACCCTGAGCTGACTCAGTACTTGCTGTTGTCTGTATGCTGAGATCCTGAGCTGCTGCCACTCAGTAGCCTCCACAGTGTTCCTCTCGCATCGCAAAGTTTTGACAAAAGCATGGGGTTTATTGTTATAGAAAAGTCAGGATTTTAGAGAGCAGCTGAATGGCAAGCAGTAAAATGGGGGGAAAGGCTACCAGAAACATTGTGCAAGTTAACTATTAATTTGTTTACAAGTCAAAGTGTTGAAAACACCATGACAAACTTCTAGTTACTGATGTGGAACATGGACTTAACGGACCAATGAGAGCGAATGAGGTTGCCTAGAGTAAGTGGAGTTTTCTATATTGCACTGTTATCTCTTGTGAAAATGTAGTCTAATCAGTGCCATGGAGGATAATTTTGAAAATAATGTCATTGTCATGTAAAACAGAACTGTAAGAGGGCCTTCTTGTGTGTGTCACATAGCTGATGATTTCATCTATTCACTTCTGCTAGCCTTGAAAAGCCAATGCAGCTGTGAATGATTGAACGGCATTGTATTCCAAGTCAGCAGAATTGTTTCTCGAAACAAAGCCAGCCCAATGAATAAGTTAGTAGAGATACTTTGGCTCCTGTCTGCAGAATGCATTAATAAATACTGTATTTTGGGGAGTATAAACAAGAATGCAAATGTAAGGTATTCCTAATTGTAGGATATGACCTCTTTGGGGGTGAGTGTGACACTTTTTGAAGGTGCTAAATGGCTGAATTATCCCTCCTGATGATAAAGCCCTAGAAGAGAGATGGAGACACCACGACTCTGTCAGTATCCCTTTTTAGATGCTTGGAGAGTGCTTCCTCTGTCCCGATCGAGGCATTTAATGACTGTGATGTTTATGTATATGCATGTCTGCACAGTTAGGGATTGCTGCTGCTAAGTGGCATTCAAATGAACCAGCACATTGCCTGTTGCTTCTGGTAGGAAACTGATCTGAGGGATTTGTGTAACATCCCTTCGTTATCTTGGGCAGGCTACAAGTGCCTGTTTGCACGCCTTTAGCAAGAACTGCTCTGACCTGTCTCCTGAAGTGATGTACTTTCTTTCAAATAGCAGGAAAGGCTGAGGCCATTCTATAAAGTACGGTAAATGTGGGAGTAAAAATGATGCCATATATACTTGGCAGAGGAAGGGAAAGTTAGTGAGTTATCATTATGTAGCATAGTTTCCCTATGGAAGTGGAAGTTTTTATTCCACAGACTGTTTACATATTTTATTCAACGGGTATTTTATGAAATATTGGCAGCAGGGTGTGAAATAGCCACCCTTTATCAGGCAAAGTGGATATTTCCGTATAGCTGGGTACATGCACGTATGGGCTCACACACATGCACACGATGCTGGGGGCCTTGAAAAGTGCATTACTGGCTACTTAGCTGCTGCAAAGCTCAGCTGGATTCCAAGGACTGTGCTCCTAGACAGAGAAACAGACTGTTCGTAGCGTTTTTTGTGGGTCTCTTCTTAATATTTATTGTTACAGGTCAAGACTGAAGATTTTCTATATGTCGATTGTCTAAAAGTGATAATAGTTCTTTCAATTAACTATGTGTATGTTGTTCATAGGAATATTTGAGAAGCATTCATGTATTCAGTGTTCTTTAATCTGACAGCAATAGATATAACTTTCTAATCCTACCCCCCCAGTCTATCATTCTCAAACAATATTTTGGCCCATGTTATCGAAATTATTTTTTTCTTCAATAAGTACTTTTTAAGAATGATTTCTATGCTGTTAAATCATTCTGAAATTCAAATTGCTATCGTAAAAGCAATGCATTAAAACACTTGCAATTTTTTTCAAAAACACTACTCAGCATCAAAATGGATATAAGCCAATATTTCTTCCTTTGAAAGGCCTCTTGGTATGACTCCGAATGTCTTGAAATTCATATATAATATGAATATATATATATAAATACAACTTACAGTGAAGTGTGGTTTACAGCTTTGAAAGCTAACTGAATTAGATTTATTGGACTAAAACGTTAGATACGACATTAGTTTATAGCCAAAATGTTGTTGTCTGTGGTTTCCAAGAGTTTATATTAGTATTTTTATTTATGGGAAGGAGACTTCACGCTATGCAAGGTGTTCATCTGAAGCTTGTAGTTAGTGCTGACAAAGATCATCTCACTGCTGGGCATGAAGTTAGGAGCACCAAACCCCAGATCTTTTCCACCTCTCAGAGGGCAGCTGAACTTTTTGAAGTTTTGTTTCCTTTTTGAAACCCTGCTTCTTGGCTCTTAGGTTCACAACTCAAGTATCAGCTAATTATCAGCAGCTGAAATTTTGATGGATTTGTGTTTCTGTTCATAATTGAGCTCCCCTAGTTTGGAAGCTGCAGCCTTACCTGCACTGCTGTGTTGGGCATCTCCCACCAGAAGCGTCACAAGGAGGGTTTGGTGTTTCCTGTCTTCCCGGCGAGATAAGAGTCATTTCCCTACTGTAACTCAGCACTATATTAAGTCCCTGGCTAGCATTTTTGCTATGTCAACACAGGAAAGTTTAGACAGTTCCTGTCTTAACTCCCACTGGTGGTTTCAGGCCAAATTATGATGACCCCTGTCAGTGAAGTTGGCCTTATTAAAAAATATCAAATCATTTTACAAAAAATGAATAAAATCTGCTTGCTATTTCCCTAGCCAGCAAAAAATGTTACAGGGTATAAGCTGCTGTCAGACTGCTCCTCCCACCGCACCGACTCCTTCCTCTCACACCACTGATGGTATCAGCAAGTCACCAGAGGTGCCCCCAGCAGATGACACTGCTGCATCTGAAGTGCCTGCCACAGCTTGTCTCGCCTGCCCTCTCGCATCAGCCGGCATAATGCTGGCTCTGGCGCTCTCTCCACTGCACGGCTCACATGCACGAGGTGTGTTCTAGTGATTGAGTTGAACCTTACCTGGCGCTGCCCTGGTTCTAAAAGGCCCAATCCAAACTAACATACAAAGAACCCCACCATTTTAAGCACTTTCTTCAAATAAATGCAAACAAATGATCTGTGGCATACATCCCATCATTCTGTATAAAAGCATCTTGTCCTCAGCTTTCTGCCCTGCAAGTCCTTTATTCCTTAACCTATCAAATCCTTGCTTCGCATCTTTTTTCTACTAGTTTTCCTAATTTTGTTCTCATCGGAATCTAAATAAGCCGATCGCTCCGGCCGTGGCTAGCCCCGCGCTCCCAAAGCCTAGCAGTGCTTTCAGTTTGCTGCTTCTAAGGGTGCTGGTGACAGGAGGAGCACGTATTCTCTCCATGATGTCATTGATAAATCTGTTGCAGAACAAACAGCAAGTCTGAAGTATATCTGTAGTGATGGGATATCAGAAAGCTTCCCTACGGCCTCTGCTGCCTGGAGTTTACTACTCTGTCATGGACCAAAATCCCACGCGTGACATGAACTGAGCAACTTCTCGTATTGAAAGGTATAGTGCCTGACGAGACACCACAACGTACAGTAACACAGTATGCTGACGTCTTCTCTTTTGGTAGTTAGGCAACTGAGGTACGTCCTCGTATAGAATTGCATAAGCTCATTAAAATGTTTAAAGTACCGAGTACTTCTGATGTTCCTGAACTCTGCAGTGATCTGAGGTCTATGCTTGAGACACTTGTGTTTCAGGCAGAGCAGATACCATCCGGTGTGAACCAAAAGTCGTACAGCAATTGTGATCATGGTGTTAAGTCCGAACAAGCACGATTCAGCTGTGCAGAAATTGTGCCTGTTTTGGAGCTGGATAGCATCAGGTCTGTTTGCAGAGTGGCCGGAGCAAATGCACACAAAATCTACCGTGTAGACACATAAACCTTAGCAGTGATCTTTAGCTTAAAAAGCTATTGTATTTTTAGGCTTTCAGGTTAACTTCCAGTAGCAGGTCTTGAAGTCTATCCGCTAGAATGAGGACGCACCAGGCGCACTGCTATTGATTCTCAGTACATTATTTTTCTTGTCTTTGCCCTCAAGTCTTTTGGATGAGCAATGAGGTCTTGACCACTTGGGAAAATGGGATATGATCTCATTTATACTGCTGTATCTTCTGGCTTGAATCCAAAGAAGTTATTTGACCACAGGACTTGCGGGCAGTGTGGTTGATCTAGATTTATGTTAGAGCACAGTGTATGAAAATCTGATCTGTTTTATTTAAGAGTCATAAAATTATGGGCATTAGCCTTAATATCTTGGGGATATTTGAGTTCATGAGATTTTTTGATAAAAATAATGTCTGTACTGTCAATTATGCATAGTAGTCTTCTCTTTCTCCTCTGTACCCCTCCATTGAGTAATGTGCTGTGAAACATTTAAGCTGCTTGAGAGGACTAGTTTTTAATCCTGAGAAGCAATTCCTCTGCAGTTTAAGAACAAAACGCAACACCGAGTTACACAAACATAAATCCAGGTTAACTCCGCTAGTTTCTGTTGCCTGTATTTGTAATGATACAACCGAAGGCAAAATTTCATCTTATATGAAAACATTTTTTAAAGTCAGTTTTAACCTTTCTCAAAACACTGTTTTATATACAGTTGCCGCTGCATAAATCATTAATCTTGTTATACAGTACTCCGATAGGGGTGTCTCGGATTTTCCCTGGCTTGCACCCTATTTTGTTCCCCAGTATTGTAACATACACATGATATATGCTACAGAAATGCTACATCCTGCAGATGAGTGTACATGTTGGAAAGCCACCTTACTCCCCTCCATCCTACCTCAGAAACCAGGACAAATTTAAAGCTGCGCTGGTGAGCTTTCCTTCAACCTTCACACTTTTCCCGCATTGCTTAATTGTGTTTAATAACCATGAATGGTATGCAGTGTCATAAAGGCTGAACATCGTTTGCTCAGCCAGAACCCAGAATACATTTAACAACATATTGAGAGTGAAGTCATATCAATTCAAATGTTTAGTAGCTATGCATATTAAATAGCTGTTAGAATCATCAAAATCAATACTTCATTTGTCTCTCAGGATGTGACTGCACTGGAGTTTCATTCATTCCTTGTCTAATTATCCCTAATCTGCTGCTCCACATGCTCAGCAAGTGAAGCAATTGAGATAATAAAGTTGTATTAAGACGACCCTGGCAATAATGCGAGCGCTTTGGATAATAGAAGGATTTTGTTCATTTTGTTGCTTAGTAACAACAATACTGCAAATAGGTTGTGTAAAAAAAAATTTAAAAAAAGTAATTTTTAGTCAGGTATTCATATTCTGCATATTTATAGATCATGATTAATGTTGCTGCTCAATTTTGACAAGACACCGTGTTTAGGTTTTGAATCTGCAGTAAATCAGCAAATGGAAAAGCCACTTGGCTTGAAATGGTAGTTATACATTCATTCATTAAGATCCCAAAGTAAGTGGCAAATATTACTTTGAGGGAAAAATGATTATAAATTTTATATGTATGAAATGATTTTTTCTTCCCTGTAGAGAACCCCAAGTACGGTTTTAAACAATTTTGCTGTTATTTTGTTAGGCTACGCAAGAGACTGCTAATTGGTGTGAGTGCTGGTAAGAGGGGAGCGCAGAGCATGATAGAGCAAGCGCGTATGCACGTGCTGAGCTTTCTGTGCGACGAGAGCATCTCGTGTACCGTGAGAAGACCTTGATTTGTCCTTGGGTCCCTCGTGCTGCGTGCAGAGTAGACACATGAGTTTGTAGCTTTAGGCCAGTGGATTCTTCTACTTCTTTGTCTGTGTGATGGGACAGGTTTGTTAGCCTGGGCCCAGTGAGAAACTCAGAAATGTCCTGCTGGATCTCAGGAGCGGTTTCAGTGAGAAGAGCCCAGCACAGCCTTTCAGTAACGGAGTAGAGCTGCCAGTACTAATTTCCATAGAATAAAAACAATTGCATACATAATAAGCATAGTCTTTTTCTGGAATACTACCATCCCATTTTGCATATGCGCTCCTGTGTGTATTATGCTACAGCCTTGACCTTAAGAGGCAAAATCAATCTCAGAACTGTAATCCTGCCTTCTGTACCTAGCGGGATGGCCACGGGCACCACAGAGCCGATAGCCTCTCGGCCCATAAGAATTAGTGCAGGGTGTGTTCGTGTAAGAGATCATTTAGAAATCATTTGCTGTTGTTACTCATCCTGAAGTAGCTTAGTGTGAGATACTTGCATGTTGTTTCACTCTCAGTAATAATAACTTATTCCACTTATTAGTGAGGTGGGCAAAGAGTGGAATTCCTAATCTCAATAGCAGAATCACGACCGTCGGAAAACATGATAATCTAGCCCCCCAGGCATTCTAATAATATATACTACTAATGGTCAGTAATTTGAAAGGAGCATTCACTTTTTCTGAATGCTGTTGATTTATAAAGCTTGCGTTGAAGTACACTAGAAATCTGAATGTCATTTTTTAATTTTTTTTAAACAATCCACTTTTGAATTGTAATTATTTGTAATATTTTAATAATATTAATATTTAATTTGTTAATAAATTAATTATTAAATATTAATAATTGAGTATGTAATATTTAATTAGTGAAATTTAATAATAATAATATTTTATTTACCTTTCCATGTTATTTCTAGTAATCTTTAAATAATTATTCATTGTACAAAAATTCAATGGGAAACCAAACAAACTTTAGATTACTGTCTCCCAAGAAGCCCTGTATTAATTATGACAGAAAAGTATAGGTAGTATTGATTTTGAATTTTCACTGTCTTTCAGTAAAAGGCACAATATTTCAAAGGTGCTGAGTTCCTTCAGCATTTCTGGGGAACCCAGATTGTTCGTGCCTGGAGTAAAAGATTTGAAATGTATACTCTTTGCTAAAGGTCAGTCAAAATAATTATTATAGAGGAACTATTGCTACTGAAGCAAAGGAAAAACATTTATTTTTGTAGAACAGGGATTATCAGCATTAGTCCAGAGCTTCCTGCCTTCCCAAGAATTCAGTTGTGATTGAATTTTCATGATATTGCAGTTTTATAGAAAAATCATTAATTGTAAAACATTATGGTCCTTGGACTAAATTGTTGAAACTTCATGTTTTCATTGAGAGGTCCATTTCTGGAGGATTAAAACTCAGTTTCACACACAGGTAAATTTTAAGCATTCAAAGTGAATTCCAAAAGCCATCTTCTTATTTGATTTTCAAATGTATTTGCATTTTAAGTACATCTGATAAGATCCAATTACTATAAGCTTTGAGGCAAACTTGTGTGTCTCTTTTTTTTTTATAATTATGCTATTTTCTAGTATTTTGTCTTGTTACTTTGAAATATGCTGTGAGGACTGGATTTAAGTAGTGATTTCAGTAGCGTATAACAAGCATGTAAAAGTTCACGTCAGACATGGTTTCTGTAGCAAGGTGCTGAATTTCTTTTGTTTCCGATTAGTTGGGAGGTGGAGTAACTGTAAAAACGCTGTTATAATGGCAAGTACAGAGAAAGCTAAGATGCTGCTTCAAAGGTGTGGAAGAAGGGACGTAAATGTCTGTGTAAGTACAAGAGGGTAGTTTGGTTTGGGGAGCTGACAGTATCCAGTAGTGATTGTATTGTTTATGCTCATATCAAGGGATAGTGTAAACCTCATTTTAAGGTGACAGGAATATGCCAGTCAGTCGTTTCACCTATCTCTCCCTTAATCAAAGGACACTGACACATATAGTACAGGAAAAATAGTGCTCAACCTCTTAGAAATCTTTGAATGGCTGAAAAATTCCTCGACCATCCTTGAAACAAATTTGCATTGTATTTATTTTCTCTGTACAATAATAGTACCCCAATATCTACAGCAGATTACTATTCATAACCCTGGATCTCCAGCCCATCTGTTCAAAGACTGTTTTTCTTCTTACTCCATATTTGGGTTTCTATTTATTTTAACTTAATCAAGGGTAGAATATTCATTGCTAACATTGGTAGCAAAAGATCATTTAATCTAATGGGTCTGTATTCACTCCTTGAATTTTTTCTGCACTGTTTAAAATATTTCACGGCAATATTCATACAAAGTCTTTCACGTCTACAAATGTTTGAGCTATTGTGATTCAGCAAGCATTGAATTTCTCTTCATTATTTTTCTTTTTTTTTCAAAGTGTAAGGAAAGTATTGCATTGTTTTAATACAAGAATCATGAATTATCTTCTACAGGTCACTTCAGGGCTATGTTACCTGAGAAATTAAAACCACAATATTCTGAATCTTTTGAAACTTCTGTGGTTTTTTGCAAGTATGTGTTGCTAAATGTCTTAGACATGTATCACTTCAAAGTATAGACTGCTAACCTGAATTCTTCCCACTCACTTCCTTAAAGTGAAATTACTTTTTATTAGCATTTATTTTACTTACGTAACATCTTCTATTAGACCTGATGATCTAATTGAAAAAGAAAAAGCTTTATATTTGTTATATCGCCTACTTTAATGAAAGATTTGATCTGTACTGCAAGCGCTTGTTTCCCCTGTACGCCTAGACTGTTGCAGCTACATAACACTGATATTAGTAATTCTCATGCAGACAATTATCCTAAAGCATCGGGGAGTCTCTTGTCATGAGTGGCATTAGGTAACTAAATTACCTGTGTACTGCTTAAAAGAATTGACATAAAGAGAATGAAAAGATAGGAGACTACCATCAACAACAGCTTTAGTCATTTTCTTCCCCCTTCTCCTTTCTGGGTTTTATCTTGTGTCTTTTGTGTCTCGTATCTTCAGACTTCTGCCTTAGCATAAAATAATGGGTACTAGGAACTTGGTAAAACTTGCTTTCAGCTCCTCAGGAGTCCTCTCCTCATATACTAGAAATTAAACTGGATCTCTGCTCTTTCGGAGTAGCGTTAATAGTTCCTGACATTGTGTGTATGATACATGTTTTAAATTACCAATTCGTGTATAGACATACTGAAGGAGCTTCTCAGAATTGATTTCTCATGATGTTCAATCAATATCTGTCTCAAGTGCCTATCACCTCATTCTCTAATCACTCGCCTGAGCAATAGACTATGAAATTCTTCAGCTAACTTGAGTAAGAATATTTTAAGGACATCTCTGAAAGCTTAACATTGGAAGTTTGATTTTGACTGTTTTCTTAGTCTTAGCACTGACTCTCTGCAAGCTTATAAAAAGCATTTTAACTTTAAACAATAAAATCCCATTTACCTCAATGAGACTTATCTAGATTCTTAAAGCAAAGACTGAGCATAAATATCTGCAGCATTAATTTTTTTTTATGGTTACCTCAAATTAGATGAGCCTAGTTTGGGCTTCTGCAAGATCACACCACATTTTCCAAGTATTGCATTAATGGAAAATATTTAATATAATCTATCTTTCTCAGAAATTAACATTTTATTCATCCTTGGTAAGTCATTGTTAGGTATAGTTGGACATACTTTGTAATGTTCTAGCACACAAATGAGCGTGTAGATAGTAATGTGAGGAGATCTATAGTAGAGTGCAAATATGGTGATGTGGTAAAGTGTAAAGGTCTAAATTAGCAAGAGAAAACCACCAGACTTTCTGTGAATTCCAAGTCAATGCGTTTCTAAAGCTTCTAGTTCGCACCATCATGTATTTTGTATATGCCACAAAAATGAAGAAATTTGTTAACTTTTGAAGGATACATGTTTTTGGCATCTTGACTTATAATGGAAGGGATTGCTGCTAGGATAAATGTAAAGTTCCCTGAAGTGGTTAATATCTTTTACTATTATTATTGAGTGTGCAAGGATTTATGTTCATGATAAATGCCATTACCATCATTATCCTCCTACATGTTCATCATTATCATCATTTTCTTTTCCTATATCCAGTTCAAACATCATAGACCTCTCTCCTCTAGGGTCTAAATCTTCTGTTTCCAGACCTGTATCGTGACCGCAGTTATCAACTCCACTCGGGTAGTGCACAAACTAGTTTGATTTTGCAGGTGTGGAAAGGGAAATATTCCTCTATGGAACTGAATGTATTTGGGGGAAGAAAAAAAAATAGAAAAAAAAAGAAAAGAAAAAAAAAAAGTGGGTATCTGTAGGTGTTGCACTATTATGTTGGAATAAGCTCCAACTCACTTCCCAAAAGAAGAGCCTTACATAGCAAAGTAAGTTTTGCACAATCCAATGTGTAGGTAATTCAGTCTTTGAGCTCACCACATGAACAAGTACCTGCTATATCAGTGCTTAAGTCAGTCCATCATGATTGAATTTTTAATGGGAAATGCTTCTATTAACATTTATAAATCCCTTTATTATATGCATTATATCAGTACCAAAATTTATTCTTACTTCACAATTTTTTTCTTGTTCTGGCCCTTCTTTGGGTAACTGATTTTCTAATGTGTAAGGCATAATATGATAATGAAGGTTGTGCCCCAAATCATTAAATAGACTCACAAGTTTTCTTACATCAGTAATTTAGGGAAACAATCTAAACTGCCAAACAGGGATCCAGATTCTAAATTCATTGAGCCAGTTCAGACCTGAAACGCTACTTTATTTGTTTCCTTGGTTTCCCAGCAGAATGAAAACTGCAAAATGCAAATGCATATTGATATTTGGAATCCTTCATGGGCCAAAGTTCAGAGATAATAACCGCTAGAATTTTTATTAGTTAAAACTGGTTTTGTTTTCTAGAGCTGGTATGGTCTTAGGTTCAGCCTTCACAGGCAGCCAGGATGAGGTCACCTCTAAGGTGACTGCAGCGTTCCAGGCTTCCCTAGACTCAAAGGTACGGGTGCATGAGTGGCTTCATCCCGATTGCAGGACCTGGGACATGTACCTACCACTCCCTGGGCTCTGGTGTCCACTGGAAAGGGACCTACCCAGACAGGGGACGCAGAAGGCTGACACAAAATCGGGGGGAGGGTAGGATGGACCAGAACTGGAGGCACCCTCCACACAATCTGGCTGTCAACAGCCTGACTATCAGTGAGCCACAGATGCTCATATAGCACGGTAATTACTTAACGAAGGCTAAATTGGCCAAAAGAGCTTGCTTTTTTTTGCAAGTCTGATAATGTCTGATGACCAAAAGTGATTTCACTACTTAAATTGCCTTGTACTACATTAGGTACCTCAATAGGAATTTTGTTAGAGTTAAAGTTGTTGGATCGAATTGTTAATTTGTGCAGATATTGAGACAACTTTGCTTACAGTACACTACTTCTGACTAAAGAGTTTCTTCAATGTGTACATTTAATTTTAGTTTAACAGTAGGATGTGTTAAAGCAGACGTAAAATGTATAGTCCTGTACTGTAAATATCAGAGGCTAGAAAAACATCCTTTCTGTGGCATATGGAATGTAGCTATGTACCATGTTATTTAGCTTTGTCTCAAATCTGCTGAATAGATTTTGGTCACCAAAACTTGATTATGTCAAGTTAGAGAAAAAGGAAATATTTCTGTTACTTTTCCAGTTATCTTTCCCACGGTTTTTACCACTGAATAAATGCACACAAAATACATTTTAATGGTATCGTCACAATTTGTAAACACTTCCGGAGAAACATTTCCACTGTGTAAATCAGACTGATAATATTCACAATAATGCATGCAGTTAGCTTGAAAGCTGATGATAAATTCTGAATGTCATGGAGTGGTAATTATCACTTTTAATGAAGAGCATCTTCTAAGGCCTTGTTTAGGATGTGCAGATTAACAGTCTACTGTTTGAGATCTGTCAAGGTCATGGATCAGGTCTCTTTCTGTATTTTTTTGCCAGCAATGGGCTGTTTCCGTATTATTAGTATTACTGGATTATGTTATCCAGTAACATTTGCAAACCTACCTGAAAAAGTACAAGCCTTTTCTGAATGTGCTAGAGAGTGTAACAGTGATATTCCCTTGCTCTTTTCATCTACCTGAAGCTGTCGGTGTCCAAGTTTTATTTCTACTTGTTATCTGCTATTCTGTCAATCTGCATTTGTCTGGCCTCCATGTCCTTGTCCATGTGCAAGTGTTGTCACCTGCGCTAGTAAAGGTGTTTTGTTTGTTTGTCTTCATTTTTTCTGACGTTTATGTCATTGGAAATAAGCTAAGCCTTACTGTCTGCCAGTCCCATCAGCATCGTGAACGTATGTTCTAGCACACGCGTTTGTGCAGCTGTTCTTCGCACTTCGCTGTACTTTGCACTTCAGTCTCCACGTCCCATTGCGATGCTGTCCTTCCATCTCAGCATCCCTGCCTATGGCAAAGCCAATGGCGTGTGGACGGAACAAGAGATTTTTAGTAACTGCTGATGACCAAAATGATGTGTTTTGTTCACAAAGGAAGATAATTGTAAAGCACACGTAATTCATAATGTAACAATCCAATCAGTTATATTAATAGCAATACTCAAAATTCTAGTTTTGCTCACAACTCTCCTCCTTATCTGAGTTGTGGTGCTTGGATTAGTAAGTACTTGTGCACTACTTTTAAGTCATTGTGCAGTGATAAATATTGCTCACTAATTCTGTCTAATTCCTTTTTTCAGGTAGCTTTTGCAATGAACTTGCTGAAGAAAAATAGTAGAAAGTGAGGTCAGAATGTTTTAATGAGAGTTTTAAAAGTATTTAAATAGTTATCTCTCATTGTTATCAATGCTTAAAGACCTTTAGCATTCTGGCCATTTAGTTACCAATTAGCTTATCTGACATAGTGACTGTTAAAAGATTTTCTCTACTTAGTTTAGCCATATCATTTAATGAGAACTTACAAATGTAAGCAAGGAAACTTTTCTAAAAGCACCTGACTGACTACCATTACTTCCTCTCACTTCAGATAATGAAGCAAAGCGATCTTCAGAGATTAAATAAATGACGTCTCTTTTCCTAATGCTCTGCAACATGTGGCTGAACTGTGAAAATTTTAGATTATGTAGAAAAATCTTCCTGCCTGGTGTGTGCAATTCATAGCTGTCTGAAGTTGTTAATGTGAGGAATTGTTGCTAAAGCGTATATTCATAAGTTATCCTTGCAGGGATGAATTGTGCAAAGTGAAAAGAACGTGAATCTTTCAGTGAGGTCTTTTTGAAAACAGTCTTTGCAGTTTGGCCTCAGCAAGAACATTTATAGGATCTAGATTACACTTGAGGAGAAATTTTCAGTTCCGCAAGACAGTAATTTAATTGCTGCTGCAGGATATATCGTTCCGTGCTTCCCGTATGCATTGATCTGTGATAACAGCAGTCACGGTTTTCAACTCTGTGCTGTCCAGCGTACAGTTTGATTCAAAAGCAGGTGTTAATGTGGCAATCCAAGGGGAAAATGCAACAACTAGATAGAAGGCAAGTCATTTAGATGATATTAAATATATGGAAATACAGAATATAGTGCTTCAGAAAAAAAAGAAAATTCAGCAAAGCCTGGATTCATATATTTCTGATGGGTCAAATACTGCATTGTTTGAAACTGAGAGGTATAAGGGAGAAAGAAAACAAAGAAACAAGTTGTTCTTTAGATACAGTTTTCATGACCGATGACAGAAAAAATCTGAGAGAAATTACAGTGCGGATCAGATGACTGTATAGAGCTATTTCTATAGCTTTCTATTTTGCTATATTTTCCAGGAGAAATTTAGTGCAAGGTAACCATTTTTTAAATGCATATATGTTCACCTTGGGTTGTTGGTTTGTTGTTTGGTCGTTTTGGGGTTGGTTTTTCTTGGGGGGGTGTGGTGGGTTGAGCCTGGCTGGGGGCCAGGTGCCCACCAGAGCCGCTCTCTCACTCCCCTCATTCACTAGACAGGGGAGAAAAGGCATAACGAAATGCTTGTGGGTCGAGATAAGGACAGGGAGAGATCACTCACTAATTATCGTCACGAGCAAAACAGACCGAACTTAGAGAGGGAATTCATCTAATTTATTACTAGGCAAAACAGAGTAGAGGAATGAGAAAATAAAATCAACTCTTAAAACACCTCCCCCCACCCCTCCCATCTTCCCGGGCTCAACTTCACTCCCGGCTTCAACCTTCCCCCCCCTCAGCGGCACAGGGGGACGGGGAATGGGGGTTACGGTCAGTTCATCACACGGTGTTTCTGCCGCTTCTTCATCCTCAGGGGGAGGACTCCTCTCATCCTTCCCCTGCTCCAGCATGGAGTCCCTCTCACGGGGTGCAGACCTTCAGGAGCAAACTGCTCCAGCGTGGGGTCCCCCACGGGGTCACAAGTCCTGCCAGCAAACCTGCCCTGGCGTGGGCTCCCCTCTGCACGGGTCCACCGGTCCGGCCAGGAACTTGCTCCAGCACAGGCTTCCCACGGGCTGCAGCCTCCTTCAGGTGCCTCCACCTGCTCCGGCGTGGGGTCCTCCACGGGCTGCAGGTGGAATCTCTACACCCCCTCATCCTTCCTCCATGGGCTGCAGGGGGACAGCCTGCTTCACCATGGCCTTCACCACGGGCTGCAGGGGGATCTCTGCTCCGGCGCCTGGAGCTCCTCCTCCCCCTCCTTCTGCACTGACCTTGGTGTCTGCAGAGTTTCTTACATCTTCTCACTCCTCTCTCCGGCTGCAAAAGCTCTCTCTCTCTAAGTGTTTTTCTTCTTCTTAAATATGTTATCAGAGAGGCGCTGCTTGGCTTGGCCTTGGCCAGTGGTGGGTCCGTCTTAGAGCCGGCTGGCATTGGCTCTATCAGACACAGGGGGAGCTTCTAGCAGCTTCTCACAGAAGCCACCCCTGTAGCCCCCCCCGCTACCAAAACCCTGCCACGCAAACCCAACGCAGGGGGGGTGTTCAGAAAAAAATCAGAACATTCATAAATGCTATTGGGTTTTCAAAAGTGCATGTAGGAGTATTACAACATATATATTAAAAAAAAAATTTGATCCCCATAGTTTTGGGGTTTTGGTTTTTTTTTAGTTTAGGCACTTTTGCAAGTCCTAGACAACATGAAATACATGGTGTCATTCCAGTGCAGAATAACAAAGTGTTTCACAGTTACCAGTAGTAACCATTCTCCATTTTAACTTAGGCAATCATCTTTTTCACTCAGAAATATGAAAAGGGTATTAACTTTAGCCTTTAATATTGAAAAATAACAATTGATAGTCTCTCTTTTTTCCTTAAAAAAGTGCTCACAGACTAATTTTGTTCTTTAATTTCATGTAACTGTAGCTGTAATGGCAATAATGTAGAGTATGTGAAAATATATTTATATATAATTGACTGACTTTAAAAGTCCCTCTCCATTTTGTTGCAATACATCCAGGAAGAGAGGCTGTGAAGAAATGTGGAACCTATGGACAAATAAAATTAAATGCATCACAAGCATTTGAACAGTAGATTCAAAGTTATAGTTATTTTAAACAGATATGTTTAAAACATAGGTGAAGTTTTGGACAAACAAATGGAGCTTCATTGAAAAAAAAAAAAAAAGAAATTAAAGTTTCTGCAGCCTGACAATTAATTTGGTGAAAACACCAAAGTGTAGCAGGAAGAGTACTAAGAAAAGTTCCATTATGGTATTAAATTGACTCCCACTGTTTTGCCAAATCATACTTATATTAACATCTAACTTTTAATTAATAGCGAATTATTTCCTCATCAAACCTAATTTCTTTTCCAGAGTATTTAATTTCCCAGAGGGTTTGACTGGTTTTATGTATCTGTTTCTTCTTAATACTATTTTCCAGATTACTTTTGTGAAGACATCTTGGTGCACATCTGGTTTCTCCCTGTGTTTGTGGATAAATCAATGGCAAATAGTTTTGGTTAAGCTACCTTGCTCAGTTGGTGGATCCCAAGGTATAGCTTTCAGGGACTCCAGGGATGCGACTTGGATTAAGGCCTCTCGTGCGTACATTTGCTGTTATTGGTCCCTGCAGATAACTTTGGTTCAGGAAACTTTTCATAAAATAAATAGGCCTAAGTTTGAGTGGAACTACTTGTTCTCATCTTTAGCCACCTGGCTGAGATGATAATTCCGTTCCCTTTCATTGTCTAAGCAGTCACTGGAGTGAGATGGGAGCTCCACAAGGAGTGAATTGCCCCTCCACTGTCACCACCTGTCCTCATGTATATACACACAGGTGGAGCATGGGATGATTATTAGGGAGCGTTGCCCTAAAGACCTGGTGCTACCATCTGCAGTCCTTGGGCTGCACTGGCTCATCACGGTCAGAAATTTCCCTGCCTCCCCAGCAATTCATAAAGCTCCTCTTGGTAGTGACTCTTGAGCCCTTCATGCTCCTGGGAAATGAGACCCAGGAAAAATGAGATGAGACAGGAACTGAATTGAGGTCCCGCACTACCTCAGCGGCTCTCAGGCAGATTGTACCTGGCTGAGGTGCAGTGAAGCTCATGCTTGTCTGAGCCATCAAATACGGAGATGGCATTATAAATTCTACCTCCTGTTCTTTTGTATATGCTGAAGTTTTCCCTGTGTAGTTCACAAATTATCTGTGTTACGTGAAAGTCCTTTTCAGAAGATCTTGGTTTAAAACAAAGTGCATTTTCATAAACTTCCTAGATGTATAAAGCTATTGCCTGTGTGTGTGAAGTGGCCTCACTCTTATGGCAGATACTGAATCATTACACTAACAAGCCCGAAGTCCCATGGTAAACCATTGTCTGATGAAACAGATAGCTCTGGTGTTTGGAGGCTGCAAAGGGTCTTAAAAGTAAAAACAATATTGACATTGACGAATAGATGAAATACTGCCTTGCTGACTTTGTTGCTTTCAAAGTATTCTGCAGAGTTTTGCTAGAGTAGTTGCTAAAGAAAAACACACTGTAGGGTTATTGAAACAAAAGATTATGAAAAGTCACTAAGACATGTTCAAAGGGAACTGAAGTATTTTTTACTTTATTGCATTCAGTGAGATCCTTCCAAAAGCATAACGTGTTATATATACAATTTAATCATGGAAAACAAAAGAGCACACCTTTGTATGTTGATTCAAGAATTAGAATGTATTGTTAATCTAATGTTTTAATTGCCTAATCAAAACACCACAGTCAGTTAATTTAGTGCAATTTAAATTGTATTTACGCTTATGCAAATTATCTAGTTATACCTTCTTGTTGTGGTTTAATCCCAGCCGGCAACTAAGCACTGTGCAGCTGCTCGCTCACTTCCCCCCAGCGGGATGGGGGAGAGAATTGGAAGGGTAAAAGTGAGGAAACTTGGGGGTTGAGGTAAAGCTAGTTTAATAGGTAAAGCAAAAGCTGCGCGTGCACGCAAAGCAAACCAAGGAATTCATTCCCCACTTCCCATGGGCAGGCAGGTGTTCAGCCATCTCCAGGAAAGCAGGGCTCCATCACGCCTAACGGTGACTTGGGAAGACAAACGCCATCACTCTGAATGTGTCCTCCCCAGCTTTATATGCTGAGCACGCCATCGTATGGTGTGGAATATCCCTTTGGTCAGTTGGGGTCAGGTGTCCCGGCTGTGTCCCCTCCCAGCTCCTTGTGCACCCCCAGCCTACTCACTGGTGGGGTGGGGTGAGCAGCAGCAAAGGCCTTGGCTCTGTGTCAGTACTGCTCAGCAGTAATGAGAACATCCCTGTGTTAGCAACACTGTTTTCAGCACAGATCCAAAACATACCCCATAATAGCTACTATGAAGACAGTTAACGCTATCCCAGCCACAAACAGCACACTTGGTTTTTATTAATAATGCGATTAAAATAGTTGTAAGGCAGCATCATATTATCTGCCCTTTTCTCTGGTGTTATGCTCACCCTCCCTATGCGTTGCTCCGTTAGTTGACTTCTTTTTCAGCAGGAGTATGAAGTTGAGGGTGAGGGTTTCTTCCTCCCAGGGTTATTTACTTAGGTTTTTTAATCCTTCTATGTAGATGCTATAATTTCTTCTCAGGGGGAGAACCATGCAACTACACAAAACTAAGCAAAATGCAATGGGGAAAAAAATTCAAATAATGTAACTAAAGCTCAGAAACACAGGATTAAGCAGCAGCCAATTTACCACCAGTAATGGTGGTGTTACAGCTAGGCCAAGCTAGACAATAATCATCACATCTTTAAGCAAGTTGCAGGTATGGTCTATGTTTCTTACATATTTTTACAGATACAGCAAATCAATACAGAGTAAGTTCAAGATACAGCATAACAAGTCCTATGTCCTGATGTGTTTAATTTTTTTATAAAGACTGAGGCCTATTGGCAATGCCACTCGGCAATGCCAAACTGAGTGGTCCGCAGAGCTGCAATATAAATGAGCGCTTCAATCCTTAATTCCCTTGAAAATGAAATTTACACTTGTGTAAAGCTCTCGCTTTAAAGAGTTAGCTGGTAATCTTAATAAATGGAGTGCATTACCTTTGTACTGAGGGAAATTTCCTGTTAAGGGAGACTCTCGTCCTCAAGAGAATTTCCTCTGGGCAAAGTGGAGCCTGTATCAGTGAAAGAAACCACATAGCATGTTATTTCCTCCTTCTGAACATCTCCAGCTGTTCCTTTGGAAATCAGGTTCATTTGTATTCCATTTGTCTATGAGTTTTAAGTGTTCTCCCTTTCACTCTGAGCCACAAAGTGAACCAAATTATGAGATGTATTGCTAAGATGCAGTCTGCCCTTTGCAGCAGAACTGAAAGACCAACATTTTCTTCAGCAGAATGATAGCCTGGTATGAATAGAAATTGTGTTCGTTTCAGAATATTGTAGTTACTTGTATTTTACCTTTTACTTTTGTGCTCTCTACTGTTTTGATTTTTATAGTATTCTCGTATTCAGCTTTGCCCACTGTAACTTTTATTTACTCACCTGTTATTTTTCTGTTGCTCTTACTTCCTTTCAGCTGCTTCCAAGAAAATATGAACACAGAAACATAACTCTAGAAAAGAATTCAGAGCTCTTGCTCTCAGGTACCTTTGAAATTAAGCTAAACATGTTCCTTGACCTGTAAGTGTTGTCACAGTTTACTTTCCAGAGCCTGACAAGCATCTGCCATTCCAGCTGATGATGTGTGAATCTAGGAATGTCTTAGTTAATCAGAAAATTGAGCCAAGTTTAATTTGTTTTTATTCATTTCTAAAAGTAAATCCACTAAATGAGAACAGTTACAAAATTGGTATGCGGGTCACTGTGGCACTGTTTCTCTGTCTGATTGTACCTGCTTTTACCTATTCTGTGTGGTTTCTACCTGTTTTACTTGGGTCTAAGCGATGCCCTTACAAGAAGAGGGAAAAAAGCAAACCTTGGGGAATAAGGTATTAAAAATTAAACAAAACCCAACAAAAATGGAGAGAAGTGATTAAAACATTTCCACGGAAAAAACTACCAACTTTACAGGTCAAACTACAGGTAAAATGCAAAAATACTTGTGTTTTTTCCAGGCAAGCCATTGCTGGAGCTGCCATAGAGATTAGTGAGTTGACTATTGGAAAGGAACGGCTGCCTGTGTGATTCTGAGTAGTTGGAGGAGGTTATCTGTAATACAGTACATCTTTTGATATGTGACTCACACAATGAAAAGTTTTCCCAGGGAGACTATTTTCTGCCTTGATTCTTTTTGCATTGTACTTACATGCTTACCACAGCAGATCTTCACATGGCTGGTTTTCAGCTCAGGGTGCAGAGGACACATTGATTACAAATATTAAAAGTTTGCAGCAAATGGCAATGACTTTCCCACTCCTTTTATTACACCTTTTTTAGAATACTTTCTCTGCTAAAGGTGGGAAACCTCACACCAGCACAAAATTGAGGGGAAGTACAAGTGGCGCCCTATGTGTGAACCACAGCACTTCCAGTTCAGTGAAAAGGTGGTGAGGGGAAGATGCATATAGTTAAGGTCAGGACCAGTGGGGTTTCTTGGATCAGCCAAGATATTGACAGCCTGCTGAATACTTTAAGTAAAAAGTGCTTTAAAATGAAAATGAGACAATCTTTTGTTTTTCTGTTCATATATTTCTTCAATTCAAGCATTTCTATTATAGGTTTAAATATGGTTTTGGACAAGGTTATTTTTCATATGTTAAGGAAATCTGAAATACAAAGGTTCTTTGCTCTATTTAATCTATAATCTGTAGTTTTATCAGTAATAAAGGTATGAGAATTGTGTTCAGAAGTACAGCATTTTGTCCATCTTTAAGGATCAGTAAAATGCTGTAAAGCAGATACGACCAGTGTGGTTTTGAAATATCTTTCAACTTTCCAAGAGCAATAAAGATGTATTCATGGCAATGATTTATTTTTTACTTGATATCTGCTAATCCGTTAATCCTTTACTTATGAAAGATTTGAAAAGATCACTAGGAAGGAAGAGACTGTGTTTATATAAGTAAAGGCCAGAAGTAGCAAATTCTTGTGTTTGGATCTGGACTCACATGGCTGTCCGTATGGTGGACATGGCATGAGCCTGAGGCTCAACTTTCCACAGGAACTTAGAACAATCCATGTCATCCTTATTCCTTGTATCCAGAGATGACCATGTTAGTGTAAACTTTTCTGACATATAAAGTAAAAAATACTGGATTATATCCTATGTCACATCTGCTGTCTTTTGATGTTGCAAGACAGACAGCAGTTTGGGGGAGGGAAGGTGATGGAGGAGTGTTCAAAATAAGATGTATAGAAATCTGTGAGCATAGTCTGAGCCTAATCCCATTGTCATCATGTGAAAGCTGCTAGGAGCAAAATGAGATCTTCTTGTTAACAGTCAATATAATATTTATTTATTTAAACTTTGGATCTTAGCTGTTCATTTAATATTCAGTATGTCTTTCTGTTTCTTAAATTCACATCCTTAATGAGGGAACCTGCCAGACTAAAGGGGATGTGAAGAGCTTCAGTGATATTGCGGAACAGTTGTGACAGCTGAGAGATAGGAAAAGACAGGTTGATTCAATGCGTAAAACAAAGGGAGAAAAAAGATAACAAAGAAGAGAAAGAACTTCTCTTCCAAAGCTTGATTTATGCAGCAGCTCATTATTTGTTCTTTTTCTCGTTTTAAATAAAAAGTGAAAAGCCAGTCATCTATCCATGAAAAAAATATGGTGTTATTGTTTGATTAATAACTCATACTGATTTTAGGAGATGCCTAATTATGCATCAATGTTTGCCTCATTATGTAGAGGAACATCATCATAGCAGATTAGTCTATGAACAGAGAATGGTTTCCTTTCTGATAATTAATTCTCATGCTTCAAAATAGCAGTCTAGTTCTTTCACTATAAGACTTCTATACACCTAATTTTGGAAGCAAACTTCTTGTTGCAAATAATGAAAGAAGAAAAAAAAAAAAAAGATGCCTGACCTAATCTCAGAAACATGGCTCAAACAGATTGCTTTTCTTTGCCAGTAGGTTGTCAGAGAATTCCCATGGACTGCAGCTTTCTGAAAACCTCTTCAGCAATATTAACTCCATCTTTTTTCACTGTACTCCTTGACATAGCAATGACTGCAAAGGTTATACCGAGAGCATGGCTAACTTTTGCAAATAAATGAGTGAAACAATTTTGAGAAGTACAGTTCTAACTTAGTAAAGACAGATACTTTTTAGTATTGAAGTTTCAGAAGAAGAGATGTGTTTCCACTCTAGACAAAGTTGAAAAAGAGAAAACTCTTGAAATAACTAAGAAAATAAAATGTTTGGATGATGGAATGCAGCAATCAAAGGAAGGAACTGGATACTTGCTTCAACAATAAGTGTTCTTGAAATTTAAAGGCCTGCATTCCAGCTGTGAAAAGTCTAGCAATGCCAGGTGCTGTGTTGTAGGAAATAAAATTCAGGAGATACAAAGGATATTCAAAAGTTTATAGCCACATACTTAGTTCTAGCATTTGCAATACTGGGAATTTAAGGCCTCTCTCAGTAGGTTAGAGAAACCTCATTGAGTATCTTCATGTTTTATCCTGCTGTAGTATGTAGAGCTTAGGTAAATTCATCACTCCGTAATAAAGACTTGGTAACTCCAATTCCTATGTCAGAGAGAGAATTTGTAAAAAGACAAACATTGGCACTAAAGTTGGAAGACGAGCAAATTCTTGATATAATACCAAACTTCAGGGAGAATAAGGTATTGCTGAAACTCTTTTGTATTTTGAAATTTCAGTTTCAAAGCATATTTCAAAGACTTCTTTTATTTACAAGAACAAACCCATGCACTAGGAAAAAGCACCCACTGAATTCTGGAGGAAGAGGACTAATTGCAAGCTGTGTTTAGGACCTGATGATTTACCCAGAATGTTTAGCACATAGAATGGACAAGAACTACAGAAGTGTAGCACCTTCAGTTAGGCAGAAAGTTATTCAAATATTCTGTTAGGAGATGGCCATATTCCAATGTCTTTAGGTTAGTAGAGCCTAAGGTTTGCAACGAGTTATAATGTCAGTAGAATTACTCAGGAAAATAAAAGTGTCCAGTGTAGGGAGCTGTACCAGAATTTGATGCTACTTAAAAAGTAATTACGTGAGTTGTGTGACTTCTATTTTCCCCTTTCCCAAGGACCACTGTTACTATCCTCTGCAAGTATAAGGTCAGTGACATCCTTGCAGCAGTGTTTCACCAGTTCTCCAGTACGATCTGTCCTTGGCATTTGAGAGGTTAAAAAGAGCAGTATGAGAGAAGACTGTTCTCTGAAGACAGCACCTACTGTAAAAGTCAGTGATATATTTTGCCAGAAGAACTAAAAATATGTCAAAGATAGTTTCAGGCAAAACAGAGAAAATGTCAGTGTAAAGGCAGGTCTCAAAATTTGCAAGATTGTTTGCAGTGTTAGAAATATGTTCCAAAAAAAAAAAAGTCTTGCTTGACAGGTCATCGTTTACTATTTTTAACAATTAATATTGTCAGGATGCAAAAGTGTGACTGTGAAAACAAGAGTATGGCATTTGTGAGCAATGTATTGATCTCAAGGAAAGTTACGCTTTCCTGGATTCACTTCAAAACATCATTCTTCTAATTGGCCTTAGACCTGGAATAAACCTCACAAGATGCTTCCCTTGGGGATGAGTTACTGTATAAATACCCATGTACTAAACAGACCTGTTAAAAAGAATCACATTTTAATGCAGCAAGGTCACCCTTTTGACAGGTCTGTACTACATTATTGTGTCCAGAGACTGATCTGTAAAGGCAGCTGTACATTTCTTTATCTTACCGTATACTTACCGTGGTTGCCCTGATAACTAATCCAGTTGCCCAGATTCTTGTTTGCGCTGTAGCCACAGCTACATTTGTTGAATTAATGGTGTAATAAAATGGCCAAAGCAAGTGCGTCCATCCATGGTAAAGTCATTGTTGTAAAAAAGCTGTCTATAAAAAAAGCTTTTGAAACCTCTTCCGCATTCCTTCTCGTCACCGCAGTGGGCAGCATGGTTCTGAGCATGCTTGTGAGGGTCACGTGAGGCTCAGGACTACCAAGGCAATACGGGGAACAAATTCTTCCCAGTTTGGTTGAATTTGATTCCATGAGTCATGCTGCTTCAGGAGTGAAGCTATTCCAGGGAGTTAAATGTTCTGCGAAGTGCCATTCAGCATGAGTTGTATGGTTTCTTTTCACCATTAAGGTCAGGCACTGTACTTTGAGTGCTCTCAACCCATACAGTTCAGAGGAGGACAAGCAGAGAGGAATGCAGCTTTCGTTTCCTGTTTGTGCCCTAAGAGCTCTCTCCCGTTTAATCTGCTGTATCATTAATTGGGTGCAGTTTCTTGATCGCGTTCCAATTCAGGTGATTATTATGTTTACCTTGCAGCAAAAATTATTTCCTGCTAATTAATTTTTACTTCCCATTTAAAACTGTTTCACTGTATATTCTTAACCAACTTCCTCATCCAGCATAAGGGGTTTGCATTTTGTAATGTGTCATTCCTTTGGTGAACAAAATTATTCCTATACATATTTTAGCTGGCAAACTGTTTGGATACAACCAGAGGAACAGAACTATAAAAGTAACATATTTCCTCATTCCTTTTTTTCAAAGCTTTTTGCATACGAAATACAATATTGGGGAAATAGTCACAAATAGGTACAGGCACCTATATGAAGAAGCAAGTCATAGCCTTTCTTCAGGCAGTTCCAAAACTCTTTTGTGAACATGGACACCAAAGGGATGTGAACAGCTTTAATATGTAAAAGATAAGTGCTTTAAAATTAGACACAGCAAAAATACAAAGAAATAGTAACTGTCTTTATTTTAAATATTTTAAATGAAAAGATCTTTCATTTTTGAGGGGATATATTTAATTGTCATGGCTGTAAAAGACAGGCCAAAAAGCAGACGTGGATACAAGGGTTTGGTTTTTTTTAAAAAGATTTGTTTGACTTTGTGTATTAAGCATATAAGATCAATTAATAAGGGGTAAGTGCTGAAGTCCTTTTTGCCTCAATTTTAAGGTATAAAATACATTGAGCATTGATTAATTCCTGGGAGGGTTTAACTGTAAGATGTAAAATACTACTGTGGTAATTTTGTTACTTTGGAGGCTTTCAGATGATAACTAATGATTAGATCAGTTAGTCTTTGGGTAAAAGGCAGGGCCACCTTCCTCCCAGCTGGAGTCCCCTTTCTCAGAGCTAGGCTGATGCAAACATAGCAAATGAAGGAGTCTGCTCTCAGCTGTGGAAAAGACATGAGTTATCATACTACACCACCAGTGAAGGTATCAATCAACTACCTCGTACCACTGGCAGCTGGAATAAATCCATAAAAACAAATAACCATCTTTCATTCTTTCCTTATGGAAGGGGAAAATTTGGAGCCGTGCCAGCACTACCAACAAACTAGCAAGGCAGCCCTAGCTGCTCATGGGGTGGTCTAACTTACTATGCTAAATTACTGCAACCTAAAAATTAAGTGCTTTGATCCTTTCCCTGTTTGCAAAATCTGGAACGGAAAAGCAGCTAAAGAGTTTAATGATGCTTCTGTGACATCCATATAAGAAGTCACCATACCTTATATCTGAGTAACCTCCTCTGTGTGTTCAATTACCTGAACACTCACTTTGTTGACAAAGAGATCCTGGGTGCTTCTGTGCTGGCAACAGAATGACCGTGATAACAGTCACAATTACATGGGCTCAGGGAAGTGGAACAAAGAGATACCAGGATCTCTGCATGTCTCTATTGACCGGAGCTATAGTCTGAGAAAGTCTCAGCAAATCCAGCTAGCCTCACAGATTCTGCAGTCCCAGCCACTCCTTTCATGACTATATGAAAGCCCATACACTACAAAACAGATTTGTTCGGAGAAGTTTATCTTAAGTCTATCATGAATTAAATGAAGCTAAGCTACGTATTCCATCTGCTCTCTTCAGCTTCCTCCTCTCAGTAATGCTGACCTTTTGAGGCTGGAGCAAAGGAATGTGTGTTTGCTGTCGAGTTTGGAGGTTCTTTCAACTTTAACAGGCTGTAGTTGAAACTCAACATCAAAATGAAGGTGCTATCTGGAAGTTTATAGTCATTGATGTGCAAGTGATGAACGGAACTATTGCACATTCAGGATACTCTCCACAGCCTTGCAGTATATCATCCAAGGACCTTGGCTCATTATTAATATCAGAAAAAGAGATTGCATTTTAGTTTGCCCCGAGCCAGCTAACCCAAGCATCACAGAACAGGTTTCCAAGTGATTGGCACGTATGTCTCTCTAAACAGTGCTACTTCCAGATCAGCAGTAACTACATAGGTTTTCTCAAGTGATCTTATTCTTAGGTGTGCAACACTGTTTGGAAAGAATGGGTTATCTAGTGCTCATGCTCAAATGAGATTGCTATTATACCAAGCAGTTATAAATTTTGCTCTTATTTATGTCTATGTCAGACTTACCAAACCAACAGTTTTCACAGTCCTGTCTGCTCCTGGAACTTGTTTTAGTCTGGCATGGCTATGGATCAGATGCGAAAGTCTGGCTGGCAGAAAACCTCCCCATCCTTCCTCCAGGATTACTCAGTCAGGACTAATTAGGAGTAAAAGACTTTGAATCTGGGTATCTGAAGAGAGAATACTATCACAGTCTTCGAGGTGAAAAGTAAAGGCACGACAGAAGATAACCAAAAGCCTGGGCAACCATTGGAAATCTCAGTCAACTAGAATGGGTGACCAACTAGAAAAAGGTGCTACTTACATCTTTGAGAAAGAAGTGGATCTAGTAACTGCAAACCAACAAGCCTCAGCTCTTTGCCTGGAAAGATCATGAAGCACATCTTGTTGGGTGGTGCCTAGCCACCTGCAAATACATGAAGGACATAATATTGGATGATCATCACATATTTACCAACTGCAAATCACATTTGAACAGTCTGATTGCCTTTCATGATGATGGTGGTCAAGGGAAGGGTGATGGATGTAACTTGTCTTGACTTTAAGAAGTTTTAGTCCCTGCAACATTCTCACTGCTGGACAGAGGAAGGATGTGCTGCACAAAAAGACTGTTACATGGATTGGGTCGATGGACTCAAAGGGTAGTTAATCAATGGCTTGATGTCTGTTTGGCAGAATATCTTAGGTAAGTCCTGGGGAGAAATGTTAGTCAATATCTTCACCAATAACCTGAATGATGAGACAGTGTACCCTCAGCAAATCTGTGGATGATACTAAAATGGAGAAAGCGATTGACACATCAAATAGTATAGTGTCAGTTCAGAGAATCTATAGGATTGGGCAAAATAAATCTCATAAAGTTGAACAAGGACTGCTAAATTTTGCACCAAGGTGAATAACCCCATGTACCAGTAAAAATGTGAACTGGCCAGCTGGTGTGCCGTGAAGAATCTGCAAAGGTCATGGTGGATACCAGGTGAATAAGAGAAAGTGATGGCCTTTAATCACCAGGAAGGCAAACTGGATTGGGCTATGCTAGGATGAGAGCGAGCAGATGAAATTATGCTTTTTATGATGTTGGTGCTGCATACACCTGTAATTCTGCATCTAGTTTTGGGCTCTGCAGTTCAAGAAGGATGACAAAAGGTGAAGTCAGTTTAGTGGAGAACTAGCAAGACTGTCACGGTCCAAAAGTATGTGGCATTTGAGAAGAGGCTGAGGAACCTGGGCTTGTTTAGTCTGGCAAAGCAGCAGCTAAGTGGTGATCTAATAGCTGCCCACAGCAGCTTGAATGGGAATTGCACGGATGGCGGAACGAAATTCCTTCTGGTACTGGCAGATGGTACAATAAGAGGCAAGAGCCCCAAGATGCAGCTTGGAAAATTCAGTCTGAACCTTAGGAAAAAGTTATTCACCAGAAGGGTAGTGTGGCAGTGGATGAGCTTACCCAGAGGTGTGACCAGGGGAATTGTCCTTCTGGGAGTCTTTGACTCGGCTAGAAAACTG
The DNA here is from genome assembly GCF_028858705.1 of Grus americana. Lineage (NCBI taxonomy): Eukaryota > Metazoa > Chordata > Aves > Gruiformes > Gruidae > Grus > Grus americana. Next base: position 40,756,644 of record NC_072855.1, on the reverse strand, counting down.
GCAGCTGACCTGGTACAGACTTTGCAACATTTCTGTGTCCAACCAGCATTTCCAACCAACTGTCTGCAAATAAAAAACTTGAAACTGGAAGAAAGAAGTAGTACCCAAATTCGTGGGGTCACCTTCTATTCTCTCTTCAGACTGATTTGCTTTTGTGGTAGCATATATACAGGTAGTGACAGTAAAAATAATGATAATGCACTGGAGAGGGCTATTTTGTCAATTGCAGCAGAAAACAAATAATAACTGAATAATCATAGGCCACTAAGTTTCCTTTATGTATTTTCTGTCACGCTTAAGACATGAACTGGACAAAAGCATTTCAGTCATCAAAAGATTAAACTGAGGTGCTCCAGGAAAAATATATGCTCAAGGCATTGGGAAAGGAATGGAGAGTATCCTGGCTAATTTTACCTGGGAAGATACTCCCATCTTGCAGAAAAGGGCATAAAGTGATGGAGATCCTTTCCACAATGAGAGCCATGGATGTTGCATAAATGCAGGTTTTTCTGTGCATATTGGGCACAAAGCTCTCTACTGCTGGCCGGAGAGAAAAAAGATTGAGAAAAATCTTCTTGAACTGGCCTCATTATTGCTTCATGTCAAAACAGCCATTTGACCACTTTAATTTTCACCAACAGATATAGTCACTTGCAGATTATTTTACTGACCTAAAATCAGATTACTATGGTTTTGGCCACATTGCTTCATCCCATATGCCTGTGCTGAGGTAATAGGAGAGGCCAGCATACATTTTCTACTACTGTAAGGGTTTTTTGAAATATTTTTATATGGTTCACATTGGGAATGGCAGAACAGCTCAAATTGCATACTTCTCCATCAATTAAAGTTAAAAAGAAACAGATTTAGTTAAGATTTTTTTATCAGGGCATTTAGCAGGGTCTGTTGCTGTTCTTAATTATTTGATAATTTACAGGTCGATGATAATGTAAGAGAGGTTGTCAGTATTTTGGAGCAGAAACTGGAGATGCTGTAGAGGTGCAGAGGGTAAACTGTGTTACAGGCACAGATTTGGGGTGGACCTGCCTGGCTGTCCAGGAGAGATGCTTAACAAAAGGCTTTATTTTCTTTGTATCTTCCTTCCCCTTTCATGGTCCGTGCTGCAATCAAAGAAGTCCTGAAGACCAGCTCCAGCTTTCATATCTTTTTAAGTCTTTCTTACCATCTTCTCAGTAACCTTGGAGAAACATTGCTTGTCACATAGTGCATGTTGCCAGCGGGTACCAGTGTGATAATGAAGTATTCCCTGTATGCATCCCAACAGGAGAGAAGAATTGCAGTTCTGCTTTTTACTACTATGATTATTTTTTTCCCGACAAGGGCAGAATCTTGATTTCCAATTTCTTTCTGGGCACCAAATTGAGTAACTGGGTACTCTGAGTAGATCTTTAATTACTATGACCAGGCAATTGTATGTCTGCTATTCTTTCAGGAAAACTTCTCCAGACTTTAAATGAAGACAGAGAAGGCCCGCACAAAACAATGACAATGGAGAATTTGTTTACAGACTATCGCTAGAAGAGACATAATGCTTCCCTTTATCATCACTTGTCATAGCAGTGACAGCCTGTAAGCCTCCTGCCTGTGCATTATTATTTGTCACTGCCTGTGCCAACTCTTGCCCTGGCAAGTGCCTGGCATGTGTCAAACATATGATTCATGGGTTCATTTGATCAACACTGTGAAGAAAAGAATGATGTATTTTCTTTTAAATTACAAATTAGACATTTACTCCCCATATCTAGTGACAGGGGCTTTGGCTTCTTTATATCCAAAGTGCACCATTTATAGCTCACTGTAGAATTTAAATACTGGCTTCTTTCTCATGCCTAACTCTGAAAGTGAAATTTATGTAATACTACAGCATATAAATGAAACATCCTACCTCTCTGTTTTATTGTCATGGCAAGCTTGCTTGAAATGTTTTCTTTGGTAATAAATGGGCAGAAGGCATTGTCCCCTGGACATTTAAAGGCCTTTTTATTACAGGTAGCTTTCTATTTTACACATGACATTATAATTTCTGTCAGAGAATTTCTTTAGAATTATAGTTTTGCTCTGATATTGATTGATGCATGTTTACTTGGGCACCTGAGTTTACTTGCTTCTAAATGTATATGTGTAATATGTAGGTTTTGTGTGCAAGATGCTTCTTCTGGAGATAGTATTAGCAACAAACTGTGAGAAAATGCAGTTATATTATAGGAAATAAAATATAATTTGATTTTCTCTTCTGTTAAGGAAATTTGTGGAGTTCTGTGAAAAAGGGCAATATATTTTTATATTTTTTGGGAAAAGATAAAGTTTAAAAAAATCAAAAATTGTTTAACATCTAGATGATTTGTTAATCAAAACTATTCCTATACAGAGAATTCTAAACTCTTGTCTAGTCTGTTTTAAGCAACACAAGTTGTGAGATTCCCAGGCATTGTCTTTGTCAGAGCATCTATGTCCTCGTGACCCCTGGATCAAACACGGGCTCTTTGATTAACTATCCAGCCTTTAAAGCCAGCTGCTGACCGCAGGTCTTGCAAAATTGCCATTTTGCTTTAAAGCCTCTTACCTATGATAATACCAGTATATTGAGTAATGTGGGAGGGGCTTTAATGAGTGGTTCGACATGAAAGATATGTTTTTACTACTTATATAAATAGTAGAAAATGCTACAGTTTTCTTTAAAACTGCTACTGTTCTACTGTCTCTGGCTGTTACTCTGCGTTTGTTTATGCCTTTAGAGATTGGTAGGATTTGAAACAGATAGTGCCACAAGACATTGCAGGGGAAAACACAATGTGAGAGTGCTTTCATATTGATTTAAGTTTAAAAAAATCATTACTTATGATCCAAAAGGGATTTTTTTTCCCCTCCACTTTAAGATATTTTCATTCTCACAACCATATTGGAGTGGGTGATTGAACCTAAATAATTCATGATGGTTTTATAGTTATTGAGAATTTTTCCCAAATAAACTGTTGTCTTGGCCAAATCTCAAAACTAAAGATATGGTAGGTATTGTTACTGGTTTCTGTTTGACTATGTCATGACTTATTGTTAGGATATTACTAATATTCAGCTGTTTTAACAAATCTAGAATCCTTATGTATCTCTAGCAATCCATATCCTTTGATTTGTATGTAGACCTGATCTTTTTATGTCACTTGTCTAACTAAGCTCTATAAAAATTAACACTTAATTACTTTTGTTTTCTTCCTGATTACTTCCAGATATGTCTAAATGAGGAGGCATTTAGAATTCTGTGTGGATAAGACATACAAATTTTGTTTGTATACTTCTGCTTTTTTGTGAGTTGCTCTTTGAGAGACAAGGAGAAAACAGTAAAATAATTCAATCATGGGACTAATTGAGTAGATGAAAACAATTTTGTGATATGTGATTCTGGCATCAAAAGATGTGCTGGATGTTTTAATGCAGTTCTTCACAAATCAGATGATATGCTGTCTGAAATGTGTGAAGAGCTGTCTGAGAGAGAGGGAGGAAGGTGGTATAGAGAACTCTTGTTTGTTCCACAGAATTTCAGGTATTATTCCGGGGGGGGGGGTGGAAATTAAAATATTTAAAATTTGAGAGACCTCTTTTCCTCAGTTTGCAAGGAACCTGAAGCAATGAAAGAACAGTATGAACTACCATTGATTTCATGGAGTTCAAGCTCCAGTACAACTGATGACAATCAAATTATATTATTCAGCTCTTTTGTTATTTAGCAATTGATATAAGAACAGAAAAGAATGTATGGTAATATGATAGTTTACATCATCTCTCCCTGAAGTGTTTTCCTGAAGAGATAGGCGCTCAGCTCTCAGAATCTGCTTGCTGCAAGATGTGAAAGGAATGAAATTAAGTCCTTTGTATGAGACTGAATTTATTTTGCCCAAGACAAGTGATGAGAATCAGAATGCATGAAAAGAGTGCATTTGTATTAGTTCATTTAAATGTCAGTGGTGGCCATATTCAAACTGTCTATTGCACGGGCCTTACCTTAGCCATTGTGACACCTAACTAGTGAAGGTCCAATTCAGGTGTGCCTTGAATTTCTCTACAGGCAACAGAGAGCCTACCAACATCATGAACAACTTAGGTCGTTCAAGGCTCCTGCTTCTTTCCATCAGAGAGTTTAGATGCTTCCTTGGTAGCTGCCCTCACGTACAAAGGAGGAAACTGCCTGGAACTAGGTCACAGGGAATAGTAAAGCAATCATATCTGATGCTTAGCCAAATTCAGAGCTAGGTAGTATGATGCTCTGATCAGCCGTAGTCTCATCAGTGTACCCATCTCTGAGGGCAGATGCGTGAAGATGGACGATTTGCACTATAGCCAAGGTGTTAAGTGCTTGATCGCGTAGTTGGAGAGCTGTGTTCAGACTGAGTAACCTGATTTTTCGTATTAGTTGTCTGTGCAGCGTGCAGCAGTGTGTTCTTGCTCTCGCTGCAGGGTTCATATGCACTATATTCGGTGCAAACAAACTTAAGACTTGTGGGTGGAAGAGATCAGAGGGGAAAGGGTTGGATGAACTCAAAGAACTGCAGGAAATTTCCAGTGTCTGAGTCCTAGCGGAAGCTATGGTACCTAACAGATTAGGTTTGATTTACTTTGGAAATATGTAATATCCCATCACTTTGAAACTGTTTCATTTTTCATGGCTATAAGATGATACAATTTACCGCATAGAAAAAAAAATCCAGATTGACAGCCCTAACAGACTTTCTTATATTACCTGCAAGGTCTTTGTATCTTTATTTTTAAGGTCTATTTCCCTTCTTCTATATTCCTACGCTATGGGAATAGCCTCGATGGAGCTCATAAAAACAGGAAAACAGTTCAATAAATATACATTTTAGACAGTCTTGCACGTGGGCACAAAATGATCTAAGATTTGATTAAACCTCAGTTCAGTCATGATGCTGAATTATAGCTGGTACCTAAAATGAGTCAGAGTGGCACACAGCCCTTGTCCCGTGAATATGGTTGATCATACAAAGATCATCATTCAAAGACATAGTACATCTCTTGTCATTGCAGCTGTTGGGGGATTGTGATGGTTTTTATTGAGTACCTAAGTAGCAAAATGGGATAAAAAAAGGGATGCTTCTATTCTTCTTATTTCATAGAATCATAGAATAATTTAGGCTGGAAAAGACCTTTAAGATCATCGAGTCCAAGTGTAGATGAACCATATTTCAGAATTTAAATCCGTGTATTCTGCAATCAACGACAGAGTAGAAGACAAAACATTAGATGTTTATTTGAATGACTTTTTTTTGTTTGTTTGTTTTGTTTTATGGTCTCAGACTTGGCCTTTCTCACTTGATCTGATACTTCTCCTGGGGAGTACTATGAACACAAACCACTCTCTTGACTCAGCAGGTCTCCAAAGCATTCTGTTTCTCCCTCCCAAAACCCCTAGGCTGTTCTGTAATCCTTGCAAGCTGATGTTCCCAGGCCTCAGGCTGCTCCCTCTTCTGTCTCAGCACACATCAGGATTCCTCACTGTGGAGAAGCATCCCATGCAGTACTCTTCCATTAAATAAATATAACTACACACCAATGTTTCTACTCCGTCCTAATCTTCAGGTAGATTTGGAAAGTCTTGTGCATTGGTCAGCTAGGAAGGAAAGGAGCAGAGATATGTGCAGGAAGCTCTATTTCAGTGGAGCTTGATTTTTATTTTCACACAAGATTCTGCACTCTCTGCACTGTGACTTGTTTCTTGTTGCCTTTAATCTGTGTGTCAGCCTTATACGCTCAAGGGTACTGCTAAATGATAGTCCTTTCAGGTAGTCCATAGCAAACTTTTTGCAATCTCTAATGATGCAAGGTCTGGATCGAGGCCTGTACTGACCACACAAGTCCAAAGAATTAGTAGCTGATATAAGAAGCAATCATAACCTGGCAAACCCATTTCAGTGAGGCATAGCTTGCATCACTAAATGTGGCTTATCACCAGTTTTAATTACTGGAGACTAAGTTTTTCTCTCCCTCTTTCCCTGCCAAATGAAATTATCAGATTTTTACAAGGTAATGAGTCAGACAAGCTGAGGTGTTAGAGACAAAAGATCAGTATTTCTGTTGTAGACGTATTTAGGAAGAGGCAAAACTGTAGAGTGGTTTTTGTTGGGGAGGATGTTATGATTTTTACTGTGTGTTTCTAGTCAGAAGAAAAAAGTTCCCAAAGGTGCTGTTTTGTGATACAAACAGAGCCAGGTTATGCAGATAAGAGAACCTATCAAGTGCTCTACATTTGCAGCTTAATTTTTTTATTAGAAAGTCAGCTGTCCATTTGCTTCACGCTGGTATCCAACTATTAAGATCTTCCTTCATGTCTGTTTCCCTTCCCATTACAAAAACAATCTCATCCTGCTAGTTTAATGCTTACTTTTTAAAAACTGCTTTCCAAGCATAGCTCTTCATAATTAGTTGATATAGGAAACCCACCTGGAAAGGACACTGTTTATAAAACAGCATGCCAGAATGTTTATCTGGCCTTGGGCTGCAGGAACCAGAGGATGGATGAATATCCTGCAGTTGTTTTGGCCATGATTATATTGTGGATGGCAGGTTGCCAGTAGCAACTGCAGTAAAAGGTCCGGAGTGTCAGTGTCTTCGTCTGTGTGATAAAACAGAGAACATTTGCACTTTTCGAACCGCCTCAGAGAGGATTTGTGGCAGATTTTGGAGGACTTGAAGTGACAAGGGATGGAAGTAGATAAGCTGCTGGCAGGTTGTATGCCAACCTGTCCTTCTGTTGGCTCCTCCAGGCCTGGCACCACTGACGCTTTTTTTGCCCTTCTTTCTAGAACATTTAAAAGAGAAGCTGGAGGAATACATGGTCCGTTTTGCCAAAGTGAGGATTGTACGTACCAAGAAACGAGAAGGGCTCATTCGGACCAGACTGCTAGGAGCCTCGCTGGCTAGAGGAGAAGTCTTGACATTTCTGGATTCCCATTGCGAAGTCAACGTGAATTGGCTGCCTCCCTTGCTTAGTAAGTGTATGAGTGTTCATCAGCCATTAAAATCAGAGCATACAGCATAGCGTAAGCAATCAGAGCCATGTCCCGCAATAAACAGGACATACACTGTATGGAAGTGTTTGGAGCTGTGCTGCAGTGTCTGAAGAGTCAATATGAGAGAGAACTTAGAGAAATGCAAGCAGCTCCATTTTATGGTTCTTGTGACTAAAGAACTGATAAAATTTTGAAGTATCACTTTGGCCTATAAGAGTTATGATTTGTTTTATTATTACTACCATTTAACACACTACTAAATCTACTATTATGCTATGCCCTTACTATAACCTGAAAACTTTTGTTATGCAGGTATTGTACTCCTTCCTAGTCTTCCACGTTCCATTAAAACAGTTTTTGCTGTAAATGTATCCAAGACCTCAGAGTTAAATCCAGTAACAACTGCATTCACAATAGGAAGCTCAGAAAGAATGATTTGCTATTGACTGCTTTGCTGGATTCCAGCTGCAGCCGGCAAAGCTCCATTAGTCAAAGGAATGGAAAGAATCAATTGTCGTAGTCTAGGGTTTCACTTCAGGAAACAACGTCCCCTTTTCTACACACTTGATTACATGCAAAGTGTATATGCTTTGCAGAGTGCTTTTTTGCTAGCAAAACCAAAGAAAATTTCTGAGTTTACTATTAAAGAAATTTGTATTAATTAAAAGACTATGTCATAAGTACTTGACAGGATAGGGTTTCACCAATTAATGGTTATTGTTTCTTGAATTTTGTTGCTAGGACTGGTTTGGCCACACAATAAGCTTGATAAGGCATTTGCAGCCAAGAAGAGATGCTGTTCTGCTAATGACCTATCACTTGAGAGAAAAAAAAAAAATACTAGTGACTAGTTTTTCTTAGGCTCGGCAACAAGATAATGTACAAAATACTAAATCTACTTCCTTTCTAGCTTCCAATCAGATTACACATACAGTCTATCCCCTTGTTACCACTTTGCCCTTAATCACAACATCAGCATGTTAAAAATAACCTCCATGTCTTCATGTAAAGCCCAAATGGCATAAAGAAGCAGAGGGAAATACAAGTTTCAACAAGCCTTCCACAAGCAGCCCCATCAAGTGGCCGTTAAACACTCTGGAGTATTCTACCTTTCCTCTATTTTCTGGTTTTGCCCCACTGTGCATAATACATTGCCCCTAATGATGAAATTTTAAGAAGATTCTCACTCTTGTCCTCTGAAATCTTTACTGTAAATGAAAATAACCCTTCTATTTTGCTAACTTAGACATGGGAAAATTGCAAGTTGTAATATCAGTTCCTTTTCTTGCTTTCTTGCCTGAAATGAAGGTACATCTAGCTGGATTTCACCCAATAAAAACTGAAAAATGAGTAGAATGGTCACAAAGGATTCATAACTGCAGTTAGGTTGCAGTTGGGTATTGAACTGATGATCGCAACCCTCAGCCTCAAGTGAGAAAATTGGGAAGATGAGAGAAGCTTCATCAGGGACCAAGTCCCAGTTCTCAAGTGGAATGAGATCTTTCTTGTTCCACATGTAGTAGAAATACCCTTAGCTAACCTGCCAGAGGATCTAGAAATTAATCTTGAGGAACGCTGGAGCCCAGGATCAATAGGCTTTATTTTGAAAGAAAAAGTAGAGCTTTACATGAGACCAGATAAATAGAGAATGAACACACAGCTAGTATATTTAAGGATGCCCTTTGCCCTGTTTTCCAAAAGGGATGAGAGAATTTTCTCATAACCATCAGGCGGCAAATATTTACTATACTGAAATCAGATGACACCTGGCTACTAATAATAGTTAATATATTTTTGCAAGTATTTATATAAAGATCTATCTTGTGATTCAGCACTGTGTGTGGTTGAATGTTATTCAAGGAAACCGAAACAGATGTTATATTGGGTATTTATTGCTTTGAATCTTCCCTAATTTAGGTCTGATTGTATCTGCCATATATAGTGAAAAGTCTTCAACAAGAGCCCTGCTCTGGAGTGCACACTACTAGTCTTTGCTGAGAGGAGCAGTTGTTTCCACTGTCCAAAACCATTCTTTTTTTAAAATGAGACCTTGCAAGTTAGAGCATGGGGAGTGGGAAAAGAGTGATCACTTAAAGACTGTTCTCAAAGTTATTTAGGCATCTAACATATTTTCAGAATTGACTTTTAGATGAAAGGAATCACTTTTTAGACCAAAGGAAAACTGAGTTATTGCAGTACTTGTTAGGTACCTGAATTGCTTTGTGGCACTGAGCCATAGTTGTTTTCGGTTACAGTCCTTTGTTCTGTTTTCTTAAAAAACAGGTGCAAGATGGCTTTTCTTTACTTTCTTTAAGCTTTATTTAGTTTATTTGTTTAGCTTAAATGGGTTTCTAAACTGAGAGAAGCCACTCTGAGATCTCAGAGAGTTTTGCCTGATGTTCACTGAGCAGGCAGCTGTAGTCATGTAAAAATGTTGGCAAACACAGCTGTTTGTTATCACTCCTCAGTAGTATAAAGTCAGCAGAAGGCAAGATGTGACTTGGGCTCCAGCTGCTGTAGTTGAGTCTCATGTAGTGTGAAGTTGCAGTTATTGCAGGTTTAAGGTAAGAAACTGAGCAGCAAACCAGGTGCAGGTCCTTCTGTTGATCTTGCTGTGGGAGCAGTAAGAAAGGCGAGGTGGATAATAGATCAGTAGTGCCATAGGCTTTCAGAGCTAAGTTTGACAAAAGTTTTTTTCCTGACCAAGACTTAAAATTACATTATGATTAGATCATGCTTAGTAAGTTGTCAAGACACCTGCTAGCTGTAGCTGTCCATCTCCACATTTATATGATGCATTACTTGCCAGTGGGGAAGGCTGAGAACACAAGTACTTATGACAGCTCAGATAATAAGAGATAACTTGCTGAGCCACTCAAACGTCACCATCTGTAATCACATATATAAGTAGGAAAATAAGTGTATTTGCAATGTGCAATTTGCAGTTGTTACTTTAACCAGCCAATTTGAAACAAGCACTTGAAATTAAAGGGGTGCATCTTTCTTATAAAGATAAAACCTACTTTTTTGAGAGTGACTTATCCAATATTGAAAACTTCTGCTTATTGCCATGTATGCACACTCAGCTTGATGCTAACAGTGCTGAATTCAAATAAGTGTGTATATATTCCTAAAAATTGCTAGGGAGAAAGTTCTGAGCAATGTTGCCTCTTGTTCCCAGGCTTTCCCTCAAATCTACACGATTTTTACATCTACAGTGATGCTTATCTGTCTGTTCTTCCCTTTATCTGCAGCACATATGTGTTGAAATAATGCATGGAAATTTTCAGACCAGTAGGAATTTGTGTGAGGATGATGAGTAAAGGCGATGGAAAAGAAATGGTAAAGCATTTCAGCTGTGGCTTTCAGTGTCTGGCCTTAGGAGCAGGTGGGATAAAGAGCAGTGGCTGGCAAAAGCAGCAGCACGTTCACTTCTGTAAAGCCATGATACTAGCACTCTTGTGAAATATAAGCAAGCCCTACAGCCCTTTTTTCTGTGTCCTAAATTTGTAGTGGGGCTGCATTTAAGCCTAAGAAGTATGTATGCAAAATTCATTATTTTAGGCATACTGAAAGAAACATTGAGGCTGCAAGTTTGATTACTCTGCCTTTTGGTGTGCACCACTACAAACACCCTGGTTTCTTCAAAAGTCAAGATCTTCCTGTGGTTCCTCATCATCTCTAAAACATTTTTGGGGCTGAGAAGTAAGTTCTGCAGATAGACACACAAGAACAGGCAGGTAAGCATCATCTTACTTGCAAAATTCTTGCAGAGTTGCAGAAATGAAAACTGGAATTGAGTTTGAGCATTGCTCAAATAATTTTCTCCCTGACTATCTCTGCATGTGACTTCGAGATCTGCAATCCTTCAGTCTATTTAAAGGCAGCGGTTTTTAAAGATCAAGAGAAGGATGCTAATGTATTATGAGTCTACCTTTGACCTGCTCCAGCCAAATCAATCCCATTTAGTTTCTCTCCTCCGATCAATTTAGAAGGGAGGGGATCAGAGACAGATTATTATAAGCCCTATAACTATTAGCAGGACCATCACAGGAAAGAGATTATGTAAAAATGACTTTACATAATGATTACAGATAACGCTACACAGTATACCAGTGAATGTAATTATATTTGGCAATAGCAACAGTAATGCAGCCATTATGTCTGAGATGAGTTTCCTAGAATTTTGTGAGAGCCTGTGCTTTAAATTATTTTCACTATTAAAGGATAAGGATGTAAAAACCTGCTGAACTTCCAGGCACATTAATTTCTCTACTAGCAGTCAGCATTGTTCCCCCATTTAGACAATCTCTAAACAACTGAGAATAAATATGAAAACTAAAGATGTTTTGCTAACATAATCTTTTTTTCTTAAATTCAATCCTTTAGAAGCAAGGAAGCAGAATATGTATTATTAATCATTACACCAGTATTACCTGCCTTCTTATCTAAGTGTTCGTTCCACTCTCAGCCCTCTGATTTTTTAGGGCGTTATCCAGCACCAGTGAAATCTAGTCCTTAACAACAAAAAACAAGTTTTCCACATAGGCCCTACAATGTATTACATTTTGTAGAGAATCTGGGATACCATTTGGAGAAAAAGCTTTATTATACTTGGAATTTTGAGATTTTGGGTTTTTTAAGGGTTCATAGTTTTTCTACTGTCCTTTCATGCCAACATAGCTACAAATTTTCCCTGTACTTCCTCATTTCAAACCATTATTCTTCTGCCTAATTCTTGCAGCTGGAATATCTTCTTTACTTTTCTCTCTTTTCTGAGGAGCAGACTCAGGCCCACCCTGCCCTTAAACTGGAGATGAGAATTTGATTTAGCCTTATAGTTCTAATTTTTTTTTTTTAAAGCAAAAAGAAACTCTTTTCTTTAGAAAACAGGTGAGTAAGAATAATACTGTGGAGCCTTCTTTATATCTCAAAGTTCGGAATAAAAAAAGGACACAAGCCCTGTTTTGTTCCTCGTGTTGGAGTTTGCCTTTAATTTGTAGCATTTGATCTCAAAGCTGATGCACACTAGAGCCACAGGAACAGCGGCTGAATGGTTGCAAGAGCTGAGATTCACATTTGGGAACACAAATCTCTCTCGCAGGAGCTTGCCATACACACTCCCCACAGCTGAAGGAGTATTTTTACATTTTGCTTGCTGGCTTGTTCCGTAGCTGACAGATTGGGGACAGCTCAGAGTAGCAAAGTGACAGAGATATAGATGGCTGGACTCCTGCGGGTCTCACAGGGATATGCCTCCCTTTAAAGAACTGTAAATGCTTCTAATCATTGCCCAACTGCATTAAGTCCACTTTAGATAAAGGCTTGATACAGATTTGAAAAATGAAATTATTTGGGGGCCATAGGGAACAAAGCAAGCAATCTTCAAACATCAGAAAACCTGTGGGATTCACTTTGCAGTAATATGATAGATGGCTTGACTAGACATGCCGTTTCCTATTTTCTACTTTCATTTTTCAGACCAGATTGCACTAAACCACAAAACCATCGTGTGTCCTATGATCGATGTCATTGACCACAATCACTTTGGCTACGAGGCACAGGCGGGGGATGCCATGCGAGGAGCTTTTGACTGGGAAATGTACTACAAAAGAATACCGATTCCTCCAGAGCTCCAGAGAGCTGATCCCAGCGACCCCTTTGAGTAAGTAGCGATAAAGGGGAGAGTGGGAACATGAAGCAGAACAAGGAAAGATGGTAACTGTAGCAGAAGAATCCAAGCCCAGAAATTTCCATGTAGGCCACTTGGTACTAATGAAAGGTAATAGAAACAAACAACTTCTATGCAGTTTTATAAAACCTCAAAACTGGGAAAAAGATCAGGGCAACAAGTTGCAGAATTCACGAGCGGTGCCTGGAAACACAAACCTTCCCGATCTTTTCTGGCCCAGTGGTTGTGCATAAAAGAAACAGGCACGTGCTTTAGTTAAGAGAAGGTATTGGCGTTGGACAAGGAGTGAATGTGACTACAGTTATTCTGTTTATTCCACAGAGCACCTCCTGAACAGACTTTAGTTTAATGTTTTCTTTGCTGGAGATTGATGCAATACATGCATCAATAGCTGAGTCTACATTCTGCCAGCAGATGCTTTGTTTATGACTGGTGATAATGCTACTGTATATGTATTGCTATAACTTAAACACAGGGCTGTCAAACCTGAACAGTGTGAAGCTGATTTGTAAGTAATTGTTGATAAGCCAGCCTCTGACCCTAATATTGTGGTTATCAGCTCATTCATAAGAATGATATTCTACTCTTCACAAAGGTAGATCCTTTTTGCTTTTCTTTTAATTAGTCTTGTGTAAGGATCAGCTGGAATTAATCTGCATCAGACAGACAGACATGGTTTAGTGTGGCAAGGTCTCCAGGTCTCTCAGCACGCATCCTAGCAGGGCTGGCAGCAGGACTAGCTCTGGTGTTGTCAGTAGCCCTGGCTGAAACTCCATGCTGTGGGTTTTGGCAGTTTAAAAGCTCAGCATTTTCCACTCCCCAAAACAAAACCTGGAAACAATAGCAACAGAAAACTTGTGTCTCTGGCCCAGACTTTGCACTACTTTGAATTAATGGATCTGATTCATGCAGAAGTTGACCCTTATATCCAGGGAATGACCAGCTCTGTACAGGGTAATTGCAGCATTTGGTGGGCTTATTTTCATTATTCTGCTTGTTCCTTTTTACTTATCTCTGCCTAGGCCCATCAGTCTTCATCTTGCATTGGTGTAAGTGCTGATGAAGTACTTTCCATCAGCTGCCAACGTGACCACTCCATAACACAGGTGCAGCTAGTGCAATCACATAACACTCTGGAGTTGCTAGAGCTTCCGTTGCTTTTCCAGAAGTCTTCCTGGTCCTCTGAGCAGCTGCAATTTCTTGCCACTTACTGAGAGTCACCTAGCACATCGTATAATTTGGTTCAGCTTTCAAAGTTTTTGTATAAGTAAAACTTCTATATCGCCAGTGTAGCTACGGGGTTGCTTATCAGCCGTTTCACACGTTTGCAGTGTGTCATAGGCATCTTTCAGATGGCCTGAAGAGGAGGCATTCGTAGGAAGCTTTCTAGAACAGACAAGGCTTTGTGCAGTACAGAACAGATGTAGTTTTGCATGATCTGTTGTTATGATCAGCATGGCACCAGTTGATACCCACCTCCACCTTTCTCTGCATGCATTCATAAGGCATACAGCTAAATGGCTTCGCAAGGAGCAACATACAGGACAATGCGACTTCTAAATCTCTTGTAATCTGAGTCGTCATCTCTCCACAAAGGTGGAAGGCACCACTTTGTGGTTCTTAGACAAATCAGTGAGAGTCTTGCTTTATTTTCCCCATCACAGGATCGGCATCAGAGTGCTGCAGGTGGAAAAGCAGAACTGCACATGGAACCACCATGTCCGTCCCCACACACGGCAGCAGGATTGAAGGCTGGCTGAGCTAGGACAGTATCTTTGCTCAAAAGTACCCTCTGCCTAGAATGGCAAGGGTATAGAAGTGTTTAAATAATCAGTATTAATTTTGCTTAGGGGAGGAATTATTTTCTAATTCAAAGTCAGTATTGCTTTACTCCTAGGGCATTCTCTGTTGATGCCTCAAGCTTTTAATACCTTGCTTACAAGAAATACGGTAAACGTCACAAGCCATTTTAGATATCAGTAACTTAATTGACCAAGACAGCTTCTATTGAATGAAAGAAACAGAACAGTTTTCCTTTAGGTGCATACAGACTAAAACTAGAAATGGCTTCAGCCAACATCATAATTACTATGTTACTATTTTGTAAGCAGTAGGGATTTTTTTTTTTTTTTGGTTAAATATTTTGCTATTGGTATCCTAATAGCTTTATTTCTTGCCAACAGCATCAGATCTGAGGTGATCCTTAATGAACTGGAAAATTGCCAGCATTTTTAGTAAAACACCAGCAAATAATGGGTACATGATCCAAAAATTGCGCTGATGAGTTTTTTCCCCTCACTTAAAATGCCAGCTCAGTATGTGTGTTAAGCAGAAAAGGTCACATCAGCCTAAGAAATAATGTACATAAAACTAGATCAAACTACAGAAAACTTAAGAGCAGTCATTGTATTATCTGAATGATACATTTGCTTTCCATCTGCACATGATCAAAATGTTGCTGCAGCAGACGTCAGCAGAGTTGAAGTGTTGTCAGGTAGGCCTTTGGTGTGACAGTAGTGCAGAGCTTCCTGAACTCTAGTGTTTCTGGAATTAATTTCTCCCCCTCTTTTTTTTTTAATTTAAACCATACTCTACAATGGTTAATGTTTGACAGGCATTCTCCTGTTGGACACCATCTACCTAGGCACAGTCTTTCAGTTCAAAATCCCTCTTGTGAAGAGTCTGGACATTCTCATCCATTTGCGGTGTGAGTGTGGGCATGTTTTATTGTTCATAGACCTGCAGTGCCGCTCAGGCAGCGTGTCCACCCTTCGTTGTGACAGAACTTGGAGCTTCATTCCACATCTCAGCTCTTTCTGATTTACCTGTTCTCAGACCCTCTGCAGTTGTTCATGATGAGTAGCTTTACACCAAGATTTGGCTTGATGTTTATGATTTTAGGACTGTATAACACTCTCAGAAGCTTCCAGCCTGCCCAGTGTCAAATTCAGGTACAGATGATGTGCTAGCACCAACCTGGGAGTCACATGACAAATTTATAACTGCGTTTGGATCAAGCTGCATTCATCTACAAAATTCATCATTTTGGTTCACGTGTAGTTTGTCACTGGCCACGCCAACTTTCCCATAGGCTTTACTGAATCAAACTATGGCCATATAAAATGTATTTTCAACCAAAGCTCCTATGTGAATTGATATTGCTGAATGCTCATTGTAGTGTTCAGGAAAAGTTAACAACTATTCCATAAATGGATCTCAGGTAGCCTTCAAGATTAGCTATTTTTTTTGAAATATCAGTGTTGATGATGTTCAGGATACAGTGAATCCTTAGAAGCATGGAAATTGGACTTTAGCCCTAATAATGTTGCCTTCCCACGCAGAGACTAAATCTGTGAACTCCTGGTTGATTTCCCTTTTTCATGTGCCATGGAAACAACAGTTTTATATTGCATTCAACTGATCTGTCACACTTGCAGCTCCTCACAGTTGGCTGTAGTGATTTTTTTCTCTTGCAATTCATGTACAACTACCCCAATATATTCTGAGGGGGGCTTCATGCTGTTTTCATCTGATGCATTCAGGGCTGTGTAAACAACACGAAGCAAATTGGTGTTCTGATGTATTGTAGGAACTGGTCAGACATGTCATGATGGTGCTCACTGTCTTGATCCCAGGGTCAATGATCATTCGGCAGAATTTGAGATGACTTGGAAAATTTTCTTCTAGTCTATTGGCAGAAAGCACCAGAGATGTTTACCTCCTTTGTGGCAAGGATCACCTTGGCTTACTATCTCTCGCTGGTTTGTTTCTCTGTCATGGCAGAGGTTTGGGAGCATGCCCTTATGGGACGTATGGGTTTGGGACATAAAAGCATGCCCTTCTGTGGCTGGTTTTTTCTGTGGTGTAAGCACTGTAGTCTCTCGAGGAGTTTGCCTAACCCAAGGAATTGCCACTTAAACTAATAGGGTAACCTTGTTACTATAATGGACTGTGATGTACAGCATGTCAGTTTATATGATTTAATAGTCTGTCTGGGCTAAAAGCTCTGTGGAAGTTTAAAGCAGAGGTTTGATATGCTCAAGCCTGCTGGGAATGACTGCTCTTTATTTCCTGAAAGCACTTACATCAATTCATGTTATCACATGCTGGATCTGAAAACAGGCATCAGTGTCCATTCATGCCAGCAGCAACATATTTTTAACCAGACAAGAAAACATCAACAATTCAACTCAAAAAACTATTTGGAAAAAACACAAACTAATCAAGAGGATTAACATAGCACAGATCAATTAGGGTAGGAAAGGGCTGCACGGCTCCTCGGAGCAGTTTCATGGTAGCGTAACTTTATGATACAGGAGGGAGGGAGAGGTGCAGGTGAGACCTTAACAGCAGTGCTATTGAATTGCAACTCAAGATGGAAATGCTAACTGATGAGAGAAGTGTTGTGCTACTTACTGGATGCTGAGACTTCTAGCACCTATCTGGGAAAGTTAGTAGTTTTTTGGTATATGACCGCTCCTTGCTCTCCAAGGGTTCCTTTCTATGACAGCCTGTTTGCCTTCTGATGTAGAACTGTCATCTCCAGTCCTCACTGAAAGGAGGTGAAGCTGGAGAATTCTAGCAAAGGACCAGAAGGATAGTTTGGCAAATACTGGGCTAGCCAAGAAGCAACTTTGTAACCTCTGGTGAGATATTTTAGTTCTTGTGCTCAGTTTCCCATTTATAAAATAGGAATAGAATCACCCCGCCACCACAAGGTTACTTTGTGTGTGAGTCTGGCAGAGATGATAGGATTGAGATCTCACGGTAATAGGCACCATTTGTCATTTATGGATGTACTTTTTGGTAAAACTTTGGACATACTCAAGGGATGAAATCAGGTGATCAGTACATTTTTCTCTTCTCTTGCAACACAGACTCTCAACCGTGGATGTAACATACGACCTTAAGGTTAACGTAGCCAGTTGTGTGTTAGATTAGAAGATTACCTGGCACTTTCTGTTGATTTGCATATGTAAAATCATATTATTATTATGCAAACTGTTGTCAGCATGCTCTTTTATTTGAATATAGCATACTCTCAGAAATACTCTTTTTCTGCAGCTCCTTACTTGCAGTATTTATATATACTTTTAACAACATGTTGGTGCAAAGACAGTCTTTGCCAAGACCACATTTCAAATCTGACAAGTACTTTTACAATTTTATGATCATTTTCTGAAGTTTAGAAAGTGCTTTGGACAATGATTTCTGTTCTATAGCTCCCAGTGCTTTATAGTCTGTGTCTTTTATGGCTGATTTCTGCCTATAAACATATTCATAAAACCTCTCACAACCAGAAACAATCATCTATTTTTTTAAAGCCTGAGTATAATCTACTGTTTTGAACTGTGCTACAGGAATGTTTTATGCAAAGGCATTATTCTATAGAGAAGCAGTCTCCAACCAGTGTGAGTTTCTGTAATTTAAGGTCTTGATTTATTGTTTTGACAAGCTATGGTCTGTAGAAGACTGTTAGTGGAGATAACTATAGCTTTTACAAACTGTTGTCCACCTGTGGCCCCATGAAAATCTCAGAATTTTTTCAATGAAAAATGCTGACACTAACACACCATTTGTGAGTGAACACATGAATTCAATCATTTTCTCCTGTCTTTGATCAGATTTCAGTGTAGACTTTCCATACAACCAGTACATTTTCTCTGAAGGCCAGGTCAGAAGAGATAACTCTACGGAGGAAAAAAACCAAAACCACATCAAAGATAAAAAGCTGCTGATGATATAATTGTTATAACCTCACAAGAATCACTCAAGCAATTATTTGAGTCCTACGTACTAGTTGAATTGGGTAGTTTCAGGTTTGATACACAACTTTTCACTTGAATGTTGCTAATGGGTCATGCCTCCCAAGACAAAAGGGAACAAATTTTGTTCATAATGCCTTAATGTGCTGCAGTGCTGAAGTAGCTATGCTTTTTTCTGCTTCTGTGGAAGCTCGTAATTCCAATTTTCTTTTACACTTGGAGCTTCATGGTTAGCATAAAAATATAAACATCTTGAATGTAATGTTTCTAGAGCTGTTAGCCTGCTACTTCACACAAGTATGAACTTTCGAGTTTGACAGTCTATATGCCCATATGCTGGGGCAGATTCATAGAGTGGGTCACCAAAACTACCAGTAATTAGAAAACTAAGTAGTTTCTGGACATAAATTTAATATTTCCTTACATAAAAAAAGACTGGGATGGTGGCCAAGAAGAAGACAGAGATATGTTGCTCAGTGATTACAGGTGAGCTATTTAATGTTATCAACATGCTATTGATACAGATGACTTGGCTTTCAAAATTATAAAATCATGTCTGAACAATTTTCCATGAAGAAAAAGAATCACACTTTTGAAATAATTATTTCTATTTTAAATTTTATATTTTCTAGCCATTTTCTCTAGAACTTTCATGCAGAATTTGGTGACACCTATTGGTACTAAGAAACAGAAATCCAACACCCTTCTCTTAGATTTTACAGTGTTTACCAGCATAAAGTTGGGATTGCCATCTGCATCCACTTCCATTTCTGTTTGTTTGTGGTTTTTTTTAAAGAATGACCTACTGCTATCTGAAGCCCCTATCTGTGCTACAGTTGCTTCCAACAGAAGGGAGAACAAAGGCTAAACCCAGTGACTAATTTTGTCAGAACCCTCAGTGCTGTAAACAGCTTTCGAATCTGTACATTGATGCAAGTTCTATACGTGCTCGTTGGCTCAATTTTACTAATACTCTTTAGTGTCTGTCCAGTATAACAGTAGTTGGGGGGGGATTATATGTTTGTGTCATTTCCCCCTTATTCTACAGGGTCTGCCAGATACTCCACAGTATCACAGTGCTTTTCTTCCTTTTCGCCGCAATGTCCATGGTTCTTTTTTCAGAGGCAGTGATCAACTAAGCATGGCATAGAAGCATCTTCACCTGCCAATATAGACCTCTTGATTTTTTGTCTACATAAATTAATTCTGACTGTCCAGCTATCTGGGTGTAGGACCCTGTTAGCCCTGGGGTGAAGAGATTTTTCTGGCTTCCACTCTGAAGAAATTAAGCTACCAACGCAGTGTGTGCTGGAAGCATGAAAAGAAGGAGCTGGGAAGAAATTTATATATAGCCAGTGTTTTGGTACTGTGTTTATAATATCTAGTCAGAAACTTTCTTGCCACAGCTTTAACCCTTTTATATTTTGTTATGTACACTGGGAGAAGACCTTTTAAGTACTTGAGGACTCATGTCAGATCAGTTCATTGTTCATTTTCAAGTAAATTATCTTATTTTTTTCAGTCTCTTTTAATAAGTCATTAGTTTCTAGATCTCTTATTATTATCTTTGCTCTCCTCTGGACTTTTTTTCCATAGTGAGAGCAGATACTGCACCAGCCAAAGCCTTATCATTGCCTAGTAGAACAGGTGGGTGACTTTGCTTGTCTCAGAGGCTATGTTCCTGTTTATATTTCCTTGATATTGCTGATTCAAGTCAGGCTTGTTCTGTGGTGTAACTTCCATGTTGTTTTCTGCAGAACTGGTATCTAGCCAAGTGTTCATCATCCTCCTCTTGTAATTCAGATTTTACATGTTTGAAGGTAAGGCATTTGTCTTCATATCTATTTGAAGTGTCATGTCCAAAAGGGTGATCTGTCTTCATTATCCCTAGATCAGTGTGATACTTCGTAGCTGAACATTTTGAATTTTGTCTTTTTTGCCTTTACTTACTTCTCCAATTTGCTATGATTTTTGAATTCTGATTAACCCTCCAATTTTTATAGCCTGTTGCAATGTTATTTGGGCTCTATTTGAGGTTCGTGCAAATGGCAAACTCTGTTCTAAATCCTGATTGTGAGAATGTCTGTTTGGTCCATGCCAGAAATCAAGATATGCAAAGTCTCTGGCTTTCCAACAATACATCTGGTGGTTCCTCCATTTTCCCAGTCAAAAATACAGCATGTACAGTTTGTCCACATGGCCCCGGAAAGTTTGTCAGATTTGGATATCTTGCTTCCTGACAAGCAAACCTTTATAATAAGGTACACAAGATTTCCTCCCCATCCTCTAGATGGCATCAGATTTACTACACAGTGGCAGCTGGCTCTTCAGGTCCCTTTTCAGACCTGAGACCAGGATTTAGGACCTCATGGTACAGTTGTGCACAAAGCCCTGTTTAAAGTGCCATGGAGTAGGGTTGCTGAGCTGCACCATGCAGGTTTTTGATGCAACACACTGAACAGAATCAGATACAGAACAATGTTTGCAGATACTCTCTCAAGATAATTTCCATTTTGATGTTGAGTTATAGGTGATGATTGCTTTTTAGTAATCTGCTTTTTAGCAGTTTTTGCATCTCTCTGACAGTCATTATGTCTCATCCACATTTCTGCAGTTATTAACCCTGGCAATTATCTGCCAAACAGATCTTTTATCTGAGACTCGAGTGAGAAAGAGAGCACAGATTTTATTTAAAATATTAGGAGAGTTCAGTATAGGTATTGACATGGTGAGGACCTTAGAAATAAGACAAGCAAGGTCACATTCTGAATTATCCCCAGACATACTAACATCTGTTTTATTTTCATGTAAGTAACCAAAATACAGTTATTCTTGCTGCAAGATAAGTTTTGTCAAGAGGCAAAGGTAAATGTCTCCAGCAACCTATGGGGTGAAAATTATGATAAATACTCCAAATTTGCTGGGCTAGTTTATTTATAAAATGCTATGTGTATCTTTTGAGAGACCAGGAACAAATGAGGCTCAAAAAAGTTGACATTTGCTGTTCCGTAAACTGCCAAGACAGTGTTCTTTATTGGAGAACAAGACTCATATATCAGCTTTGCTCATTTCTAAAAATACCTATTTCCTTTGTGGCAAAACAGCATATAACTATCCCTTCAAGTGAATTATTTTGAAAATCAACCTCTCTGATGTTTTCTTTTGTCAAGTTGGTGTGTCAGTGTTATTTTCAGTGCGGGAGAGGCACCGTAGGCATTAAATTACACAAGTCCATTTGCCCCCTACAGAGAATGAGGTGCCTGGAAGGAGAGAAGAGACTCGCTCCCTCCACTCTCCTGGTTCTCCAGCAGAAAGTTTAGCTGATTCTGCAGAACTTCCATGGCTTTTTTGTGCTAGGGCAAATAACCACTCTGGTTTCCCATGAGTACAAATGACCTGTGGACGTGCAGTGAATCAGGAGTGGAAGGGATGGTGATAAGCCAGGAGCACAGCGGGAGAACAGTAACAACATTTTTCCCTTTCCAAGCATTGCGAACATGCAAAAGACCTCTCAGAGTACCCAAGGAGAAGGTAAACAGCGGGGAAGAAAGTAGTTTGGAGCAGTATTTTCAGACCACTGTCTGGGGATGTCAGGGTGGTGGTTTCGAAGAGGCTCCCAGAAGGCACTGAAGGAGAGCGAACTTCCAAAGTTCTCAGCCAACAGGAAACGTTTCGAGTCCCCAGCTCGCTGCTCTGCAGTGGGCTTTAATGCCTGGCCCATTTTGTAGTGATCTTGTTTGACAGAATGGCAGTTTAAACAGCAAAACTGTTCAAAGCATAATCTTTGTTTGTTCCTGACTTGTTCGAAGGGCTTTCAGGGAAGAAGAATAGTCCTTTGTTATAGGTTGTTTGACTCCACAGTTGTGGTTACAATATATATAATTAGTTGATATAGCTAAATCATATGGGACCTATTATTTCAGGGGTGTCCTCATTTAACCTTAAATCAAGCAGCATAAACAAAACAAAGACATTATTATAAATGTCCAACTATATTCCCTTAATTTTTTACACTTTGTCTTATTACTGTAATTGTTTGCATTTCCATTTCAGATAAATAGGGATATTATTATTATTCTATAGCAGAGAGATGTTAAGAGACATGATTGCATTTTTCGTAAATCACAAGATATTATCACTATTGCAACCAATTTCCAGTATGAGTTCCTATAATGATAATTTAATAGAATCATAATTTTTCAATACCAAAACAGAGTATTATGACTGTCTTACTTTAAGAACATTCATATATCTACTGGAAGGTAGTAACATGCTTATAATTTATGTAGGCATGAAAGGACTCAAAACTTGTCAAAATGTGGATATTAGGATGACTGAGACTATACATTTTTTATACTTTTTTTTTAATGTGTTATAACAGAGTTATGATCGAGCTTTTTTAAAATACTTGATAACATATGGTCAGATATTAGAAAATATGTCCTTTGATCACCTATTTAACTTTCTACCTTTTTGCTTTCATTAATAGTTTTTTGAATATGGCAGTTTCCTAAGCGCCATGGGCACAGCTGACCACAGGCTGTAAGAACGTCTGTGGCAAGGAAGGCTGATAGATGGGCTTTAACTGCGGACAGATTTCATCTGTCTCATCTAATGCTTATTAAGAAATCTAACCCCAGTTAAATTGTATTATACAAACCTTCAGTTGTAGCCAGGACTGCCAAATAGCTGTTTTCTGCAGTAATTACTGGACTTACATCTCCACCTACTGGCTGATGGGGCAAAGTCCCATTCAAATATTAGTTTAAATGAAATCCAAGTAGTGTTTAGCCTGTAAAAGCTCTTCTTATGATATTAAAATCATTTACAGCTACAGTTTTCAAGGGAAGTTTGTTCAAAGTTGTTTTTCCATGTGTGTAATGAAGCCAGTGACTTCAAACTCACTGACCTATGCATATTAGCCTAGGTATTAATAAAGAAAATATGACAAGATTTTTAAATCAGAAAAAAAAAGTGTTTAAAACCACCTACAGATCCTTTCAGATGCATGAGCACATCCAAGAGCCAAGTACACAGTAGAGCTGTAGAAAGTTATTCCTATGTACCTCAATAAAGCTTAATAGTTACTAGAGAAATGAGGGGTTTTAAAAGAAACAGAAAAATCTGTTGTAGCAAAGAACTCAGACAGTTGACCCATAGGGTGATTACCAGTACTGGCATCCAGCAGAAAAAAAGGTGGGGAAAAAGAAAAAACTAAAACAAAACAAAAAACCCCAACCTAATAGCAGTTTAGAGGTTAGCAAAGAGAAGAGGCTGGAATTTAGTTGCAAAATTTTAAAGTCAAAGTGGACCGATAATGAGAATTTCTTTCAGAATAGATTTCATCCAGTGGTAACAGTAGAGGAAGATAAATGCTCTTTGTAAAAGCTGATCATGGACAGCAACACCTCTGCAGTGTAATCACAGGGGTGAAAAGGGCAAACGCAATCCCGACACTTATTTTGCCATAGCCCTTGACCCTTCATGGTTATGGAATATTTCAGAATCTCAGCTGCCCCCTGCTCCTTTTCCTCACAAGTCAGGATATCATCTCTCAGACTCAGATGGAATCTGTCGTGCTTCTGCTGTCTTTTAGACACTACAACTTTTTCCTCACTTCCCCAGGGAGAAGGGGAGAACGTAGAATAAACAAACGCACAATTCCAGCATAGGGTGTTTGTTCTTTTATACCTTCATTTTCTCCAAAGGTTTTACTTTCTCATTCTTTATGATGCAGCATTCATCTGTAGGAGCAGATGTCACATCCTCTCTACCTGCACCTTGAAATCTTCTGACTGGCTTTTCTACTAAATCTACTTAATTTCTGTTTAATTAGCAAGTTTCTGGCTTCAGCAGGTTTCCTATTCAAGATATTATTGATGAAATCTTAGCTATTGTGAGGAATATTAAGTACACAATCTTCCTAGTAATCATGTAAAGAATAAATACAGTACAGTGCTTGGTGAAACTAGAAGTGCTTGGGCATTTCTAGTGATGCTTGGGCTGAGTAATAGAAACTCTTCCACACACACACTGTTAGTTTTACAGAGACTCAGTTTAGATCAGATGTGCCATCAGGTACATCTACCAAAAAAGTCATACAAGCCACTCAATTTTAAGTATCTTTTTCTACAGAAGCCCATGTTAAACAGTGCTAGATGCTAAATGAACTATGCTTCTTCAATTTTTTTTTTTTTTTTTTTTTTTTTTGCTCTGAGCAATTTCTTCAAATAGTTACAGAAATAAAACAGGAGCATGCCCTGAATGAAAATACAGCTATTACCTAGCTGGAAAAGAAATTTTTCAGAAATGCAGGAGATAACTGAAAGAAGCTTGAAAGGCACTTTGCTCTCTATCTGTAAACAATAGGCACCAGCAGAAATATTAATTACCTAGTGAGACGATAGCTGTAGTTCTCAAGAAAGCTGATTTTTAATGGTTTCATTTGACTCAGAGGAAGTTAATTATGAAACTTTATTAAATGAATTTGTAAATTTCTGCATGTTGTGACATTCTGGATGTAATAGGGAATCCAAAATACCCTGAGAATAGAACTGAAGCAGAAGGACATGGAGTTCAACCCATAAAGCTGTGACACCAGCAGGACTAGGGGGCTTCTGCAACTTGACAGCAGCAAAGATGATGCCTCAGATCTGTGAAAATGCTGGTCTTTGTAGATATGAATTGAGCACACCTAAGCAGCCAGGTTGTTTAAAAATATTTGATCTGTCAGATAACTCATGGTCTGTTGCTAAAGAGAAATCACATTCTGTTTCAGTCTTCACTTCAATAGGCTTCTTCAGCCTCTTCTCAGAAAATACCAGATCCATAATTCCTCTGATTGTTCTGGCACAGCTCTAAGTTTAGTTTTATTTCTCCTTTTTTGAAAATAGCCAGCCAGATTTGTATGCAGCATCGTACTGCATGCAATCCTCAGCAGTCCTATTGATCTATATCTGTTGGAAAGATCTCTACTAATAGATCTTAAAGTTGCGTTTGCCCTTTCCAAAGCTTATCTGATACTTGTTTCATCCATTCCTGAACTGTCTGACCTTGCGTTTCTCAGATATATGGAACAGCTATTCTTGCAAAAGTTTAAATGATCCAGTCTTGGTTCTGATGAGGTAACGGGCACAAGATATACAGGAGAGCAGCAAGATGAGATGTATTTGAAAGATTCCCTGAGAACTTTGATGTTGCTTTTCCAGTACTTGAGTCTATTTTCGTTCAATAAGAGTTGGCATTTTTTCACTTCCATTTCTAATGAAGCCTGAAATTAACATAGCTTTTTTGTTTACTCTCTTATTTGCAACAACATCGTTGATAGTAATAGCATGGCACTGGGAGTACTTCTCGTAAAGCTGGAGGCAGAAGTGAAAAGTATTTTGGATAGGTCCTGTAAGTTGGGAGGAGGAGTGGTCTGAATTATTTGAACCTTCCTGATATAACTAATATTTAATATCTCTACATTTAAACTACTATATGTCGGGGCGGGGGGGGAGGCAATCCATGTGAATCTAAGTTAAAAGCTATTTTGACTCTAAACTCTTTGGTGGCATCACTTAACATAGATGCTGTTTTATTAAAAAGCTCAAGTAAACACATTAATTTTCTTTTTGTGATTTAATTTTCTTATTGTGATTTGCATGTGTAATAGTATGGAAAAAACAATACATTTTTAAGGGAAGAATTATAGCAGTTAATTATTCTGAAATTTCTGAAAAGCATGGATGAGCATATATTACCAGCAAGCAAGATTTTAGCAAGTAAATTTTGCCAGCTGGAAGTGTGGCAGGAATGACTAGCATTTTTATATTTAAAATACACCTTGAGACTTCTGCTGTCTTGTATATTTGCTCTCTGTTTAAATAAACTTGGTGTTAGCCATAAGGTCAGAGTCTGTTAATATTTACATTGGAGAATTCTGCCTTTCTGAGCCTTTTTTTTGTCTCTCTCTGGTTTCTGTCCCTGTAAGACTAATGTTAACAGTATACACATCCTTCCAGAGAAATGATAGTAATGGAAAAAAGTAAACTTTGGTGTCCTTAATCCATTTTTCACAGTTAGGTGTTTCAGTCTGAAGAACGTACTGCTTTAGAGGTTCTCTGGTTGGGACTCAGAAAATCTGTAGATGGTAACAATAGCTGGAGCAGTAGCAGCTCGTCGCAGTGCCGGAGGCAGGGCTGGTAACTGATGTGCTCTCAGGTTTGTTAGCTAAAACAGACCCCTGGGGATTTTCGTGACATCTTTCCTTTCTGCACATTTGATATTCCTTATTTCTGAATTATTCAGCATTGCTGCAGCTAAGTTGGTGTCTCTGGAGCATAATTAGCTAAGCAACGGTTAAAAACAGGAAAAAAGAAATGTCCCAATTATATATTCATTGCTTTGTGAATACTTGAGTAGCAGTTTAAAATACAAACTATAGGTCACAGGAATCTGCAAGGCAGGGCTGGGAAACTCTGGAAAAGATATCCTGGTCTCAGTCAAGTTATTAACAAAACTCCTATAAAACAGGGCAAAAGTTAAACCTCTCAAGATATGTAGAAACAGATAGACCTAAACTAATGCTGAAGTGTGATCCTACATCTATCTCACTGTTAAGAGAAATGGAAGGACAGACCCTTTCTTCATGTATTAAATGCTTTGGTTGTTCTTTTTCCATGCCTCACCTTTTTTGGAAATTGAAATTAATTTATTTCTCACCAAGATAATAATGAGAATATTTAGCTAGTGTTTGATCTACTGCTTTTATTGCTAGAGCTATGTTTTGCTTTAAAAAAAAGAAAAAAAAGGAATGATATTTCAGGACTGGGAGCTTGGTAAGCTTTCGGTTGAAGTATCTAGGTGCTTTAATATGTGTCTCATGGTGAGTCAAAGTATTATATTCCCAGTTGGTTCCCTTTCAATATGAATAGATTAATGTAGCTTAAAAAGCATTGCTTTTCTTGGCAGTCATCATGCATCTCTGATCTATGGCAAAATGTACTATCAGGTACACAGAATACATAACCTCTGTCTTTGCCGTGACTGATGTATATGGGAGAAACAGGTTTTGCTGCTGGTCCCTTGGTCAGTGCCAAGTGAACCCACTTTGGTTTTCACTTTGAAAGACAGATATTTGTGTCAGATGGCCACTGGCTTCCATGAACCCTTGAAATTTCCTGAAAGACGATGGACACACTTCTTCTCGGAATTGAAACAAAGTTTTAAGAAATGAAATGAGAAAATTATTTTGTTAATTCCATGAGCACTTAATGAAAAGAAATTACTTTTTGTTTATTTGACCTTTCACTAGGAGCTTTTAAAGTTCTTTCTTAAAAGCTTTTGTTTGCATCACAAGCTTTAGTGAATGTGTTATCAAAGCATCCCACTGAAGCAGAAATATATTAAGACTGAATTTAATATATGAAGCACAGATCAAGTGACTTACCAGGGAGGCGTGTGACAAATCTAGGAACAGAGCAAAATTCAGGGTAATTACCGCAAATATCTCCTCCCTGTCTTGATGAAAGAATTAGACATTCTGAATTTGGGTCATTTTGATTTATTTAATCATTATTATACCTAGAGTCTTCAGGAAAGAAATAGCACTTTCCCACAGGAATACAGGACTTAAAAGGCTGTGCTCCTTCTTATTGCTGGATGTCACTGGCTGTGCATACGCTTTTCGCAGATACTTGCATTTGAATTTGTCAAGAATTTGTCAACCATCCAATTGTCTATAAACTGTCTCATACTAAACTCAATACACTATGGTGCTGAAGTGTTAAATTCAAGCAGAAGTGTCCATGGAGGACAACTGAGGCCAAATTTTGCTACCACATCTTAGGCTTGCTTCCCCCATTTTCTCCAGCTGTTAACTTTCTTTATAATTTAACTAATTTAAATGAACTAGTTAATTACCTTTTTGGCAGAAAAAAAAAATCCTAAAATATTTTTGGACGTTTAGCTGTCGTGTATAAACTTAAGGAAATAGCACAAAAATAAATTCCACCAATATTTAATGTCAGCTACCATCCCTTTCAGTTTGTCTTCCATTGATGCATGCACATCTTTATTATCTAAAAAATGTTTGGAAATTATATTTCAGCTTTCTGTGTACAAGCCTTATTGGAAAGCAAACGGGCAGCTGTATATTTACACTGAAGCAAGGAGAGAGCAGTATCGTACCAGGTGACTCAGTTGACTGATCACAACAAATATAGCTCAGAAAATGGAACTCTTGATCCGTGAGCATAAATTTCAAAATATTATTAATGGAATAATTTTGAGTGACAAAGATACTCAGAGAAAAATGTGTGCTGCAAGTATTTTATAAGCCTCAAAAGAAGCTGATTTCAACAAGGAAAACGTTTTGAATTTGAGATTTCTGAATGCAAGTGTCAATGTTATGGAAAATAAATGAGAAGAATCAGAAATGCTGGTATAAAAACCAAATGTTTTGTTAGAATTTTTGTGTTTTATCATTATCAGAAGTAAGCTTGATTACTGAGTAGAGCATCCTGGAGGACAGGCTTAAAGCCAAATTAGCCATCTGTCCATATCAGTTACCTGCAGGAGTGATGTCAGAGTTGGCTTCAGGAACACTCCAGCTGGTGTCCTCCAAGGGAAATACTGATTGTCATCAGTCTGAGTGCACCTTGCAGACACACTTTCCTGCCCTGAAAGTAGGGTCAACACACTGTGATAATGATCTTAAAGGTCTTTTCCAATCTAATCAATTCTGTGTTTCTAAGCAGAAGAGGTGAGCCAGGGAAAAGTTGCTTGAGATGGAGGTTATGCTGGCTGTGGCTTCCCCAGGTCCTTCCAAAGCTGGAGTTATTCTGAGATTCTGATTTCAAGCACTCAGAAACCTGCAGATTTGAGGCACCGTTGCAGGTGCAAATGATACTGCTGGGTGCAGCGTAACTGGAAAAGGTGAACATACTCTTCTGGGTCTCAGAAGCAGACTAAAATTCAAAATGCTCCCAGGAGTGCTCTGTCAGGTATGGCAGATATGGGGATTTCCCCAGTGATTTGCAAATCTGATCTAGAGAGCAAGGAGGAGGAGGACTTGTGTGGTATACAATATTATGTATACATGCTATGAAATTCTGGGACAGGCAAGAGGCAGGTTTATTGAATGACTCTGGATGAGGAAAGAAGGGAAAAGAAAAGGATGATGATAGATATTATAGGATGCTTAATCTGTGTTTGGAGGTTATTATAAACCACCTAATCAGAAAGAAGTGAATAAGGCTCTCTCTGAGCATGGATCAAAAATTAAAAAAAAATACTAAATAATCCACTTGCAGTTATCTAAAAGATAATAAAATTATTAATATGTGATTGTTAGGAATTGACCCTGTCCTAGAACTTTAATTTCCTTCTTTGACAGAGGATGTGATGCCGTGAGACACAGGGAGAACACAACCAGCTCCCTGCCACCGGGTTGGGGAGAGGATGCTCCTGCTGTGAGGCAGTCTGTCACACTGCTGACTTAGTGTTGCCTCCTGTGCTTTACAGTACCTGCCTCCAGGAGCCATATAAACTCACTGAAATGGCCAAAAGAGAAACCCAAAAAACCAAACACAAACCCAAAACCCCACACTTGGAAAAAAGTCTACTTTTCTTGCATTTGAGTGAATTAAGCAGTTGGAGGAGGACAAAGCTGTTCCATGGGGAGGAGACCACACACCTGCAAGCTACGGTGGGGAGTATTAGAGTGAACAGGGGGTGAGTTCCCTCCCTTTGGTAGCAGCAAGACATTAGATGTGTTAAGCGGTATTAGGAGCTCGGCTACTCAGAAGAACTGGGAGGCAGTAAATGTGATCTTCCTTCCGAGTCATTTGGTGTTGCCAATGTTGCTTTCTCATAAAGTTGATAGAGTGTGGATACATCTTTAATTTTCATCAGATGACTATGCAACAGGTTGAGAAGAAATTGCTGTCAAAGAGTAGTTGTGAATGGTTTGATGTTAAACTGTAAGATCATCTCAAACGCTGATGCAGGTCCCTGAGGCAAATCTCTCTGCAGAGCCCCGCATCCTAGTTCTGTTCAAGATCTTCATTAATTATCTGAACAATAAATAGGTAGTAAATTTTTAAAAACTAAGCAAGCTGGCATTAGCAGGGTCTTACAAGTCATCGGGAAGACGAGGTCAAAGTGCAAGTTAGTCCTGGCAAATTGAAGAAATAACTAGGAAAAAATAATATGAGATTCGGCAATGAAAAGCATTGAGTGCCCCAGCGGAGGAAAAGTTTAAAGCATAAATGCAAACAGCCTGTTAGTCAGCACTGTGGCAGAAAAGGATGAGACAGTTACATGAAAAAAACAGCAAAGTTCAATTTTCATTGTGCAACTTGTTAACATTGTAAGAAACTGCAGGTAACTGTATGTTGTGTCGAGATTTGGTCACCTTACCTGGGAACCATGCAGTAGTCGTTGGGAGACTCCAGCCGAACTTCAGTTGTTTAATCTAGAACATGGAGGACTGAGAGGGAGGACATAATATCTGGTTTCTGATATGAAAAAGGTCATTAAAATTAGGATAGTGATTAATTGTCTCCATGAAGACTGGGGCAATTTTTTCAAAAAGTTGTAGCATTGTCTCCCCTTTGTTTATTTACTGAGGTTTGCATCAGGCACAGGCAGTGTGTGAAGTGGTCAAGATGACGACAATCTGGTTCATCAGTCCTCAATATTTTAAGAAGTGCTATATAAAACTTTGGTAGTGGTTTACTTGTGCACAACTGTTTGTTTTGCTATGAAAACTGCATTTCCATGAACAAAGAACAGTGCTTAGTGATTTTTTTTGAACTCTTCAGTTCCATCAGAGGGCTTAATTTAATAACTGAGATGTAGGAAGGAGCATTCGTAATCCACTGAAGTACTTCATTTATGTGTTGGTTTCCTAAGAGGGAAATACAACATCATAGTTAAACCTTTTGTGATAAAGTTGAAGTCAGTTTGCAAGGCTTACAATAAGAGGAAACGTTTAACTTTTAAAAGTTTTATTTTACGGTTAAGAGTTATAGTACTGAAAAGTAATTCAAGCAAAAATTCAAATAATATATTCAAAGTTAACATTAGGAGCATGTGTGAAATCATATTTCCAAGGATGTTTGTATATGTAGCTTCCTGCATAGTAGCCCTGAAAACATTTTATTTGGTATTCTAGGCCAGTATTTTAATTCTTAAAATTGAAAATAATGCTTTTTAACATAAGGTGTTTTCAGCAGCTAACTAGGCTGGCACGAATACAGGATGTCTAATTGCACTGAGGCTGTAGGAGACAGGCCCAGCTAGAACAGTTTAGTGGCTGATGAAAGCCCTCCTCATGTATCAATTTCTAAACAAACACCTTTTTGCAAGAATTGATATTTCAAAGGATTATTTACATCAGCAGACAAGCCATGCGCTTCCTGAAAATGGATTATTTTTCTGTTTTGCTACTTACTGCAATAGATTGCACTCTGACTTATTAGAAAATATATTTAAAAGATCTTACATTAATCTCCACCTAGAGTACAAATTAGCTGTGCTTTATCGATAAAACTCTGTAGCTGGAAAACTAAACTCGAAGTCTTTCATGCAAGAAGAAAAATGTTCTTGACTATATTCCTGTCTCTGAAACTGGAGCTTTTTATTACTTACACTATTTGTCAAGAATATGATACATATTTCTTGCTGAATAGTTGGCTGTTGGCTTTTGTCTTGATAATGAAATACATACATACATGCTCTGAACGTATCTTGACAGTGGAGTGAACTTCATTTTTCCACGGAGATGTGAAGATCTATTGTAGGAATATTGCCTCAGTTGTGTAGTGTTCATCATGTGGACACCATTGCTCATGGCAATAGGGGTTTGTGGAGGCTGGTATTATTCATTTGGAGTTTTGCCTGGCACCCATCTTTATTATTAGCACATAGCAAATAATGTGTTGATCTTGAAGAACTACAAGGAATGCGCACATGGATCTTTTGCTGGCATTTAGTGAGTACTTTCAGAGTTCCTCAAGTTACAGAAGCAAAAATAGGAAGATTTTTTTCACTGTTTCTTAATTTTCTTCTTAGTCATTGCTTCAGATGGTATCTGTACAGTTGGTAATGAGAGTCTGTGTCCTACAGCAGTCATCTTTAAAAACCGAACCCCAAACAGACGGCGCATATCTTGCTTCATTGTTCTCTGATTTAATAAATCCCACAGGAAGTGAAATCAAGTCTCAAGGTGAATTCCTCCCCTGTGATGCAGAGAGAGGAAGGTTGTTTTCTACATGGGGAGTTGGGCTACGTTGAGTTTACTCCTTGGGAAATGCAGGTGTATGAACCACCCCCAGATTAATGGAAAGGTATCTAAAGGGTATTGGTACAGACAGGGTGATGTATGAAGGAGGAAAGCCACTAATGCAGAGCATGCTGTGTCAGATTTGCTTGAAGCTGCTGTCCCTGCTTTGGAAAGAGAAGCAACAAAGACAAAACACTGACCTCTGTGAAGCTCATTCTTCTTCTAAGAAAATGTACTCAGTCTTTCTTTCTTGCTATTACTCTTTGTCAAGAAATTGTATCTTCCAGCTAGAGCAGGTTTTGGCCTCCAGGAATAGTTGCATCTGCAAGTGATTGAAAGATATTGTCAGGAATCCACTTCACCTGACCCCACGACACAGCTTAGTTGTGACTATATTGCTTTTCTGCCTCCATTGAGAGATTAAACCTTATCACTAAACAGCAAACTCAATTATGAATGGGGTGCTTTTAGCAATACTTGGAAGCAGATTTTTTCCCTTTGGCTTGTTTGCTTTCCCACTTGCTCCTAATATTAGCTGTTAATGGAATAGCATCTTCTGTAATTACAGTGGAAGCATGGTTCTGCTTTTAAAGTATAGTTATGAGGGGAAAATATTTGCAGTGTGCTGTTCCATTTTATCTTTATTTATAAGCATAGCATTTAGAAGAATAGCATACTGTGTATAGCTTCAGAAGGAAAGCTATAAAAGTGATTCTGTCAATGCTAATAATTTCAATCTTTGACTTGCAATTCTGTGGTTTATAATGTACTTATTTGCGTTTTGCAATTTGTATTTAATTGCGTGTCTGAGAAGGCTCGTGCATAACATTCTTCCTTTAAATCTTTCATTAGTTTTATTTTCTTGCCAGCAGAATGTGGCTGAATGCTACAGCAGCTGTTTTGCAACTATAACTCTTCTCTCGTATTACTGATAATGACAGCCAACAATTTACTGTGTGTATTAAGTTTGGTTATGTGGTGTTGTATAACTGAAGTTTTCAGGAAAATATTTTCGCAAATGTAGGACAACAAATGTCAGACTGACCTAATTACTGTTCTTCTCTACAGTTTCTATGGGCTCTCTTCTTTCCTGCTAGCTGGAGATGAGTGGTTTGAAAATACGTTTGTTAGAGAAGTATTCAGATTTATTATCCTGCTGTTTATGGCATCATAATTCTCATTTCTGTTTAGCTGGTAGTCAGGGAATATTTTTATTTATGAAAGTGAAAGAAGGACTGCCCTAAGAGGGGGGAGTGAAACCTGCTGGTGAGATCCACGCTCCCCGGTTTACGCTAGCAGTCGAGAGAAGCATCCCTTGAGAGCTCCCCACTTCCAGGGCAGCTGGCGGAGTTTCCTGGGGGCAGTTGGGGAACGAGCGAGGACGGGGTCAGAGCAGGTAGTCAGGGGACTCAGGTCGAGAGATGTTATGGTGACAGTGTAGACACAAGCAGTCCTCTCATCAGAGGACTTCTGTCCTTCAGAAGCGTAAGCTTTTAGTCAGTTAGCATAAATAATCTGTGCTGACCCTGGCCATTGCCACTAAAGAACAGACGATAATGTCAAAGATTAAGGGTAGATTACTGAGCAGCACGAACAGAGGTGGTGTAAGTACCTGCAGGGCTAAAGTGATGTCCCGTGGTGAGAAGTTTCTGGGCAGATGGAGCAGTTTGAATCCTTGGGGAAAAGAGCCAATTTGAGGTGTGAAGCCCATCTATATACTGAGACTGAACATGGGTTACAGCAGCACTTTGATCTTTTACCGAAATTCGGTTTACGCTTCCAAGGACAGCCTCCGCATTCGAGGCCGAGAAGCTGGGGAGAAGTCGAAACACCTCAAAGTGTGGACTCAGGGCCTTAAAGCAGCCACTGACAATCCTCTTTGAATCTGCATTTGAAGTACTTGTGTGAGGAGCTAAGAAACCTGTTGGATTAGAAGCACCGAGCACTCTTTGTGTAGTCTGTAAAATGATAACAGTATTACCAATTCCCTCCTATGAATATCATTACTCAACGAGACTATCTGTCAGTAACCATCTAGACAATATAGAGCCCCTTTGTTCGTGGTGGTGAATGTGACCATTGATCAGATGAAACGACAGTTTCATTGGGGCTGGTATCTGCCATTTCTAACAAAGATTATTCTGATTATTTGTTATTAAGGATTTTGGTTTTTTGGTCAGTTGCAGGAGTCCTTATTACTCTCCAGCTTACCTTCCTGTCAGTTCAGGATTTCATATGCCTTTTGTCTGATTTCTAATTTAATTCTGAAGTGATAGGGCTTTCACTAGCAAATTTTTGGAAATGATTCAGGGATGACTGATCGCCCCAAATTTCTCCAACCCTTCAGATGTTTCTTAAAATAACCATATCATTTATTTTATCCGTATACTATTAGTCTAGATAAATGCAAAAGAATAGCGTTTCCAGGAAGCGAGTATAGACAGGAGTCTGGGGATTTGAGTTAATGCAGTTGCAGTGCTTATATGTTATTGTTTTCAGTTCTCAATTTTTTCTTGCAGTATTTTCATTATAGATACATATAGGTTAGGGTGACCCCTCTTGCTCCTTGCGCTGTCACATGGCAGGCAGTGAGATGATGCTGGCACAAGGGTAGCTGGGCTGGAGAAAGCCTGCTAGGCAGCTGCGGTCTCTATCAGTGAGTCACCCAAAAGCCAGCTGCATACCCAGTCCAGCCCTATCCCACATAAGGCAGGATTACTTCTGGGGAACTGCCATTACCCTGCTTTTGAATTACTCCCAGAAGTGCCCTTCTACTTGCTGTTCTCTGAAATCTATCTTGTACCTTCCAGCTATATGAAAATTTTAGTGTGCAACTCCTAGGGTCAGGGAGGTTGGCTGTCTCACTGGATGGAGGTACTCTTCCCTGTGGGGGCAGTTACACTACATAGGGATTCTTGTTTCCAGCTCTGACACCAGTATGGTTTACTCAGAATAGTTTGCACTATAGAGTGTACAAATTAGCAGAACTCTATGGTAGACTCATTATCCTTATTTGCCTTCAAGGTCAGGTCCAGAGTTCACGTACAACAATGTAATTTCACTGGCAGTGTATTTTTCATATACTTAAACCATCTAGAGACCCAGCTGCATGTTTGCAAGATACAGTGGTTGGAAGCAGAATCATATATTCAGCCATACAGATTTCAGTGCTTCACCTCTAGATGTGACCATTCATCAGTAAATAGTGTAATAAATGTACTTGTGACACTTATGTAAATATACACTTATATTTAGAATAAAAGAAAAATGTGATATTTCAACTGGGATAGACAATTCCCCCTCAGCTGCATATCAAAGTATTCACATAGCTGAAAGTTTCTAACAGAAGTGAGCATTCATAACAGCAGTCAGCAACTCTTGCCATCAGAACCTTTTACTAACAGTTAATGAAAACTGCCTGTATTCTGGTTTTGAAAACAATCTGTTCACATCCAAATTCTCAAAGCAAAACACTAGATATCCCTCTTTTTTGAGGAAATAAAATAATCTATTGGGTGTCTTCTGCAATTCCTGACTGCCTTGCTGTTGAAAACCTCAAAAATATTAATCTCCCATAGATCACATTGTAGATATTCTCTCTCTAGCTCATTATTACTAAGGCACATTTCCATGCACTTTTAGTACAGAGCAAATGAGCTTATACAAATGTCGAGAGCTATCCCTAGACCAGACTTTCATTTTATTTTTATTATCAAATGGAGATTTTTTTTTTAATGTGATTTACTATGATGATAAAACAGGAAGGTTCATTCCGTTTAGCCCTGCCTGCCCATCTTTACAACAACATCAAACTAAAAGCAGATGCTGTCGTGGGACAATGAAGTGCTCAACCTCATCAGGTTTCAGCTCCTTCATCCTTCATTGTGAAGTGCTTTCCAGTGTTTTTCTGTCAGTTCCGTTTTTGCAAAACTGCTTTCACTGTTTCACAGTTTTTACAAGAAAATATTGTTGTGCCTGTGGTGCAGACAAGGAGAAATCTTGTTTTAGATAAGTGCCTGCCTCCCCATTACCCTCCATAATAAGGTAACATAGAGAATTATAGACCTCTAATAAATAGCAATGATGCATCTAGCAGCACATTTCCAGGATCCCAGAATACCTTTGGCTGCATATTTGCCTCTTCAGGCATTTTTTTTTTCCTTCTTAAAACTTAATGTTCTTGAAATCTTTGACCACTGGCAAATGGATGACCTGCTTTTTGTAGCAGTGGCATGGCTGCACAGGCTCCAGTCTCCCTCGCTGTCAGCATGTAATCATTTCAGGCTTCTGCATTAATCCCCAAAGACAGACATAAATGAAATATTAAAATTACCTTTTGTCCCTATTTCCTGCCTGCGTTTGAAGCAGCATGTGTGCATGAGGGTAGAGTGGGGGCAGTTGCTGACAGTACTACTGAAGGGCTGATCAAAGGAATAATATGCATCCACATCCTCAGCTCCATGGCAGATCACAGGCCATATCATTAACTGTGTGTCTCATCCACTTAGCCTAGTGTGAGGGCTCTGTCTGCTTGAATCAGAGTCGCTAGGGGTAGTTTGTGGGACCTTGAAGAAAAGCCGATTCCATCAGTGTGCTAGGCAGAAATATTTTAAAAGACTTTGCTGAAAATTCAGGAGCAGGTTATTGAAACTATACTTCCACTTATTTAAAATCTTTGCGACTCAGAAATGTTCTGGAAATGGCCTTCACTAACTATTCAGTCTGATCTGGTGTGTGAACAAAAAGGAAAACCCACTGAAACTCCTGTTGCCATTTCCTTGCAGTCCTTCAATACCAACTCTTCACATTTGCCCACCTAAATCATTCAGTGTTGCACAAATAAAGCTCCAGTCTGAAATACTGCAGGAGAGCCAGGGAAAAAAAGGCTTCTGTTTTGTGTGGAGTTTATGGTGGTGATTGTAATTTGACTGCCTTTTTTGTCTTTTTTCAAAGTTTCCCAACTGTTGCAAATATGCATATGGTGCTATACAGTAGCATGCAGCATATTTATTAGAATGACCTCTTTTCCTCAACTGCCATCCACCTGTAACTTTTAACAGCAGACTGCTAATGGGTTGGATTTGTTGTTGTTATTTATCTAGGAATCTCTCTTGGGGAGGACAAGGTCTGAATTAAAGGACTATTGTGGAAATAAGAACCTATGTTCGGGCCAGTGCTCCTTGAGTTTAAATTTTCCTTATGATGCTATACTGGGCTTCAGTAAATCAATAAAGCAAAAGTAAGCACTGGAAAAGGAAGATAGTTCTCTGTTTTATACCTCTACATCTAAAGAGGGGAAGATAGCATTGTAATTGGATAGTAATTCTGTTCAGCTGCTGCCTCCGTATATTCTGAGAGAACATCCTTGAAGGTAATGATGGGATTTAATGAACTGTTGTTATTCCCTAATGCTTGGGAGGTGGTGATGGAGTTCCTGTGCAACCGGGATGGATAATCTAAAGATACGCTGCTGGCCTTGTTCCTTATTTGAAAATAGAAGTTTCATGTCAAATGAGATGTCCATTTCCCTAAGTGTTACTTTCCATAGATGCAGATTTCCTTGTTAGCTTGAACAGATTTTTCCTGTTTAAAAGCAAGATGTTCACTCAGAGTATTGGCATTGCCTTAAAATTCCAGCCTCATGTTTCATAATAACCTAGTGGGAAAAGATGATGGTAGGAGGTTCACTGTGATTTCATCATCAAAATAATTGGATTTTCACAAGAACCAGGAACATGATGACTTCCTCCACTTCTGAAATTCTTAGGCTTTGCAAAACACTATTTATCTGTTTGATTTTTTTTTTTTTTTGACCTTGGGATAGCTTTAAATGCAGTATCTAGTACAGTTAAGAATCTAGACAAGTTGAGAAATCCTTTCCAGAAAAAAAAAAAAAAAAAATCTTTTTTCTGTTTAGTTTTAGATATGCTTCAAACTGAACCTTCCAAAAGTCAGGAGAGCTAAAGTAAGTTCCTGTTTCAGGGACAACTGGTAACATTTTGCCTCCGATTGATCTTTATTTTTACATTTAATTTTCAAAGATTATATTTTCAAGGAACAACCCTGAATACAAAACGGTAGCCATCAATATGAAAAGGTACTGTAAATTGACAGATTTGTGTGAAATCCTGCTTAGAGGTTGGGGTTTTTCTATCCCAGCATTTTTACTTACTTCCTACTAACAGGCTGAAGGTTTTCTTGCTGCAATTGAGCTCTGCATGTCCAAGATCCGTGCCTGCTCATAACATGAATGTGACTCAGCTGAAGTGCTGCTCTCAGCTCTCCTTTCTTGCTTGTACAGCACTCAGGTCTCAGTCTTGTAAGACTGCTCATCTACTGGGCTCATCTCTTCAGTATGACTTCCAGAATAATATTTCAGCATAATATCATAATACTCGCTCCTCAGTTTTATCCTTCTGAACACCTTTGCCTGTAGGACATTTCCAGAAGCTTTCATTTACTTTTTGTCATTTACTCATTTCTGCTGGCCCACCTCCTTAGTTTGAGTCCTGTAGATCTCCTCTAGCAATAATTCAGAAAGAT
This sequence comes from Grus americana, assembly GCF_028858705.1. Lineage (NCBI taxonomy): Eukaryota > Metazoa > Chordata > Aves > Gruiformes > Gruidae > Grus > Grus americana. Next base: position 40,717,332 of record NC_072855.1, on the reverse strand, counting down.
TTCCCTTGGATTATGAGAGGTGATTATGAGAAGGGGAAGCCCTCTCTTCAGTCTTCCATCTCTACCCAGCTGACTCTCCTCTTCTACAGCTTCATTAATTTTCTAAATATGGGAGGGAAGGCTAAATGGGCCTCAGCATCATTACCCACATAAGGGCTCATCACTCTTTTATAATATGATTTTTTTCAACAAAGTTTAGCAATGTGTTAAGATAAATATGCAAAATATGGAAAGAGGCCATGTGATGAAATCATAGTGCAAATTTTTATGAACAGAACCTCAAACATATTTAGAGTTTTCTCTGTAGCTGAGTCTCTGCAGTTGACTTTCTGGCTGTCCATTGGAGAAGAACAGGGTTTTATCTTAATATTTCAAAAAAAAAAAAAACCCTCAGTCTAATTAAAAAATGTAATGTAAGTATATAGGGACTTGTGAGTTAATTTGAAGTAGTACAGCTTGGCTGCTACATGTTTCAGCACAATGATTTTAATATGATTGGAACTGATAGGTTATGTAAAAACTAAGGCTGATTTCTTTTTCATACTTATAAAAATATTTTATTAAATAGCAAACAAATTTATACTTTTAAACTTACCGTGAGATAGATATAATGCCACTTACACAAGTTTCATCTAACGATGATTGTGTAGCACTTTCATAATCTCAGTCACTATGTAAGAATTCAAATTTTTATCAAAGCTTTTTGAACTCTGTTGGTCATGAGAAATTTGCCACATTTGGCATCACAATAAGGCCTCATTTCAATTTTAGTAGAGAGACTGTTGATTGTGTGGAGAGGCAGGCAAAAGTATGAGTCAAAGTAAATTGACCCCGGTCTCCATCCTGCATAATAGTGCCTTCTGCGCTGGGAAGTAGCAGAGTCAGGAAAAGCTTGCGTGACTTTGTCACAACCTGTCACCAGCAGCTACTATCACTAGTGGGTAATGTTGGTTACATACCCACTTTTCTACCACATCAGCATTTCTCAGGTTTGGGTTGTCCAGGAAAGATGTTACTTTAAAACATAATGGAACTTTGCTAAATCTGAATGCAACTTTACTGTGGTAAAGGGAATTATTTTGTTGTCAACATTGACTAGAATTTGAATGGAGCTGCTTAAAAAGCAAGATATTTGTCATTGAAAGTTCTAGCCTATGGGTGAGTGCTCTTTTAGACTAAATATTTTAGAGATTTTTGGGGGGAAAAATTCAGGAGAGCATTTTGTACAGGAATAAACAGGGGTGAATTTTTAGTACTATGCCTCTTAAAGGACAGATATCTCACAATTTAATTATGACTTGTAAAATAGTTGACTGGATGCCAGTGAGTATAAATGTATGAAACATGCACGCATATGCGCATGCATATTGTAGGTAAGATGGAGACAGTGTGCACCTATATTAAATCTATCAACATATGATGAATTTTGCAAACAACCCATTAGAAAGATATATCGAAGAAAAAATTAACATAAGAATATCCCAACCGCTTAAGAGTGACTATGCAATTATACAGCAGTTTAATTAGAGAATACAGATTACTGAAACCAACTGGATATATGGAAGGAATCTGCACAGTAGGATACAGCTATACAAATTGGAATTTGCGCAAGAGTAGCTTCAGTTTGGTTTGTGAAAATTGCCGGGGTAGCTTACCATAAATAATTAGGACTTCTGAGTTACGTACATCAACAGAGGGAAAAATCAGCTGGCAATTTACAGTGTACTGTGGTAACAGCTTTGAACATACAGTGAATTAATTGCTGGGATGGAGGCAGTTTTTATGGGGAGCAAATCAACTTTAAGACAGACTCTTTCCTTACACAGTTGATCTGCCACATATTTTAAGATACTTTTTCTAGACTTTCTAAGGAGATAATAATGTGGACATCAGGAACACAGTGGTTTGCAAAACTTTTGTGATCAGACTGGGGCACAAATTCATCAAGAGAAAAAGTTGTTCAGAAGACTGGACATTTGTTCTTGAGTAAAAAAAAGGAAGAGTAAATCCCATAGGCTAATGTCACAGATACAGGTTTTACTTTTTAAGTTTTGATGATTCTATAAACATGGAGATTACTCATGTTGTTGGAATGGATAAAAGAAAACAGTGCCTTACAGAAATACTAAATGTAAGAAAGTCAGTGCATTTAAAAATACATTTTAAAATATATTTGGTTAAAGACTTAAGTATATAAAAGATTCCGCTTTTTATTTTACTTCTAGGAGAATTCAGTAAGTCTGATCCACATTCATTCCAGCTACTTCAACATCTTTTTCTATGTACAGTATAGAAAGTATCCCTCAATTTATCTTTAGCTGGAGCAACCTTAAAGTTCATATTTTTGTCATTTATTGCATTAATCTAATATCACTTCCTAGCCATTTGATCAACTTATCTTAATTTCTGTTCCTTTTATTTCTGCATTCACTTCATGTGACCAAGGTTGTCTCTTACATTACCCATACATAGATTTTAATTTTTAGTTTTATAAGAACCTTTTATTATGCAGGATTAGTGTCAGCTTCTGCTGTTTGCTTTAAGAAGCTTTGGTGCAGTATCAGGAATCACTGCAGAGAGCACCAGCAGCAGGAACCACTGAAACAAGGGATTTGAATTTATTCACTCTTCTGAGGTGCCTTCGTGTGCTATCACTAGGGTCCAGCAGCACGCCCCTTGATTAACAAGACATTGAAACTCACTATAAAAAGTGCACAAGCCCAGCTTAAAGCTGTGCTTAGCAGGTCACGAGTCATTTCTGGGACGGTCACTGCGACAGCAGCAGCACCGCTCCCTTCTTCCTCATCTATCTCATCCGAGACTCCACAAGGTCAACAGAACCCTGTGCCGATTCCTGATGCAGGCTGACATTTACCCCAGATTTTGTACAGCGTACCAGTTGGTTTGGCACTGAAGATCAGTTTGTCTAACATATCCTGCATGAGGTGGACGCCTTATTCTGGCATTCATCTATTTCTGTTCAGTAGTTCAGCACAGAGCCTTTAATCAGTCTGGATTACACAGAGATGCATAGTGCAATATGCCATTCACTGGATACTATTATAATGACCAAATTTCTGCTGTTCCAGGCAGGTTATTCTTATCAGTCCTTTCCGAAGTGCCCCAGTATGCAGCAGCATCTCTATTCAAGAATGATCAATACACTCTGTAATATTTTCTTTATGTTGAATAATAGATGACACAAACTTATGTTCATCTCCTGACATATGATGCTAAATAGATGTGTCATACATTGGACGTCTTCCAGTCTCAACATCACCGTACCTACTGCACACTTCATCTAGCACAGATGCTTTCCCATTTCCATTTCCTGAGTGTCTTTCTGCATGCTGTCAAAGCTCCTCTTTCTTTTTCACATTGTCACAAATCCTTTTGGTCCATTGTATATATCACTGTTGCAATGTAATGATTCCAAACCCTGCCATGCAGTTCATTTGTTTGCAATATACCACATTCATTTCTAATGCAAGCAACCTCATGCTCCTTTTAAGTCCATGTCATTCTCTCTGTAACCTTGAAAATTCATAGATGGTCTCTCTTCTTTCTCTGCGTGTACATTATGCGAAGTTACAAAATTCTTTGCTGGCTACAGTTAAGGTACTGTTACACTTTCAATGCACTTTTCCAATCTGTTTGTAAGCTATCTTTTCATGTTAAGTGTTTGCCTGCCATTTCCTCAGTCTGTCTTTTTTTGGAAAAACAAAACAAACAAAAAAAAATTTGTCGGGGTGGGGTTTTTTTGCACTCCTGCTAATCAAACTCTTTTTCCATCTCAGCACAGGAATCTGTGACCCCTTGGGCCATTTTTTGATCAGCTTTTACTTGCAATGCTGTGCTTCTAGGTATAGTCAGTAAGACTGTGCATGTAGAAGGTTTTTATAACTATTTTTAAGTTTAGCAACTTTAGCCTTTCCACCTTTTCTGATATTTTAGGAGTCTTTGTTCTTTTAAGTTTTCGACTATTTTAGAGCTTCCCACTGTAATTACTCACATAATATTATGCTACAGTAGCTCAAGGATGATTGTGTAAATGTCTGAGTAGGATATTTCATGAAAAATGAGTTCTACAAAAACAGCATTGTACTTGACATTTCCATACAGAAGCCATTAAACAAGAGATTAATTCTTCTCTTTGGGCTCAGCACAGTTCTTATCTGTGTGAGTGATCCTATTGACTACAAAAGGACTTTTCATATCAGTCATGATTGTAGGACAGGACTCTTGTCTCCATATTTTGGAGACAATTTAAGGCCCGTTCAGCAACAGCTGCTTGTGGCATGGAGTGGAATATGTGTCCTGTGCCAAGTGGTCAGGTTCACACAGCTTGTTGCTCTTCCCACTCCAATGAAAACCAAAAAGCCATCCTGTTTGTCCTCTCCAGCACTCTTCCTGCAAAGCAACAAGTGTCAGAACATGTTGTGGAATAAAAAAGGATGGAGCAACATTACATGAAATATTTTTCCTTTATTTTTTTAAAGTAAGTGCAAGAAATATGAGTCTGCTGCTGTTCCAGTCGTCGTTTGGTAGTTTTGCTAATTGTAATAAATGTTTCATGAGCTAGCATCTAAATAACAAGGGGTTTCTTTACTCAGTATTACTGGAAAAAATCTACAGTTTAAAGTATCATTTGTAAGTATCTGCCAATTATTTTGCAATTTGAAGTCTGATTTCTTCATCTTCCATCCGATTCACTTGCGTGGATTGTCTTTTTCATGGGCCATTCACTGTGTCAAGAGAAATGCTCATGAAAGATATTGTACCTAAGAGAATTAGAGAAATACTGCATTTCCCCAGTGATTTCTGGGACTTCATTTCTTCTGCCAGTAAAGATTTAGTTATAAGCATTCTCCATGCAAGTCCATCTTTATAAAAGTACATTGTGTTTTGATTATTTAGAACCTGGAGTCACAAAGGGCATGTTGTAATTAGATTTACTTCGGTACGAATTGAAAATGTATTGTAGTAGTCAGAATCCCCAGGGGAAGGTTTCTAATAAAATCTCCATTGAATTTATTCATATGTGGAAAGAACAGTCAATATTTGAGGTATGAAATGTCAATAAAAGTAAAAAAGTATTAGCATTCAGTGTATGTTACAGTGCACAGCCTTGCCAGTTAGAATATCGCAGCTTGGTTTCACAAAGCTTCTATGTGCTTTTAAAAATATAATCTCTAAAGGAAAATAGAATTAGTCTATTAAAAACAGAGCTCCCTAGTCATGAAAATGTGTAGTTTAATATAAGATATAAGCTTTTATATATATATATATAAAAAACTATCTTATAAAAGTGAAGGGTAAAATATCCGTAATGTTTTTCGTTACCATGAATGCAGATGAGAGGATCATCTTTTAACATTCATGCGTGTGGGGATTCACTGGCATCCTAAGGGTGGCAGAGGCCACTCAGCCGTCTGCTTGCTATTTTATTTTCTCAACTGGCTTGGATAAAAGATAGTGTTATAAAAAGTGTTAAGGCAGAGAAAATATGGCAGAATGTTGTTCCATTTACTTGATGTCCTCTTTAACAAGCTTCTAACTTACGCATGGATTCCTGTGATACCTACCAGTCCTGAGTCCACTGCCAAATCCTAAATCAGTGGCAAAGGGTGAAGTTTTTGTTTGCCAGTCAGTTCTTCAGGGATGGTACCATCTGCTTCCATAGCCTCAAACCAACCGCCAATTGTAATTCAGAACAAAATTGCCCCTAGGTGGGATAATTTTCCCTCAGGGGCTGCAGTGTTACAAAGCACATGGCACAGGGTGCAGTTTCATGTCTATTCTCTGATAAGGAAGCACTGCCTGGAAGCCATCCAGGTCTCTCTGACGTTATGTGTCTTTTCTCTTGCTGACCAACCATCAACAGAGATGTCTTCCTTCTAGCCTCTTGCTCTAAAACTCATAAGGCGAGTGTTGACCTGCATTGATTGAGTTGAACAGCTGGGCTGGACTTTCTTCAGCCTGCTGTCTCCTTCCTGTTCAGTGCAGAGCCCTTCATATCCCCCTTCCACCACAACTTCAAGGAATCTGTTGAGCAACATTTAAATCCTGAGAGCTGTCAATATATCTGGTGCATTAAAAACATGGACGTCTTGGTAGTGAAAAAAGTAATCCGCTTAGTTTCCAGTACAAAATTCCTTCTTATACATTTAAAATGCACTTTTTGTTAATATTCTCTAGCACTAACTTTAAATATCTCATTTGTTTCCTATATTTTCTGTGGAAAAGGCTGAGTTAGTTTAAGTAAATTCATGGAATAAATGGAAACATGGGAAACATAGCAAATTGTTTGCCTGTGAGTTAGATTACCACTGTGATACAAAGTTTAGGAGTTTTAAATGCCGCTGTAGAAAAGCAGATATTTAACCCCCAACAGCTGCTCTGTAGCGATCTGCTGTCACCTTTCTACCTTTCTCTAGCCAGTACCTATGAGACTGACATGAATCGGAAGGTTTTGCTAACTTTCAAATGTGAATTACTTCACATGGAGTACTGAGACTACATTAAATACTTTGGCAGGTTTCCAGGGTCCCTTTCTTTTTCTGTTGTAGGGGTTTATTTAGTAATGAACAGAAATCGTTTGGTTTTTTTAAAAAGGAGTTTGTGCATGATTGTCTACCATGCTCTATATCTATCTACATGTCTATCACATTGCCTCTTTCTCATCTAGAGTCCATTATGGGGTGAATAAAGGTAAATGTTTGTTTACCATACCCTTTGTCTACGCCTTCCGTAGCTTTGCAATTGTGGAAGCCAGACCACCTACGTTCATACACGCACACAGTCCAAACATCTTCATTATTGCTTGTATTGTTTTATTCATCCTTCAGGTCTCCTGTAATGGCTGGAGGTCTATTTGCCGTTAACCGGAAATGGTTTTGGGAGCTGGGAGGCTACGATCCAGGATTAGAAATATGGGGAGGAGAGCAGTATGAAATCTCCTTTAAGGTAAGTCGTCAAGTTACCTTATGTGATGCTTCCTTACTTGTTTTGTGCAAGACTCGTGATCGTGATGCTTTCATTTATGCTGGCTCTAGCTAAAATTTTGTTAGTACAATGCAACTTTTTTCTTCAGGAATTCCCACTAATTTCACAGAGAACTATGCCATAAACACATCCTTCGGAAGCCGTACAAAAACCACACTGAGTACAATTCCCTCTGAAAATGTGGTAGCTTACCACTACCGAAGAATGAAGTTCTACCTTGTTCCTTTCATCAAGTCTTCTCCACTTACCTTCTCTCAGACACTGTACTTATTTCATGCTCAAGTGTTGAGCTCAGCTCAGTAAGACAAGAGAGAACTAATCCAGAAAAAAAGAAAATTTTGTAATTTTCTGCCCAGATCAAGAAGTTTAATCATCTCTGGGGGTAGGCTCCCCTGGAGTCACCTCAGGGAAATGAGTGGAAATGGAAAGAGAAAGTCGTAGGAAGAAGGACCCCTTTCAGTAGGAGTGAATCACCAGATCAGCTCAGCTGCTATGAGTTGTTATTTGCTGGCCAAATTTTCAAAATCAGACTATTTTTAAATTCATTTCATAGAATCATAGAATCATAGACTGGTTTGGGTTGGAAGGGACCTTAAAGATCATCTAGTTCCAACCCCCCTGCTGCGGGCAGGGACACCCTCCACTAGACCACATTGCCCAAAGCCTCATCCAACCTGATCTTAAACACTTCCAGGGAGGGGGCCTCCACAGCTTCTCTGGGCAACCTGTTCCAGTACCTCACCACTCTAACAGTGAAGAATTTCTTTCTAACATCTGATCTAAATCTACCCTCCTTCAGCTTGAACCCATTACCCCTTGTCCTGTAACTACACTCCCTGATAAACAGTCCCTCACCATCTTTCCTGTAGGCCCCCTTTAGATACTGGTAAGCTGCAATTAGATCTCCCCGGAGCTGCCTTTTCTCCAGGCTGAACAATCCCAACTCTCTCAGCCTGTCCTCGTAGGAGAGGTGCTCCAGCCCTCTGATCAGCTTTGTGGCCCTCCTCTGGGCTCTCTCCAACAGCTCCATGTCTCTCCTGTACTGGGGCCCCCAGAGCTGGACGCAGTGCTCCAGGTGGGGTCTCACCAGAGCGGAGTAGAGGGGCAGCATCACCTCCCTCGACCTGCTGGTCACGCCTCTTTTGATGCAGCCCAGGACACGGTTGGCTTTCTGGGCTGCAAGCGCACACTGCCGGCTCATGTTGAGCTTCTCATCAATCAATACCCCCAAGTCCTTCTCCTCGGGGCTGCTTTCAATCCATTCCTCGCCCAGCCTGTGGTTGTGCTTGGGATTGCACCGACCCACATGCAGGACCTTACACTTGGCCTTGTTGAAGTTCATGCGGTTCGCGCGGGCCCACCTCTCCAGCCTGTCAAGGTCCCTCTGGATGGCATCCCTTCCCTCCAGCGTGTCGACCACACCACACAGCTTGGTGTTGTCGGCAAAGTTGCTGAGGGCGCACTCGATCCCACTGTCCATGTCGCCAACAAAGATGTTGAACAGTGCCGATCCCAGTACCGACCCCTGAGGGACGCCACTCGTCACCATTCTCCACTTGGACATTGAGCCATTGATCACAACTCTTTGAGTGCGACCATCCAGCCAATTCCTTATGTACCAAGTGGTCCATCCATCAAATCCACGTCTCTCCAATTTAGAGACAAGGATGTCGTGCAGGACAGTGTCAAATGCCTTGCACAAGTCCAGGTAGATGACGTCAGCTGCCCTTCCCTTATCCACTGACGCTGTAACCGCATCATAGAAGGTCACCAAATTGTCAGGCACGATTTGCCCTTAGCGAAGCCGTGTTGGCTGTCACCAATCACCTCCTTGTTTTCCATGTGCCTGAGCATAGTCTCCAGGAGGGTCTGCTCCATGATCTTGCCAGGCACAGAGGTGAGAGTGACTGGCCTGTAGTTCCCTGGGTCTTCCTTTTTACCCTTCTTAAAAATGGGGGTTATGTTCCCCCTCTTCCAGTCAGCGGGAACTCCGCCGGACTGCCAGGACTTCTCAAATATGATGGCAAGTGGCCTGGCCACTTCATCCACCAGTTCCCTCAAGACCCGTGGATGCAACTCATCAGGTCCCATGGACTTGTGCACCTTCAGGTTCCTTCTTGAACCTGATCTTCCCCTGCAGTGGGCGGTTCTTCATTCTCCCAGTCCCTGCCTTCTGTGACCTGGGCAGTGCGGTTCAGGTATTTGCCAGTGAAGACTGAGGCAAAGAAGTCATTGAGTACCTCAGCCTTCTCCATATCCTGGGTAGCCAGGTCACCCGTTTCATTCCGGAGGGGACCCACATTTTCCCTCGTCCTCCTTTTCTCACTGACATACCTATAGAAGCTTTTCTTGTTGTCCTTGACATCCCTGGCCAGACTAATTTCTGTCAGGGCTTTGGCTTTCCTAACCTGCTCCCTGGCTGCTCGGACAGTTTCTCTGTATTCTTCCCAGGCCACCTGCCCTTGCTTCCACCCTCTGTAGGCTTCTTTTTTTTGTTTGACTTTGCCCAGGAGCTCCTTGTTCATCCATGGGGGCCTCTTGGTGTTTTTGCTTGACTTCCTCTTTGTTGGGATGCATCGCTCCTGAGCTTGGAGGAGGTGACCCTTGAATATTAGCCAGCTGTCTTGGGCCCCTCTTCCTTCAATTATTATTGATTATTCATTTGAATAATTGTAATAACAAAATATATAGGGAGTTTTCAAGTGCTCAGATTATGTACAACCAGCCATCGTATATCTTCATGTCCTCTATGTCAACATGTGTATTCAAATCAATTACTTGGATTTTACATGTCGAGTTGATAGTCTTGTTACTTTCTGCATGTAAAATATGCATTTGCATTAGTTTGATGAGGACTAACATTTCTAATTTTGAAAATTGAGTTTATTATGTTCCAGTATACCCAAAGACAAAAGAACTCCACATGTAAAGATTTTCAATGACTTGACAGAATTTCATGACACAGATGAATTGAGTCAAGCATATTTGGATAAAGCTTGGAACTGAAATTAGAATTCACATTTAGCTTCAGGATCTTTCCAACCTACTTCCAAACTCCGACAGTGTAAAGCTCAGTAAATAAATTGAGTATGTCAGCCATGACTAATATCATACATCTTGCTGCATCTGAGTTTCAACAGTGATTAAAACAATAGAGCTGAGGCCATTCTGTTGAACGAAACATACAGCATGACCCTACACTGGACTGCCATGCTGTCTTTACAGGAGTTATCAAGAACAGCAAAATGGTTTGTATTAACTGTGCTACTCTGATGTTTCTCCAAATCATTTTTATACCCCAGCAAAATAAAACTCGAAGGCAGGGGAAACCCAGTAGCTAGACAGTGTATTTAGAATGTATTGATTTACCTTCTGTCCATTTAGGTTGTTTCAGAGGCAAATATAAGTAGTCACTAGTAGCCTCACAATGGTCTTTGACAGGTCACCCAGGATTTTATTATCCTATTTCAAATATTCCTTTTATTTGTCATCACAAAGAATATACTTGTCATGGTCTCCAGTCTTTGTATAGAAATGGTAACAGCACTGGAAATTGAGATACTAGATTGTCCCAGTGTGTTTTGCTCAAGTGATAGATCTTTTTTGGAGGCGGCTGTGTCACGCTGGATCTCATTTCAGTCATATCTCCTGATTCAAGTCATTAGTATATACTGACCTTAGGGTCCCTGTCCTTTTTTATTAGTGTTAAAAGAAGAAAAAAATACTGTGTAGACATGATTACCAAGTAAGAACAATTTTCTGTTGGAAAAATTTAACAGATACAAGTTTTAAAAAGACGACTGCTGTTTTGTTTGGAATGACAAAAAATGGGAGAAAAACCATGGAGGCGGGAGGGAGAAACAGAAAGGACTGGGGTTTATCATATCAGAATCACCAATATCAGCTTGGCAAAGATTTCTGCTTCAACAGTTTCTACTATAGCTATAGATTCAGTCATCTTAAAACTTATTGAAATGAGGACACATTAGCCAGACAGTTTAATCTACCAGCTTTATTCACAAAACTTGCCATCTCTCTGTTATTCACAAAGTCAATGAAAAAAACAGATGACAAGCCTGGTTCAGTTTCCTCGGCTGCTTGAGTGGGTCTGAAACTACATCTTACCTTTCCTCAGAGTGTCCACATCTATGGCCTGTGGAAGTGTTGTAGGACGGGTGCCCTGTGTTGATGCCGTGTCTCACGCTAATGATATTTTGCTTGGCAAGTAATTATTTGGAGTATCCTGCCTCAAGAACATCTCTAACCACCAGACATTTAGCTGTTCTCACTCATTTGTTCTTTGACTCCATTAATTCTTAAGTATTTTGTATAAATGTGACTGGTTTTCATTAAAAAGTTGTAAAAAGCAGCTGATTTGAAATATCTCGTAATTGTGGAAAGTTCATATTTAGAGAACTGTTTCAGGCTGAGCTTTAACCTCAGTGGCAGACGTGGTGTTCCTTTTATGTTCTTCATGTATCATCTTGTTTTTAACTTTGAGATTAATTTCTACAAAAGCTGCTATATAATGGTAAATAAGTAAACATTCTAGCTACTATAAACAGAGACCATGCTGATGACACAACCTTCCTAGTGTCAGACTGGAGATTTTTGTGGCTAATTCAAGTACAGCAATGTCATTATGAGGGGGTGCATGCCAGAGGGAGAGCTGTCATGTGCTCCCTGAAATGAAGTAGTGTCTGGTTCATCTCTGTAGGCTGGAGTGAGGAGTGTTCACAGATCGTTTCTGGTCCTCTACTCAGCGATGCATTTTAAACTCCGTGGATCGACAGAGTACTGTAACCCTTCTGCTTAGCATGTTAACAGTAGGGCCAGGTACTATCGAATAGACAAGCTGTGGCGTTAATTAGCGGTACCAATGTTTTGATGCAAAAGTAAGGTTACAGGTATGTTAAGGAAGATTTTTTGCAAATGTGTGTGTCAAATATCATGTTTATATGTCCAAATTCACTGGTAGCAAACATGGAATCGTGTTTAAGAAGCAGTATATTACTGATATTCTCCGACCTAATTTTATTTGGAGAAGAATTTCCTATATGTTGCAATGAAAGTTCACCCCACAGAAACATCTGCACACCAAGGGGAAGAGATCACTTGACAATCAATATCCTATTAAGGAAAAGCATCTTCTCAATCAAAAGCCTCTGCATTACTGTACCAGAGACATCCAGCCACATCCACAACTCAAGTTACAGAAGTGTTTGCTACAAAGCAGGTGGGAAGCCATGAGTGCAAAGTGTGGGCTTAGAGAGTCAGTGAAATTGGATCTTTCACAAAAGTGTGATGGCTAGACCTGTGCTAGTCAAGACTCAATAGTTTGTCTAAAGTCCTCTGACTTGAGGAATTATTAGCTGCTTCATCATGAACTTAGTATCAGCTACTCTGCTCTGCTCACTGTAATGTTCTACTGCACTTTGCAAACCCCAGACAGGCAATGATTTAAAGTCTGGTGCTGGATCAAGGGCCATCATGCAAGCTCAAAGGAATCACTAATAATAGCAAAGCCATAGTGCTTTATGAGTTCAAGACACTAAGACAGAGTTCAAGGACTGATTAAAAATTAGATTAGCAGGACCAGTGGTTGCCTGGGGAGTCAGGCAGCAGTTCCTGACAAGAAGAGGTCAAACCAAATTTAGGAAAGGTACGCAGGCTGGGAAGCTGGGAGGGAAAGTGTCGATTTTGATGTTTCTCTCTGGCTGTTTCACTAGATGTGACCTGAAGTGACAGACACCAGGCTTCAGTGCAGAGCACGGTCCTAACCAAAAGTCTTTTTCTGAGGGGCAGGTTGCATTATCTCATTGTACAGGGACAGAAGGTGGGTGGTGTGAGAAAAAAATACATGTTTGGGGGGAAGGGTGTTTGACAGAAAAGAAGGATACTACAGAGAGTGAGTCTGCAATGAATCTAAATTTACTGCAGTGTAACTCAATAAGTTTCTCCAAAATGCAGTACGCTTTATAATGTTTCTGTGACATTTGGAATTGTGCCACAGCAGGAAAGGAAACTTCCTCAAACTTCAGGCATAACTATTCCAGGTGCTGAGTTGTCAGAAATACAGAGACAGGTTAAAAAAAAAAAAATGCTGCTGCTTAAAAATTTGCTTGACCTTTATTTCCTTGACTACAAACCCCAACATATCTCTCTCTTGTTCTTTTCTTGCTTGCTAACATTGCTGCCGAGGACAGCCGCAAGTGCAGCACTGGGTTCTATGCTGATTAACTGCTGTTTCCAAATCAGAGCACATGCATGCACATTCAATGGATGGTGAGGCAGCCACAACCCATGTCTCAAAATATGGCCTCTTCATTAAATAGTTTCTTAGATTAACTTTTACGTAAGAAATAATGTACAGCATTTTAAATTTTTGGCAGCATAACCTCGGGATCAATTTTTTAATTAAAAAGATGTATGATAGATATCTTGCTGATGATACTGTTCAGCGTGTGCTAGACTTGTGAAAGCTGGCAAAGCACTGGAACTGACCTGATTAATAGCATCTCTTCTCAATAACCAGGGATGCCACCACTTAGGAAATCCTAAATTTAAATCTGTTAGGCACAGTTTAGGTAGTAATCTCCAAAATGTAGACTAGTGAAGGATACTCATTTCCTGTGTTTGTTGAAGATCCTTTACACTGGACGTTCCTTAGGCATCGTAAATTATACCTTAACAAAAATGCTAATGGTGATGCCCCCTAGTCATTTTGAAGCTAGTCATTTGTATCTAGAGTTGTTTTATTGTCATCAATGCCGATGCATCTTCCAGATTCTCTTGATCCCTGTTTCCCACCACACACCTCCAAGTCCATTAATCCCTTTCTTTATCATCATTATCACCATGATTATCAATTCCCTCCACTGCTGGCAATCTTGGAAGGAGATAGGGAGTGGGGGAGCATTACCACTTGTCAGTGCAGTTGTAATATATATGAAGAACTGACAAACATGGAATATTGCCACTTTTCTCAGAGTTTTAGAGGTGTCAGTGAGTATTGTTGAAATACCCAAAGTCATCAGTTCCCAGTTTACATGATATAATTTTAATAGCCCTGACAGGAAATTCCACTGCACCACAAGTGAATAGTTTTGCTGTTTGTGAACCCGTTGACTACAGATTTGCAGTCAGTGATACTATTTTTCAATTTTTTCTTGCATTTAGTTGGACATTGTCACTACATGGAAAAGTTCACAGGAAAGTATTCTTCTTTCTCCTTTTCTACAACTGCTAAATCTGTTATTTTGGCTTATATTTCAGGAAGAGTGACTGAAAAATCTCATAAAGTTTTTATATTCTTATTTTCTACAACTTTTTCAGCCCCATTGTGGTAATACATTTCTCCTATTTGTAGTCCATCCCTTTTGCACAGTGCTGAGAGCACCAAGCTGACAGCTTTGCATGACATACTTTATATTCCTCTTCTACCAGTTTACTGTTTGTTTGGTTTTTCCATCCATTTCAGTGTCTCTCACTGTTGTCTGTCTTGTTACTGACTCTCAGCAGCAGTATATTTCTCAATTAATTTTGAAGTTTGATCCAAAATCCATTCAGTCCCCCCTCAATCTTTTACATAATTTGCTGTATGTTTATGTTCCTGTTCCACAGCAGCACATCCTCCACTGCTCAAAAATCATGACTCTCTTACTGCAGTAATTATGATTACAGTGTAGCATATGGATTGGAGTCTCATTCTCGCATGCACAGTATTTACATTTTCCAGATAGTCCCCAGGCTGGATCACTCATAAACTAGAGATAAGGTGGGGGGGGGGGGGCGGGGAGAAGAAAAAAACAACACCAGACCACAAGAGCAAGCAGAATTCAATGTTAAAGGCAAAGAAGTGATGTGAAAAGAGGGTGATTCACCCAAAATCCCACAAGAGCTGTAGAACAGAGCCAAAAAATGCATCTGTGACATCTAAACTCCAGTCAGGAACAAAGTCCCATAACCACAGCTTAATCTCTTTTAAAGTTTGCGTTAATGTCTGCCTTTTGCTTTCAGCCATCCCTATAAAGTGTTTTGCAACCTTCTGTTGGAAAGCGCTATATAAAGATAAATTGTGATGTAGTATATTGTTGACACACAAACTACTCTTCTTTTGATCTTTCCAAGCTGACATTGCATTGTTTTGGTTTCATCTTTGGTTTTTATACTTCAGCTGCAGACCAGAGTCATTGCTTTTGTAAGAAGGAGACGTTAGCAATCTTGAGAGTTTCATTGCTTACTTTTTAGGTAAACAGAGAGGCATCGGTGTTGCCGTATCATTTTGCTGAATGTCCCACACTACCTGAATGCCTTTCATGGTACACTGGAGGTCTGTAATATTTAAAACAGAAGTCATTCTCCAATTTCTTGCATTTAGCGCATGTGACATAAAAATGCACATTTTAAAAGACAGTGTTGCCAGAATTGATCTTCCCAGGAAAATACAAAAAATGCTTTTAAAATCATTCTGAAGCTGAAAGATAAACAGGAACAGCTGCTAAATGTCCTTCAAGGCAGCCCACGATTCATTTCAATTACCCTGCACAGTGCACCTCAGGTGCAGCACAGCATTTTCAAGTTTTATATCTATCAAATATAAGCCTAACACAAAGTGTTATTTCCTCCTGCTTGTTATTGCCTCAGCGTATCTGGCAGCGTTTTTTTCTAATTCCTTTACTCCTTTTTGTTTCTTTTCTTTTCTTTTCTTTTCTTTTCTTTTCTTTTCTTTTCTTTTCTTTTCTTTTTTACTGATATCCTACTGCTTTAGAGGAAATGCAATATATGTCTACTTCAACTCTCATTGTCTGAGTTAAAGTAATGCTGGCCTATATATATATATTTCTGCTTGCTTGCCTTTTACATTTGTTCTGTGGCTGACCTTCGTCTGAGTCAAACTGCTGTGCTGTCCACTCTTCAAATGCTAAGAATCACTGTAATATCTTGTCTAGCCTTTGAAACACCACGTTAATTTAAAAACCAAGAACAAATAGCAAATACAGGTTTGCACTTTCATTGGTGCACTGGGTCATTTGAAGATGGCCACAGAGAGGAGGTTCCTGCTAAAACAGGTACAAGTGATGTAACATACAAATGAAGTATTGGTAGAAAGGTGAGTAAGTTTGGGGTTTTTTAATGATGGCATTACCCAACTTATTTTAACACTATCATTTTTATTATTTTTTAATATGTTTATGAACATGTTTTCCAGTAAATTAGGGGACATGGGATTAAACAGGTGAGGATTTCAAGCTTTTCTTTAAGAAGCAAAATTTACAAAATGTTTTTGAAAAGAAAATAACGATCACGTCTACATGGCATTGCAAGGCTGCTCTGGGTGGTAATAAGCTGTTTTGGCATGGAGGCAGAGCGTTCATTTGGGTCTCCATTTCCAACCCACCAGTAAATTTCCTCCCTGAGAAGGGCCGTGCTCACTAGGAGACCAGATGGGATATCCTCACCACAGAAACAGGTACTGAAATACTCTTGATTCCATCAACATATGTGCTTTCATTTGGCAGAGCGATGCCCAGGACAGCTGCCTTTATTACCCTTTGCCACTAACCTGCAAAATTTGTCTCCTCCTCTGAGATGCTAGCATGCACCAGAAGCACCTACCCAGAGCTCCTATGCCTTAGCTAACTCTGTGATTGGAGGCGGCAAGCAGCAGCTTCCCAAGTAGCTCCCAGCTGTACCCGACTGCACAAAGGAATCCGTGGAATTTCAGGACAAAGCCAAACACATGATCTTGCCCCACTTTCGGTGAATTCAAACCTTCCTTAAACATTTAGACTAGCGTATTTAGGTTTGTCCTGCAGTGAGGTGTAGATCCTCATAACCAGGTCTCAGCTGGATGCCGTGGCTAACAGCTAAGGGACTGTAAAGCCAATACACAAATCACCCGTAAGAAGCAGCTTCCTAAATCACTTTGCAACCCAAGCCTTCGCTCTAACGCCCATTTTCTCTGTTCACAGTATGAATAGCACAATGAGTCTTAGGGGCTGAATTCCAGCATGCTACCTTTAGCAAGTGCTTTAAGTCACGCTCAAACACCGAGTTATCCCATATTGCAGTGTTTAGCATCTGGACATCCAGATTACTAAAATTTAGTCCCAAACTCACAGCCACACTGCCAGGACCGGGCGGATATACCCACTGTAACACAAACAGGCAAGCAGAGTGAAAGAGGCCAAACTCTTGCCCATTTTCACTATTGTTTTAAATGAATGGAATTAATCATTTTGTTTTCCTGTGATTTCAAAAAGCCAGTAGCTACAGCCAGCTGGTTGGCAGGACAAAAGAGATGGAATGAGAAATGTATAGTAAAAAAGTGTGGAGATGCACATTGTTCTCTGCAGGCTTTGTACAGAATGTCAAGTATTTGTGATCACATTGTATTTTCCGATACCTCTTTTTAAGGGGCTGGATACTGTTGGTTTTGTTTAGAGCATGTCAACTTTTGGATTAATGCCTTTCTGTAGGGAAAGTGTTGGTGAAACTTTCAGTTGTCTTATGTTCTGCTCTGTTTTAGCCTCAGTCGCAAACTTATTTCACACCATTTCGCTCCAGAGTCCAACAAATACAGATAAAATTCCTTTGTATATGTAATGCATGGACCTAAATTCTCATCCAGATTCATGGAGATGTTTCATGAAGCATCTTTATGCATGTCCACATAAAGAGACATGGAAAGGACAAGCCCTCTCTCTTGCTCAGCTTTGATGTGGTTTTCTTTGAAATTGGGTGGGAGGAGGTTGGGGTTTTTTTGTTTTCAATCTAAAAGGCTGAAAGCTGAGACCACAAGTGTGTCTTACGTGGAATAACAGCCATTCTGTTCTAAACTTGTGGGGAACAAAAAATTGTTTTGCCAGGATTAGGAAATATTGTTTATAATACTGATGTTTTCACTCTAAATTAATTTTAAACTCTTGCTGTGTGGTTGGCTTTAGGATACTTTAAAAGTTCTGCTTGGAGGCTTTGGGGGGTGGTTTTATCATTGTTTTCCATTTCGCTGATTTGAAAAGTCAAATTGGTTTGTTTTTTTTTAAATCAAAAAGTTATGAATTTGTCAGTGTGCTACATAAGTCATCTAATAGCCATGTTGGAGTTTGGTGGAGTGCATTCCCAGAGCATAGAAAATCATGGCCGTAGGTTGGCACGATTGCCATAGCTTCTCTGATACGGCACACAACCTTGGTCTCACATACACTTGGTAAAACCTAGTCTTGCTAGGTGAAGAATTGTGCAGAACTCCTTACTTCCTGCCCGTCAGGATACAGTGAAGTACTTGCAGCTCCCATCAGTTTTGACTGAGTTTTGGTTGCTTGGACCTGAAGCATCAAACCTGTGTACTCCAGATGGTTCTTTCTGTTTTAGCATTAAAGTATTAATGATGAAATGTAGTGGCATGATCTTCCTTCTCTGCCTACATGAATTTGAACAGAAGGAAATTGGTTTTTGTTCCTTTTTCTTTACAAAACGAAGAGCACCTTAGTATTTGAGCTCTGTATTTGCTATTTAAAATTAAATATAAGCCAGGTGTTTTGGAAAAAATGGGTTTTACTTCAAATTAATTGCTTAACCTTCTTTTGAAATTTTGGTCCTGTATGTTTTAAACAACAGACACAATAATAGCTTGGTTGTGTTGCAGGAGGGTCATTGGTAGATATTCTAAATATATTCTATGATTTTATCTTGAACATACTCTGCTTTTGCACAGTGAGATTCTGGGTAGGAGAATCTGCCATATTACCTAACCCCAGCTGTCAGCATGCTGAGAAGGCCACCACTATGACTGTGGCAGGGGTCAATAAAGAATGATGTGCCATTTTCTTATACCCATTACTTAAAATTCTGTCTTTGCCCCATTTGTTTCTAGGAATCATTCTTTCATTTGCTTTGTGTCGTCTTTCCAGGTGTGGATGTGCGGAGGTGGCATGTTTGATGTTCCATGCTCTCGAGTTGGGCATATCTACAGGAAGTATGTCCCATATAAAGTTCCTTCTGGAACCAGCCTAGCACGGGTAAGTAATTGGGTCTTGCTGTTTTTCATTTTCATTCATCGTCAGTCTCTTAATTCCCTGTGAACTAGGTTCCGGTAAACCATTAAAATGGAAAATGAATGTTTCCTTATTTTTCTGAAATAAGATGTGCAATTGCTGCAGTTATGCTGCCTTCCAGAGATAAGATTGCCAAGAATAAAATGAAGGCTTAAAAATACAGGGTTGGACATTTTAGCACAGAAGCACGTTTCATGCTGATTCAAAAGAACCTAGGAATAACCTATGGCATACGATCCTTGAATTGCACAGTGTTGTCAGTCATAGTTTTTACAAGCAGGACCAATTTGAATGCACGTTTTCTTATCAGTCAGCAGAACAGGCAGAATCTCGTGAAAGGAACATTTTCTGAGGCAAAAGGATGGAGTAACAATGATTTGAGCAACTGTCTAATTATTGTGTAAAACCTGTTTGTGGAATACAGCCAGCTTGGAACCATGGGAGTGAGAATTTACAAGACCTCTAGATATTTCTCAAAGACTACTGAACACATCCATATCCATGAGGGGCTTTTTGCTCAAGAGAAAATGTTCTATAACTTTCTAGAGATGTTCATGGGATGTCAAAAGATGGGAGACAAAGGGCACAGACGTAGCTTCCAGGCAAATACTAGTATTTATTCATGCTTGAGTTTAATCTTTTCTGGTTTAGGGGAATTTTTTTTTAATAAAATGACATTAATATTAAAGTCTGCATGTTGCCATAGGGTAATATTTTTATGAATCATATTTTTTCTTAATAATGAAAATGTGGTATGAATACAAGAATAAATTTCTTGCTTTAAGGGGGAGATATTCTTGGTTTCAGCACCACAGGACAAGGCTTGCTGTAGTAACTGCAGCAGAGGAAAGAGGCCGCCTGTGCTGCCTGCCTGACAGCTGGCTAGACAGAGAAAGATTTGCCTTAAAAGAGCATCCGTGCAGACAGTGAGACACACAATAGAGTCATGGGGTTAGTGATGGTGACAAGAAGTGTATTGACTAAATGTGAGATGAAAATCTTCCCCAAATATGTAGTCTCACTTTCCCCATCTGATTTTTGCACTGGCTGAAATAAACTGCTTCGTTTATGGTATCCCCTGCAAAAATCACACACAATTTGAAATAAGAAATCCAAACCTCAGTCTCTGTTTTCCTCTATTACAGCACAAAATTCTCTCATTAGAGAACATGCTCTCTCATGCATTACCTGTAGGAGCAAAATACGATTATTTCTATTTGGACTATTAGCATCTCATACTGTTCAATACTTAACTAGCTTTCACAGAGGCACTGTGCCTACTTAGAGCCATCAGGCAGCCACAGCTGGCAGCCTCCCTGTACTATTTATGTTAGCTTGATTTCAATAAATCACTCATGAAATAGTACCAAAAAACATTCCTAGTTGTAAAAAAGAAATCTCTGCCCATGTACAGACTGACTGCCCTGTCTTGTCTAGATCTTGTGGGAAAAGATCTAGTGTGCTGATAGGGTGGGCCTTATTCTTCCCATTCAAATGATGGGTCATTTCTTCTGTGTTGTGGGGGTCCAAAACATGATACTTAGGTAAATTTCTGGCATGTATTTATTACTGAAGGAAAATTTGAATTCTCAAGTTCCCAGCTTCTTTGCAGTACAATATTCTCAACCAAAACATTGCTCTTAGGATACATTGCATCATCAAGGCTGCCAAGACCACAAGATCTTCTGTACATTTTAGTGTTTGGGGCTATCTCAATAACTAGCCAAGAAAGAGTTTGGTCCCTGACCCATTAAATTGTGTGTAATTTTAAGCCTAAAAATATTTTTTTTCTCTCATCCAAGCCAGAAAAGGAAAAGCAAGGCCATATTCATCTTCAGTATGTCAATCCCTTTGACACAGACCACTTGTGGTTCCGAATAAACTGCCCCAAATGGAGCTGACAGGCAAAATAATACTAGGGGAGTATGCACAGGAGTGGCCTGGAGCTATCTTTGCATTCTTTTCCAAATATTATATTATATCCTCCAAAGATTATAGTCAACCCTTTGTGAGTATTTTATCTAAAACTTCTCTCTAGTTCAAGAATATAATGAATAACACACTCAAGAATATCTGGAAGTATTATCCCTGCTGCCAAAAGCAATACGTTTCACCTCTAAGTAGTTTCCACAAAGGTTTTTGCCAAATCCTTTTCCATCTTCTGCTGTGTAAAGGAGGATGCTGGAGATGCAGTTCGCAAAGGAATAAGCCCTAGGAAGTCCAACTGTGATTGTATAAATGATTGCAAGAGCCTCTTCATTAATCAAAGGAGAATTTCCCCTTGTGCAGATACTGTGTTAAAGAATGACAGATTTTCCCATCCAATCCCACAGCAGCGCCACAAGGGATATGGAGACTGGTGTTAGGAAGAGGATAGAGCTAGACAAACTCGGGCGTAGCCCAAATCATGTCATGGGTTTCCTTTCAAGCTGTTTCAGCTTATGTTTGCCCTGAACAAATAATGCTTAAAGTGAGCATTTTACCTTCCCTTGGGATTTCACCTCTCTGTATCTTTTAGCAGCAAGTTTCAACACACAGTTTCAGTTAGCTATGTAATGCCTGACCAATCTAGATATCTTTTTTTAAGAGCTGTGACCTGGCATGAGGATCACATATGCTTTATTAAATGAGAGACTTGTCAAAAACTCTGTTCTGCTTCCCCTTCACTAAATAACCATTAGTGTACCACACACAACAGTATGTGTTGTGACATCAATTTTCCATGTCCTTCTTACCATATTTCTTACCTTTTTATCTGTCACCCAAGACCTGCAAGGCCTATGCGTATGTTTTGCTGACACATACCCTAAAAATTGAAAAGCATTGTCATACGAAATGCGCTGTCAGTAAAACTGTTTGGTGGTACAGAACAAAAGTAGTAGTAGATTTATAAAACAGACTTTGACAACCAAATGCAGATTAAAAAGCTGAATATTTTTGTCTGGAGATGTCTTAAAATGTCACTGCTTGCCCAATGCAGTCAGTGTCCAATTTACAGGTAATTGCATGTAAAGCAAGATTAATGTAAATGCAGATGTGTCACGGTTTAACACCATCCAGTAAGTAAGCACCACGCAGTCACTTGCTCACCCCTCCCCTCACCAAGAGGATGGGGAGGAGAATGGAAAAAAACTTGTGGGTTGAGATAAAGAGAGTTTAATAGGATTAAAATAATCATCATCATCAACAACCAGATGATGCACAGATGCAGGTGCTCACACACGCAGAAGGGAAAAAAAACAACCCAATGCCCAGCCTGTTTCTGAGCAACAATCCCACCTCCCGGCTCGCTCCCCCAGTTCTATAGGGAGCATGATGCTACATGGTATGGAATATCCCTCTGGCCAGGCTGGGCCAGCTGTTCTGGCTGTGCTCTCCCATCTGCTTCTGCACCTGGCAGGGCGTGGGAAGCTGAAAAGTCCTTCACTTAGTGTAGGGACTACAACTACCTAGCAACAACTAAAACTGTCAGTGTGTTATCAACATTACTCACACTAAATCCAAAGTACAGCACTATTCCAGCTGCTAGGGAAAAAAATTAGCTCTATCCCAGCCAAAACCAGGACAAGATGTCAACACTGATTCCACATTATAATGTAGAAGCACCACATAATTACTCATTCATTCCAAAGATATCAACCTCTGCACAAAACTGCAGGACAAATAACTAATTTTTCCTGTTTGTTTTACATAAAACATATATGGAGAGAGAATCCCAACCTTCAAGTCCTATGCAAGGTGTTGCCCTGTAAAAAACTTCTGAATTGCTTTATGGATTATTGTATTCTTGACTGTTGCATCATTTTTAATAATTCTAGCTAAGCCATTTTCTTTTAGCCAGTTACCTATGAAATAAGATTTTAAAAAATTATTAGCAATTTCTTGTAGGTGTATCCCAGTTTATTTTTAGTTTCCTATTTGTAGAATTTTTTTCTGTTGATGATTCTGTAAAAGCCATAAGAACTTTATCAATAAAAGCTCACTGTTCCATAGGATATGCAGAGATGAACTCAGAATTTCAAAATATATCTACAGAAATTTTTTTCATTTGCAGGTATTTTACACAGCATTTTAGCACTAACTACAGAACATTAGCCCATTAGGCCTTTCTGAAGGGAAGGGCAATCCCACTGAAGTTCAAGTCTGGATGCTAACCCAGCAGCGTGGTGAATCCTAACCTTAAGTTGAATTTCTCCCTGCACGCCAGGACGTGGGATCCCAGAGCACAGTGATCCTCTGACCCAGCAGGCACAAGCACGATGACATTTGCCTCATTACACAGTGTCGCTGAAATGGAACTTGCACGAGTTTGGGGTCAGGAATTCAGCTGATAAAGGTGGGTTCAGATTCCCACCTGAACCATTTGCTCAGCCTTTTGGTGTGGCTTTGAAAGGGATCTTTAAAGAAAATTTCTGTAGCTATACCATCTGGTGCTGTGACCACATTTGCATCTTTTACAGACATTAATATTATGACCTTTTTCTTTTTCCCCAGCTGCAAACAATGTTTGGGGTTTCCTTAAAGTAGCCCATGAACATTTTCTTTTCAGTTTCCAGGCAAGTTAAAGAACCAAGGAGAATCAGTTAGGTAATGGCTATGTTTTCTCGTCACCGGAGCGCAAACCGATAGATGTGGCATGCTGTTAAGGGAGCACTGCTGGCACTTCTGCAATCACCTCTTTAGCACAAGACTGTAGCACAAAGTCAGTTGTGATTCAGCACACACAGTAAGCAGCTGAAACATCAGCTTTGAATAAGCAAATATATTTAGGAATCAAGCAAGAACCACCTTTTTGCAATAACACAGCTATAATATATGATAATGATGATGATTATACAATAAAGCTTTTAAGTTTCCATTCTAACTTTTTTCGCTTAACAGATTTATAAATTCATCATTAAAATTAATTAAACCAAAATCTCACACAGAGTACTTACCATAGAAAAACTTTAAATTAATATCTTGTAATCCTTGAATACAAGAAAGTCAAAGTAATTTTTTTAAATGCTAATTTTTTATATTTTCTCCAATCTGAATAGAAGTTTTGCTTTTAAGATAATAAATGCAACAGGACAGGCAGCTTAACTATCCAAAAGGAATACAAAGAAGATGGAGAGGTTTCTGGACAATAACAACATCAAAGTGGTGGTAGCTACTTTCCAGGATTTGTTCGATAGACTAGCACCGGAACCCAAAGAAACGTATCTGGAATCAAACCCCTGAACTCTCTTCCAGGCTTAGCTGCAGAGGTGGGCTACGGTCTATATGTGCCCTCAGCACATGGGTCTGTCAGGTGAGCACGGCAGTAGCCAACAAATCTGCGGAGATGTCGCTACGCTGTCAGTCCGCTTTCCGCAGCTCCCCAACAGCCAGAGCCTGCAGAGGCCGGCGGCCGCAGGGCAGGAGGTAGGCAGCATCCTCCCGGGACCGTGCCCGTCCGTGCCCTCCAAGCCCCGCAGGCCAGCCTCAAATGAGTCACCGAGCAGAGGTATAGCCTTTTGTCAGTGGGCTGGATTTTGGCTTTCTTCCACTTTTTCCCAGTGTGTAGATCTTAAATTTTTTTGTGGTGGAGATGCAAACCTTTATAGAGAGAATGAAATCCTGGCTGTTTTCAGATGACATCTGTGGAATTTCAGTTCTAGGTATTTGCAGGCTACAGGCAGAGAATAAATAGTCTCTTGCTTCTGTGCCAGCTGTGCTAACTCTCACAAGAGTTATTTATATACACCACCAGCTTTGTCACCTAGTTAGCATACTGTCTTCCATGGAGAAGCATTTCTTTTATGCCTGCAGACATCTCTTTATTTGGTTGGGGTTTTTTTACACAAATACAAACCATTGCTAGAATGAAACACAGTTAAGTTTTAAACACAGTTAAATGTAAAGAACCAAAATAAGATACCCAAGAGGGGGAAAGACTGACAAACACTAGCACTGCCTAAGCTAAAAGGGAGTTAGGCAAGAAGAGGAAAGGGATGAAATCCCTCATTTAGACTTAACTGATGTGGGCAGCTTAGATATTTAGACCTGAACATCACAATGCTGTAATTAGTGTCCAGGAAATGGTTTATTGTGGTTTCACTGTAGAAGTACACAGAAATGAGAAACGCTTATGTTCTGACACTGATGGAAGGACCTTTGCATGAAATTGAGGGTACCATTTTTCTCCTTGTGAGTGCTTGGGAGTTTTGTACCCTGCTGCCTCTGTTGTATGAATCCGCACTTGTTGGATGGGCTCCTCCAGTCATACTTTGTTCTCCTCCTTCATGATGATTGATTGTGACATTGTGCTACCCGTATTCCAGAGGAACATAAAGTATAGTTGTCTTGGCTGGATGGATCCCAATGTGCTTTTTAAATACATTTTACATAAAACAAAGTGTATGCTATTTCCAGCCAAATGAAATACAGCTGCTTCCAGAAGTCAACAGGGCACCCATTTTGAAGCAGCAACAACACCGTGCTTCACAAGACAAACAGTAAAAACCATTTAAATTAGGAAGATGATGTAGGTGGAGTGAAAATAACCACACTGGAATTTTGTTAGGAAGGAAAAGGGATTCATATGTTAGTTGTTGCAGAAACTGTTGTGTTATTTTTAGCAAATAAATAGTCATATGCTGTCTTATATTTCACAACTGAAATATAGTCTGGCCTTAGATGTTCTGTGATGATTCATATTTGGTGTAATTGAAAGTGATTTTTGATGTCCTGGCTGATGAGAGAAATGACTATCATGACAAATAAGACTACACCAGCTGGTGACATCCAGCTTCCTGGAAAATATTCAGATTAAATGTAGGACAACAGGAACTCATTACAGGATCCAAATGTTCTTGTAGTAGTCTAATATTGACAAAAGTAAAGTCTGTGGATTGGGGTCAGGGTTGGTTTCATGCAAACAATGAGACAGGCACAAAAGCGGAGAAAACAGGTTATGCGGGTGAAATGAAACAAATAATAAAACCATTGTGCTGCTTTAGTGCCACCGGATAACAAAAATCTACTTTAGAACATCTGGAGAAACTGAAAACAGAAATGACATTTTTATATTAGTTTAACTGCTGCATCTAGAATGTCAATTCGAAGAAGTGCAGCTAGAGGGTGGAGCTGTGCGGGCTCGCGGTGCGGAGGAGCGTACAGCTAGGGAGCTCTCCTATCAGCGCTGGCACTGCAAGCCACCGCACCAGCCACGCGTGTGAAATGTGGAACTACCCCTCTCGTCCTAGGGATCCATCTAGTTAAACCTTGCTTAGAGGGAATATTTATGAATCTGTCCTTTGACATGTCCCTGCCTTACTCCACTTTTCCATCCTCTTGGCCAGCGTCTACTTTCTTCTCGCGGGGTTTATTTGAGTAATATCATGTCCCTTGAAAATGACAGATGATCTTACACACTTAAAAAGAAGGGACAGTCATTTGATCAGAGAGATGTATCTTCCCCGCTCACTGAAGAAAGTGAAAGGGACAAAATGGCCCATGAAAAATTTCTTTTTATGCAAGTGGAGAAGTCCTCATTTATCTCTCTCTTTCTCCAATCAAGTTGATTTAAACTCTTTTACTGAAGTCCAGATATCAGTGACGTTGTAACTTACTGTCTTGTAGACTATTGCTGAGTGAAAATACAAAACAAAGTCACAGTCTTAAATATGTGAGTTCATACAAACTTAAAGAAAACTTGTCCAAATGTAAGCCTGACAGCAAAGGATTTACCAGAGAGTAAATTTGTAACAGTGACACAAAACTTAATTATATCAAGAATGCGTACATGGGCAACTGATGACAGCTGATGAGTCAGTCTTACTGTGGTTGCCATCACTTTTGTATGCATCTCACAGCTGCTTGGTGACAGCTGTCACAACCTTACATATAGAAATATGCGTCTACTGAAATAGCATTGGGCCTTATTTATTCTCATACAGAAATTTTTCACTGAAAATGACAAGAGAGAGAACAAATTATGATTGGTCTGTCATGGATAGGTCCTGAGAAACTCCTCAGATGTCCATCTAGAGTCCCTGTTACATTGTGTGTCAATTCATATAACTGATTAATATTGAATTGATCTTAATTTAATTGCTCCCATTTAATTTTTATTTTTCCTTTTTTTCTGTTAAAAGACCAGCTTAACCAATCTGGATATCTGTAACCTTGCAATGAATTTGACAACCAAGCTAAGCTACAGCAATTTTCAGCTGTAGAAACATATTTCCTTTTCCCTTTCTGTATGCATTTAGATGAGGTGTTCAGATTGAAGTAAAAGAATCCAAACAAGTGTGATCTACCACAAAGATATCCCAAACCTGTTTCTTCTTATTGATAAAGCTATTTGATGCCGTTTGAGAAACTGGCATTTAAAGGAGTTTTCTTTAGATGATTATGCAAAGAGTAATAGAGACAGAAGTCAAAAAGATTCAAATCTAACTCTTATTTTGTTTGTCCTAAATTCTTTGTAGATTAGCTTCACTGTGAGACTGGAGTGCTTAAATGATGCTATAAAGACGTTCACAAAATGCTACCTAATCTGTTAGGCTCTTAAACTCCTTTGACCTGAAAATTCTGCAGCAGTGTGCACACACACGGTAAAGTCGTAACAAAGTCAAACTGCGTAGCGCCTGTTTTACAGCTAGACTTTGTCAAGATTTGGTAGCCATTCATAACCATTCCCACTAATGAGGCTTAATATGTTGGCAGATTGTGTCTAGCCTCACCTAAGTCTCAGGCAAGGAGGAAGTGACCGTCCTCCTTTCTCCACCATGTCAGACATTCACCCAGATTGTGGGAAGGGCAACTCTAGGGGACTCGGAAAGGACTTGCAATCACTTCCTTACCTTACAGCAAGTCACTTGACCAGTAGGCCTTAAAGTGTTCAGAGATGAACACTCTCATTTTGGTTGTGCTCCACTACCTTTCTGTTGTGATAAGGTGAGTAAAAGACCAGCAGCTCATTGACATAATTTGCAGAGAAATGTTCCTAGGAGGTTCTTTGCACAGAGCAACTTCTCCTGATGTTAGACAGCCACAGAACTGGGATCTCTAACTTACCTGAACTCGCTGATCTTGGACAGCCTGAACTTTTGCTCCAGGAACGTGCTAGGTTAGCGTGTTCTAAATAGGAATGTAAATTATGTTTGCCTTTATTGTGCAAGGTTGCACCAGGCTAGCTTTCAGGACAACAGCTCTACCTGACTGCATTCAATTCAAGTATAGGGATTAACTGCAATTTGAAGTTTTACTACTAGTCTGTGCACGTTTATGTTAAAAGGAAGCGTGGTGATTACTGAGCTTGCATAGTGATAATAAAGATAAGAAATCCATGCTAACTAAAGTCAACAAACCTCTTTAAAACTCAAGTGTCTGGATGCTGAGTGCTTGCTTCCTGGTAACTGGCAACTTCAGAAAGAGCTTCCCACTACTCCAGGACAGAGAGTTCTTTGCAGTCATGTTCATAAACAGTCTGGAGATTTAGAGCTAGCAAATCAAGCGTTTATATTTTTAAAAGGGAACTCATTGAAATTCAAAGGGCTGCCTCATAAGAGTTCAGCTTATGACAGCAATGTATAAACATGCTAAGGATAATACATA
Organism: Grus americana; assembly: GCF_028858705.1. Classification (NCBI taxonomy): domain Eukaryota; kingdom Metazoa; phylum Chordata; class Aves; order Gruiformes; family Gruidae; genus Grus; species Grus americana. Next base: position 40,688,683 of record NC_072855.1, on the reverse strand, counting down.
GGTTCATTACAGGATCTGGCAAGATTTGGGAGGATTTTTAGCATATGGTGGAGAGAATGGTCTTGGAAGAACCAGGAACAAAGTTTTAAATAGATTTATTTAAAGTGCCTTATCTGATACTTGGGGAATGGTGGGAAGAACTGTTGGTTTGGGTTTTTTTTAATATACTGTTTTGGAAGGTTTATATACACACACACAAAACAGAGATAAAGGACTCACTGGAAAACAAAGAGGGTTTGACTGGTGAATGAGAATTTTGAGCTAGTGACCAGGTATAATATCATGATTTCTGTTGGACTCCTGTTTTATTCAGTTATAATCATCTGAAGCAGAATGCAGTACTTTTAGCGTAGCCAAATAACTAAAGAGAAAGCTCCAGCAGAGCCTACTCTTAATATTGATAGGGTAAGTCTTTGCTGGAGTTAACTTTGAATTTTTTTCTTTCCTAAGAGAATTTTTTTACTATACTTTTACTGTATGGTTCTTTTTATATTATGGGTTTTAAATATGAAAATAGCACTATCAGATAAAGTGATTGCAGAAAATAGTATGATATTTTCTAGAACAGTTTTAAACTGCATTTGCATTGTAGTAAATGAGGTGTACAGCATTACAGTGGAAGATATGCTAGAAAGATCACACCTTTTTTCATGATTGTGCTTAGTGTATCGTGCTTAATCATATTTTGACCTCATCTACCAAGTCTCATCACACAGTATTTTTACTTGTGAGGAGATTTCTGTGTTACAGAGTTTCTGCCAGAAAGGTGTGATTGTCATTTAGATGTTGTTCTTTGATTTGTTCTGGTTTTCTTTGTCCTACCCAGTTCCTGTATTCTTGAATTCTAATTTCTTGTAAAGTAGTTTGGGTTTTCATGAAATTGGAAGTCAACCTTATGTGGGGCATGAGCCATTTTTTATTAGGGATATAAACGTTGTGATTACTTATACTGCTTTAATTTTACTTGCTGTATCCCTGCAGGTTTTAACGTATTTGCTTCACAGAGAGAAAGCACATAGAAACTTATCCTGCAGTGTCAGCTAAAAGTACTTTGTTCTGTATCTTGCTGTCTTTGTATTCAGATAAGCCTTATTAGTTCAGAGACGTTTAGTTTGCGTAGATTTTTAAAATTCAGGAAAGGAATTTTGGAATGAATCTTGAAAGCAAATCAGAGTACAAATCAGGCTTACTTAGATGCAGAGAATGTTCTGAGAAAAAACATTACCTTATGTTGATGATAATCAGATGTATATTGTTCTCCAGTTTATTACAGAGCAAATCTCAGCCTTTTGCAGTTAGTGTTCTATAAAAAGAATATTACAAAACTTGATGATCTTGTTTTTACAAACAAAGCAATAAGAACACCCTAGTGTCTCAATGTCATCCAGTGAGATGTTGCTTTATTGGTAGGATAAGAGGTTATTGGGCAGCTGTGGAAATACAGAATAGACTAAGTCTGTACTCGATTATGACATCTGCATATAAATTTGTGTGGATTAAGTTGCAGGAGGAGCTTTAAAAACAAACAAAAATACAGAAAAATTTTCCCCCAGACTATTTAAACTCCGTGACGCTAACCAACAATAAAATATCTCTCTCCAGTCTCATCTATCCAGGATTTTTCCTTAAAAGTATTTTTTTCTTTTATAATTTGAGTTGGCTAATTTAATTAATTATAATTTAAGTAAATTCTTACACAACAGAACAGCTAATTCTGTTTTCTGTAAAATGCCAACAAAAATAAACTTTGTCAGACATAAGCCAGAACTGAGATTCATGGATCAGAAATAGCCTTAGATAACTATAGGATGAGTGCAGAAAGTCACAAGTTGCCATACCTGTCCCTTGAGCTGCTTTGCCTCAGGTCAGCTCCACTTCAGGATTATGCGTTGTGCTTTTGCACAGACTTTCTAGCACGCCAACACAGCGTGCTAGCAACTGTTCTAGGCCAGAGGTAGTGCAAAACCAGCTGTGAGATGGGGCAGAGCAAGCTCATGACTGCTTGCCCCCATACATACGCACTTGAGAGCTGACCTTAAAATTTAGGTAGGAATTGCTAGGTGACTAACCGGTATGATGACAGCTGAAAAGTCAGCTGCATTTTCAAATGCAAAGCGAAATAGATCAGAAGGAATAATTTGAACCATTCATGCACATTAGTAGGTTCTGAACTAACAGGAAAAAACATAGGTACCAACGTAGGCAGCTGAAAGAAAATTTCTGTTCAACATCCATCATTAATCAAAAACCCATGTGAAGATGCATAAAGAATATGAAGGAAAATAAGACAGAAGACCATATCTTACAAAGTCAGCTGGAAAGCAGAGTGCTTAATACTCTGTAGTGTTTGCTCAACACTGCAATGAAGATAGCATACCTTTACTGGTATTTTTTCATGTTTTAAGACTGAGAAATCAGACCAGCTAAGCTGGTTTAATTCTCCCCATTAGAAATATCATTCAGTCAAAGCATGAAGAAATTAATGATTGCTTTTTTCTGCTGCACAGAACCTGAAGCGCGTGGCGGAGACGTGGATGGATGAGTTTGCAGAGTACATTTACCAGCGACGGCCTGAGTACAGACATCTCTCAACTGGTGATATCTCTGCCCAGAAGGAACTTCGCAAGCACCTTAAATGTAAAGATTTCAAGTGGTTCATGGCTGCAGTGGCTTGGGATGTCCCCAAATATTACCCTCCTGTGGAGCCTCCACCTGCTGCCTGGGGGGAGGTGAGGAATACACAAATTAGATAGAATTTAAATAAGTCTAACATTTTACATTACAGGAAATTAAAATTATGAAATTAGATTTAGCTCCTATGATAAGTAGTGTTATTAAGGGAGTTCACAGTGATTGGAACAATCCCTGGACTAGCCATTAAAATGAGATACCGTCATGTCTTAGGACTATTGCTGTCCCTTTTATAATTCATTACAATTTTGTGCGTACAGGCCATAAGATGCATGCACAGCAAGCACAAGAATGCAGAAAAGAGTAGGTATGCATGTCACAAGATGATTTTAGATGCTGGGAATATCATTAGTAAAAAGGCGGTCTGAAGTCAACTTTTTTTTTCTTTTTTTTTTTCTTTTTTTTTTTTCTTTTTTCATATCCACTTATACACTACCTCCTCTTCTTACAAATAACAATTGTATGTGCGTGGAGTTAGGTTTGATCTGTTTTGCTCACACGTGCAAGTGTGACAAATGGAGCAAAAAGATCGGTTTTGCCCAACTTGTGGTCTGCATTTTGTAGGTGCTGTCATGACCAAGTACCAGTAGCAGACAAACACAATTTCTCATTTGGGGGACGAGGGGAGGGAGGGACCCCCAAAGAGAAGCCAATATCCGAGCATCGCTCCAGAGCAGGGGGCAAGGAAACAACCTGCTGGAACTCTCCACCCATGATCAAAGATGTTCTGCATTCAGACCCCTCTGAAGAGCAGAGCCGTAGCACACCTTGCTTTGACAGTTTGTTTTGTGTAGAAGAAATGAAAACACAAAGAGTGCAGGGACAGGAAATTACTTCCATAGCTACGCTGAAAAATTGCAGTGGTCTTTTCCCCCTAGGAACTGCAGCAGATTCACTCCATGGAATGGCATGCAGAGAGCTTTTTCCTTTCAATTCATTAAGATTTATAAAGAAGGCTTTGCTCTTTCAGTGTATTGTGCTGCTTTTTTGAAAAAACATAGGAATATCTGTACTGTGAGTTCTGGCCTTCTCTGATTTTGCTGGAGATGTTCAAATTCTATGTGTCCTACTGTTTGCTACTTCTTGGCAATAATGAATTCCTTTGTTGTTAATGTTTCTTATATCTTTGATACTGCTGCCTGCACTTTATGGGATTAATGTATACCAAGAGGTAATGAGTTTATCAGTAGAAGTCAGGCTGGATCAGGGTGCTGTGACTGCTACTATTATCTTCCTTCATCATCTTCCACATGTATACATGTGCATCCTTGGAGGACTGTGGTCATGAGATGTGTAATTTCCCTGGCCAGCTGAACAATCCTGAGCTCATTCAGAGGGTCTAAGTGAAAGAGATCATGATTCAGGAATTCATTCTTTTCACAGCATTTTTAAATATACTCTTTGCATAAAAGCAAGACTTTTAAAAAGTAAATCAAAGATCATAACAATTGCATCAAATGTGTACTTTAAAAGCACTTATTGAGTTCTTAGGAAGGAAGTGAAGACCAAAGGCTTTCTGTTTCCTCTAAAGTGTACTTTCTCTAAAATAACAAGAGGAGAAGTTTTGGCCCTACTACTCTATTTTTTCCTGCGACTGTCACATTCCTGTGAAGTTTTAATTACTTTGTTGGCATTTGCAAGGAACTTGAACAAACTTGAAGGTCAATGGCTGTCATAATTAGAAGCTGAAAGAGAAAGACAGACTGTGTGCTATTGCTTTGTAAGAATCAAGCAGCTCTAGAAACCTTGCTGATTATACACACCAAAAGTCTGTGCCAAGACTGATTGTCATTTAGTACCCTCTCTGCCTCCACTTGGAAAGACTTTTCATCTGCTTGCCTATGCCAGTCTGAGAAACAATAAACAATGAGGTACTCAGACAATTTTTGGCTCCAGTATTTTGATATCTAGCTAGTAAAAGCATGTAGTGTGAAAGCAGACATCTCATAAACAGCCTCTGCACAACTTCTCTTTTTTTGCAAACACATTTATTTAAAATCTGACTCTTACATTTCTTGACAAAATCTGTTCATGATGGGAAAGAAGGAAATTCGAAAAACAAAAAACAATCTTCTTCGCTAGACTTGTCACAGCCTTATCTCTTCTGCGTGTTTGTGCCTTTTGTCCTTTGTAGCTGGCAGGGTGTACATTCCCTTGATATTCTGTTCTGCCTTGTAACATCTGAAATATGTGCTGTAAAGCAATGTAATAGCGAATCCAGACAGATTAAAGTTAGTGAGACTGTCAGTTCTGTGTCTAGATGAGATAACTGTACTGTTCCCTCTCCCACCATGTTAAAAAGGAAAGTTTTCAATTAGATTTTGTTCTTATCCTTCCAAATATATTGGAAAGTATGCTACCAGCTGAAAAACAGTAATACCCATCCCATTCTCTTTCTAAGATGGAATAATTTATTTGTAATGTGTATTTGAAATCCTGTTGAAGGAAGTGAAAACAATAGCTGCATTAGGTGAGATTTGGGCACCAAATGTTTTCTTAGGAAGTACTCGTGCATCTACAAGCTGTGATCCAGCATGAATATGTTGTGCAGATATCACAGCTTCCAACAATATCTTTGAAAACACATTTTACAGTAAGTCAATCATATAATGCCAGCCATTGTCATTTATTTTAGACTTCATGAGTCCTGTAGTCAAGGTGGTATGAAAAAAAATAATTTATTTTACCCAGTCAAAAGGGAAATATTTAAGCTTGGTTTCATTTGCTGTTATATGAACTTGTCATTCAGTGATTTAATACACAGCAAGTCGCTCAGTCACTGCAGCTGTGCTAAGCTGTAGGACCTGAACATACTCCTTTCTCAGTCCTCAATTCATGAATTTTACAGAATTGTTTTACTGACATGAAAATGTCACCCATAAAGTTAAATCAAGTAGCACATTTGAAAAAGGATTAAAGCCTAAGAACTCAGTAACTTCTCTGTTGATTACTTTCTCTTTTTTTTAAGTGTCATCCTCATACCCTTAATGAGTCAATCTCGTCCTCCAAGTGTCACACATCTGTTGTACAAAAGCAATATAACCAGCTATTCCCCACTCTGCACAGACCCAGTGCTGCACAGCTGGGCTGGTCAAATTCTTTCATCAGGATCAGTGTCACACTGAATAACAGAGACCCCTGTTTCTTCAGTGAGGTCTTCGGCAGTGCTTGACTTTCAATTTCAACTTTTCCTTTTTTATGGCTCACAAAAGGATAAAAATTTTTAAAATTGCTATGTAGCAGTTGACAGGAAAGGTGGCTCATTTTTCCATATTTGATTTGTAGACATTGATGGCCCTAGGGTTATCTGAGAATGTAAGCAGTGCACTAAAACTGGCTTTAAGTGCTGCTCTAACGAAAAAAGTAACATAAATGAACGTTGCTAATGTCTTCTAAGAGCTACAGACACGTTCTTATTTGAGGCATTAAATCAGATGTATGGAAAGATTTATAAAAACTGATAGCACCAAGATGCCACTCTTGTTGCTCTGTTGGAGCATCCTAAGGATAGTCCCAGCACCATCTCCACGTTCATCGTTCTAACAGATGACCATATTGAACATAAAGTTTTCTTTAGATTGCTGTGCTTTCCCTCTTTTTGCTTTTGGTGCAGACAGTTCCGTGCCATGATGAGCACGCAGGGTTGCTCCCGGGACCCCTGGGAGTGCTTCTCCCTCTCTGACTCACCCCCCTCTGCCCCCAGGAAGGCTGAAGTGACCCTGGCTGACAGCCTAGCTCCAGTGCAGGCAGGGCAACGCTGCTCGAGCCAGGACATCACCCACTACCTCAATAGCAAATCTTGCAGGAACTCATTTGCCTGTCAACAAAGTTGCAGAGCTTTAGAATTGTCAAAGAAAATTGGTCAATATAGCCACTGGACCTTGGGAAGCTTTATTTTCCCCCTGTAATTTCTTTTTCAGCCTAAAGTACATTCCCTTAAAAGGAAGGGGGAAAATCACTTTGCTTTAAAGTGTAGGGGTATGGTGGGAGGTTGTCCTGGTTTTTTCTCTGTTTAACATGGAGAATGCTAGTGTGTCCATTACACAGCTCCCGCCAAAATTTTCAAAAATCTCAAAATTATCAATGGCCTGTGACCCTTCCTTTTCCTCAGAGGACTGTTGCTTTTCTGACAAGATTATCGTGGTAACCAACGGATCCATTGCTTTCCAGTTTCCATTCCATGCTTGCGTACTAATGACAAATAGGATGTTTTTGAGAGTGTAGTACTAGACCATCTTAATCTGCCCCTCCCATGGGGAGCTTATTAAATCATGTAACTGCTGGCTTTCTGCAAAACTCCAACGTTAATTTAACCAGAAGGTCAAGTTATCTGGGAGTCCGTACATTCTGCAATATGTAAACACTGTTTGGGAAGCCCTGATTTTATATTTTTTTAAATACTTTTTTCCTTTCTTGATAGATGTTGAAAATTCTCTTTTTCTTTTTTTTTTTTTTTTTTGTCCTTGAATACCTGTCTATCAAATCAGCAGCTTCAAATGTCAAGAGGTAACAGTGTCTTCCTCAAACCTTACATCTAGGCTTTCAGGCCTTCTGTCCTCCCATGTTCCAGCTCCTATTTTACATCACGTTCCTCTTTCCCTCATCTCAGTGCCAGCAAGCTAAGCTACTTTTTTCTCAAGCCTGGCCTACTCTGGAGAAAAGTCTTTTTGACATGGGAAGCAAGCTGTACTTTTAACGTATGTTAACTGCTTTTCATAAAACCCAAGAATTGCTGTATCTAGGCTTACCCAGTGAGTTCTCCTTATGGCTTACTACCTCATTTAAAGCACAGAAGTCAGCTGCCACGCCATCAGAAGTCCTGCTCAGGTGAAACATCTTTTTTTCCCAAGCGCTGATGCAGCACTGAAAAGCCTGTACATCCTTGCTCGGACACCTCCAGTGTAGAAGAGGGAGAAAACAGACCCCTTAGAGTTCATATTCTCAGTGCTTTTACACCTCATCTGCTCTTTATAAGGACCACGGGACCCATAGTCTTAGTACCTGTGTCCCAACATGTGTAGGATGGCATTTTAAGAACTAAATATGCGCAATGACTTACATATAGTGTCCTATGCTTTTTTTTGGAATGTGTTTAACTCTGAAGCAGCCTTTAAGATCACCGCTAACCGTCCTTGTTAGTCCATACAGACTCCTCAAAAGCATGCTTTTCCCAGACCCATATCTGTGTCTACAAATGATAGTATTTAAGGTTGAGCAAATAAGCTTTCTGTGTAGCAACTCAATGGCCTGCCTGTATGGGTGATAAAATCTATTTCCTGCTCATCCCCAGTCGCTACAGTTGCCCAAATACAAATGTGGAAATGCATGTATTAGGAGTACTAGCTATTTCTTTGCTAGCTATTTCTTTGCTAGTTGTAACGCATAACCTTAAAAATTCTAAATCCATTGTGCTGTGTGACTGGAGACAAGGCAGTTCAAATGCATATTGATGTATAAATGAGAAAAAAAGCCTCTCCTTGCTGTGCTTCTGCTTTCCTTCCTTCGTCCATGAAAGCATCTTAGGGGATTTGCAGGCCATGTGGTGCTGGTGCTCAGCAGAACATTCCCTGTGGCTCTGGCAGCAGCACGACAGCTCCGTTCAATTTCTAGCAACTGCCAAGGCCACACAGAAACGCTGGAGAACAAAAGCACAGACTTGACTGAAATGTCTGTATTACAAAAAGAAAATTAAAAACAAACCACAACCCCTCTGCAGTTGAAAGGAAGGATAAAAAAAGAAAAGGATGAGCTAACATGTAAGCTGCAACATACCAGAGGAAGAACTCAAGGAAACCTTTCAGGAGCAGAGGGAAGAGGAGAGGAAATAAAGAACGGGGGAGACAGATTCCAGCAGTGAAGGAACTAAATGTAGCTTCAGCTCAAACCTTTTCCAGAAATGCATTGAACACATTTACCGCGTAGTCCAAATGACTGAGAATGGGATGGAGCGATGCCATCGAGACAAAATTATGAAAGCCCTTTAATCCAATAAGCATTCATTGGATGTGGAGTGTATTCACTGTCATTTTACAATTCTGAATCACATAAATATACCCCAATTATTAATGGCAATTGGTAGCTGCTCTGTTTTAATTAGCTCACATCCTGTAAGAACAGAACTGATGTATCATTTAATTTTGAATTAGGCCAGTAATCTTTATTTATGCGATGTAAATTTAAGTGCACTGAGAAGTGATTGAACACTCTCAAAAAATTATACTTGGAGTAAGTATTTCACATGAAACTTTAAAAATATAAAACGAAAATCTATTCCCCTCATTATTCTTTCCTGTCTCTTTTGCTGACTGATATGAAAATGAAGGCAGGGTTGTTGAGAACTAATTACCTTTCACCCCTTTTTTCAGTTAACGTCATTCTTTGTACTGTGGGGCTCAGTGCTGGGTTTCTGCATCTGGTTGTGTGTATGAAATGCTAGGGTTTTACCTCATCTATAGCAATTTTTATTGTATCAAAATAAGAAAAAATACCCTAGAATTGGGCTTGTCCAAGTTTTAAAAGAATACTACTCTGAGCGCCGGTGAAGGCTCAAAGGTTCTTGGAGCCAATCGCTCAAACTGATGCTCCCATCATTTGCCTGATCTGCTTTTTTCTAGGCTAAACAAATGCAGCTCCTAAAACCTTTTCTGAAGGTGACATTTTTTAATTTTTTCCCAGTTCCTGTTGCTTTCCCATCTGTCTGAATGTTCTTTCTTAGAACATGGTGAATAGACTCGATTCCAGTCCTCCAGAATCAGAAAAAGAGCAGACTAGCTCTCCCATGTGTCTTACAAGCATGAGGAATGCCCTTCCTTGGCAATGTTTTGTGCTATGTTGAGTTTTCCATTGGATGTGTGTGAGGTAGAGTGGCGATTTTTATATTTGTCTAATGTAATATAGCAACAATGGTGACTTCTACAATATTTTCCATGGAAAATTACAAATGTCAACTCAACTGTATCTCCATTCAGCATCTAGCTTTTCTGGTTTTTTAAATAAGGATCAAAATAGTGGCCAGAATGTCAAAATACGCACCTGTTTTCTCTATATTATGGGCAGAGAATTTGTGTACATCTCCATGCATGTATGTGCACTTTGATTGCTCAGTTTCCATGTATCTTGTTGACAGGGCAGGTTTTTTTAAGAAATTCCCTTCATTCTGGAGGTGTCTAAAGGATTTTTAAATAGCCCAGCTAAGGTACTCAAGGAGAAACGTATATGTATTTGCAAAATAAAATGGGCATTTTCCTCTTTTTGGTGGCAGTGGGCAACCCACTCCTTTTCAACCCTGTCTTCTAAAAAAAATATGCATGGCAGCAGTGGTACAACTGGTATGAATGATAGTCACAGATTAATTATTACTCAGTTACTTCAGTCTCAAAAATGAGATTTTCCTTTTAAGAGTAAGTTACATTGCAGAGTGTTTGCAGAAGGCACGCAGGCAGCACAAGGAAGGAAGTAAAAAGTCATTCCCACCAATTTTCTGTAACTAATGATCAGTCTCAAGCCCATCAGAGCTAAACTCCTAACCCCCTAATGTTCAAAGCTCTACTCTGCAGCCTGGTTTAATGGGAAGTGTTGCTGCTTGGTTTTGCAGATTCGAAACGTTGCAGCCAACCTCTGTGTGGACAGTAAACACGGAGCCACGGGGACTGAGCTAAGGCTAGACATCTGTGTGAAGGATGGCTCGGAACGGACGTGGTCACACGAACAGGTATTTTAATGACAGAAAGAGAAATGCAGGGTAAAATTGTTGCTTCTCTTTTCCAGTTTCTAAACGTTTCTCTGTCCCATTCTCCATTGCTGTGTCATGAAAACATGTTGATTTTGGTTCACTTACCTGAAAATATTTTAAATATAGTACCTGGGCTTGTAAAGCTCTAGTGGTTGTCTGCTTCTATGATTTCATCTCAATAAGCTCCATAAGCGGTTATATTTTAAATTAATATAAGGTATAAGCGAGATAAATGGGTAGAAGCTAGAAAGAAAGAGTTTCACAAAGACAAGGGATGACAAAGACTCAAAAAAAGCTTTTATCTAGGTTGGTTAGGTAGAAAAATGTTAGCTCTCAGGAGTACGGAGGAAAAGAGCTCTGATTTGTACTCATTGTGGCTGTGAGTGCCTTAGGAAAGGGATCGTGACCCCACAGGCTGTGGGTCTGGCCAACGTGAGCAAAGAGAATCCGGATGAAAAGTGCAACCTAATCATTTATTAGCAATTTTAGTGGATGTGCCTTTCACAGGGCACGGTCCCAGATTAGAAAAATCTCCCAATGCTGAGGAGAAAAATTGACCGGGCAGTTGCACATGGCACTTCGTAAAAGCTTAAAAGCTCAGGAGAGGAGTTCTGAGGTGTATTTGAAGCACTGAGGTCAAGAAATCATTCTCTGAGGATACTGAGAAATGCAGGGGGAGAGGTGCAAGTAAATGAACTGGAGAAGCTGAAGGATGATCACAATTTAGGTAAGTGCCAACATGGGGAAAAGAAAGTTGCTGAAAGAAGGCTTCTTCACACAGCTACCAAAGATATAGTGCAGTGATAGGATGCCAAAACTGGATAAATATAATCCTGTTTTGTTTATGAAAGACATCCAGTAAGTGAAGGAAGTTGTATGGTCCAGACTAGATCATCACAGCAGTCTCTCTGGCTTCAAAATCTGCAAACCTGAAGAGCTCCAAAGCCTCCTTTAGTAGAGAGGGAGTCCTGAGGCTGCCAGAGGTAATGAAAAAGAAAGGAGGGAAGAAAATTGGATGAAAGGGTGAGAGAAGAAAAAATTTAGCAGGGAAAGCAGAAAAAAGGGAGGTTTGCGATACCCTTTGAAGGAGTAAGTTCTTGTGAGGAGGACAGAGGGACGTAGAGGGAGAAGGAGGTTGGGGAGGAATCCGTGTTTCAGTGTATTGCAATGTTTGGGATCAGACTCGATGTAAAGGGCTCATTCTATACTAATGATAAAAGGTGACTTCTTTAAAATAAATAGGGTTAAGCTAGCATGAAAGGAGTTCAACCAGCCAGCTCCTCAGAGCACAGAACCAGAACAAGGAAGCCTCAAGCACGTCCACACCTGACACGCACCCCAGGGCCAGCGTGAATTATTGCCGCCGGGCAGGTAGGGAACAGCGCGTACCTTCTCACCGCAGGAAAGTGTGGAAAACATTGCCAGGGAACATCGCTCCCACCAGAGCGGTGCGGTTGCATTGGGAAAGGTCTGCCAAAACCCGAGCCGAGCCATTTCACCCAGTTTGCTGACCGGTTCAGTGATTTCTCAGGGCTGAGGGGAGGGGCGGGGGGGATGCGCCTTGCCGGGCGTTCCTCCTGCAAGGCGGCCGCTTGGCAGCAGAGGGCAGCTCCGGACAAGCGGAATGCAAATAGACCCAAAGGCAGCTTAATGAATTAGCAGCTATTCCACTATTTAACCCTCAAAACAATCCGTTTTCTTTTGTTTCGATTCGTTTGTTCGGGCTTTTTGTGTTTTGGTTTTTTTTTTTCTTTTTTTTTTTTTTCCCCCAGGAGGGAGCACTGCATTTAAAGGTTGTTCTTCCCACTCGTAAGAACTCAGTTACCAATAGTTTATCCATCTGTAAAACTATAATTTATTTATCGATATAAATAATATATAAAAATATAATAGAACTTATTATACTAAATTAATAAATGTAATTTCACTTTCTCCTAGAAAGGAACTTTATTTTCTAAAGAAAATAGAAGATTTAGAAGAAAGATGATTTTGTATCTTACCTTACCAGATAAAGGATGTGGCATAACAGCTACTACTGTATTGCTGGGCAACTTTTTATAGGCATAATTTTAGTAGTGGTAATATCCTATTGGTTTCTGGATTAGTTCAGAAAGAAAGAGAAATGAATTTTACTCAAGTATTCAGACTCCTGGTATGAGACACATTCATCTGGCTGATAGATTTCAAGGGTGAGTTTGTACCAGGTGCAGATTTTAAATATACCAGTTGAGAAAGAACGGAAAGAATTACAGAATCTTATAAACTAAAAGATGAAGCAAACGAGAAGGGGTGTGATCTTCCACTTGCACCACAGTAAGCTATGAAGAATAACTTTGTTAAAGAGTGCTTAGGAACAACTGCTGAACACCTGACCAACCCTCAGAGAGCTCCTCTTTATTGCTTATATCTTCTTGAGTTTGTTGCCTACATGATTTCTGCATATGCCAGTAGAAACTAGCAGTATCGAGCATTTTATTACCATATTTCAAATAGCATAGATCAACACTGAGCCAGTCTTGTAACTTCTGGTATAAAATTACAGGGAGTTCAGTGCCAAAATATAGTAGCTTGATGTGATCAGTGCAGCAGGTGTCAGTGCTGATGCTTGATAGAGACATGATCCTTGTACCACTTGATTTGTGTCCCGTTACCAGGGCAGGAATTAAAAGCTGACAGTCTCAGCAGCCCTTTAGCAGCCCCCAGGACAAGGAGGAGACCTTCCACCCCAGGGCCAGACAAGCCCCGGCAAGCAAACAGCAGACAAAAGGTTCACGGGGCACTTGCAGGCTTTCTGGTGAACAGGAGAAGGGTGGGAAGCGTGTCGCTGTGGTTGCCGGAGACTTCCCCAGAATTGAAAAACAGAGCGGAAGAAAAGGGGCAGGAGGATGGCACGCCACGGTGTTCTTCCACCTCTGTCTTCCCAGAGCTAACTTCTGGCTTCAGGGGAAACCGGGGCTCTGCTGGGCTGACAACCAGCAGCAGAGGAAAATGACAGGCATCACTCTCTCTTCTCAAGTTCCCCAGCCTGGCCAAGGAGTAGGTGGACAGGCATCATCTCTAAGATGGCCCAGCAAGTAGCCATGCAGCCTGCCCAGCTCTTTCTTCTCTACTTGGAGGTACAGTTCAAGTCAGAGCCCAGCTCTGAAACATGGCGTTTCATCTTTGTGCGGGGCACATGTTGTCTGCTCAAGTCTAACGCCATAGTCAAAGCAACGCCAGTGGACGGACCCCAGCCAGGCAGCGAGTAACTGAACAATGTTGACAGGCTGGAAAGCACTAATAGTATCAAAAGGGCTTTTGTCCTGTAGATGGTCCCAAGCCAATGGCTGTATCAGGCAATCATTTTTCAGGCCCTATGCCAATTATAAATGAAGCTGGACAGCTATAGTTTCCCCAGTTACTGCATGGCAGGGCCAGGCTGCATGAAAAGCTAAACCATGAGGGCTGAGGGATTTCTTGGTTGCAAATGCAGAGGGATGGGGCCATGATTTATAGGCTCTGTGGTATGAGAGAAGGTGGAGGAGGAGACAGCATCCGCTGAGCCAGGGCAGAGGGTTTCTTGGGTCCAGCAGTGAGCAGCAGCCCTGCAGACTGCAGGTAAAGAGCCAGCCTGCTGTTCGTTAATAATGTGTCTGGAAATTTAGGTGCATCCTTGTTTCAAATCAACAAGCAGACAGGAATGAATGAAGGGTACAAAGCTTCGGTCAAAGGAACAACAAAATCCAAAGTGACAGGTGGCGGGAAAGTGGAGCATTATGTACTCAGGACTTCAGCTAATAATATGTAGCATTGTTGCACATTATGCAGAGAAAAGATAATTTTTATATCAGCCAGTTGTAGTGTTAACTAGAGAGAATTTGCTGGATAACGGAGGATAGCATAGAATGATGAGATTGGAAGGACCATAGGCTTTCAAATTTTATCTGTGAGTACAAGATTTTAATATAGAGAAGTATAACCTTTTTTCTGATCAATTTTTTTCTCTTCTTCCTAGTCCTAAAACTGCGTTTCTATCCCAACAAGGTTGATTTTTTAATAGTGTCACTAGGGAGAAGACATACTTGTTGATTTAAAAATGAAACTGGAGGCTAAGAAAGAGGAAGAAGAATCTGTGCTAGGCTAAACATTGAGATCTCATATTACACAGATCCCAGTTTTCAGTGGAAGGAAATAAAAACCCCCTGTCTGTTACCATGTCTTGACTTTCAAACAGCACACAGCCCTGGTTGTCTTCAGAAACCACACAGGAGTGGAAAGGGCAAAGGGATACCCCGGATCAGTATGATGTGATTTAAAAGCTAGCTTGAGCTCTTTCAGGTGTACCGATGCATTCAGTGGGGTAGTAGTCCTCGGGCCAAGGTCCAAAGAGCAGCTGGAATTGGCCTCTCAGCTCACCAGTCATGCACAGACTGAGAAATTTGGAGAGGCACCCACTGGAAAAGATGAGGAAGGTCTTGCAAGAGGATCTCTCCCTTGTAGTAGTCATGAGAGTGAGAATATCGCAGAACCACTGTTCCACACCATTCCTCTAGGTATTTGTTATTCATCACTTTGAACTCTATGTTTATTACGTGGCTGTGGGAAGGTAAAGGGTAAGAGAAAGAAAATGGCTTTTGTTGGTTTTTCCTTAAAGGAAAATTATCTCAGGCTCCTCTTTTTCTAAAGAAACAGCAGCATAGCTTTTTTCTCTACCGAATCTTACTTTTGTCTTTGCTTGTGAAATGATAAGTTATCTTTGTAGAGAGTCCACAATGCCACTTGCAGGAAACATGAAGAAAAGTGGAAAAAGACTTAACCTTTTGAAAAGCAGAAATTGCTTTGAAATGGAAGTTAAAGCTGTCCACTGCATTTTACCCAAGATAAATGTAAAATGCACTCCGGGAGAAAAAAGAAATAGGCAGGACACAGGGACAGCTTAAGAAAATGTGGTCTAGAAAACCTGTAATACAAAAGTAAATAGGAAGAAACAGCAGGTAACAGGGAGAACAAGGGCTTTACAATAAGACACACAACAAAAAACCGCAAATATTCAAATATATGCTTGTATTTTGTGCCTGCAAGCCAAGGGAAACTGTAGTGCCTCTCAAATGTGGCATTTGGAGGATTGAAGATGCAGCATTTTTACAAGATGTATCTTTTAGGAAGACCACGGAAAGAAGATGGCTATCACAATGAAAGGGTTAAAACCCGGGACTCACAACAGCAGTGTTCAGGATCAGACCCACATGACATTGAGCTTGGTTTGGATTTTTAGATACTGATTCTATCAGGGAATGCACGCATTGCAGGGAGCAGGGTGCTAGATAAGGACCAAAGGACCCTGAGATGAGGTACCTGCAGAGCTGGAGGCGTTCTGAGCACAGTATGGGGAGCTGCTCCTCCAGGGAACGAGCCTGAGTGCAGTTCCACATGAACCATCGCAGCTAAACAGTTCCCACTAGCAAAGTTTGCTCATTTAGAGAGCTTCACTTTCTCAATGTTACGTTTCGGTTTATACTATGGAAAATCAAAAGCCATGCAGAAAGCCGAAGAATAGCACTGGCACCAAAAAAAAAAGGAAAAAAAAAAACCCTCACAGCTCTCAGCAGAGTTTTCTGGTAGCAATTTACAACCTGCAGCCTGTTTTCTGCAAGGATTAGTCCATGAGAAAGGAAAATGCATTCTGCATCTTTAAATTTGCTGCTGTCAGAGCTGTCACCTTCATCTGATGATTGAAAGACTGCAGTGTCACAGCATCATCTCAGACAGCTGGTGTCTGATTGAGAAGGATTCCTCTATTAACTGTGAGCCTCCATGATTCCTCTCAGGCAGTGAGAAGAAGGGCTTTAACAAGCTGCCTGTAGCTCACAGGGTTTGCAGCAGAAAGATGAAGATCATTTAATGTGTGTTGTTTCAGGGGAAAAAGACAGTCAAGAGAGGGTATGCTAACAGTGTCCCACATAAACTGAAGGAAACCGTTCATTAAACATGGGAAAGATGCTGTGGTGGGAAGATCTCTCTAGGTTGCGTCTTCAGACCCAAATGAGAGCTAGAGAAAAGTCACTAGCAGAGGCTTTCTGAGTCCCAGGTAGCTGTAGCCCTAACGCATACGAGTGCTTCTTTAAAGGCTTTAGTACAGCGTATCCCCTCTACTCTCCACAGAACTGTGTCACCAGAGATTTTTTTCCTTCCCTGCCATAGGGACTGTGCCTTCCTGGGGTATATTCCACGTCACCAACGATGTACTATAATTAAGGCAATTGTCATCACTTAAATGTACACAGGCAGGATCTCGTTTAAACAGCAGCTGGGATGTGCGGAGTAGGGAAACATACATTAAGCTTTGTGTGCGGTTTTAAATGTTTTTTGGCTAGTAATATATCATTGCACTGCCTGATTGTTTTTCTAGCTCTTCACCTTTGGTTGGAGAGAAGACATCCGCCCTGGGGAGCCACTTCACACCAGAAAGTTCTGCTTCGACGCCATTTCGCACAGCAGCCCCGTCACGCTGTATGACTGTCACGGGATGAAGGGCAACCAGCACTGGAGCTATAGGAAGGTTGGAGTCACTCTGGGGCATCTCAGAGGTTCAGACTGTCTTGAGCCTATATTCAGTTCAGCACAGGCTTGTGTTCTCCCATCAGAGATGTTTTGTTTTAAAATCCACCCTGTCTTATTCCAATTTAATTTTGTGGGAATCTCTTTAGAGTATGTTCTTTTTGAGCGTTCAGCTATTTAGGTCAAATTTAAATGAAAATGGATCTGATCCAGCTCAGAGGATGTCTGTGTTGGATCTGTTCCTTGAAAGGTGTTTTACCATTCTGGCACTTCAAGATGCTTGTGTCATTTTAACAGAGGCACTGTTGGAAATATTTTTATCCAATGTGACAGCACCAAGAAATGCTGCTCATGAGTTAAATATTATTATTTTACTACATTTTAAATATTACAAGTGGCAGAAAAATCTGCCTAGAAAAAAAAACCCCAGCATTAAAACCACTGTCCTGTAAGCCCAAAGAAGGCAGGAGTTTTAGTTTTTTATAAACTAAAGATAAGCAGCTTAGACACTACTTTGATCTGCTCAGTTTCAGCCCATTTTTATAAATCACTGGAAACAGGAGGTCAAGCTAGAAACTGTCAGAGCCTCATTTAGGGCAAAAAAGTCCTGGTAATGCTAACTGAGTTGTTGTTAGGTTTTTTTAAATGGTTAATCAGCAAGTTTCCTTGATTAAACATTTCACTAATTAACTCTGTATTCCATGCAGGATAAGGACATACATGTCTCTGAGGATTCCTCTCACACATCCTTTACTTTTCTGTGACCCCTGTGCCTTGCCCACCACCTTGCTTAAGCTGAGGCCAAAGCACCAGGAACTGGACTTTGCCAGATAAACCTCAATACTGCCTTCTAGTTTGAAATTATATGTAGTAGAAAACTAATTCAGAACCATTAAAAATAGGTTCGCCCCAACCCTTTTTCTGAGTGCCTACTTAATTAGCCTGTGCCTTTTTACCCCATCTATGTTGCAATTTGAGATCCACCACAAGATTTTCCAGAAGTGTAATTCCTTTGAAACTGAGGTATTACCCATAATAAAGTTAGGACATATGGGCCAGATATTTTGAAGATATAAATTGTCATGGCTGTGTTGCTGCATATCTGGCTTTATAATGCCATAATAATACCTTCTTGCTTCAAAACCCTTCCAATTTATCTTTTTGCCTACCCAAGCTGCAAGAAAGAAGCTTTCATACCTTTAGCACTTCATTGGTGCTTAATGTAGTCAGTTCATAAGACAAAATGCAGGTCTGGAGCTGCCCTCTATAAGGCTCATCACCTTTGATGTGGACAGAATACAGCAGATAACTAAAAAAAATGACATTTGAAAAAAAATACACAGTGTGAGTTCTATTAAATCCTCTGCACAGCTTCATTTTTCATTTCCAGAAGGCTGACAGGGCTCATATAAAAATTCTTAGTGCAAGGCAGGCATTTCCATCTCGGCAAGAAACACCACAAAATTTTGTTGTGATGGAAGTACTGACACAGTCTTAACTGTAATACCAACCTGACAGCAAGCTGATTAGTTTGCATAAACCTTCAAATTAGGAAACTGCATTGGAATAATAGAATTATGTACACATGGTTTTCTGTAGGTTTAATTTTAGTTTGGCTACACATAAAGTAGTTTATTATTATTTCCCATAGTCTATGTTCTCAGATGGAGGGCAGATTTACATTAGAGCTATACCAACAAAATCTTAATAATATAACCCTTATCTAGTTTTGAGAGCATCTTGGCAATAGGATTTATAGTGTTTCCCAAAAAGAAATAAACTGTACAAGCAAAAGGATGTTTATATGAGTTTAACTGCATCTGTACTAGAGCCCTTTACCTAAAGGATGATATGCAGCTAAAATTGCACCCTAAATAAATAAGAGTAGTAGGCTGGTTAAGCAAAAAAATTTCTCCTTTTAAAAGAAAAGAGCAGGTCAGCAACTCTGTTCTGTTCTCTGCACCACCTAAGGTGCTGTAGCTTCCTGATGGTCACATATCCATCCTGCCAATAATTCTTCCCATGTTTTAGGAAAAATGACCTTGTTTGTCAGTATATTATAAGACGCTTAATATGAATGGTTTTTACCATGCTGTCATACTGTTCCTATAAAACAGAAGATAAGAGGGTTTTATTCTTTTAAGGGTGAGCCTCTTCTCATGATCATATGCATCCTCAAGCCACTAGTAGGAAGAATTTAGGGCTGTGAAGTGATTACAGAGTGCTGCAAATACAGTTTGAAGCCAGGCACTGTTTTAAGATTTTGCATTCTTATAGCATAGAAACCCTAACAACTTGTATGTGGATACTGGCAAATAAAAACAGCTTAAATATTTTAGTGGCAAGTAGAATATGTTAATATTTTACTTTGGGTAAGCAGTGCTCTTCTGAAAAAATTTCCAGCTTATCCCATTACCTGCACTTTGTTTCTCATTGGAGTGCAGTCTCAGAGCGTGCAAACTGGATTCTTTTCAGATGAATGAAACCAAAACTACCACTAATAAACATATGTCAAAAAACTATTCTTATTCCCATACTGCTACATGTTAAAGTACATCTGAGCAACTACTCAAAAGTCTAGTAAGTCTGTGATATTAAATAATCAATTTTTTTAGGACCAGTCCAAACCAGCCAAGTATATCTTTAAGAAATCACTGTAAGAAGTGATGGAGTAGAATGAATCCAAGTAATACAATTAACACTACTGTGGGTTGGAAATAGAATAAAGTGAGTTTAATATTGGGGAAAAAACAATATTGACACAATAATGGGGCTATGACATCAATGACTGGATCACTGTGAGAAATTAGATAAATGTAAATAATCTGAAATTATTAGAGATTCTGGAGAACAGTGGCTTCCCAAGCTAAAGCCATTTCCTTGACTCTCAGATTCTTAAGCATGCCAGAAGCAAAAATCAACAGTGCCTACAAATTTCCGTTCCTCCCAGTGAAGGAATACACCTCTGGTTTTCAATGTAGCATCATTCTAGGTTAATAGGTAATACATTGGTTTTGATAAAGTATGATTCAGTTTATGTGCTCTGGTCCCATTAGTGCTAATTGTAGGGTGGAAGTATCCAAGAGGGGTCTGATTTAGTAGGTCTTTAAAAAGAAACAATTGTGCAATTTCATTATAGGATAATTCTACCCTGAGCCTAGTGATCGTGATAGATGCTAGGCTGACAATGTCAAAAACCATGCCCAGAACAGTATGGTTTGCTCATACTCTCTTCACAGTTTCAGGGACAAACTGTAAGAGTAAGTTCACGCTTCATGCAGTAGGTACATAGATTATTTCCTCAGACAACCAAAGACATGTCATTGTGATAGTGGCTTTTATCGTATGGACATCTGTCCTGCTGAAACTGCGCTGGGGCTACCAACTAATTTCAGATAAACTACTGCAGCCACCAGCTGATAATGACTTCCAGTTGCTGTCGACCTTGGCCATAGTTATAGCAGTGACCTAGAAGAAATGAAAGGCTCTGTGTCTCATTACCACCCCCCTGAACTGTCGAGGCCCATTATCTTACGGAGAAGTTTCTCCTTCTGCAACTAATCTTCAGACTTGCCTTCATGCAGAAGAAAGAAAAAAAAAAAAAAAAAAGAAGTTGCTTTGCTCTTTTGAGATGTTAGAAAAGTCTCCACAGGAGCTCTTGTAGCTTTTTAATATTGGTGTAAAGAGGAATTTATATATTTCTCTTGGAAAGTTCTTTTCAGGGATGCACGCAACTGTTACCCCTTAAAGTCCTGAGCCTGTTTCCACTGAAATCTGTGAGAGCAGCAGGCTTTGACCTTAGGTCAGCGTAAGCTTGAGATGATAAATTAATAGGCCTTTATAAATGGCTAAGTCAGCCAGAAGTTTTTCCAGAGTGGTAACTGTGTCCTGTTCTTAAAAGATGCTCTTCTCTCCTAATAACCAGACTTTCTAAAAGAAAGCACTGACAATGCTTCACTCAAAAATTGCATCCCCCAGATATTTCTGTGAGAAGAAAGACCGTGAGCTCTCTTCAGAAAGGCTGGAGTGTTTTTCATAGCATGCTTTTTGTACTGAAGCCGTTTCCTTTCTTCTTGTACCAGCTATCCTATTAAAGCTTCTAGTATTCCAGCTTTGGCTTCCTAATAGCTTGGTTGACCCTCATGCCCAGCTATGGCGCAAGGAAAACCAGATGCCACCTTCCTCCGGGGCCTCGCAGGAGGCAGGGCGGCCATGGCACAGTCACCGTGTCCTGATTTCGGGCCAGTGCCACTCCATCGCTCTCTCACAGAAGGACAGGAGGAACCGGCAAGGTGCAAATGGGTGTCTGCACCACCCCGTAGGATGGTTGGGAGTTCTTGCAGGCCCACCTCCTAGTAAGGACACTACAGCCCTTTGTGCACAGTACGGTTAGCCCCTTCTTGCAAGATGAAGTATCCTACCTGCTCACCTCGTAGAGCAAAAAGGAGCAGGACCCATTTGGCTGATTCCTGTCGACTTTGATGGCATCCCTCAGAATTACGGTCTTGTGTGTGTGTGTGTTTACCCACTCTTTTGGGGGAAGGGCAGACACTGGAGGTGAAAACCAGTGTTTGTGAAAAGCAGGTGTAACACCACTGCCCTCAGCCAGAGCACAAGAGGCTTTTGACTTTGCTGTCTTGCAAGTGTTAATATAAAAAAAGGGCATTGTACTTTAATAGTGTTTCACATCCCCCCAAAACCAATACCTTTCCTCTTAACTAAATTAAAAAAACCCCTTTCTTTTTAAAAAGTGTTTTTAAATAGCTACTATTTCTTGTTGACTTACTGAGTTATATTTGGTTTTGTCTTCATGCTTCTGTTTTGAATGTGGGGTATTTTTAGTTAAAGAGAAGTTTCTGTATGGTTGTTGCTGAGCACCCAGAGCACTTTTCTGAGTTTTTAACCAATTGCAATTTGACAAGTAGGTTCTTTATTTTTTCCCCTCTCACAAACTGGGCAAGCAGGCACACTCTGGAGTAGTATTAAAATACTGGCAGGGCAAGTTTGGCACAGAGGGGAAAGGCTTGGATGTGATTTACCAAGAGTAATCTGAAATTTATTTCAACAGATACAGTAAATGTATAGTCCCTGGAAACTTTCAAACCGTCTAATCACTCCCACATCTGTCTCTCTCAAACACTTGCGTACATGAACTAAATTTGTTGAAACTACCCAACCCATAATACCATTTGCCCATCTGGGTAGTTTCTGCTTTACCAAAGATTCACAGTGAGGTTACAATTTGCTCCAGTTCTGTAAAGTAAAACTTAATCATCATAAATATCCATTTTAAAGCAACTTAATCCATGCTTATCCTCCCAAAATCTCCATTGGAAGCTAAAACAGTGTTTGGATTTCCTTCTTATTAGGAGAGAGAGCATATTTCAGTGGCTGGTCTTATTGAGGCCATAGGCAAAGTCTGCATTTCATGGGGTGAGAACTGAGATCATCAGTCCTGGGTCGGTCTGTCCATCACACCAGTTAATAACATCTTCCTCAAGTTTAAGAGTATCCATTTTCCAGACAGATTGTTACAGACCGTCCTACCAGAAGCACAGTGGAAACTGTGAAAACAAATTAAAAAAAAACAAAAACAAAAAACCCCCCACATTTAAAACATTTTTGGGGTCCAGGCAAGTACATGATATGCAAAGATTATTAAAAGACATTCTGTTTTTTTCGTTATATTATGTGGTTGTTAGTTAAAGACTGGAAGATGTCTCCTCATTCTTTCTTGAATCCCCAATTTCATGAAGGATAATAACCCAAGGGAAAAAAAACGCTCCATTCTCTACAGCTTCCTAATAGTAGTTGTGGTCATTACACCAGGTTAGTGCACGGAGAACACAAAATCATTTCAGACAGTGCTGTGTCAATCCATGTTCTGTAAAATGAGAACCCTTCCAATGACTTGACATTTGCTACTTAATTCTATTTTTTTTTTTTTTTTATTCCTGTAGGACAAAACTTTGTTCCATCCGGTAAGCAGCAGCTGCATAGATTGCAACCCAGCCGAGAAGAAGATTTTCATGAACAGATGTGATCCTTTATCTGAAACTCAGCAGTGGATTTTTGAACATATTAATATGACTGTTTTAGAAAAATTTAACAGCAAGGCCAGTTCCTAGAAAGACAGGGAAAAAAAAAATGAACACACCCAATTACATACAGACTGCAGACTACATTTTTGCCAGCATCTGGGTCGAAGGAGTCAGGAATTAAATTTCCTAGATCCAGGAAATCTGTTCTGAGGATTAAGAAAATGCCACAGCAAGAGCCAGCAGGCTGCCCTTGTGGATGTACAGTATCTGAAGAACTTGGCCAAGAGCCTCACCGGATGCTGCTGAGAACTTCAGGCTGAAAATTCCCTTGCTGGTCGAGGGAAAAACTTTGTTTAAAAACTGTTTAAAAGTACTCCAAGTTAATAAAGTAAAACAAAACTCTAGAGTTTCTCAGGTCAAATCCTGCTGTAGTGAGTAGCTCAGAACAGATGCTATAGTTTGGGATGGGTATATGGTGTGCATGACAGCTACAGGAACCTGAAGAAATCCCAGGTTTTAGAACTAAACATGCTGGTAGAAGAATAATGATGTCCCAGCACTCCCTAGACAAGATATATGCTCTGTTGACATTCTCTTAATAAAAGGTTGGGTTAAGCAGGTTTAACCCTCAGTACTGCTGCAATTAATTTTAAATACCTCCCTTTTACATTCCATTCATTACCAAAATAGGAATGGTAGAAATCTTAGGGTCTAGAATTACACTGTAGTGAAGCATGAAATAAACGATAAGGTTTTGCCCTCACATGTTCCCCCTTCTGGAAAAAAAAAAGTAAAGCAATCAAATTTCTATACATGATATATTTAGCAATTGTGATTCAAATCCCATTGTCACACAAGGTGAGATACTTTTTTTTTAGTGACAAATATAACAGCAGCAGCCGCAGCATAATGGAAGGCTTGTGGACTAGCTATCTTTGCTAGAGGTAGAATCCTTACCAAAGTATAAATTAAATTGAAATTAGGCTCGAAAAAAAAAATCAGGAGAGTAGGAAATAATTGCATACTGCATGCTGAACTAGGTTAGTCAAATTAACGTTGGTATGCTGCCATCACCTAAAAGTGTGCTGACTCCCTGCAGTGCAGCTTAAAAGATTTTTTAGTGCTCTTGATGGATAGGAGTGGAGAGAAAAATTGACCTGAAACTAGCTGGGTGGTTTCAGAGTTTTTGAAATCCATGATGGAAATCACATGAGCTTACCAGAGTTAGTAAGTGAATGGTAGTGTAGATCTCACAACGGAGGAAACAAGAAGTGCAAGTTAAACGTTACAATAATTTGGTGCTTTAGGCACAGGCACAATTCAGATTAAGACAGACTTCTGTCACGCTGATGATCATTATGGCCCGTGGTGTCCCTCCAACCTGTCAAGCTCTTGGCGTGAAAGGATTCTAGAACTTGTTTGGGGGAGCTATGGTTCTTCTCAGCAGAAATCAGTTAATACTGATGTGTGGAACCTAATTGATAAGTCTGGGAGTTTTCAAGGTTAGAGCAAGTATAAATTTATATCAAGTAAGCAAGTACATGGCCTGCTTTTACTTGAAAGGTGAATTTACAGATGAAAGCACTATAAATGCAGATAGATCACATCCTCTAAGAGGTGGTTGTGACAGTGCTTTCAGGTTCCAAAAATATCATATGTAATTAAGTTGCTTATTCTGATTGCTGGAGAGGTGGCTGACTAACCAAAATACTGATGTGCAATCTACCCTGTTTCAGAGAGTAGGGTGACTGTGTTTTCTTTCTTGCTCCTGAAGCTGTGTTTATGCACAAAGAACATTGATTGCATCCAGAGGATGGTTCTAGCACCAATAACCATATGCTATTTTATGGTAGCACCTTGTAGTTGTAGATTAAGGCCCAAAATTATAGGTCATAGGAACTTTTTAGGAGGGGAGTGAGATCCTGTAGCACTCAGGATGCATGCACTTGGAAAATTGTGAAATGCATCCATACGTTGAGCAATTGCTGCAAGTTAGTGAAGAGATCTTTCAAATAATCTGAAAGAAATGTGTCTATAGAGTTAGACTTCCTGTTTTATGATTTTAAAATAAGTAAACTTGTTTAGGTATTGTTTAAATTTAATTTGAAGATATGGTGCAGTCAGGAACAGAAGCAGTAAGGCTACTGTATGAGGATGCTTCAGATTTATTTAGCTATCAGTACACAGAACCAGACTAGGCACTGCAGACTGTCAGCCTCCCCAGGTGCAGTGCTCGTAGCATCATTTATTTGCAGCCTGAACATGAGGGAAGAGGGTTTGGAAAAAGAAGAAAATGGCTGCCTAAAATGTAAATGCAGCCCTCAAGCTGCTGATTCTACCTGGCCCCAAACTGTCAAAGTCCTGGAAGCAACACCGTATGCCCAAAATAGAGGCAAAGGAGAATTGCTAAACCAGCTAAGCACTTTATGTTATGCACAGATTGGTAGGGTTATATCATTCAGTGTCTGACTGCATCTCGGTGCTCTGATTTGGATATGCCTAATGGGAACTAAGCTGCTGTTGGGGCAAAGAACTTCTGTGCCTTTTACAACCCTCATCGAGTGATATTGCAGCCTGCACGGCCAAAGGAAACCTTCCCCTTACTCATAGCTGGACACTAATTGTAAGCTGTAGCAGTCCTTGTCAGAAAACAATCCACATAACTAATATTCAGATGTTCTGGGGGAAAAAAATATCTACATAATGTGTTCATGTTTTATAGGCAAAATATAAGAAAAATATATTGGAGTTTGTTGTGGGTCAACAGTGAGCAACTGTTGATCAATCTGGAAATATAAAGGTTAAATGAAGATCCAGATCTTGAGGAAAGTTTAATAAGAACTTCCCACAGTGCAGCATAGAATATATATATACGTATGTCTATGTGACCAGTAGAAAGAGGTAGATAGAGGAGAGAGGTTTGTTTTCACTTCAGGGGCTGATCTTTCAAATATTTTGTATAACCAGAACTGCACAGAAAAAAAATCATAGGATGTATTAGACTAGTAGTGAAGACAGTTATCTCACTGTTTTCAGCTTAAGCAAATTACTCTTTTTTTTAAAAACTGAGACAAAAAAAAGTCTAGCATGCAGCTTCACCACAGACAACTGTAATCCTCCTACTATGGGTAGAAGGTGGCCCTTGGGACAGAGCGCTTCAGAGCTGTGCTCCTGTAACGTTTGGGATGATGGATTCGCAAAATGGTTGTGACACGCTAAGCACAGGGCTCCTTCAACAGAAAGTTCTATTAATAATAAATGATCATCTCTACCTCTAAATTAAATTCTGTCTTGGGTGTTCTCCAAAGCTTTCCACTGATAACAGTATTTCATGACTAATTTAACATTCAGAATTTCTTTAAGTCTTCCTACAACCATATCTTTCCCACCCAACAGACATCTGAACAACTTGATAGGATGGACAGATATATCTTCTTGTCATATTTCACCAGGAGCATTTAGCTTTAATATGCATTTCTTCAAAAGACTATGAAGTTTCTTCACAGATTCTTTTTTTTTTTTTTTTTTAAATACCAGATAGTTCTGAACATATCTTGAAACTAGTGCACAGGTAGCATTAACTGATGTGGGCTGATCATTGTAGCGGAGCTATACTAATCTGCCCCAACTGATGACTTGCTTCAGTTTGTTCAATTAATTATTTTATGGCTGAGAGGGCTTTAATCAACATGCCTGAAAAGAAGATCTTGGTAACTTAAGAGTTCATCAGCACTTACCCTCAACTTTTTCCATTTAAGGTTATATCTGACTCTTTTTTTGTGGCCAGCAAACTACTGCCATAGGAGAGAGCAGCAGGAAAACTGGAATAAACACCAAGTGCAACTAAAATGCTAAAATCGTATGTGTTTCCCTGCATATATTCCGATGTCTCCACTAAAGAGAAGCCTTGGGGGAGAGGGCTTAAAGGAGAGAGGAGGAGCTGGAAACAAAGCAGTTCATGTGTCAGAGAGCAACCTTGTTGCAGAGGCATGACAAGACTTCATTTTTCATTGGGCACGGTTTTTATTTCAGAAAAATGAGGTTGCTTTAGAACAAATATTTCTGCAACAGTATGGATATTGTAGTGATGTAATGCATACTTCCTGGGTGTTATCAGTTTATGAATAAATGGTCTGTAGCCGCTGAGCTAGGTCTTCCTCATGATAAAGATAGACTAAGCTTGAAAGGAAGCTGACAAGCACTTAACAACCTTTGATTACTGGCAATTTACCAGGCATCAATGTCTCCATGACCTCAGTGAATTCGGATGCCACAGAAATCATAGAAGAAATGTATATAAATAGCTTAACCAAATTGATTTGATGGGGTGCACTTCTATCAGATGTCACCTTTGTTAAAAAAAAAAAAAGTTACCATAATCAGAATTCATTTGCATTTTTACTGACAACTTCTGCCAGGGAGTGAGTGAGTGGGACCCTTTTAACCTACCCAGACAGATTGAGGATGGAGCATTTTAGGAAGGCAGTATTGGAAGGCTTTCATCCATTCTTTGTTTAAAGAGCATCAATCTTTAATGCTGTTAGCCCAGCATTTTTCAAGAGAACACAAGATGCACATTAAAAAAAGAATATGATGATGGGTTTATTTTCTTTTTTAATCCATCAAGGTTGTTAGGGAAACAATTTCAAAACCCTGGAAAATGAAAAAAAAAGCTGATCAGAAGTAGCTTTTTTTATAGCTGGTATATAATGTCCATGAATTAATTTGTTAAACTCCCTTCAAATCTGGTCCATATATCCTCACAGAAAGAGCACAAGGGTCCAACAGTGCTTTTACGTAATATTTTGAGGATCTTGCCCTGTCTAAAAGAAAGTTTTGAAAGACCTTTAAAAAATTATCAGGTATAAAAGGTAACCAAAAAAAGGAAAAATAGCTGGCTATTATGTCTAGTGTACTAAGAGATTTTGCTCAACTTCTTGTTCTAAAATAGTATCCGTTGACTGGAAAATTTTAGATGAATAAGTAATATAGTTTAGTAAATCTTTAGTCTGTAGTGCTGTCTATTTAAGATTTTTACTCTTAAAAAAAATCAAATTCATATAGTTAGTTGCTGACAGGGTTTTTTTAACTACATGTAATAGATAGATCTGTCCTGAGGTCTCCCATAACCTCGTATTTCCTTGTTATAATTCTGAATGCATTGGACAGAAGAAAAATCTAAGCGGGGGGGGGGGGGGGAACAACCCAAACCTCTAAAAACTATCTAAGAAACCTGTGCAAAAACAAACAATGAGAAAGTTTAGGTAGACATGATCCGAAAAATGCATCACATTTCCAAAGCTTCAGCAGCACTCTTAAAATACATTTGCTCTGTATGGTGGCTTTATATTCTTTCAGTGCACCATTAATATCAGTGGTACTACTCCTGAGGCAGGACTTCTGAAAATGATGCGCTATCATTTGGCACAGTAGATGGGCAGCATAGTGCTAGAGAAAAAAAAATCACTTTCTAGGAAGAGTTCCTGAAAAAAATGCATTCAAACATTGCAGTCTGGTATGCCTTAAGAGTCTTAGCTATTTATAAGGTTCCCATTATCTTAGGTTTTTTATCTTTTTTTACAGGACCTCATAGTGTGGTAGGTGCTTCAATGGCCCTTATGAAAACAAGGCAGACAACAGGGGAACAAAGAGGACGTGGGTTAAAACAATAAGAATTTGTGGTTACCTAAAGGCGTTATGCGTGTGAGCAGGTTAATTATACAGAAAGAGAAATCTCCTCCTTTGGTGTGGGCACTGTGGTAGATGCCGAGCTCCGGGGAATATTTGAATGAGAAGGAGCCATGTAAAGTGGGTCAGCAGGAAAGCCTGTACACAGCAGAAGATGCAGAAAAAGTCACGATGACCCATTTTTTGAGAAGCAGGTGAACAGGGCGTTGAGATAGATACGACAGACAGTGCAAGGGATGTGAGGGAAGCTGCAATGAGGAAGTCGGGTAAGTGGTACTATCTAAAAGACATTAAGACATAGGAAAGGAAAACTTGGTCCTCATTAACCTTAGCCCTCATTAACCTTGGCAGTATCCCTAATGCTTTGTCAAAGTATTAGTTGATTTAATTATGTTAATCCTTCATCTCTCCCAGTTAAATGACTCAAGCTGGAAGGAGTTACAGCCCAAGCAAATTTCTGTTGATCGGCTTGGAGCATCTAATTGGCACAAAACACCGCTAGGCACAGTTTAGTCAAAACCCCCGACTGGCACCAGAACTAAAACAATATTATCAGCCTGAAAGATCTGTAGGCCCCTCACACCCCTCTGTGAAAAAAGATTTCACTTGCCTGAAGGAGTGATTGATGGTAATGATCCTAGATTAAGAAGATCAGGAGTCATGAGCTTGCCCGGAGGTGAAAGGCCAAACGGTGAGATTAGGAGATGGCAGTTTAATTGAGAAAGGAAGGAGGAAATAGGTGGTAAAAGGGAAGAAGCATCGGGTTTATTTCTGGATATGAAGGAAGCATGACCTACAAAGGTCAGCCACTGATAATTTTGGATACTTCTTCATACCAGGGTTTGCATGTTTATTTCCATCACAAATACTGAGGAACTGAGAGGCAATTGGTTCCACCCCCTCCTGCAAAGGACTTCAATTTAGAATAAGGAGAACTGCATAATCCGCAATGTATTGATCGTGAAATACATGAGCACAACTAGAGCAAAGCTTTGCTGGCCACCAAGCCAGCGCTGAGTTTTTCACCAAAGGTACGTATACGCGCTCCTGAGGATACTTTGTGGATAGTGTGTAGAAGCAGAACGTTATGATCGCTGTTTTACCTCAGATTAATATTTCTCTGCATCTCAGGTTTTTGTGAAAGAGGAAAAGTGTTTAGCTAAATTTTCGAGGAAGCGTCAACCCAGATCAGTACAAAGTAGCCCTGCCTACTCCCTATGTGGA
The DNA here is from genome assembly GCF_028858705.1 of Grus americana. Lineage (NCBI taxonomy): Eukaryota > Metazoa > Chordata > Aves > Gruiformes > Gruidae > Grus > Grus americana. The sequence continues at coordinate 40,658,770 of NC_072855.1, read as the reverse complement.
TCAAGACAACATGTGTTTCTCTTAAGACATCACATACAGCTCTTAAAAAAAAAAGAACAGTGTGGCTCTGCCTTCATGACTCTTGCAGCGTTCAACTCTTTTTATCCATTTCAGTTATTTTCTTTATTCTTTTTCTGATTTGGTGTTTCTTTCCTTCTGCTGGCTCTCCATTTGCAGGATTCTGCCAGTATGCTCGTCCTCTTTCTTCTCTCCTTTCTGGTTTGTGCCAAGAGGTGTTTCTGCTGTTGCAGATCCCTTCCTCAAGATAAGAGTGGCTAAATCTGCTTTGATCTTGACTTGGCAGAGCCACAAGCCCTCTGCCTCAGGTACTTCGCTTGCTGCAGCTTGTGCGAGCAGAGGGAGGTGGGGAGGAAAAGGCACCTGAGGAGAAGGCAGAGGTTCTGTCCCTATGGGTCAGCCTCACTACAGATTTTGTCCATATAACAGATGTAGCACAGAGAGACAAACATCTTTGAAGCAGAAAATTGCACTGGTGATCTACTTTCTCACCCATCTTCAAAATTCAGTGCTACCCAGAGAGGGGAATATGTAAGGACAGAAGCATGTTATTCTGTTGATATACTTCTTATATGTTTAGAAGCAGCTGAACTTAACCTTGGCAAGCAGGTTTTAACTTGTGATTATCTTTGTTGAGCTAACATAGATGCAAGAAACTGAGTTAGAATTATATTCAAATGTGGTTTGTATAAGCCACCAAGGGGTTATAACAACTTGAACTGAAGGCATTATTTCAAATCTGAAATGGATGTGTGATCTCCAGTGAATGAATGATACACGCTAGTGTCTAGTCAAGCTGCAGAGAGTCAGAGGGGCTTTTTTTACAAAACCCCAAAAAGAGAGAGATTGTCCAATATGCAGCAGCTTTTGCTTTCAGCTGTACAGGGCTCCAGTTTATTCCCCAATATGTCAGCAAAGCTAATCTATATAAAAAGATGTCCCCATGATTCTCATTATCAAAGCAGCATTTGCAGAGATGGCAGTAAAACATCACCTTTTCTTTCCTATTAGCAGAGAACCCTTTCATTTGTTTTCTATTTGTTTTTATACACCTCTGGAATCATTTATTTGTAACCAGAACACGTGGATAGAAGCTGTACCCTGACCCTTCACTGAACGAGTTCCGTGGAGATGAGAGTACCAGTGTGCAGGCTGTACAAACGCACTGTTAAAAGGATTGTCAGCCAAGCAAGAGGGATTTCATATAGAAGAAAAATAAGCCCCCCTAAAGTTTGTTTTCCTTTATTCCTGTCATACCAGCCTCCAACTTGCAGCTACTGCTCTACATCTAAACCTATCATGGTAATCTACACCTGGAAGGATAACGATGGTTCATCAGGGCTCTGCTGCCGGTTTTCCATACGAGTCTGCACCGTGGCTATATAAACCTGATCTTTGGGGTTGGCAGTCTTTTTTTCATGGTTGCTGTCCCTGCAAGGGGCACATTCCTTCTGACTCTGGCCTGACCTGTAGTTTTCCACTTCAGACTCTGTTGGCTGAAGTAGCTCGGTATTGACCAGCTCTTCAGATGATCTGGTCCATCGCACATCTCGTAACGCTTCACAGCAGTCCAGCCCACATAAACACACACACGGTTTACCAAGCATTAGGCAGCAAAATAGAAATTTGTGGTCCCTTCTGAGCCTCTGAGATGCTTCTATTTATCAACTAGCCTTTCTGATGGTCAGAGTGTTTTCCAGGCATCTCTGTGAATAAACACCCTTTCCTGCAGGTATCCTGCAAAATATCCATTTCTCTCATTTTTCTGAGAGTCTGGAATTACAGCCTTCACTTGCTGTTAAACAACATTCAGGACAAAACATTCCTTGGCAATTCAACTATTATAAAATATTTTTAAAGGGCCAAGAAGAGCTGGAGACAACTTTGTGTAATCCCTATCCAATATGCTTGTAGGCAAGGCAGCCAGTGATGAGCTGGGCTTACAGGCAGCTAGTAGAGCTCCATCAACAAGACCGAGTTGTCTAATTTTCTGGGAATCAAGGTGAAATTATTTGTTTATTGTAATTTAGGAAATACAGCTCTCTGAAAAAATGGGGAAAATATTTTCAGGTGTGTGCATTTGAAGTATTATACAATAGACTACAATTACTAATATATACATTATAATAAGGAAAACATACACTTCTGTGCTGACTAGTCTGAGATAGTTGGCTTAGATGTTATTAAACAACAGCTGTAGAAGCTTTGACCAACTTACTGGTGCATTAAAATAATGTTTTCAAGACATGCTTAAAGGATTTACAGAGAGCACATGCCTGTAAATTACTAGACTGTAATTAAGAAGCTGAACTATGGAATAAAAATTGTACACCTGTCCTATTTTATATTTGGATGTATTATGTGACAGAATACAAAGTAAAAGATTGCTGAAGTACAGTTTAAAAAAAAAATTAATTACAATGATCTGAATTAATAAATACCTCTCAGAAGCTACAGCATTAATGTTTCAATTTGTTCTACACATACTGCTGGTAAAATAACCTGCTACGTCGAGCGGGTGAAGGACCAGACAAGCCCAACCAGCTGCAGGGCTGCCCAGGGCCGTACAGCTGCTTGCTGTTCCCACAGCCCCCGGCCACACCGGCTGCGTAATACCAACAGAAAGAGAAACCAAAGTCATCTTCTCCAACGAAGAGCAGTGTTAGCTCTGGCAATATCAGAGCTCATATCTTGAATGGCCACTTAAATAAGAGGCAAACACAGAAGTGAGTACAAAACAGTCGTACACACATAATAGTCCTCAAGTGACACGTAAGGAAGCATAGGAAAAGTCAGTGAGGACTTGATTCTAGTAAAAAGTCATCTATGTAGAGATTTATTTATCCCCCTTCCACACCAAAAAAACCCCCTCAAACCCACACAAGAAATTCTTAGTTCTTCTTCTATTTACAACTGATAAGATATAAAATACATCATCTTCCTAAGCAGGATTAGCTTACTGAAAGTGGGTACCTGCACTGCAGATGTTTAGGAGTCATACAGGGGAACAGCAAGAGTCAATCAATCATCTTTAAAGGCCAGGGATGGAAGAGTTGCTTATTACCTATTTTTTTTATTTCTCTGTAAAGGAATTATTTCTTTTTTTTTTTTAATTTGCATCTCTTTAAGCCCTATAACTGAATTTTATGCATACCCATAAACTTCAGTTCTTCAGTGCCATACCTCTACCATAAAACTTTCTAATCTAAATTAGTTGGTTAAATTAATCCCTAGTATCCACAGCATATGGTAGAGTTGTGGTAGGATTTAACTGGACATAATCTATGTTTTAATTATCCAGGCAGCTTTCTGAGGGAACAGTTAAAGTGAACATTGCTTCTGAAGACCCCTGAATGTCAAAAGTAGCAGAAACAAGAAAACTATACGCATGCACTGAAAATGCACGACTGTTCCTTGTTCAGAGAGCTTAAAAGGGTGCTGCAGTCAAATGCAAGCTGAAGGCATCTCCAACTGCAAAAAAAGAAAAACTCTTATTTTCCACCTAAACTGTTTGGGACTAATTCCTTACAGGCAGTTCCACTGAGCAAGCCTTGGTAAATACTATACCAGAATGATGATAAACTGAAATGATGATTACAACAACAAAGCAAAGTACAAGTGAGGGGGATTTTGTGAATAACAAAAACTCCTATCAAATCCCTAATGAGGCTGGAGCCGTTAATGTTACAGGCACTACCCTTGGCAAGGGAACAACTAGGAACAAAGAAAAAATATTATTAAAAGAACAATAAAGTGCTTCAGATACATCAAAAACAATTAGGCATTAGTTTTAACGTAGCCTAAAGTTAAACACAGTAGAACAACAGAGGCGTCTCCCATTTGCATCACTTAAAGTTCACAGCCTGGGGAAAGAACCGTGTATAAAGAAACCAGAGAGCCTTATGTGAATTGTGTATCAATTATCTAATTACCTTTGATAACATCAGGTGCAAACCTTCAAGGAAAAAGCTTTAAAGAGCTTTTTCAGGTAAGGGTGCATTAGGAGAGTACTAAGACCTGAAGTGGGGAGAAAAGAAAGGAGAAAGGACTGCATCCCATTCTGAAATGAGTGGCTTGCCCCAGGTTGCAGGGACAAGCAATGGATGGAAGTTACGCAGCAGTTACTGGTGCACGATCATCAACTCAGAACAAAGTATTTCTGCACAGGACGAGGAAGCTGAGCAGGTTTCTGTTTTGACCCTTCTTTCACTTCAAGGCTGAGATGTTGCCACTTGTATTCCTGCTGATCTGGAAGCAGAGGAGCTTCCAAGCCTGGATTCTACCTCCTTCCCTTCCTCCTCTACCATGCCTATGGATGGGGAAAGGAGAGAGCAATTTGTGATCCTCCTGGCTGGGCAGCTCCTCGTATAGGAGGGAGTCTGGTCCAAGAGAGGAGGTCAATGGCACCTACAAGATCTCAGCCTTCAGGTACAGCTCTGTGATAGCAGTAGCGGTTTGGAAGCACTTGCAGAGTGCAGCTGCCCACAGCCTGAATTTCCATCATGAAAAGCTTGTGACACCACTGGCTTGTGCAGTAGCTCTGTGCATTAGCTGTCTGTTAGCTTACAGGTGGCACTTAGGTCCCTGCTTCTCTGACCGATAATTCCCTGCACCAGCTGGAGAGGCGTTGCCTGTCTGCACAACTGGTAATGCTTCACGCTTTGGTCAGCACTCTGCCCCAGCTGGGCGGGAAGGAGATGCAGCTGTGCGTCCCTACCAACAGCAGGGTGTCCTCCTTGGTCTTGAAGGGGTATTGTAGTGACCCCTTCAGCTGGAGGCCTTGGGGAGGGGAAGCAGAAGAAGGTGTCTGGTGTGGGGTGTTTGGATTACTTTAGTTAGACTCTTTTTTTGGCTTTGAGATAAGTGGGGAAAAAAAATAATGAATTTCTTTTTTGTTCCTCTGCTCAACTGATTCTTAAGTGACCTTTACTGCTGTCTTAGTTAAACATGTTTCCTGATTTGGAACTAATAAGCTTCTAATTTAAGGAAATGCCAGGGTAAACTTTCATTCTGGCAGGGGGAAGTAAAACTGAGAGGTAGAAGGAAAGTAGCTCCCAACAGGCAGACAGACGAGTGGGAAGAGCTGAGAAAGCCCAGCCAGGAGACTAACCCCAGCAGTGGTTCCTGCAAGCTTGTAACTCACAGCCTTTTGCTAAAGGGGTTGGCTTGGTAGCTACTGCCCGAACTACTAGAAGATGGACACTCTGTCCAGATTACTTGGTTATCTTCATCTCCTCAGTGCTTCCCAGAACCCAAACTGAGAGCAGGAAGCCAGTCATCAGTGGGCATCCCCCCTGGAGTGCCTCCTTAGGCCACCCCACACACTCCAGGGGACCCAGGAGGGTCCATGCTGGCACCAGCAGCACCACCAGGACAGGGGGCTTTAGTCATGGGGGGGGGGGCTGTTGCCACCTGCACAATCCCATATCTCCCAGCTTTTCACCAATCCCACATAGCAACAGAACGTACCAAAGGATACATAAAGCCTTTACAGATTCACTCTTGGTTTTTTGAGCTGTTTTGCTTCAGAGGCTCCTGTCTGTACCTTGTGATTAGTGCCCAGCTGTGGCTTCACCATTTTCATACCAAGAGACCTGCACTTGCAGCCTTCTGAGAAGATATGACCCTGACTCTCCAAGTACTGGGACACACAACTGAAAGGAGGTCATGCAAACCCAAAATCAGGTCAGTGACCAAACTATTTGATGTTGGTGGGAAGTCAAGCGTCAGTACCATAAGGGAGCTTATGAAGCCATTTGTAGTTGTTGCTTAGACCTGAGAGCAAAACCTGCCTGTTTCTGAAACAGCAGCTGGGATGGAGAGGAAATGGTTGGGAGACTGGGGTGGGTAGGAAGACAAAATTGCAACATGATCCGCTGAGAATGCAGATGTCTTTTGCTACTAAAGGCTTACGAATGTGGTACCAACAAGGGACGCTAGCTGACTGGCACATAGGTCTTGAATAACCATGGACAGAGGACTATAAAAATTCATGACAAGCTGCATTTGCTGGTTGCAGTTTCTTTCTTTTAAACAGCATGCTACAAAACTAAGATCTGTGGCCCTGACCTTTTAGGAGCTCTAACCTGCTTTTCAAGGCTCTCGCTCAAGACATTACAGCCTGCCGTATCTGCACACCGGCCACTTGGCGAGGATGATGGTGCAATGTGCGCCTTGCTCAGCAGAGGCAAAATGGCATTGCTTCCCACCCCACCTGGCTGTCAGCATGCCCGGTGCTATTTGTGTCGCTGCTGCGCTCGGTGCCATTCGTGCTAAGAAAGGAGGAGACACTTTTTTTTTTTTTTTTTTTGCAGTATAGGCAATGCCAGCAGCCTCGTAGGCTGATAGGCAACATGGCATGGCCTAGGTGAGCTACAGATGGGAAAAAAAGGCAGCTTTATATGTATTACCTGGCAGCATAGCTAGCGAAATGTGATGCTGTGTGGCAGATTAGCAAACATTTCTCATGTAATTTTTTCGTGTGTAATTAGAAGACAGTTTAGTACTTTGTTAAAAGCTTTGAGCACAACGTCCTGCCTCTTCCCTCTTTCTGACAGAGCTTTTGCATTAAGAAATGCAAAGTACTAGAAGAGCACGTGTTGGGTTAGGAGCTACCACATTCCAGCTTCCAGTAAATGAAAAGCAAAAACTAGAAATGTCATGTCCTCTGTGCTAGCTACTTTTAGTATAGGGGATGTTGCTGAACTTTTGTGCCATGCAAAAAAAAAAAAAAAAAAATCTTTGTCTTGCATCAGTCTTTCATCTCACCGGTTAGTGAAGAGATCTTCAGCTAGATCAGTCTTTAAAGTCTGTGGTGATTCTCAGCACAGACTTGTCAATGCATGTGTGAAGAAATTAAGGCGAGTCTAGCCACGAATAAGATTTATAATATTTTTCAGGTTCCCTGAGAGCTTCCATCAAAGTAAGTCTATGGTATATTTCCCTTTTTAAAGTGCATATTTGAAGCAAGGTAAACTAAACTTTTTTATTATTTGCCTGCCACAATATTCTTTACTTGGTGTCTGAGCACAGTGGTTGGCATATGCAAATATTGCAGCTAGCATAAATGTTATATCAGTAATAAAGAAAAGAGTTTGCATTTCAGATGAAGACACAACAATATATCAGAAAATATTTACTCTACCCAGAACTGCAGCAATTTACAGACAATTTAACAGCCATTTAAGACTTTTTTGTCAGCATGTGTATATATTTAAAGCTTACAGCTTTGTTTTTAACTACAGTTCTCATTTATATGTTAAGCAATTTCCTTTAAGTAAAAGGATTAGATTTTGACCAGCATGTATCTTTTGAATTTATATTCTTCCAAAAGCAGTATTGATTTAGATCTGAGTTTTTATAGCATGTGGCGTGTAAGGCATGTTTAGCTGCTTGTGGAGATTCTAGATTTATTTTTTTAATAGATTATAGCCTTTATCCTCTTTTCTGGAGAGGGTTAACATATGCTCATAAGTGTTCTGCTTTTAAGCAAGGTAGAAAATTAATATCTTTGCCTCTCTTAGTTTAGTGATCTTAGACCATTCCCAAAACAGGAATTTTTTCACTGAGAATGGATCTTAGTCCTTCTTTTTCACTCTGGCTCTTAAAAAAAAAACAAACAAACAAAAAAAACAAAAAACAAAAACAAACCCAAAAAACCTCCCCTGCCCATGCCATCTGTTTTTCCAAAGATCACGTCGAGGTGATGACAAGTGAGGGGAGGAAGTGGCTGGATGTAAGGAAGCATCGGAAGAGCCCAGTTAACGCGTAGCTCCCGGGCAGGCTCTTGCAGTGCCTTGGTCTCGCTGTGTCCCATGAGCAGAGTGAACTGGCACAAGGGAGTTTCGTACGGCCGTCGCTGGGGTGCACCTCGTCCCAAAACTGTGTTGCAGACTTCTCTTTAGGCTTTGTTGATTGTAATGGCAACAGCTGCCTATGAGGACCAAACATGAGCTTACTTGCACGGAGACGTTCCCGTAGGCAAAGCCAAACCCCAGCGAAGGCACGCGGGCTCCACGCCGCTCGGCGGTTTGTGAGTCTGCAGCTGCTCACATGGTGGGGGCAAGGCGTCCGCTAGCTCTCAGTGAGGTGCAGGTCACAGGGACATCCCTGGTTGGGGCTTGGCTTCTCTCCAACAAGATGGAGCTGGTGGAGAATGACAACAGGAAACTGTTGCATGGTTTGGTGTCACACGTACAAAAAAAGTGTCAGTAACGTTTGGTTTGTGCAAACAAAAAAAATGTTATTTTGCCTGAATGGCTGAGGCAAGGGGGACCTTGCTGCCTGCACAGGCAACTTTCCTAAAAGGTAAAGTTTTTCTCGGTGGTTTTAAATAATTAAGATATTGTTTTGCCTTTTGTAAATGAAGAACAAGATGTGTTTAACAGGGAAGGAAATATTAACACTGCTTGGTTTTGAAAGGGCCACAGGATACTGCATTGGACCAGTAAAGAAGCAAAGGGGAAGCTGACAAACTCAAGCGTGGGTGCCAGGGCTCCCCAGAGGTGCAGGGTCTGCTCTGGAGATGGTGGGCGCAGGATGCCCTCACCTCCCTGGTGGGAAGGGTGCTGTAACTCCCCTTGCAGGGTACACCACCACCCACCATGCTCAAGCACGTGCTCTCAGGCCACGGTGGATTTTAATTCAGTATAGAGGAGCTCCCAAAATGGACCTTTTGAGTTACCAGATTCACAAAAAAGTAATTCGCTCCATAAACCACATAGCTACCTATCTGCAGCAAAGGATGCCACGTCAGATAACCCAGGCAGCTTATATATATCCTTGCGATACCTGAAGGTTTCAGCTAATTGCCATCTTACTTGTGGCAGCGATGCCTCAGAGGAAATTCCCCAAACCTTTTGACTGGAGCAGGGGCCCTGGCTCCCACTGCCATGGCAACAGAAGTCCTCCCGGCTGACAAAGCCAGCCAAGTCCAGAAAAGGTCACCAGACACCTTTAGAAAGCCCAGAAAGCTTTATCCTCAAAGAAAGAGGAAGAGGCACAACTCTAAAGCCGGAAAGACAGAATGGTTTGCCAGTGGCAAGCATCCAAAATTCACCAGTTCACCTCAAAAAGTATATTCTTAATGTGTTTGCATTGACTTTAGGGCTATTTGAGCTCTCAGTGGCTTTTTGGGGGAGTGGAGGGTGATAGGGCTTGGGGATTGAGGATGGAAAGACTGCGTTTTTATTTAGTTGTCATGGCTAGAAGTTATTCATGAAGCTGCAAGGACTGAGACCTTACGGAAAATGCCCCAGAGTTGCAAGAGCTGGCATCAGAAAGGAGAAAAATATCTTTCCTTTGGCTTCTTTTCTGCACCCTCTTGCTCCAGCGCTTGGCAGAGCAGATGTAAAACACGGCACGCTGCTTTCGGGGATGCTGGTTGCAGTACGGGATCTGGGGTCATCGGAGACAGCTTGGACCTACCGCTTATGATAGGCTGAATTTGTGGGAACTGTTGGGTCCATTTACCGGATCCAGGCAGGATCATCCTCTGGCTGGAAAGCTTTTTAAAGAATTACAATTTTTGATGCACTCTGTCATGCTTAAGGCTGTATATGATCGCAGGAGTTCACTCTTGCGTGCTTAAAGCATTTCTGTAACGCTTCCTTAAACCGGTATAAACTATAACTGAACATGTGATGACAATTATTTTGAGGAAAAAAGCATTTTTCCCCCAAAGGTGACTTAAGACTGCTGGGGTTAATACAGGGAAGAGGCTGAATGCAGAGCAGCAAGCACAGCCTGGCTCACTGACCTGAAACTCCGCTAGCCAAGGAACAAAAGCCTGACTCTGCTCTCCTTTCCTTCCCCTCTCCTAAAGAGGCTGTGCCAAGCAGCCTCCCTGGGCAGCAAAATGAAGCAGAAAGAGACACACACCCATCCCTCTTCAAATAAAGAGGATCAACTACAAGGTGCTGGGAATGTGTATTGAGGATTCAGCCACATCCCCGTACTGCAGCCCAGTGCATGCTAAGCACGTAGGGGATTCTGAAGGCAGGAAACGCTTTCTTCAAAACAAAACCACTTTAAAATACCTACAGAACATGCTTGGTGTTAAAGTTGTATTACTAAGAAGTTAAGGATTTAAAAAATAATTATAAAAGCATAGTTGTTACAAGGGAGTAATAGAGCATAGAGAAGCATGAAACCTTCTAAACACCTTAACATGTGGAAATACTTAAGTCTTAACTTCTCTTTATGCTTTATCTTCCTACCTGTCATTCAGTTTTTCATGTCTAGCTGTAATGCGTGTTACTCTTGTAACCTTAGTGTTTTCCGGGGTCTTTAAGAAGTCTGCAACTAATAGTTTAATGTTTCTTTCTTCAGGGAACAGTTAAATCCCGTCAGTGTTTACTGCCATCTTAATTATGGAAAAGCCAATACACTTACACAGCTTCAGGCAGTGTGAAAACTCGTGAAGCACAGACCCAGCACAAGCCTTAGTACCTTGCTTCTCAAGTGATGGCTTAGGTATGTGTGTAACTGTGATAACAGGGTCGTCGTACAGTCATCACCATCCCATAATCCCTGAGGAAGGGGATGGCAATCGAGGCCCTGCATGAAAGCCTATACGTGTACTAGATAGCTTTTGCTTTGCTTCCCTCCCAGGAGACTTGCATAGCATTCCTGTTCTCTAGGTATTTGTAACTACGTGTCACATAGCTCATTGTTAGCGGGCTCAGCTAGTTAACCAAAAAACTTCCAGCGAAGCAAAAACTTGGCATTCAAAACGTAGTCTATGGAGGAAGCAGTAGAATAACGTGGGTTTTGGGGATGCAAAATGCTTCAGCACGTGCTTTGATTAGCTCAGAAGAAAAGAGCAGGATGAGAGCTGGTTTAGTTGTGCCGGGGCAGGCAGGTGAAGGAGGAAAAAAGGCAACAATACACTTGCCTGCGCCGTGGTCCACATCATGGAGCGCTCACCTTGGGTTTCAGCTCGATGGCCAGCCGCAGCAACCAGGGAGAGCGGGCACGGGCGGAGGAGGGCCAGGGTTACCTCACGCAATGCGAACGCTCCGGGAGCAGCCGGCACGATCAGCGAAGCCAACGCACCCGGCCTGGCCCTGCCAGCTAGCCGCGTGGCACGCCGGTGTGCCCATGCTACAGCGTCAGCGGGGAAGCGAACAAAGGTGTCCACGCTTAGGCTCAGCAAACCCAACCCCAATCACCAAGGCAAGCGTTACTGTAGACAACGATTAAATGCTAGGCAGGCTTGCTTGTCACGAAACTTGATGTGAAATAACAATACAAAGAATAACACACTATGACATGTCAGCAACAGTCGTGGCAACCAAGCCAGCCTGCAAAACCCAAGCGTTTGAGATTGAGATTTTAGGCATTGCTAACTTCAAAAACGTGGCACGTGAGTCTACCGTTTCGGATTGGACCGAAACTTTACGTAAGGTGCCTACAAGTTACTGCCGCTTCCACTTTACAGAAGCTGTCTACGAGCTGCTGCCACTTATCAGTGGAAACGTTGGTCATGCAAAGAAAGAGAATGTGTCGCCCGTTAAAGGAGTGCCTAGCACAAATATTTTACGCATACAAATGCTAAGTGCGGGCTGGAGGCAAATCGGACAAAAACTGCGGAGCGTATCAGCTGCTGCTAAGGCTGACGCACCCTTAGGTCATAAAGTTGCATGTTAAGGGTAGATGTTCACAAGCTCTTCACGCACAGCGAGTATCTTGGAAGAGAAAAGAGTGACTGCGCTGTAAAGGATGCATGCTCTGAGCACAGTGTTTACAAGCCAGCAGCACAAAGAAACTAATTTTTTCAAAATCTTTTAACTCTAAAGAGTAAATCTTTAAAGCAGTGCAAGGGAGTCATGCACACAAATCTCATTATTCTGAAAGCTGCTTAGAAACTTTAGCCCTTAGAGTCAACATACCACAATGCATTCAGAAGTACAATTTCAAAGAGTTACAAATGCTTCTAACAATTAGCGAATTTAAAAAAAAAAGACGATGACAAAAATAGGATTTAAAAGGATTTAAAAGGAAAGAATTACAGAGGGTTTATATGTTAAGAAGGAGGTAATTGAAAGGGATTGAGAGGGGTACAGTAGGAAGTGGATGTGGTTAAGGCATTCGCAAGATTAGTTGAAGTCTGGTAAAACTGGAAGGAAAGGAGGAAGCCAGATCCTGGGACAAATGAATATAGTTTCTTTGATGTATTTGGAGCTGCGTGATTTATACATATTCAGCATCTGGCCTGTGGACCTATAAGACTGATTGGGTAAAAATAGTGATGAAAGCCTATTAAAATACAACCAGAAAAAGTAGTATATCGTACTTGATGTACAAAAGGTACTTGTATTTTCTGAGATGAAATAACCAGTCAATGGTACTGAACAGCTGCAGGTATTTCAGCCTAAGGGGTCTTAGGGAATTAAGCAACTTAACCGTAATGGAAGCTGTGACTTGCTATGCAAGCTGGTTTATGGAAAAAAAAATTGTCAGAGGATTTATTATTGCTTTAGAGATGGATTGTGAGTGTGAAACTCATTTTCAAATGTGTCCTTAAAGAAGCAGGATGATATGAATGTTAAAAGTGGGGAGGGGGGGCAGTTGGAGGTGATGAGGAAAGCTCTGGCATGCAAATGATACTGATTCTAATTAGTGCAGATACACCTTTAGAAATTCCTGCAAGTTTTTTGTATCTATAGAAAACATATTGAAACTCCTGGGTAAAAGTAAGTTGTGTGTGTGCGTGCTTGAGGTCTCAACTTCTTCCAGGATTAAGAGACTGTAAGTAGGTGCCCCATCCTGTCAGCGCTCGAGGAACAGACTGGACTAGGCTGTGCTAGGCACTGAGCAGGCACGGGACAAAGACACACAACAGACAGCGCACAGAGCAAAAAGACTGCAGAGAAAGATAAATAAAGCGCTGAACCAGGTCAGTACGATAGTACCCAAACTTTGTACTCCCTTGCTGGGCTGCAGAGCTCCTAGGATCTTCTAGCATTTTGCATACTGAAATTTCAAAACCAGAAGGCAAGGAACTCTCTGTCCTGACATTAAGCAGACTCATTTCTAAGATGACTCTTATTTCATTTTCATTGCTTCAGTGAGCCAGTGCCGTGTTCAGAGCACTGTCAGCACTGAGGAAGAATAGACAAGCACTGAGAGTTCCATGGTCATAAAAATAAACACTGTCAGCGAGATACATACAATAATGTATTGAGTTTGAAACACAATATCACAGGAGCATGAAGAAAAACAGATGTATCTGCTAAGCATTTCTGGACAGATCAATCTACATAATGCTGTTTTTTAGCTGTGTAACTTTATTTTAAACGTCAGACAGGACAGTGCTCCAGATATGGGATAACCAGCAATGGATACCAGATCTTTATTAGGTCAAAAGAAACAAAAAAAAGCACCATCTTTTCTACCTCGGTACAAAACTCATCAGGATGATCATCCCCAGAACCCCTGAGCTTATACTTGGTGGAAAGTTGGGTGTGTTTAGACAACTACGTGAAAATTTGTCAGCTTGGTTTCTGTCACTTCTTTAGAGTCCAAGTGCCGGCACATTTAACACAAGGACTGTTGTAACGAAGACATGTGCTGTTGTGCGGAGGTGAGGAACCTCAAAGTCATAAACTTGGGCAGGGTGCAGGTATTTGTTAAGGACTGTCCGTCAGAAGTTCTTGAACCATGAGAGCCACTTACTGAATGCATCTGCTTATTCTTTGCCTTTTACACCACGTCTGAGGATACGTCAGCGGCAGACTAGCATCACCCTGAAGTGCTGGAGGCTTGTCTGATCGCTGCGAGAAGCTTCTCCCACGCCTGCAAGCAGCAGAGAGAGGTCTGCAACACCAGAAGCTTTAAAAAGGTCTGGCTTTTTCTTAGTCTATGTAGTGAGTGTAGATGCTGATGCTATTGCTGGTCCTCTCCATGCACCATGGGGCAGGGCGAAACACTTGCCTTTGTAATGGAGATTATTGTGGATAATTGAACAGGGAGAATCATTTAACTGTGCCCAGATAATTGACCAGAAAACTGGAAATCCTGGTATCAAGGTTGGAGCCTGATGAGGAACTTATACTGAATAAAACAATTTTTTCTTTTCTCTTCTCTCTTGTCTCTTTTTTCTCTTTTGTCTTTTTTCTCTTTTCGCTCTTTTCGCTCTTTTCGCTCTCTCCTCTCTCTCCTCTCTCTCCTCTCTCTCCTCTCTCTCCTCTCTCTCCTCTCTCTCCTCTCTCTCCTCTTCTCTCTCTTCTCTCTCCTCTTCTCTCTCCTCTTCTCTCTCCTCTTCTCTCTCCTCTTCTCTCTCCTCTTCTCTCTCCTCTTCTCTCTCCTCTTCTCTCTCTTCTCTCTCCTCTCTCTTTTCTCTCTTTTCTCTTTTCTTCTTTCTTCTTCTTTTAGGGAGAGAAAAGAATGACAGACCAACAAAAGGGCAGTAGCAGGAAAGGAAGGATTTGGTGAAAGCTTTGAATGATCAGAGAGGACATCATTAGAGATGAAGCAATTTCTGGGAGGCATACAATGAACTGTTTTAATTCTTCAACAACAATGAACTATTTTAATTTTTCAACAATTCAAGCTGTGCAGCCATTCATAAAAATGTAAAAGCTCTTTTTAAGATAATTGCATGCATTTTACATGTACTATATGCACTTACTCTTTCAGAGAGTGCAAGTTATTGATCACTCCTGCCCAACTTAATAGTGCATCTCTGTCTGGATTGCAAAGTGATAACTACTTGTTTAATTAACTTCTGTAGGCATTACAAGGAAAATTATGCCTAACAGAGTCTAAAATCCAGATTCTTGAATGTAGGAAATATTTAAGTTGACTAATACACTCTTTGAATAACAAATTTGTGGTGTTCTGCTGCGTACAGGGCAATAACACTCCAAGTTTAGAGTCCGTATAATCCACACAAATAACTCCTCTCTCCAGTGCCCATCTATCTCTGTCTCGTCAAACTGATATGAAGACAATAGTCAACTCCAATAACTGTAACCTTCACAAATAGTCTACAGCCTGCTGAGCTACTTGAGGCTGCTGAATTTGAGCAGCCAAAGTGGTGAAAAATTTAGTAGCCTAGTGAGCATTGTACATGATGGGGAATGACAAGGTTAGATTGCATTTGGTGTCTTCATATTGCTCTCACCGCCACCAAACCACGGTTTGCACAATGTTTAAACTGAGCACCAAAGCACAAGAAGAGGTAACATCCCTAAAATATGCTATAATCTCTCAGTAATTGTACTCTATCCCACACCATCAAACTTATTTCAGTACCTTAGAGCATAGCATCAGGAAGCCCATTAAGGTTAGAAATCCAATTCATCCATCAGCTCTGAATTCAGCTGAAAATCCGGGCAGACCCTACCCGCCTTAGCACACGCTGTTGCCGCACGTGCCTGTAGGACTCTGAGATACAGCTAGAAACGCGGGCCATGATGGAAAAGATGAGAGTCCCTCTCCTATGGTGAAGTCCAGTATCACAGCAGGGGGACCCCAGTGGAAGGGCAATGGGAATTGTGACAGCTTCCACTAACTTTGAATATTGTTAATATCACATCACCAGCCTTTGTGCATTTTTACCTGTCAAAATGACATTATTTTATTACTCATTTTGGGGGTTCATCCTTAAACATTAAGTGCAAGACAGTGGGATTTGACACTTTCACAGCATTGGCTATGGAATGCGATATATCTATATGTACTTTGCTGCAGGTGCACTTATCTCACAGCTAA
Organism: Grus americana; assembly: GCF_028858705.1. Taxonomy (NCBI): domain Eukaryota; kingdom Metazoa; phylum Chordata; class Aves; order Gruiformes; family Gruidae; genus Grus; species Grus americana. Next base: position 40,643,035 of record NC_072855.1, on the reverse strand, counting down.
GAAAATCTGTTTTCCTGCTTCTAATGTGAGCTTAAACATAAGATGACTTCTCAAACACAGTACGTAGATGTGAGGCATGTTAATGCAGTATCAGCTGACCCACAAGCGCACATTTGAAAGGCAGGTAAATCTTAATTCAGGCAAAACTGATGGCTGACACTAATTTGACAATTTCTCAAACTAAATTAAAAAAGAAGTCTTTCAATATGGATTTTAAAATGCGTTGGTATCAAGCATTTATGAATAACATTTCCTGCCTTAGTAATCAACTCTCATAGGAAAGAAAAACAAGTGTGTGAAAAATCTGCATCTTATTTACATTTGTAATATTACATAATTCTGAAGGTATCAGTAGAAGCATTTAAATGAGGGGTTTGACAACAGTGCTGTACCAAATGCGGTGAAAATCCTTTTGATGTTTAAATAAAGGAGATTGTAAGGACATAATTTGAAAAACTGAGGGTGGGGTTAAAAAACGTACTTCACCCACTACAAAAATGTCTGTGCTGTTCTTGGCCTGTGTTTTAAGTGCATACTAATAGATCTCCAATAACAGGTATTTCTTGTTCTGCAAGGAATATGTCATCTTGTCTTCCAGTACTTTATCATCAGGTATAAAAAATAATCATCTGACTTCATGCATACTAGATGAATGCATGTTTATAGAGCATTGATTTAAAAAGACACAATACTTTGCTCTCAGGATGCAGACATGGTACTGCTTGAGACTCTCAGCACCTTGCATAATTGCATATAAATTTAGCATTGCTAATTAATGCTCTATTTTTAGTTCTGCGGTTCTGTGCATCACTATTGTGATACACAGAACATGGATGCTGCGTATCCTTAGTTCAGTAAGTGTGCTAGGTTATTTTTCATTGGTCACCAGTTGTGTATCCACTGCTCCAGAGTGGCAGCTCATCTTGATTTCAGCATTTCCCCAAGCTGACGAGTGTCTTTGCAAACTGTTTATGTAATTCTAGTAACGACCACGGAAGACTGTAGTGCACAAAAAATGCACAAATACAACTCAGCCCCTTAATTTCTGAGCTGGAGTAGGCTTTTAGGTGATGTTCTTATTTTCTGGTCTTAATTTGATTAAACACCTTGCATACACATTTGGCTTAGAAAAAGAAAGAAAGATGTGATTCTTTTGAATAGCAGCACCAAATTTTGAGTTGAGAAGGCTATAGCTGGTAACTTTTAGCCTAAAAACAATGGGAGGTGAAATCTTGGCTCTATTTAAATCAGTGGCAACATTCCACTAATTTCAAGTGAAGGTATTCACTCCTACTAAATACTTTTTATGCAATAATTTACATAGCCCTTAGGATATACATTACATAGACTATAAAAATCCCCGCCCATTTGCCTTTAGAAAAGGGAAATTCCTCACCTAAGGTAAAAGTCTTTGCTGCCAGGTTTCTGTGGGAAAAGCTGACAGAGGTAATCCAGCAGTGATGGAATATTCTGGGATTAATTAGACATGGCCTAGATACACACCAGAGAGCATCAGAGCTGACCTAAATGTTGCGAGGAGCACTGCCTCTATCTCCTCCTTTCAGTTAATCAACTCTGACACCAAAGGTTAGCAGAGCAAGTTTGAAGAGAGCATTTGGATAGAAGCCTGAAAGAGAGGCAAATTTTTGCATTACATTTTATTGATATTGTAAGTCGGCTTATTTCAATCTAAAATGTATGAAAAACATGTTTTAGCTTCCTGTATCTTGTAGATTAGTAAGAAGTCAACCACGTTTTTCAAGCAGTTAGCCAAGAGTCTACAAAGCCCTGCTGTGGATCACCATGCTTTAAAAAAAAAATGAAGTTTTCCTACCCCTTCTACTTTGTTCCAAAGCACCATTTCAGGGGGTAAAAGAAAAAAAATCAATTAATTACACAGATGCTATGTTCATTTTCGGGTATATTCCAATATGTCAAAGTTGTTGATAGTAAACAAGGAATGGAATCAACTTCACTTTGCCATAAGGTTTACAGGAGCAGCTTTCATAACTCAAAACATCAGGGAATGGGAATAAGAACAAATCAGCAATTCTTCAGTTTAATTTGAAATATTTTTAATTGGAATAGTCTTTTGTTTTATAAGCATGCTTTTCAAGTTGCAACCAGTGAAGTAAATTGATTCATTATTTTTTTAAAGACAAAACTCTTAATCTTTTCCCACTTACTCTGTAAAGTCCAGCTAACTTCTAAACCTAAAAGATGTCCCTGAGTTGATCAAACTACTCAGAACAAAGATTTAGTTAAGCCAGTATTAAAATAAAAGTACAAACTAGAGATCTGCTTCCTGTAATTGTATGCACCTGGGAATTTTAGAAAATTTTTGGTTTATTTGGAATACTCAGCCAATTAGGTTTTAAGTCATTGCAGTTATACATTAGAAAAAGGGGGTTGAATGACAGTGAATTGAGAGATCTGGAAACCTGCAGTATTTGAAGATGGATGAGATCCTGCCATTGTCACTATTACTTGTCACGGGTGACTAAAAAGCAGTGGAGTTCAGCTTGCCAAGGTGATGACTTTATTACAGTTCTTCACCTTTATTTCAAAGTCTTTTTGACAGGTCTAGGTTTTTTTTCTTGTTTGGTTTTTGGGGATTTTTTTTAACTTTCAGTTTGGGAAAAGGATGGAAAACATACTCAAAAAAAAAAAGAATTAAAAGAAGTATCTATATCGACACTAAAACTCTACAAGCTGGAAATAGTTTCATTTATATCAAGTAAGGATATCTGTATGTAACTTTGGACCTGAAAAAAGGGGAGAAACTTCCACAAAATGATGCATCTACATGTTGTACTAAAGCCCTTATGAAATGTATTTCATTATGATTATATTTAGTAAAAGACTTGAATGCGTGCGGTGTTACGATCCAACAGCTGCTATTGCCTGCAAATCCATGAGCAATTCTCACAAAACATGCCTTTTATGACAGGATCATTTCATTGAATTACTAATCAATACAACTTAGTGTCAGATGACACATAACAGAAATAATCTACTGCTTAAGAATTTAAGAAAAGAGGCTGCTCAGCACCCTGGCATTGCCTTTTTACCACTGGTAATATCAAACTTACAGCTTAGGAAATCTGCAAAGAAGTAAGAAAGCTCGGCGCCGTCTAGAGATGCGTTTATGATTCATTGCTACTAAGACTCTCAACTTCCAGTTATGAATTTGCGATGGAGGCTCTGTACCGCAAAGTTTAAATGGCTAACGGCAATAGCCTTGCTGTCGTGCTCCGTCGCGGGCACCTCGCAGTGTGCCACATGCCCCCCCCATTCCCCAGGCACCCAGGGACCCCGGGTTGAAAATCAGAGTCTGGCTGATCTCCGTGATGTCATTCAGTTTCTATTATTTCAATGTTAATGTATAAACCTATCTACTGGACCGGACTTTTCCAGTAATTATTAATTGACCTTTTACATATTTATGTAAGATGAGGCAGATGACACTTCCTGAAATAGTACTTTGCTCACCTATCCTGTGCTAAGTTAGGGAACACCAAGAGATACTTGTTTTAGGGACTAGTCACTGTTGCCTGTCTGTGCTTTTCTATATACCAACTTTTGAGTGTCTTGTTCTATTTGCCTGTGAAGCTTCGTAGGGCTTTATCTTGTTCACATTTGACATGGTGACTTTATTGAACTTACCCAATGCTTTATAAATGTTTAGTATCTTCAGTGGTTAGGTTTTGTTTAATTTTGAGCAACCGAACGGAATACATCCTGAAGAAAAAGCTGTCAAACTTGTTGAAGATTTATAGTGGATATAGCGGTTATGATACTGAATCGATAATACCTAAGTTACCAGTTATTTGCTAGACTATCAACAGTTTAACAATAAATACTAAAAGTCCAGATAAATATGAAAATTTAATTTATAGTTGTAAAATGTTCTATTTTGTACCTCCAGTGTAGTTTGGATCTTGTCAGGCTGTCCATTTCATTGAAGTAAATCCATTATTTTATTATATTTCAAAAGTTTTTAGGAAAAGTAAATCAGGATCTGAAATGTGGGTGTTAGCACCATTTGCTTTTTCAGCATAACAGAAATCACAGCAACCTATTTCAATTTTCTCTGCCCTAGATTCAGGAAATGATGCAAGTTAATTTCTGTTTGAAATGCTCAGATATATGACAACTTGGAAAAGGATATTTTCTGGACCTGAGATATATGACTACTTATAACTACATCTGGCTCAAAGTACAGGTGAGAGTTCCTAAAAAAAGCTGTTTAAAATATATATTTTGCTTTTATATTAAAATGGCAAAACTGTGCTTAGAATCATTCCAATTCTTTTCAAACTTAAATGAAACACCCACATAACAGACCATCCCATCCACTATTTTAACAAGATCTAAATCTGTCAAGGATTGTCAACACTTATCACAGTGTGGATATTTTGAGGACTTGCAAATCCAAAAGAGGTCAAATTTCTTTAGACAAGAGCAGTATTAATAATACAACAACATCGTTCATAAACATTGATTGGTACTCAATACCAGAAAGTGCAGCTTAAAAAAAAAAATAGATTTTTTTTTTAATTTTTTTTTTTTTTTACAATCCAGTCTTCAGGACATAGGTAGAATGCAGACCAGTGGAAAATAATGAGCTCACTTACTGCTGTGTGTGAAAAGAGAAGAGGAGCTAGAGGTGATATTGTGGGAGGAAAACCAACTAAGCAGGCATGACAGGAGTATGGGGGCTAAATGTAATGACAGGAACTTCATAACATGTTCTTCATAAAAGTGACAGGAAAAGCAAAGGAAGCAAACTGCACTCTGCCAAAAGCATCCATTCAAATCCTGAAATACCAAAGGGTAATTTTCAGTAGGACACACGTTGCTAAACCTCTGGCTTTAAAAAAAAAAAGGATAGATGAGAATTACAGGAAGAATGGTACGCAGGACTAGACACAATGAACACAAAAAAATGAAAATTAAGCACATCTCAGTCTCATTTGCAAAAGCATGTATCAAGTATTACCAAGAGCCACTTATTTGATTAAAGTACATTTAAAACAATCACAGAAATTAAGAAGAATTTTAAATACTAGTACTTCAGTTCTTTTTTATCAACTCCAAGGTTAAATATAGACACATTGTAAATATTTAGGGCATAGCTTTATCTCCATCGCAGTGTATGCCAAACTCTGCCCTTCTGGATTATTCCAAGCAGCGACCACCTCATTAATAAAGGATCTTTCTGCAAATCACTCAATGCTGGGGACAGTGTCAGAAAGGCGTGTGAGTTGGTTTAACAGAAGATAAGGTAGATCTGGCCAGGCTTCTCCAGCCACACATTGAGTTTCTACCTTCTCAGATGCAAACTAGGGAAGGAGTGTCTTGGATTCCACCTGGACACCCCAGGATTTCAATATGCAGCACTAATAGATCTGCTGTAGCGCTAATACACTGCACTGTCAATGCCCAGCTAGCCTTAGATCCAAAGTAACAATATGGAAAACTGTATAAACTTTGTTCAGAGATAACCACCTAAATGCAAATGACCTTAGAAGTGTTGACAGTGGAGTCGGGAAGGTCAGAAGGGATGGGAAAAGGGAATGTATGGACTGGGAAGTTTTCACCGGAGCAGAGGTGGTGTTTGTGTTGAGGGTATTCAGTTTAGGAAAGCAAGTTACTGTCCACCAGCTGGCATTTTCCAGCACTTTCTTCTTTAATCAAAGCATGACCAAGTTTGCTGCTACATGATGCCTAGAGTATATCATGTTGTGTTGGGTTTGCGTGGCAGGGTTTTGGTAGCGGGGGGGCTACAGGGGTGGCTTCTGTGAGAAGCTGCTAGAAGCTTCCCCTGTGTCTGATAGAGCCAATGCCAGCCGGCTCTAAGACGGGCCCGCCGCTGGCCAAGGCTGAGCCCATCAGTGACGGTGGTAGCACCTCTGGGGTAACACAGTTAAGAAGGGGGGGAAAGAAAACAACAAACCCATGCAGCTGCAGCCAGAGAGAGGAGTGAGAAGGTGCAAGAGAAACAACTCCGCAGACACCAAGGTCAGTGCAGAAGGAGGGGCAGGAGGAGCTCCAGGCGCCGGAGCAGAGATCCCCCTGCAGCCCGTGGTGAAGGCCATGGTGAAGCAGGCTGTCCCCCTGCAGCCCATGGAGGAAGGATGAGGGGGTGTAGAGATTCCACCCACAGCCCGTGGAGGACCCCACGCCGGAGCAGGTGGAGGCACCTGAAGGAGGCTGTGGCCTGTGGGAAGCCCATGCTGGACTCCTGGCAGGACCTGTGGACCTGTGGAGAGAGGAGCCCACGCCGGAGCAGGTTTGCTGGCAGGACTTGTGACCCCGTGGGGGACCCCACACTGGAGCAGTTTGCTCCTGAAGGTCTGCACCCCATGGAAGGGACCCACACTGGAAGACTTTGTGAAAAACTGCAGCTTGTGGGAAGGACTCACGCTGGAGAAGTGGAGGACTGTCTCCTCTGGGAGGGACCCCATGCTGGAGCAGGGGCAGAGTGTGAGGAGTCCTCCCCCTGAGGATGAACGTGTGATGAACTGACCACAACCCCCATTCCCCATCCCCCTGTGCTGCTCAGGGGGAGCAGGTAGAGAAAATTGGGAGTGAAGTTGAGTCCAGGAAGAAGGGAGGTGTGGGGGGAAGGTGATTTAAGATTTAGTTTTTATTTCTCATTACATGACTCTGATTTGATTGGTAATAAATTAAATTTATTTTTTCCCAAGTCAAGTCTGTTTTGCTCGTGACGGTAATTGGTGAGTGATCTCTTCCTGCCCTTATCTCAACCCAGGAGCCTTTTGTTACATTTTCTCTCCTCCGTCCAGCTGAGGAGGGCAGTGACAGAGCAGCTTTGGTGGGCACCTGGCCTCCAGCCAGGGTCAACCCACCACACACGTAGTAAAATAGTGCACTAAATGAAGTGTTGGTACTTAATTCTGGAAAATTCTAAGGAAAGTGAAATTACTTGAGGTCGACAATCCACTGCTAATTTCAAAGAACCTATTTACATGAAAAAAACCCCACTCGTGTTTTGTGCTCGCTTCACTCAGTAGCAAGGGAAGTCAGTCTGACTTGCAGATTTTACAAAGGAGACCTATGCGTTGTTGGCAAAACACCTGCAGATGAGCAAAACCGGAGATTTTATATACAGCGAAGCCTTTACAGCAGCTTGTTGCATTGTGGAACTTTGTACCACGATTTTCATCTTGATACGTACGAAAGTCTATAGGAATTTCCCTTCAAACACTGTGTTAATGAACAAGCCGAGTGCTTTACTGTGGCCAAATATTCAGGACAAGAGTTACGAGGCATATCCAGATCCTGATGCTTCTGCAACGTGAGCAACTGCACAGATGTTGATATTTGCTAATGACCCTGCTCCAGACACCATCCCCCAAATCCCCGGCAATAAGGCAACTGCATGGCTTAGGGGATTGGTAATCGGATACTTCACCTCCAGGTCATCGTAGGTCTCTGGTTCAAGAGCAGCAAGGCTTTGTAATGACTTAAACACCATCGGATATTTATTTGGAGGCACATGGAGAAATGAACATACAATTTCTGTGCATCAAGCAGTAGACATGTCCACATACAGATACAAACATTATGACAGTTTCCAGTCTGTTAGAAACACTTGAATGACAGAATATCAGTCTAACAGAGATTGATTAACTCCCTAATAACAGTCATGATTGTGTCTTGTTTTAGTGCTGGCTGGGTTGTACAAGCATCACGGTTTATACAGTATTTTGCAACTGAGAGGGATAAAATCATGTTTAACCCTCTCTCTCTCTCTCTCTCTCCCCCCCTCTCTCCAGGTCATAAAAGACTTTTTAAAAGTGGCTTTGAATATTACTGGAGACAACCCAAAGCCAACGTTAATTTGCATTTTCTGTCTTAGCCAGTGTAAATTCAACAAGAGCGAAAATATATTCGCAGGTATTTTTAGGCACTTTACTACATAGGAGAAAGTACAAGTGCAGAATTTGAAACTTCAACTCGTCCTTTGCAGATAAAACTGATAAAAACTACTTCCAAGGTCAGTATTAACCTGATACTTCTGGAGTCAGATTGTATGGCCTGTGCCTGAGAAAAAAGGGTGGATGATGCTCCCTGTCATGGAGGGACCAGGGCAGGCAGGTGTAATAGTAAAACAGAAACATGATGCCTTCTCCCATCTCCTGTCCGTGGCAGTGCCAGGAGAGAGGGGCTGGCTGGCATCCCCACCCCCTGTCCTTTGGCCCGCACTGCCTCCCAGTGGGCATCAGCTACTTCTCTTTCGGGGGAAAAGGCAGGGATTTTTAAGATGACAGGTACAGAAGCCTCTGTCCTGGGACAGCTAGCTATTGGGGGCGTTCACTGACAGCGAGACTTTTGGTTTCTAAAACCAAAACTCCTGGCCACCTTCAAGGTGCAGCTCTCTGTGACAATCATCATTCACCCACCCGTGGGTTTCTGCAGGATGCAAGCCTCCATTTAGAAAAAAAAAAAAAAGTTTTGCCAGGCAGCCTTACAAGCGTGAACTCATGTAGTATCAACTCACGCAGAGGGCTCTGTCCCTGTCACTCACAGCTTTGACAAGCAGCAGCAGAGCAGTATGACATCACATGGCTACGGCCAGTTTTAGAGTACCCTCTGTGCAGTGTGAGAGTAACTTATTTTTTCTTTTCACTCTACTTGAGTGTGCTCAGAGCACCAGTACAGGACAGTAAAAAGGGATCCCAAAAATGGAGAATAAAACAACCGGAGGAAAGAGCACCTTTTGCTGCAGTAAGGTCTCCAGAAAGCAATGAAAGAAGAGTTGGGGGGAACATTTCCATACCTCTTTGCCAGCCTAGAGACCTTCACACTTTGCAGCCCCAACCTGCCTTTTCCTACTGGGCTCAGTGAGCCAAGGGATCTGTTCAGAGCTGGGCACCTCAACTCTCTGCCTTTCCCAGCAAAAAAAACCCAGTCCCTCCCAGCCCTGTGCAGGTGCTGTTATCTACCTGAAAAGAGTCACGTAAAACTCAGTGCTGAGATGTTTGTCTGGTTACTGCAACCGCAAACAGGGAGGGGGCTTTGGAGAAAACACCTCTGGGGATCTGTGGAAGTCACAGAGATGTGCAAACGCTCTTAAGGATTAGAGCTGTTGTCCACACTTTAAACATGGTATTTGTCTATATCTCATACCACGATCTTATAGAATGGGGGAAAAAATCACTTGGTGCTAGAGCACTTGTACTAGCTCTATGAATAAACAAAGACTTCTGTGTCTAGGTGTGTCCAACTACAAAGGTCACTTAGGTGTGGGGTTGTTTTTTTTTTTCCTCCAAAGTGATCCTGTTCAGGGTGTGATATCCTGTTTTATTTCTACAGAGCTTATCGTTGAAAGTTAACATTCAGGATCCTTAGATCCGATATCCTCCCAGTGCACACAAGAAATAGAACTGAAAACTGTCAAAGCAAGTGGATAGTACTGAATACACAGGAAAGGCAAAAGTATTACATTGGAAGTATTGTTCTTGCATCACTCTGCTTTGTGCAGTGCTCACATAATCAGCTTTGTGTGTGTGCACGCATAAGACTCCTTCAAAGGAGGAAACAGGATGCCTAACTTTTAGTGCAGAAAATTAGTAGCAAATACACACAAGCTAAGGGCTGATAACATCTCTGTAATCTCATACTTAATCTGCTATCCTCAAGAAAAATCGGGTGACTACAGGCTATCCTGAATACATACCAGTGTTATTCTGCCCAGGCTGCACACAGTAATTAATGGGCCTCTGTCACCCTAGTCCTATGGCAATCACTAAAGTTAAGCGTTTGCACCTTAATTTTTACAAGTCGGTGCCCCGAGCGGAGTTGCCCACCCAGCTGAGAAAAGAGAAAACCCCCACCCGAGCTCTTCCCTTCCTTCCTATTTTCCAGGCGCGGTTAAGCCCAGCAGCAATCCCGGCTGGAGCAGGTGCAGCGGGAGCCCACGCCCGGCGGCGGGGCGGGGGCCGGGGCTGGGGCTGGAGCGGCGGCCCGGTGCGGGGCGGCCACGTGGAACCGCAGCTCCCGCGGCGGCTACTTCCTGCTCCGCATCACCTCGGCTGCTGCGCCCGGGGGGGAGGGAGGCAGGAAGGCAGGCAGCGCGCAGCGGGGGAGCCTACCGGGGAGGAGGGGGGTAGGAAGAAAAAAAGAGGAGGAAAAAAAGAAAAAAGAAAGAAAAAAAAGGGGGGGGGGGAGAAAAAAGGAAAGAAAAAAAAGAAAAAGAAAAAAAAGTTTGTACGTGTAGCGGCGGCGGGAGGAAAGCCTCCGCAGGCGGGCGGCTGCCGGAGAGCAGCGGCGGCCGGGGGAGGAGGGGGAGAGGAGGAGGAGGAGGAGGCGGCGGCGGGGCCGTGCCGTGCCGGGCGGGGGGCGGAAGCCCGCCGGTGCGCGGGGCCGGGCGCTGCGTGCGCGGCGGCGGGAGGGAGAGGGCGGGCGGGCAGGAGGATGCGGCTGAAGCTGGGCTTCCTGCTGCGCGCCGTGCTGCTGGCGGGCAGCTTCTTGGGGCTGCTACTGCTCTGGTCCTCGCTGTCGCCCCGTACCGAGGAGCCGGCTCCCCCGGGACGGACGCGGGTGAGTGTGTGGCCGCGCTGGGCGGCGGGGCGGGCGGGACGCAGCGGGTGGCGGGGCCGCCGCCCGGGAGGTGACCGGCGGCGGCGGCGGCGGGCGGGCGGGGGGTGTCTGCCCGGGCTGCGGCCTGCGGCGCCTGCAGGCCCGAGAGGGGAGCGCGGAGCGGCGGGGCCGGCCCCAGCTGTCCACCCCGATCCGGCTTCCCTGCCCGGGCGGCGCCGCGCCGTGGCCCGCCGCCGCCGTGGGGCTGCCCGTGCCGGGGCCCGGGGCCGCCGCGCTCCGCTGGGCCCCGGCGGCCGGGCCCGACGGGTGTCCGGTCCGCCCCGCCTCACCCGGCGCGGGGCCGCCGCAGCCCCCCCCCCCCCCCCCCGCCCGCCGGGGGCCGGGCCGGGAGCGCACCGCCGGTGTTCACTGCCGGCGTGGGGGTGCGGGCAGTGCCCCGGCGGGGCCCTTCCCCGGGACCTCCCCGCCGGCGATGCCCTGGGCGCCAAACCGCGTAGGTCCGTGTCTCCTCCCGGGGCTTTTCCATCCCTAAAATAGCTGCGCTGGGGTAAGCTGCCTAAGTATCCTGCAAAGGGCTCCCTCAGTGCTTCAACAAAGGGTGCAGGTGTTCCCTCTGCCACTCACCCCGCCGCCACGGATCAGCTCCCTAACGGGTTACTAACCGAACGGCAGGTTTCACCGAGGAGAGGCAGCAGACCAAGTAATTTAAGGCCAGAAGGAGCCGAATTGATCATGCAGGCGGTGCACATCTCCCACCCTGAAGCCATGAGGCGCTTTGGCTGAAGGGGATGGTAACCTCTAGAAACGCTTCAGCAGGTCAGGCAAACAAATCTGCGAAGCGAGCCTTGCCGTGGCCTTGTGCTAGTCACATCAGGTGAGAATGATCTGACCCTTCGACACCAGGGTCTCAGAAGGAGTCCAACTGCTTTTCCATCTTCACCAGATGTCTGAGCCAGGTAATGTAACTGGACTTAAGGGGATCTGCTTGAAGTAAGATTAGTCAAGATTATTTTAATCTTGGTAAAGTCATAAAGTTTTACAGCGATTATCTTAAAAAGTGATCTTTTATGTGTTCACTAATGATCTTGGTCCTCTCTACTGGGCTGCTTTGAATAATTGTGGAAAGCAAGCGAGCTGACAGAATTCTTGCTTTTGAAAACTGGAAATGACTTTGGACTCCTTCAGCAGATGCTCTGTCTTCTGAAGCTGTTACAGTTTGTTGTATCTTGGCAGTTACTGCTGAGATAATAGGCCATAGCGGTTCTTTTGGAGATAGGCACTTTATTAAGTGGTAAAGTTTCTGTAATCTGTTCTTCTAGGCACAACGTGGGCTTTTCTGTGTACAGAAAAATCTTTAGGAATTTTACTTGTATACCTTCCAAGAAAACGTCGGGCAGTAAACATTTCACGTCAAAACCAGTCAAATTGCTTTTCCTGCTTAGGAAAGGATAACAGACCTGTAAAGTGACATCCTCTGGAGGAAAAAAAAAAAAGTAGTTACAGTTGTGTTGCTGTGTAGGGCAGTGACCATCTTCAGACGATTATTCTGGGGTGACAACTGAAGTACTGCAGTTCTACAGTGTGCGTGCTGTACCAATTCATGCAGGTGCTGTAGTGAATCATACTGTCCTTTCTCACAAGCCAGAAGGCTTTCACTTGGGTACTTCTGAGCCGAACCCTTGCATCCACCTCCATTCACATATGAGGTCTGATTCGGAAATGGTTTCTAGCTGGTGCACGTGGCAATAAAGGAGTCGGAAGAGGTTTTACAGTCCGGCCCCCACTGAAGAAGCATTCTGTCTTGATTGCCCCTGCCTTGACTGGAGGAAGAAATATCTGTGACAGCCACCTCAGGAAATAATTCAGTTTTTGTTGGGAACAAATATCATTATATTAAGTAAACACTGTCAAAGATGAAATCTAAACAGAGTATCTGGTTCATTAGCTAGATCAGCTATTTACTTACTGCCGTGATATATATGAGAGTGGGTAACACATGCTTCTTCATCGTTTTCTGGAAAATGGTATCGTTAGTGCTAAATCCGTGTTTTGGTTTGGACTGCTTTCCTCCTCAGAAGCTGCTCAGATGATGAATACTAGTTAAACAGCAGTGAGCAGGCTCGCTACTAGCAATGCTCTGGCATATTACGGGGGGGAGCTGCCAGCACCCAGGAATACATCCAAAGTTTAGGGCTGGCGTATCCTGCATCCTGCTAGGCGAGACAACGCTGACCCCCTGAGGTGGGCTTGTATCTCGGGGTATGCTCCCTGCAATGCCTGGAAACAGACTGTGCGTCGGTATGGTTTCGGCATGTTGGAACTAGGAGTTTAATCGTAACTGCTGCTCTGAAACGCACTGGCGTGCACTTTGTTCAGTCATACAAATGTGTGTTTGCTCTTTTGTTAGCTGCCAGAAAGTTTGTTAAGCTGAAGATAACAGAATAATTATTCTTCCCTTACAACATCCTCCTCCCTTTGCTTGCACTGAAAGCTCTAGCCAACAAATGTAAAATTCCTCCTCAGACAGTACCAGCTTACAATAGAATCTGACTTTTTATAGCTAACCTAAGGCAGTGCCCTTTTCCTCTCTGCACGGTAACCCTGGGCACTTTTTATTAACACCAAGGCATTAAAGAAGCAAAAATGAAAAGTTCTGCTATGTTGTTCTTTTTATGTTTATAACCTTGAGTCTTTTCCTGCTTGTAGCAGTAGACAAGCATAGATAATACGGAAGATCTTGTAGTAGTGTTGTAACAATGTACCTTTTAAAAAAAAAAAAAAAGTATATTCTCCCTTCAAATATTTTGTTACATTTTTTCTACTGATTTAAAAGGTTTCACAGCGGGAAGGTGATTAATGTACAGACAATTTTCAAAGAAAAAGTGAAAGCGGAGCAGTGGCTGTTTAGAAAGGAAATGAGAGAACACAGAGGTAGTAACAGTAATATAGACAGTTGGAGACAAGACCTTTCTTTCTGATCGAAGACTACCACAGATGTACGTGTTCACTGAAAACATATTCAGAAGTTGGGGAGACCAGGCCCTTCTCCAGGTAACCCAACCGTAGAACTGTTTCTGCAGGACACCATTTGAGGAAAAAGTGTTTGCAGGATTCAGAGGGAGAGGTTAAGTATTTATCTGCATTGTCAGAAATATCCCAACAGAATAAAATAATCCTTATCCTGAAGAGCTTTTGGTTTCCAATTTAAACCAAGTAGAAACAACAAAAATATATTAAGGTTTGTCCTCAGTGTATTTAAAAGCGTATCTGCTTCTGTAAGTAAGGACACCTGCTATGTGACAGCAAGCATTACGAGGGTACCGAAGATTTAGGCAGGGGCACACACATTCTTGTTTATGGCTGTGAGAAACGATAAAGCAGAATCTTTGATTTGATGATTATATGCATGTTGTGGGGTCTTTTTGATGTTTTCTGATACTTTTTGCGCTTCTGGATCAAGGGATCACGGGTTTTGGAGCTAGCAGGAAATGATTGAGGCTACTCATCCTAAGAAGATTGCTGTAGGGATCCCAGCTATACTACTCATAGGTCTCAAGCGAGATGTGTCGCTAATGATCAGCCTCAGAGGTACAGCCTTAAAAGCTCGTGTCATCAAGGAGTGGGTAGTACAGCAGGCAGAACAAATGGGCTGAAACGGTAAAGAAAGATTCATTACTGAAAAGTTGAAAACAGCATATTTGGAGAAGTAAATGTAGTATAGGTCAACTTTAACTCTCCGAATCTGACCAATTACAAAATATTAAAGTGACCAAATTAGTACTCGGAAGCTTTAAGTTATGTGTAATTGAGGTCAGTGGTTTTGGTTGGGTTTTTTTTGAAATACCTGTTTAGCCTACCTGAGGCAAAGCTCAAAGTACAACCTCCCGTGCTCATGCTCTATATGATAGCAGTATGATCGGTGGTCCCACACTTCCTCTAATCTTCACTGGAACGCTCCAAGAAGCTGATAGAATGACCCTATTCATTTGTCCATATGAAGAAAAGTAAGTAAGAAAGAGTGTGCAGCGTGTTATTTATCCCCTTCGGGAGCCTGGGAGGGTAGTAAAAGATTTGCTGGTAGCGCACGGCTGACTTTGCACGGGTCAGAAATGTGGCGGTGAGATTGCAAAACCCACAAAATAAATTTCCTGCTCTGCCGTCCTCTCGCGTGCAGTGAGGAGAACTTTGTGAAATCTTGGCACAGGCTGCCTAGCCTCCTATCTGGGAACCTGGTGCTTCAGATTTGAAGCATTACAATACTTGCGGTATTTCCCAACCTTAGCCAGCCCATGACCACCGCACCTGAGCCACCGATGGGCTGCTGTTAACTTGCCTTGCAATTAATTTTCCATGTCTGGAAGTGAAGTGTTCTTAATAGGCTCTTGTTTAGGGAGTATTTGTTTATCAGCAACAGTTCCTAGGCTTTCTGGACTGGGTTCCCAAGGCTTATTTTGTGTGCTTAAGTAATTGGACAACTGTTCCTTTCCTCCTAGCACCCCTGAAAGCACACGCATCTCCAACACCAGGTGTACTTTCTGTCCTCTATAACAGGAGCTTCTGAGGTCACAGTCTCCCACCCTTAGACATTTATACCATCCTCCCCCCACCAGGATGTTAGCTGTCCTTGCTGCCAGATGTCACGGCAGCCGTGCCGTAGCGAGGGAAGAGCGATTGCCCTCGGATCAGGAAGGGGGGCTCTGCCCAGGGCCCTGGTGCAGGTGGCGATTCTGGCATGTCCCTCTGGTTCAGGAAACCAGATGATGGGCTTGCAGCCAGGGCTGTGGGCCCTCACCAACCACCAAGTTTAAACATTACAATTCCCATGCGGCCACTAGAAGGTGGAGAATTTATGATGTGGAGGTGGAGGAGTTAGAAAAAAAGAAACAAAAGCTGAATGGACATTTTCTGAGCTTTCTGGTGACACCCCTTCTCCCCCACTTTAAGGACTGCTAATATCCTGTATGCCGTGGCTGGATTGTCACTGAGGACTTAATGACAAGTTGCAGACTGAACTTGAAGTGTTATTGTGGTTTAAATTAGATTCTTTACAGTGGAAGTCTCAGTGGAAATTCTCCACTTTCCCTTACTGAGTAACAGCAAATGTGCTTAGGAGAGAAACCAAGACACGGGAATTTGAAGTTGATATTATTACTGGAGGAAAGGCGGGAATTGGAATAAGATGACAAATCTGATGTAACAGGAAGAGTGGTGTTCAATAGTGAAGGGGTTCAAGTTGTCTTGAGTTTGGTAAAAATGTGATGCGTTGTGGTAGACAGGTGATCAAATAGCAAAATAATCTCTCTCTAATTGCTTTGCATAGTTATCTATACCTCAGTCATTTTTTTAGTTTCCCTTTCTCTAAGTGGGTGAGATCTCACACAAGGAGTGCCACATCAGCTCTGCCACTCTGGCATTACCTGAAAGCTCAATGCACTCATTCATCATCTGGGTGTGAAAAGCTCCCTACAGGTGCAGGACTAGACGTAGGCACACCTTCTAGAATCAAAGCCATAATAAGTCACTACTTCTTGTGTGACACTCAGCAGAAATGAGCACCTTGACAAATTTTTCGTGTTCAACAAGTTGTGCTTGAAATCTTGTGCGGGGCAGCAGCTTGCTATAGCCCAAGTATTGCTGTTCTAAGAAGTAAGGATCACTTTCTTTTTCTCCTCTGTTTATTACAGTAATCTTTAGTGTTGCTAGCAACAGTAGTAGGCAAAATGTTTTGAGATATTAAATGCTAATTTTTTTTAATGTGTGCTTTCATCTAAATTGGCTTTGAAAAAGCTTGCAAAAATCTGTCACCCTTGGGAGAGTGTAAAAACCCCAATCCCTATCATACTAAAAGTGAAATCTTTTGACAAATGCTTCCAGTTATGTTGCAGAATAAATGACCACAAAGTGGTTTCCTGAATAATGTGAAGAAATGGGAAAAAAACCCCACATAATTCCTACAGTTTCTGTCTACATACATAGATTGTATTTAAACTTTCTTGAACTCTTTTGTCAATAAGACCCCTTCTAATGATTTAGGTAAGTAACTCATTATTATCTGAAGGCTATTAATTATGTAAAGGTCTACTCCTCTAGAGAGAGCAGTTTCACACCATTTTATATATATGTGACAAGATTCACTTTGTCCTATTCTAGCCCCAAGTGTTACCATTTGTGGTAATACCTGAAAAATCAAAGATCTTAAGTTAAGGCTGGTGTTTTCTTTTTAGGAATCCCATTGCAGGAGAAGGAACCAGGGAATCTTTGGCAGGATCCCCACCATGGGATGAAAGGTGGCTCTACTCTCTTAGATGAGATTATGCAGCAAAAAACTTAATAATTGTGTCCAGTTAGAGAACTGAACAGGTAAAATTATTAACGGAGAAACCAGAGGCAACAGAAATCAGGAAGGATCAACACAATAGGTTAGGTGGCTTGTCATTTGTTTAAAAAAACCCCAAAACCAGAAGTGGTAATTCATGCTGTTTAGTGGCCAAACAGTGGGGCATTAAAAATAGCATGTACTAAAATCCCTTTTAAAATAAAAATCTAGGTAATAGTTAACTTTCTATTTTAAAGGTGGTGAATTAAGAGATGATGGTGAAGCTGAAGTAGTAGAAAATCTGGTGCTAGTAAATTTAGTTATTAGAAAAGGTCCAATGGGTCATCGGGATGGCAGCCTTGAGAGAAGGCATGTCGTGTCCAGAAGTATGTACGTGGGTTTTCCGCCCCACGGCTGAGCAGCATGCACCTTCCCTAAGCCAAGCTCAGCAGAGTTAAAATTGCTTGTACTGAGCTGACGTTCCCTAATGAAAAATGACAGTATCTTTGTCCTATTTTTGTCAGATATTAAATCAGCATTACGGGAGACTGCCAAGTGGAAATAGGGCAGGATAAGCTGTTACATTAATAGGTTTGACTTCTACCTTGGGGGGGGAGAGAGGTGGGGGGATGCTTTTTACAGAAACTAGGCCATATAATCTGAGAGAAGGATTTCAAGTCTGGTAACGGTTACATTTAATTACTAGATTTCCTCCCTAAGTATGGAAAACAAACATCTACTGTGAACGATTAGTTTAAAAATAGCAAGATGCTGCCTTAAAGGCTGCCTCCTCCATCAGTTTTCTTTAATCTTTTTGTGAATTAAAGGGAATTTACTTGTTTGAATCTGCCACAGTGCTCTAGATTTAGCCGCTGTTTTGGTGGGTGAGGTTCCCCCCCCGCCCCCAGGACTGATAGGAATGCCTAGGTAAGGTGTTCGGTAAGGCAGATGTTGCCAGAATGGCCCAACAAAGGGGAGCAATGAGCAGCCAGCAGCGTGCATGTCTTTGCAACCTGTGGTACTGTTTAGGCTTGGATTTGGGGGTATTCTGGCCTTTCACCTAATAATTGGGGGGGGGGGGGAGAATTAAACTGGGTAGATTACTGTAAACTTAAACCAAAGGTTAAGGTTGTGCTTTATAGCAGATTTCTAGATTGGGGTTTATCAGTTTAATTGTAACCTCTTCCTTGAAGGAGCTTGCTGGGAAAGTATGCACTTTTGTGGAAAAGGGGTGTTTTGTTGTTAATAATTGTAAAAAGATATAGAGAAGGCTACTACTTGTATTCTACCTTTGTTTTTCAAATGAACATCCTTATTGTGTTCCCCTTGCTTGGGATTGAACAGTTTTGAAATGTTTGCTTACTCATTGGAATATCATTTGAATGGGTAGTCTGAAAAAACAAAATCTTTGCTTAGTGCAAGCTGTTTTTTAAATAGGTTGGTGCTTTCTTAGGGATGCATTTTATAGCACAGAATTCCTATCTTCTGAAAACCCATTGACTTCTTATGTGGGAATAAAAATATTATTCTTAGCAGGCAACATACATACATAATTCCTAAAACAAAAATGGCTACTTTTTGCAACGAAGAGATGATGCTTAAAAAATGATTGTATTAAGCAGGAGTTAAACCTGCTTCTCCATACATAAGCATGCTTTCTTGCAACTTGCAGAACATATTATCTTTTTTTGTTCCTATTATAATAAACTAATTGTTTGTTGCTCAATGGTGGTTTGTGTTTCTTTTAAATTTCTCTCTTGCTATGTCGTTTTGAGTCCTTCACTCTATTCGCTGACTCCACTAATGTTTTTTAGTATTGCTCTGGCTTTCCTAAGCTACAGCTTACTTTCCTTTGATTTCCTTGTGGAACGTTCAGTTGCAAATAGCAGCAGTTGGCACTGATGTGCAGTAAACCCCTGAGCAGCAGGAGAGAATTGTAGGAAGGTATAAGGTAAAAACAGTATACCGGTTTGCATGCTGTTTACATTTGGAAAACTTTCTTTACAGTTGAAGGTCCCAAAATATAACTGTTAATGAAATTAAAGCATAAGCAGATGGTGCTTAGCCCACAAAGTTTCTTGCTTAGTTTGTTGTCTTTTAAAAAATTGGCAGTGAAAATGGCTCAGCAAGAACTGTTCTGACTTGAGTGAATAGAGTTGATTTTTTTAATAAGGCAGAAAGTATTATGTTAAATAGTGTGCTTTAGAAAAAATACAAGATTTTTAATGAAATTGAGTATAGGCTTTTTCATATTTGAACCTTTTTTCCACAACTAGGGGATTAAAATTTGTTTTGGTTTTAAGCTGTAGTAAAAGATTTCCCTTTTACGGATGACTAAAAAAACCAAAGGAATAGCATTTCAATAGGGCCGAAGCATTGCATTTTATTTCTCAATTCCTGCCTTTATAGATTTGAGATATTTAAGCAATGTCTTTGTTTTGAGCTAGTTAATAAGAATTCTAGATATGTGAAAGAAAGAGGTATTTATTGTTTTAAGTTGGCTGTAGAAAATGCCTCGTTTGTAACAACATTTTGAAGCCAAACCAAAAAAAGTAACCAAGCTACCTCTTAAAAGCGTCTGGGATGGTAATGTCACGAGTTTTCTATTCTTCCTATCAAGGGAAGAAGACCAAGACAGACAATGTTGAGATAACATGTTCTTCAGAGAAAGTGAATTGTTCTCTGCATGCTTTAGTCTTGAAACAAGATTTGCTACACTCTCACTTAATGAGGCCTTGAAGGCAGCTCTTCAAGGCTTGTAATATATGTCTTTTATAAGCCATGCATGTGTCAATGCCTCAGAGAAACTTTGAACAGCAGCTACGAAATACGTTGGGGTTTTTTCTGACCTTTTCCACGTTTCCCACCCTTATTTCCCTCCCCTCTGTGAAATATGTTCTTACTGCACAGAACCAGGACTTTCACTCGTGATTACCTTAAAAACAATATCTCGGTAATCTGCAGAGGTGGAAAAGGGTGGGAGGTGGGTTTTTTGTTGTGTGCTTCTTTGGATGGAATATGAACTTTCTGTAGTTGTCTAAGTGTATCACCTGCCTCGGATCAGAGAGTTCTTAGCCAGCAGCTCTCAAGTCCAGAAGGATGGTGCGTGGGTTTCCCATGCCTCAGCCCCTGCCACTGAGGGAGAAGAATCTCCTGCTGCCTCTTGTATCATTTTTTTGGAGATCCTCAGTCCCAAATGCTCATATTTCACTCAATGTAAGGTACTCTTAGGGCGTGAGATTTACTGAGTGTGTAAAGCGGTCTTGAGTACTCTCTGTGGAGGTATTCCAGCCCTGGTTGTCTGAAGTAAGACTGCAGATTAGTTTCTGGGATGCATTTGTGTGATCTCGGTGTTCAAAAGCTGAAGACTCTTCATGTCTTCTGTCCCTCTCTGTGTTTTCCAATACCAATCTAAAATATTTGTCTTGAACGCTTGCTTATTTTTTAGATATGTAAACAGTACAAGAAAGGTTGGGCTAAGGAAAGCCAAACCCTCACGTTGACAGTGAGGCCGTCAAGCTCTTTGAGCAGGTCCAGGCATGAGCTCCTCCTTCAGGGTCACCAGCAGAAAAAACATCCACAAGGAGAGCAGCTACTCATGGCACCAGAATCAAGACTGGGAGAAGACCTTGATGTCAAACCTGGGGCAAACAGTTACTCTGGTGCCAAAGTTACAGCTTTGGTAGTGTATGAGACCCTTGACTGCTCATATACGGAGCAGTGGGTAGGTATCCAAAGTGTCAATACCATCGCTGTTATTTCACGTAGAGAGCCAGAAGGGAGGAATCTCTCTAAGATACAGAGTCACTGTATTAGAGAGCAGACTTACCTTTTCCATGAACAGTCACGTCAGTCAGCTCTCGGGGAGTTAACAAGTTTTGCTCCTGTTATTATCTTATACCAAGGCTGATGATGACAGGGGAGTTGTCAAGCTGTTGTGATAAAAGGGAGCAGACTGCCAGGATAGTTCATGTAGCCTTTAATCTTTGTGTATGCCTGAGGGGCCTTGGGAAAAAGAGGATGGCAGGGAGCAGGCTGGATTAATTTTTCTGGATGAAATGGATATGTCCTGGGGGTTGGCCTACTTTAAAAATAATTAGAATTCTTTGAAATCGGCTGTCCTTGAGTACACTTCATCTGTCCTGCGTCCCCTTTCTCTGATTCCCATATGTCTAGATCTTATGGTTGAGAGACGCCTCGTGCCTCTTTGGGAGGTGTTTGTTTTGGCGATATTTCCCAGGGGTGCATAATTTCTAAACCCAAGTTGACTTGCATGTATGTGTGTGGTGAAATGCGCACAGGGACTGCAGGTAATCAGAGGTACCTAGTTAGGTTTTTGCTGTTAAGCTGAGAACACAGAAGCTGCTGGGCTTGTAGTAAGGCATGCGAGAGACAGATTTTCAGATTTTAACATCATTTTAATGTTTACTGAAAACAGTAAGATTTTATTTTTTTTAATTTTTTAAACAGTCCTGTATGTTTGCGTTGGGTGATGAAGGTATGATTGGATCCTTACAAGGAGGCTTGGTGGTGATCATTGATTGACTGCAGCCAGCACAGGTCCATGTTAGTGTAATGAGGTGCACTGATCTTTGTTATTTTGGGTTCTTACTCCAATCCCATCCTCAGCTGAAGAATGAATACCTTATTTCTTCTTTTTCCTGGTGAATTTTTTTTTCCTTGATCATTCTCTGTGGGAATTTGGGGAGTTAATTAGGCTTATTCTCACGATCCACTGTTCAACAGCTTAAGAGTTTTCTTGCATTGCAGTAAGGTATTAAGTGATATGGATATCTGGGAGTAAGGAGGAAAGATAAATGATCAGACTGCTTTTCTTGACTTTATTCTCTGTAATAGCTTGGGCAATCTATCTTCTAACAGGTTTGTCACAGGGTATAAAATGCTAAGGTTTTTATGGGAATAAAAACTGTTTCACTTTAAACTCTACAATTCATGTCTACGATTAAAGAAGTCTTCACAGCCTTAAACATTAAGCACCAAAGTTTTCACTGATAGACTTGGCCAGTTAGCGTTGCTGCAAAGGAGAGGCAGCTTGAACAGGTTTTTGAACAGGTTTTATCTTGCACGATATTTGTAAGAATTTAGCCTGTACTGATAACTTGTCAAAATACAGTTTGCAGTCTAATCCCAACAATCCTAATTTTCAGGAATGGTTCACGGCTGTTAATTTTGAAGAAACAGGCAGAACTACTAATCTATTAATTTGGTTTATCTAACAACCATAATGTACTACTTAATGTTACCAAAGGCATAATGTTGCAAACAGAATTCATTATCCTTTTTAGGTCGATGCTTTAGAAATATATTTTAATGGCTTAACTGAATAATCTTGACTCTGATGCCCTGAAATACTCATTGGTGAGAACACTTTTGCATATCAGAAATAAGTATATTTTATCATCTTCATTTTTTCATTCTCAAACCTGAGATTTCCTAAGTCCAGAGCAATATACTTTTTACGTATTTACTAAAATGCATGGGCATTTATTTTTAAGCCCAGTTTTACATATGAGGAAGTTAAGGTTTCAGATACAGAATCAGTGTCTTATAGCTGAATCCATTAAATATTCCTGTATGTAGTTGCATGTAGCTGACTTTTGTAAGTCACTTTGGCTTTACAAATGGAAGCCTTCCAGCAATGTATATTTAGGAGATCTATTCATAGTCTAACACCAAACCCCAACAACTTTCCTGTAGGAAGTCCATTTTTCTCCCCCACATGCATTTGTTAGTTTTTTCAGACCTTAATGTTGCTTAACTGTTTTTGTACTGTATCAGCTATAGGACTCAAAGAAACTTTAAACCATATGAAAAAGACCAGTTATGGCAACTCTAATGTTTTATAACTAGTGCTGGTTTTATCCCAATGCATGTTAACCTCTGTGGTGTTCCTTTCCCTTCATACATTTTTGCTTTTAATGTTTCTGTTTCTTTACTTGTTTTGATTTATTTTGCCTGTAGACTGAAGAAATGTGGCCGGCACTAGACTGGCACATTCCCTAATACCCTTTCTTGTCTAGCTGTAGTGGCGTAAAAGATTGGATACAAGAGTGAGAAAATAGTGGGAGGGAGTTCTGCCTGACATTTTGGGTGCATTTTCTAAGGACAGGGTAGGACTGGAGATCTGGAAATACGTATTCAAATCACCATGCTGTGAAAAGTCACCATTTTTATGTATTTCTAATGAGAAGTCTATTGAGGCTTGCAGCTTTCCTGAAAAGGGAGAAGTGCCCTCACCTAGTGCAGGGTTGCTGGTTGTGCACGTCTTCCCTCTCCTCCCAGAATTTAAGAACATGCAGCTGTTTCCTTAATTCTGCAATAAGAGGGAAAATAATCTTTTTGTAGCTTTGGTTTAGAAGAAGAAAGGGAGGTTCATACCGCTAAGAATTTCTAACAGAAATGTGCTTTTGTTTAGAGCATAACCGTGTTCCCACGCTGCCATTAACACTTGCCGCAGGAAACGCTGGAAGAGCAGCCCTGGGTGCCGTGGGAAGGGGAGCAGCAGCCACTGCCCGGGCCAGGCTGTGTTACTGCGACAGCCTTTCCCTCCATAGGAACACATTTCTGAGATGGGGTCTGGCTGTGGTGACTCAGGAAACCACACCACTGGGCAAGTCTGCAGAGTTTTTTCTGATGCTGTTAGCGCACCATGAGTGTTTGGCCCTAAATTTAGTAGAGACGTGTGTGTGCTGCCTTCATGCCTCCGCTTCCTCAGCACAG
Source organism: Grus americana (assembly GCF_028858705.1). NCBI lineage: Eukaryota > Metazoa > Chordata > Aves > Gruiformes > Gruidae > Grus > Grus americana. The sequence goes on along the minus strand of NC_072855.1, from coordinate 40,619,406 downwards.
AGAGTGGGTCTCCTCCAAGGGAGAAGAAAGGTTTAGAGAGGGGCACTCTGGGTTGGGTTTTTTGTTGGCTGGTTTTTTTTTATTTAGTTGTGTGCTTTTGTTTTAAAGGTACGAAGGAAGCAAACCCTCTCTTGAGTCTCTCAGGAGAGTCTCTCTTGACCCCTCTCTTGGGTGTTGAGCTGCTCTCCCACCAGCCTGCAGGTACTTGTTCTCCCCAATGCCCTGCAGAGGTCCAGAGGAGGGCTCTGAGCTGGGCTAGAAATCACTGGAGGAGAGCATGGCCCTTTTCTCTCATGCGTATGCCTTGTGCGTATGCACAGGTAATGGGTTTAAATGCCCTGGGGAGGCAGCTGTGTTCTGTATGTGTTGCTACTACAGCACTCTCCTCTGTTTTTCAGCTATCCCTTGCTTCCAGCCGTATGTTTTGGGGTTTTTGTTTTTTTCTGCCACACTCCTGTTTCAAACTAGCTCGGCACTGGTGTTCACCCTGCTTATGGATGCCAAATTTGTTTGGCTTGCCTGCACAGCTTGCTTCAGGAAGTCCTTGATTCAGCTCAGCATGTGGCTGTAAAGGTGCTTATGTCGGTGCACAGGCAGGACAAAAATGCATAGCGGAGATATAAACTGATTGTAGAAATGTATACATCCTACTCTGGAACAGCAGCTTGAAAAATCACCAAACGTCCAGCATCTATCAGATGGAGGTTTAAGTCCACAACAAATTGGCAAAAACAAAAATGTAAAGGCAGCTTGTCTGCAGCAGCTAAAAAAAAAATAGTTTTCATTAATTTGTTCTGCAAGAGCTAGGTGCATCTTGTATTCATATTCCTGGTATTCCACAGCTTACCTTGCAGCAGAGATGAAAAATATCACCGTCAGGTTTTGCTGTATATCTGCAATCTTGAGAAGATAAATGTCAATGTAATGTATCATAGTATTGACATTCAGAAGTCTTCCAAACTTTGCTTTTTAAATAAAACAGGGAAGTCAGACTTGAGTCCCCTTGCTCAGTGGGAAGAGTAGGCAAGCAATTTTTTTTTTTTGCCACATTTTATATAAATCTAACTTCCTTTACAAATCTACAGTTGTGTCATACTGTCAAAATCTATTGAACTGGAAATGCCATGCTAAATAAAAGGAAAATATGCTGTTTCCAGGTAAAATATTATGTCTGAAGTGACTTTTATTACTTGTGGCTTTCAGCTGCTCTTTAGTAGAGAGATGCACAGAGTTTCTGTTATTCATGTTCTGTTGAAATTATGAAAAATGGAAAGCTGAATAGTAGCTTATTTGTAAGCTTTTTTTTAATTGGACTGAGTTAAATGCAAAGTGGAAAAACTCCAGCTTTAATAAAATCAGAAAGGCTGTCCAAATTTTATCCTATGATCCTGTGCAAAATTCAAGCTGGAAGGGACCTGAGGAGGTCCCTCGTCCAACTCCTGTTCAAAACAAGATCAACTATGGGGTTGGACAGGCTGCTCGAGGCTTTGTTCAGTTGGGCCTTGAAAACCTCCTAGGAGGGAGACGGCACAACTGCTCTGCCTAACTTGTCCTACTACTTGGCTGTTCTTGTGGTGCAAGGCTTTTTTTATATATCCAGTTGGGTATTCCCATCAGTTTCACCAAAGAACACACTGATGTCTCTTCATTGCTGTCTATATTTTAGTTTGCCATGAGACTTAAAACTGTAGAACTGTTTAATTGTAATTTAAGAGGAAAAAAAATAGTGGGCTTTCCGGTTGGTTTTTGTGTTGGGGATTTTTTGTTTACTTTAGTTTACTGGAACTGTTTAGTGGGACAGTGTTCAGTATGGTTTTCTCTATCTTAACTTAGAAGATTTGTCCAAGTCTACATCGTGTGATAAACTATTGAGAAAATGTTGATTTGGGTAACTTGTGTATTATGGTTTTAAACAGAGCATATACCTTTTATGTGGTGCTGTTGTCGCTAGTGTGCAAGAACTTTTAAAAAAGAAAGCACCTCATCCCAAAAGACTCCTGATTAATGACAGCAATAATATTGGCTTGGTTGCCAACCATGGGAATGCATTGTCTCTTACAGAAAAGGCCCTTCTATGTTGCTTTTCCTTACCATTTTCAATATAATAGTTTTGCAGGTTATTGAAAGGTAGGAAAACACAGTGGGTTTTATTTCTTTAATATTTTGATTAGAGTATCTTCCTTGTGGATTTTTGGGTTTGTTTTGCTGATTCTGTTTTGATGTACAGTAAACAAGTCTATATTGTTTACTATCCTGTCCTGGTACATCTGTCAGTTCATTCTTCTCTGGTATTTGATGGCTCGTGTATGTAGCTTCTCTTTCATATAGAAGATCGAAATACTGACATCTTTCTTCTTTGGCAGCTCTTCCTCTTGGGAGGCACTGTCTCTCCCCAGCCAGACATAAGTATGAACCGGCCGCCTTACTGACTCTTCCTGCTCCAGCTGCTGGCCAGATTTTGCCCTGTCAGACAACAGGCTCTCTTTCTCAGGGACTGCAGAGGGCTTTTGAAATTAGTTTTCTGACAGGCTTTAATAAAATTGTCTTTGTTAGAAGTTAAAGTGCAAGGCTAGCATGTTCAGGTCTTGATTCAGTGACTTGTATTCCGATTTAAACACCCGTTTAATGAACTGGATAGATTGTAAGTAAGCTTCGCTAATATCTTTTCTGTGTTAGACGCAATAAGTGAAGGGGACAGTTTTCATAAATGCGGTTATTAGCAGCTCCATTTGAAGCCTACCAGGAGCATGCATACTTAGTGCCTGTGGAAACCACTCCAGCTGAGAACAGTATTATTTGAGGGACCTTGACAGGCTGGAGAAGTGGGCCCATCTGAACCGCATGAAGTTCAACAAGGCCAAGCGCAAGGTCCTGCACGTGGGTCAGTGCAATCCCAAGCACAACCACAGGCTGGGCGAGGAATGGATTGAAAGCAGCCCCGAGGAGAAGGACTTGGGGGTATTGATTGATGAGAAGCTCAGCATGAGCCAGCAGTGTGCACTTGCAGCCCAGAAAGCCAACCGTGTCCTGGGCTGCATCAAAAGAGGCGTGACCAGCAGGTCGAGGGAGGTGATCCTGCCCCTCTACTCTGCTCTTGTGAGACCCCACCTGGAGTACCGCGTCCAGCTCTGGGGGCCCCAGTACAGGAGAGACATGGAGCTGTTGGAGCGAGTCCAAAGGAGGGCCATGAAGCTGATCAGAGGGCTGGAGCACCTCTCCTATGAGGACAGGCTGAGAGAGTTGGGATTGTTCAGCCTGGAGAAGAGAAGGCTCCGGGGAGATCTAATTGCGGCTTACCAGTATCTAAAGGGGGCCTACAGGAAAGATGGTGGGGGACTGTTTATCAGGGAGTGTAGTGACAGGACAAGGGGTAATGGGTTCAAGCTGAAGGAGGGTCGATTTAGATTAGATGTTAGAAAGAAATTCTTCACTGTTAGAGTGGTGAGGCACTGGAACAGGGTGCCCAGAGAAGCTGTGGAGGCCCCCTCCCTGGAAGTGTTTAAGACCAGGTTGGATGGGGCTTTGGGCAACGTGGTCTAGTGGAGGGTGTCCCTGCCCGCAGCAGGGGGGTTGGAACTAGATGATCTTTAAGGTCCCTTCCAACCCAAACCATTCTATGATTACTGGGCAAGTATAACCTGAGGAAAGGCTCACTGTTGTTTTGAGATCAAGTTTAAACTAAAATTCCATTCTGGTTATTTACATGGAGAGTCTGAATTGCCAGGACTTCTGAGTTCATAACAAAACTGTTTACAAGGAGTGAACATTTGTTAAAAAGATTACAGTACTTCAGAGAAATGCCTCTTGCTGCCCTGTTTGGATGGTGGGAGTATCCTGTGGTTAGATTAGACCCGGTGCTGAGTATGCTGACTTCCCTTTGTTGCAAGCAAGGGGGATCCACATGCATCTATCTTTGTGTGCTGTAAGCCAAATAATTTAGATGGTAGAATGCTACAGTCCAGTTGCAAAGGAATTGGTGCATGCAGGAGGATGATGTTCCAATGCATCTTCTCCAGATGTGGTCAGAAATGACAGCCAGAGCAGAGCGTACCTGAGCTGGAGACACAAAGGTCACGTGAAAACTCTTTTTCAGGTGGGTCCCTTGGAAGATGTTCAGGGCTGGAGGCTGACCCTTGGTGCCTTGTTAAGAGAAAGCAGTAGGATGTCTGTTCCCAAAGTCGGCTTTGAGACTAATGTTTTGAACGTTAGTGTCTGGCAGCTTCAAGTTTAGATTGCTGGTACCACTGTGGATCATCTGCACTAGCAAAGTAGGTGTCAAGGCGGTCTGTTTCTGAAGTCCAGGTACAGCATGTCTGCCTCTGCTCGGTGTTGTGGTCTCAGCATAAGCATGGTGACTTCCATAGTTGAAATAAAAGATAGTGTGTGAAGAGGACAGAGCTAAGTGCAAGTCAGGAAGGGTAGTGGAGAGCAGACAGGTTCAACGCACTCCATTTGAAGAAGTTTGTGGATTATATTATTGTATTCTTGCTGGCTGTCTTAAAAGATGCAAAGACCCTGGCTGTGCTCACACATGATGTGGCTTCTAAAGCAAAGCAATGAAATAGGTTTTGATATTCATCATGTCTACTTCACAGCAAAACAAGTAATGTCACTAGCTGTATTTGTCACAGAAAGAGTAGTCGATTCCCCAAGATTGATTTATCTGTTCAATAATTGGTTCTTACTAGTTCTGTATTGTTGCAGATCTTTTTTCCTTCTTATGCTTCAAATGCATGTATTGTGTTGATTATTGTTTTATTTTAAGTATTTAGGACAGATAAGAACTTACCTGAACAATTCAGTAGAATATAACTAACTTATTGGCAGATATCACACAGATTCTCTTTAATATCCTACACAGGAATGAAGGGTCAAGGAAAGATGAGAGGGAGAACACAATTGATCAGAACAAGTGATTTTCCCCCACTTATCTAGTCAAGCAGTACACAAGGTAATTACATAAATACTCTCAATTTTTGAAAACTTTGCTAGTTCAGATGAAACTTTCAGAAATGGGTTTTAGACGTGTATAATTTTCATACAATGCAGCTTTTGGCTTTGGCTGGCTGTTTCTTTGAGAAAGCTTTCAAAATGGTAAGGTTGATCGAATTCTGAAATGCAATTTAAAAAAAAAAAGACAGAAATAGGCCGTTGTAAAGCTTGAGAATGGTAACGATATTTCAAGATAAATGAAAATCTAATCATGCAGTTTGCTTCTTAATAGCAAGATACATGAAATGAGATTGACGTATGTGTCTTTAAAAAATTGAGGCAGACAAGATATAGCACAAAAACCTGCATCCCTTGATCAACCGTGTCCATGAGCAATGGATTTATTGTATTGTAAATGTCATTTATTCGCTAAGGTATATAAAACAAATGCATGCTTTTTAAATATCCATCTGTCTCAGATGATTGAGAAATAAGGATGAAGTTCCTCTGCGGGCTTTAACCAGTGCAGTGTTCATAGCTGATGCCTGGAGGGCCTGAAAAGCTGTCCTCGGCCGCTTAGAACATGAGGATTGATAGTAGGGCTTGTTTCTGAGGCTTCCTCTCTCTGGAGGGAGAAATAATAGAAGTTGGATATCTTCAGCAGCAAAGCTATGGATTATAAATTGTAGCTCTTTGGTCTCTTAAATGCAAAGCAGCTGTTTGTTTTTACCTGCTTAACTCAACAGCTTAAAATTCGATTACCTACATTTTTAAGTCCAAAAGAAACAGCTTCATCTGTTTCTTCAGTCTACACAGAACATTCCAAAAAGGGGCTTAGTCTTAGTAAAACGTAAAGCCTTGCCCCCTCATAGTCCACTGTGTAACACTACTACACAGGAAAAGGAGAATAATCCCTCCTTTATGGAAGGAAATTAAGCTGGACAGAGGACATCTAACTTAGAAGTCCTTAAGAATCTCTAATGTCCATATGAATAAATATGAGTTCTGTTTTTAAGATCCCGCTCAAACATACACATAAAGTGAAGGATATTCCTGGAGTGAGACAGAATGTGCAAAGAGCAGTGACTCAACTAGAAAGGTCACAAGCTTCATTTAATGTTGAAATGTAGTGACGAGAACAAATCTTGTACTGAACCTCTTCAGAGATGCTGTGTTTTAAGCCTTTCACCTTAGAGAGCACAACTTCCCAGGAAAAAAAGATGGAAGTGGTTTTCAGGATGGGAAAGAGATGGCTTGTTACTGCTGAACCATTAAGGGCTGTGGAAGAAAGTTCTTGGCAATTGTAGTGATGCCTTGAGCATAGGTGTAGGACTGTATGAGACCAGCTGCTGGGCACAAGAGACAAGGCCATGCAGCTGAAGGTCACGGAGTGCAGGAATGAAATGACAAAGTACCAGAGAGAAGGTCTTAGTGATAGAAATGATAGTGTTATGGATTATGGCAACATTGCAGTGAAATAAAGAATTCATTCTCATGGCTGTTTTCTATCTTTGTTTTCCATTTGATTGCAAACACTATTGGAGTTGTTGGTCAAGCACTTGAAAGCATGTGCGTGTGTGTGGCAGTAGTAGAATACTACTACAGAAATAGTTAAACCACATGGATCAACATATACCATATTCACAAGACTATATTTCAATGCAAGGCTATATTTCTTTTCAGGTATTAGAGATCATTTGCTCTTAATTTTTGTTAATTGTTAAAGTTGAATAGTCTTAGAGATCTGCAAAGGAAGGAGGTAATTTAAGCAAGCGGGTCGCATTTCCTAGCTATGTGAATACTGTTTTACTAATCTGTTAACGGATATCTGCTGTTCTGCTAGCCTCTAATCGGCAATACAGAGGAAGATTGTAAAGCTCAAATGAAAAATCAATGCTTCCCCCCTCCCCCGAAGAAGGGAAGAAATAGTCCAGGAGTCGTAGATAAAGACCTTATATCTGGAGGCTGTTTTGCATCTCACAGTCAACTCTGATGGAGATGATGTCTTAACCAATTGTCCATTTTGTTCTTAATGCTCATAATTTTTTCCAGTCAAGCATTTACAAAATCCTTCTAGAGAGAAAAATTGTGGACAGTTGTCTACTTATGGTATGGTCCCCATTCTCCTTATATCCTGGGGAAAAACTTCATAGGCCAGCAAGGTGTTGGTTATTCAGACTATTATGAAGCAATTTATTATAGCCCAAGTATGCTTCCAATTAATTTTATTGTAAGTGAGAGATAATAAATGCCCTTATCTTCACTCTGGTTTGCAGGTCTTGACTTGAAAGTCTATTTTTCTATTAACAAAAAATGGATTTCAGTTTATCAAGCTGCATTAGTAAATTGTATCTTATGGTTGTGAGGTGTTCTATGTTACATGGTCCAAGTGCATGTCTCTTAGGAAAAGCTTAGAGAAGATGGAGAAAAGCATCTAATACTTGACTCTGAAGACCTTGTATGCAAGTTGAAGGGAAGAGTTATGTTTTCCTTTTCATTGATGATTTTACTGTTTTCTAGATTGTGTTACGTGAGCCATTCAACACTGTTTTCAAAATCTGATTGAATGCATAGCATCACTCCAAACCACATAGCCATGTGCAAATGTGGTACTCCTGATCACTTGGAGGGAGGAAACAGGAGAAAAAATGTTGCATTTTCTGCCATCCATTTCTGAAATCCACTTTGCAAAAGGGATTTCCTGATATTCAGCTTTTGTCTAGAAGAAAGAGTTGGAAAAAATTTTCGCCTCCACCTTCTGCCCCTCTAAAACAGGGTAAGCAATGGCACCATCTTAATCAAAGTACTGTAAACAAAACTGAAAATGTGAGATAAATTAAAAGGAGAACAGAAGGTTGCATTTGAACAAAATACATAACAACAAATGTTTACAGAAGTGGGAGATGGTAATATTGATTAAAGCCAGCCAGAATTTTGAGCATTTGGAGACTTCCCACAGCCTTCATCTGCTTAAACATTTTTCTGAGGTTGGCTCTGTCCCTAGAAGCAGTTTGTTGCACTTTTTGTTCAGAAATGCATCACTTCATCTGCTGCTTTGCTCCTCCTGTGATACCTGCTACACTGATTTGCCAGCAGTTGGCACGTTTACTTAAGGAACACATCACCTTGCTGAACCTTGTGCAGCAGGGTACCCCATGGATTGCCTCCAGGTTGAGAAGTTGAAAAAGAATTATTTTCATTAAGTTTCTTCAATGAAAACAAGGTTTAACTTTCTAGGCAATAAGCCTTCCTCTGAGCAGATGCAACTTGACATCACCTAAGACTTCAGGTGGAGAGTTGCTTCAGGAAAAAAAGGAAAACTGAAAGCAATTGGGTCCTTAGAGTTTCCGCTCTCAAGGCTAGGCAAGAAACTAAATTTTGCTTTCAGACGTAGGGATCAGCATCTGGTGGGCTTTGCTTACCTGGGACAGTTTTTCCCCTGCAGTAGAATGATAACTGTGCCCCAGGGCTTGGTGCTCTCTTTGCTCTTTGGCCTCTTCATGGGACTTGGCTGTTATCATGACAGTGTTCTGAACAACTAAATAACAATAAAATATTTTAAATGGCTGAATTTAGCATGAAGTGAGTCAACCAGCATAAAAATTTGATTTTTTAATTTTTTTTTTTTTTTAATTTGTGTGATGTCTTAGCTATGGTATAGCAATCCGTATGGTGCATTCAAGGACAAACATGCCAAACAGGTGCTGCTTTGCTGGCTTGGAGATCTGAGTCACTGTAGTCTCTGTTTGGAATGAATTACTGTGGATGGTGCTCTACAGAAGCTTGCACTTGAAATACCGTGCTAAATACATGCTAATGACAATGTAGGCTGCAGTACGTATAAATTAATGTGCAGAGAAAGAAGGAAGGTTATGGGTATTTGACAAGCAGTTGATGGTAGACTGTTAGAGTTGAAACGCAGTCTCCGTGTCGGCTGGTGGTTGATTAGACCAGCCTTAAGTACTTAACCTAAAATGATTTACCTTGTATGATGTACAGTATTTGTCTTTTCTCAATTTGTATCATGTTCCATTAAGAGCAGCAGGTCAGGATCAGTGCAGGCAAGGAGAGCGTGTGTGGTCCTTTGTGGTCTCTGGTTTCTTGGGGACCGGAGAAATTGCACTTTGCTGCAACAGAGAACGCCACTTAATTAGCAAGGACATAGTCTAGAAGCAAAACACACCTGAAAAGATGCACTGTGTAGGGAGATACTTGCTGTTATGCTCTTATTTATATTGTCCCACTTGATCAGTTTTTACTTACTTTCTTCTACTAGCAATGTAGATTATTTTAGTTGTAATAAACTTGTAATCAATTCTTGCTGTTCGGAGTTTAAAGGCCTTTCTGTCATCTTTGGTGTGCTGTCTATAAGGGGAGGATCTAGGAGGCGCTGGATCATGCTTCTGTCTTATCCAGGGTCCTGTCAACTTTTCTGTTCTGCAGAAAGCAGCTACAAATGTATGTTTTTATTGCATAGACTGCTACTGCCAGCATCTTTCCATTTCTGGGACATGGGAGAGACTAAAATATAATGTGACCTTGGGTAATACAGCAGATTAATTTATAATTCGGTTTAATAATATTTGTGTTACTCGAACATGATGGTATTCTTAACTATAAGAGGCTATTTTGCCTGCTTTAAAACTAGTCTTAAGTTACAAAGTTAAGCAGAGAATTCTGTATCTGTTTATTCAGGTATTTGTCTGAGTCTGTCTGATTTAGATCTCCTTAGTTACTGTCCCAGATTACACAGAGCCGCAAGGAGAGATGCATTGCCCATGCTTACCTCCACAGAATTCTCGGGCATCTCTTAAGTGGAGGCTTTGAGTGAAGTGGATCTCTGGCAAGACTTCTTTAACACAGCATGACTACTGAACTACAGGTGGGACCAGGGGCAGTTTGGGACAATGAACTATGACAGCACCAGGAATGAAAGGATGCAGTGTGTGAAAGCTGAGGGTGAGTTGAACCGCAGGCAACAAGGAAGGCAAGTTGAAAGGTTTAACAGCTGATTTGATATTCCCCAAACACTGACTGCCAGTAAAAATGAGGACAATAAAAGACTGCTATTTTTGTCAGTAATTTGTTCTGAAGTGCTCAGTGTCTTTATTTTTACTTGCTTTCGGTCAGACAGAGGAGTCTAATTGTGAAACTGCCTGTCGCACAGTAATTCAAGTGCTGCGCCTCTCTTAAGGAGGCACCGCGTAATATGGGTCAGGTACGGGCCATGTATTCACTGTCCTTTTTGTACTCTTAAATCTCACTGAAGGGGAGAGGCAGAGAGAAGTTTGCAAGTTTTGGGTGGCCAGTGGCGTCCCCCGATAACAGACTGGGTCTGGCACGAAGCACTCGGCTCCAGGTCTCCTGGTAATCTCTGCTCCTGATGAAGGTCACTGAAATGTGCTAAATAAAGGAAGTCGCTCAGTCTGGATGGGACGCATGAGTGTGACCATTAGGCTTATAGAAAATCTAGACTCCTGCAGGAGGAGGAACATGAAGCTCTACAGCAGGAGGTTGTTGTGGGGGAGCAGGGACATCAGAAAAGGGAGTGTAGGAGCAAGGGCAGGGGGTAAAGCAGTACAAGCCGAAACAGCGCTTGTGGCAGGATTGTGTTGCTCTGCAGGAGTTTAAGTGATATGTGCACAGCAAGGCCAAAGAGGATGACAGCAGCATCATTAGCTCAGACATCTTTCACTTGTAAGGGGAATTTAATACTGCAACAGAACCATTTCATTTAAATGTGATGCTTAGATGGGGATCATACTGACTTCTCTGAATGCAGATATATATCTTTAAACAAGGTACTCTGCAGGTAAATGGGTAAAACTCAGGATTTATGGTGTTCCCCTCTGTTAGGCAAATAGCTGGGCAATGACGTTACTTCAACTGAAAATAAGTATTCTTGCATTGTTAGAAATCTGAATATCAGAGTTACTTATATTTACAGATATGCCACAAAAAAAGGGAAGGACAAGGGGCGGAGGCAATCTCCATATGATTTGTTACCTGAGGGCTTCTGTAGCTGAATGCAGCTTTGTATGCAATGACCTTATGAGACGTTGGCTGTAAATGATGGCAGATGCAAGCAATAGCCTGAAGTCACTCGCCTAGATGAATGCTTCTGCTGTGACAAAGTAGATGGTATCTTCACAAAAATCCAAGGAGACGGGAAGAGCTAGTTGGTCTTTTTGCCCAGGGAACTCTTACAGCAACTGCAACCATTTAAAAAATAAAATAAAGTTGAGAAACTGAGCTTTATCTTCCTCAGTGGCTTTCTTCCACTCACAGGTTCAAACACCAGCAGAGAGAAGCTCTGATGTTTGTAATGAGTCTAAAACCTAACAATATTCACTAGGTAACAAGAAGTTGTTTTTACTGTCTTTTGGAATCAGTGATACAGATTAATGTAAGTCACTCGGAACTTGAATGCTAAATTCTGTCAAACTCCTTCGTAATATAGCAGAACATTGAGTTTTGCCAAATTCACATTTTTACAAACAGTTCCTCTCCTTTATTATGTGCCCTTTTTATTTTTGAACATGCTGGTTGCTTTTCCATAAGCAATGCTCTCAAACCTCGGGAATGTCAACCGTAAGACAGAAGAAAATTGTTGATCTTACTCCCTGAAGTTGTTTTGCCTCAGCTAACTCAGGTGATTTGGGGGCTCAAAGATACTGCTACTTTACTTTTATTTTTTTTTTTCAGTGGGTTAATTTGATATTAACGGATGTGGTCTGCTGGTATCTATTGAAAACTAATATTACTTCTGTAACTGTAGAAGCATAAATACTAGCGATTGTCCCGTTCTGCCTTATCAGATAGGATGTAAGGAATGAGTAGAAGAGGATTTTCCTCAATGCTGCTGACTAGCAAAACAGTTCCCTCTCCAGGAGCTCCTTGGGAACTGAGAGAAAGGGGGCAAGAAAAAGCAAGCCGCAGGGCACCAAATAACGTGTCACATATCAGCTTGATAGATGCTGTGAAATATAAGCAGCAGGTGAAGGGGAAATTTCCTTCCTTTTTTAAAAATAATAATTTTTTAAAAAGCCATTTTATTTTTCAGTCTTCAGATGTAAATGGGAGTGCAAAACACAGTAGTATAAAACTGTTGCTGAACTCACATTTCTCCAAAGCTGCTTGTGGCCCTTGCACCTCAGTTGTATTTCAGAGTTACATTTTTTTTTTAATTAATAGAATATATATTAAAATTATGCATATAATGATTGCTTGTTTATATCATCAAGTTCTTTTGAACTTTTTGGGGAATTTTCTTTGTAGCTCATAAGCGGCTTCTGACCAAGTCTTGTGCAGAACACTCCAAAAATTAAACTGATGGAGTTATTGTCCGGTACGATTACTTGCTCTTTGGAGGTGCCATCGCAGTAACGTATTTGTGGTACAAAATTGTAGTCAAGTAAGTTCTGTCTACCAAAACTTATTCCAGGTTGGTATAACATAACTAACAGTTTTAGTGCTAACAAGTATGATTTAGGTCTTGTATAAGTGCGTTTTGTTTCCTCCAGACTGTTTAACAGGGCAGAAATATCCTATGGAGAGATGGCACTGGTTGCATAATGGACTTCCCTGTTGTCAGAACATCTGTCAAAATTGAGGGCAACCATGGACATAAGAACATAACTTACAGACTTACATTTTCCTGGAAATGCTGGTGACGAATACCATCAGCAGTATGTTTTTTTTTTCATGTGGGTTGCACAAAGCATGCAATTACAGTGATTTAGCAATCTGTCATTTTTACAAGCATATATTTCTAAACTTCAATAGTTTTCTATAATTTAGTGTAAAATTGTATTTCTTTCTGTGCTTCTACAGTTCCCATAAATGCTCTGTTCTCTAAGTTTACACAAGTTTTAAAAGTCACTGTAGGAGCTACTGAGCACATAAGTGTGCACTCCATCACCTTTGGAGTGCCTCTGAAAAACACTGAGAGAAGAAGCCAAAGCAAAAGACCGCCAGCTTTGCCCAGGTACTGTGACAACGAATGGCCATTTTGAGCCAGGTGGCTTGAATGCCACTGCTTGTATTTGACAAAAGAATTCTGGTCCAACTTCTGCCCTAATTTGAGTCAACACAGTTGCCTTGTGATGTAATTGTTTGATGGAAGGTTTTGCAAAATATGACTTGACGGTAGTGCTGCATATGGAGCTTAAAACAGACCTTTTAGTGCAAAAAATTGTAATGATTACAAAAGGCTTTTTTACTGTTTATTTATTTTCTGAAGTGATGGCAGTTGTGCCATCGATCTTTATCCTTGTTGGAGAAGCTGTGTTTTTCCATTTGTGTGTGCTTTTGGTTGTTCTGCTTTCCCATCTGCAGCTGGTCCTGCAGTAGCTAGAACTTCTGATTGCTTGGATGGAGGTTACCGCGTGTGGTGGAAGTGGAAGCGGAAGCTGTGCAATCTTACAGGGTCCCTTTGACAGTCAGCCCATTGTGTTGTGGGAATCACTGCTTATTTATTCTGAAGTTAACGGGTATCTAGAGTGAAATCTATTTACAAAGACATTGTTTATGTGTTGATTTTTTTCCCTTTTGTCTGTGTGTGATCCTGTATTACAAAGGCATGTAGTGACAGGACAAGGGGTAATGACTTTAAGCTGAAGGAGGGCCGATTTAGATTAGATGTTTGAAAGAAATTCTTCACTGTTAGAGTGGTGAGGCACTGGAACAGGTTGCCCAGAGAGGTTGTGGCTGCCCCCTCCCTGGAAGTGTTCAAGGCCAGGTTGGATGGGGCTTTGGGCAACCTGGTCTAGTGGAGGGTGTCCCTGCCCGCAGCAGGGGGGTTGGAACTAGATGATCTTTGAGGTCCCTTCCAACCCAAACCATTCTATGATTCCATGTATTCTGAAAAGTCTTCCAACTTTTTGGTCATAAGAGTGTTGTGGAGTCTCTTTCTATCATGTGGCACAAAAATAGTTGCAAGGCTAAATAATTCGGTGTGGCACTTTATTTTTTCCATGCATGCCCTGAACTGTAACCTGGTAAGATTCACATATAATGATTCAAAGCAAACCAAAATATATTACATGTTGGGTTTTTTTCTCTGTTATTAGCTGGTAGAGCAGAATAATGCTAGAAGCTTGGCTGAGAACAGGTGTTATTTTAGTATCTTCCCAGCATAAGTCTAGTCAATAAGGAAATCTGTGAATTCAGCTTGTTGACTTTTTTTTTCTTTAACAAGGTAACTGAATAAATTAAAACCACCTGCTATTCACTCAAAAAATTGAAAATGCTAGGCTCTATATCATTTCTCTCGAGTGACCTTTTCTCTCCCATAAACTAGGAGCGTAGCTGCATTGAGGCAAACAAATCAAAATAAATATGTTGAAATCCTTGCTGAAGTACCAAACTTAAACTGATAGGTGTGCAGTCTCTGAGTATCAGTGACAGAGGCTCTATTCAAAATGCTTCTTTTTGGCATAAAAGAGGAACTTGCATCAGGGGAACTCTGAGAGCTATTGGTTCATCCCCAGTAAAAGTCCTTGAACCCTTCTTTATGGTAGAAGAACATACATTGTATTTGCCTTTCGTGGTAAATGCAGTGGTGTAGATGCAGCCAAGCATTAAGAAAGGTAAAAGCTGGATTGGAGGAAACAGACCTATGTAGGGATTTACCTCCTCGGTTACCAAAATATTAAACTGTAGCAGTTTTTATAGTTTTTCATGAAGAGCACCAGAATATTGCAATGCTCAGTATCTGTCTTTAATCAGCTGGGTATGAACATGTGTATTCTGAGAGTGTAAGTTGGTTTTTGGGTTTTTTTAATTTCCTTTTGCCTCCTTGGGTAATGACAATACTACTGGATTCTACTTAATTATTCCTCTTTTCATTTTTTTGTGTATCACTGTTTTTTGTCTACATGAGCAAGCTGCTTTTATAGATGTTGCTTTGAATTAGCAAACTTTTTTCAGTATGATAATCTACCATTTTAGAAATTAAGCAAATCCACTTTTTTAACATCAGTTTGAATTTCAGACATTATTTCATAGGGAGTTTTAGGGAGTTGCCAGTCTTGCTTTGAAGAAAAGCAGATTATGCAACTTTGACATTTTCAGTTTTATTGCCAGCTACAACTCCAACCCTCCTACCAGTTGACCAGTCTTGCTGCCCTATCAAGACTTCTAGTTTTTTCTTTTACTTTGTATAATTTAGAAACATGTTTCCAAAAGGATATGGTTATGTTTCTTATACCATTAATTGCATCCTCTCTTTTGTAAAAAGGAAGAACCTAATTTGCAAAAAAAAAAAAAATTACACCAAATACCTCTTCTTTTTTTTTTTTTTTTTTCATACAAGTCAGGGATTGACTGTATTTATATCATCTCACTGTTTCCGAAACACCCATTGCAGTGACTCATACATAATCCCCTAAGGAGTGAAAAGAACACTTAAAAAATGAAGAAGCATGCACTGAACTGGAGCTGGAAAAGCTGACAGGAAATCCTAGATTTAGCCCTATAGAAAAAAATAATGATCTGTGGAATAAACATTTTTCTGTATTACTGCATGTAAACAGCTTACTATGTGTCCTTTATAAAGATGTAATGAGATCTTGTTGTTGTTGTTGTTGTTTGTCTTCAGATGTGAGAGAACTCACAGACTGTTGCTTCGCTTTCCTCTTTTTTGGAAAACCCAGCAGTGCAGTGTCGTGCTCACTTCTTCCGAGCCCTCCCTTCACCTTGTTGTCATTGATTTGGACTCTTCCAAATTTTTTCAATTAATTTGAAGACTTATCTTGATTTTCCACTTAAGAAAGATTGTTATGGTGGTTTTGGTTTTTTAATTATTTTTTTTTAAATATGCCTTTCGGTTTGACTGTCATTGTTGTATGAATCTTTCAGAAGTTTGATGCTACATTTTTAGCCAAGCCAAAATTTTAATCAGTGAGCAATACTGATTAAAATTATTTAAATTGTTTTGATATGTCATTAAATAATTTTTTTTAAAAAATGAGGAAAGTCATAATTCATAAAAGAGGAGAGATGCCAGAAGTTCCTAAATAAGGCATTGTGACTTATGTGGTAACCAAAATAGTTCTGTGATTTGTGGTTTGACTCTGCTTTTTTTTCCAGACAGTATTTGGAAAAACTTTGTCTCAGTTATCTCTGCAGAAGTGAATAACCTCCAGGAGCTGTGAACTGCCGCACGTGCTTAAAGGCTGTTAGTTCCCTTTTTTTTTTTTTTTTTTTTTTTTTTTTTTAATGCTGAGACAGACTTACCTTTCTTCATAGCATCCCATGTGATCCTGCATTTTAGATTTGTGACCAAGGTGGGGAGGGAGGAGTGAGCAGCTGTGTGGTGCTGAGCTGCCTGCAGGGGTTAACCCACAACAAATGCCTTCCATCATTTTTGTCCTAGGTACATAGAAATTGGAGGAAAGAGGTGAATGAGTGTGTTTGTGTATCCTTTTCTTATTCTATGCAATATTTTCCAAGGCCTGCAAAAATGGAATATATTTAGTACCTGGAAGGGAAGAGCAAATAAATGCATTGTAATACAAATTGTGCATAACAGTTATAATGAGGCTAAATGTAATAGTCATAGTTCTGACTTCAGCAAAATAAATTACTTTGAGAAGTGTTATGGTTCAGTCAGAATGGGCTAAGTGGACGCTCATAACTGTTTTATAGGTGGTGGAAGTGGAATGAAAGGATGTTTAATTTCACACTGACCCGGGGTATAAGAAATTCCTGCCTGACTGAGATTAGTGATCCAGGATTGTGTCTGAGAGTGACACCAGGACACGCATGAAAACCTGGCTTCTTCCTATGCTCCCTTCCCTTTGGACTCTTTACCAGCATCCACAGCTGTTGAATTAAGAGGTTTTAGAAGGTACCTCCCTGTCCAGTTTTATAGTCCATTTATGGACCTGTCATCCATCACGTTGTCTCATCCCTTGTTCAGCTGTTGGTACCGTCTCTCTCCACAGCCTCCTGTGCAGCATACTCCAGAAGATCACTGTGCAAAGAACATTTTTTTTTGTTGTTGTTGATCTCCTATCAATTTTGTCAAATGCCTCCAGTTCTTGTACTTGGGGTAAACAATGGTTTTCCATTCAATTTATCCATTGCCTTCATGATTTTCTAAACTTCAGTTGTATAACCCTCAGCCATCACATCTCCAAACTGCAGAGTCTTAAGATGAAAGGCCAGCCTTTCTGGTCTTTCATCTTAAGGCACCTATACACCTCCTCCTTTGTTCTGGTTGCCCTACTCTGTACCTTCTCTAAGTCCTTTTGAGATGCAGAGACCAGAAGTAAATATTACTGAAGACATGAATGCCTCAAAATTTTATGCAGTCAAAATGACACACTCTTTAAGCATCCTTCCTGATGATGCCCACCATTTTGTTGGCTTTTATAGCTGCCTCCGCACTTGGAGCAGGAATTAGATGCAAGTTGGTAAGAGCTGAGTGCTCAGCAGTGTTCTGACAGTTGAGTGGCAAAGCCTTCCTTTTGATTTCTAGGGTAAGTGTGAGATGATGCTCTCTTCAAAAGTCCTCTCAGGGCTTTATTTAAATCCATAGCAGCCTTCTACCTTCTTGGAAAATGTGCCTTTTCAAGCGCTCTTATCTTTCCCTTTCTGACGCTGGCTTTTGAGTTCCTCAAAAAACAGCGATGGAAGAACAAAATAATGTAACACTTCCGCATTTTGTACGCCTTCCCTGTTTAAGGTAGACCAAGCAGAGAGGTCAGAAGATTTCAGGAATAAACTATATTGGAGGCCAGTCTGACTCCCGTTGTTACTGTGTTAACCTAGGCATATTTTATACTGGATTTTTTTAACTTCTGAAGTTTTATTATGCAGAATGATAACGTGAGGATAATACTGTAACGTAGTAGTAAGTGAGAGCGAGCTTAGGCACCAAGCAAAAGCATGTAGTTTGTTTCCTGACACATGGCGTTAACCAGCCTGCGCCTGGAGCACCGTGTGTAATTGCTGCTCCGCCACTGCCCAGCACGAGAGATGTTGGCAGGTGGAGAGGACCTACCAAAGACCTGCTAAGGAGCTTAGAGGGCTGCAGCGTGTGACACAGCCATGCAATGAGTAGGGGAGCTCGACTTGATTTGGCCGGAGAAAAGTCTCATGGGGAATCTCATTGCACCTTTTTACCTTCAAAAGTGAGGTTACAGAGAAAATAGAAATAAAATCTTCTCAGGGTTGCACACTGAAAGAACAAGAGGCAATCCTCACAAGATGCAACATGAGAAACTTCTGCTGAGGTATGAGGAAAAATACCTTCACTGAGACTGGTCAAGCAACTGGAACAGGTTGTCCTGAGAAACTGGAGTTTTTGAGGGTGTGACTGGATGAGCTTCTGAGAAACCTGATCCTAACTATGAAGCTGTCCGCGCCTCCAGCAGGTTTGAATAGGTGACATCCTTCTGATCTCAATTTTCTGTTTGATTCTCTATTTATAGTGATACGTTGCTAAAACGTGTGCATTGTTCTCTGCAGATTTCAGTGTGATCTAACATCTGTCCTGTTTACAAACAGATAGTTTTAGCAGGAAATCTGAACTTTCAGCAATGTTTCCCTGTTGTCCTCTTGGACAGTAGTATCGGAAAAAGCAGTGACTGTGTGTTTTGGGGAGCGTTCATGGGTGGGGCTGTTGTACTCTGGAGACTTCACACTCAGACGCTTCAGAGCCTTTCTGTCCGGTTTCTTCCAAAGTCACCCGCCCTTGTACGAACTCCATCAACCTCAGTGATCACAGAAAATGCCAAGTGGTTTTTGAAATCCCAGCCTTTCTTCTCAGTGAGAACTTAAAATCTCTTGGGGGGTGGGGAGTGCTGTAAAATGGTAAAGTAGTTTTAAACAAGGATGCAGATGTCAATGCCTGCGGCAGCTCGCTTCAACCCCAGCACCACTTCCCCAGGCAGGTCTGTCTGTGTAGGCGTGCAGCAGATCAGATCAGGGCTGCATCCTGGTTTTGCCTGCTGTCCCCGCTGCCTTCAGCCTAGCTCCCAGCTCTGGAAGCAGCGCTGCTGTTGCAGCAGAGGGAGACGTGCTTGGTGGGAGCAAGTCGGGGTGGGGGGAGAAGGGTAGGGATTGGATGTGGCTTGAGGCTGCCGCCAATGTGCGTCCCAGGAGCACGTTGAGGCTTTATGTGGCAACCACTGAAACCCTGTAGAAGTCTCAGCAGCCGGAACAGAAACACCCTGTCCAAGAGTGGCCCCAGGGACGCTGTGCTCCGCATTGTAGCGTTGTCTGCCTCCGTACCACCCTCTCCTCCCTAAAATGCTCTGTTGGTCCTCCCCGCGTGTGGCTGTGGTGTGCAGCCTCAACTGTGTTCAAGTTAACTTGTCCTGTGTGGGTGTTTAGTCTTTGGGAATGCTTTGGGCATTGCTCCATTTCTAGGACCTACTCACCAAGGTAAGTGTGGGCACCAGCTGGTGATGTTCTACAGCAGCCCGATGCTTTAGTAAAAAGTGTTCGACCCCTCAATAGAGACTTCTCCCTTCTTGCTCAACATATATTTAGTACCATGTCTCAGTGCATTAATGTACTGGATCTAAATAAATAAAGGGTCATGAATTTATATATGATCTGCTGTTTCTCTGTGTGTGTATATAGGATGACAAGGAAGCCAACAGACCCATGCCAAACAAAGGAGACCATGGACTAGGAAACGAGAAGTTCAAACCTGTGGTACCTTGGCCTCATGTTGAAGGTGTGGAAGTAGACTTGGAATCCATTCGAAGGAAAAATAAGGCCAAAAATGAACTAAATCATCATGGTGGTGGTGATAAACAGCAAAACATCATCCAGAGGCAGTATCTCACATTTAAGCCTCAGACATTTGTGTACCGAGATCCTGTTTTACGACCTGGAGTCCTTGGTAATTTTGAACCCAAAGAGCCTGAGCCTCATGGAGTTGTTGGTGGCCCTGGAGAGGAAGCGAAGCCATATGTTTTAGGACCGGATTACAAAGAATCCATTCAAGCCAGCATTAAAGAGTTTGGGTTTAATATGGTGGCAAGTGATATGATCTCACTAGATCGGAGCGTTAATGACTTGCGTCAAGAAGAGTAAGCAAACTTTTTGTTTTCTTTTAGTTCTGTTTTGATGGGATTTAATTATTTTCTTTCCATATATCCTGACTGATGCTTAAAATAATATTAATTAGGCCACATACTTAAGGCTTCGTGTCCTGACAGACAAGAGTGCTGTACTAAACCAAATGTTTCCATATATTGTTCTTAATGCTGTTGCAATGATTCCTTTCATGAATATTTAATCTATATTGATTTATCTCTGAAGTCATCTGTTTCAGTGTCTAATTGCGTGTATTTGCATCTTCCAGGTCCAACCACAGTCTTCATTGTTATATCTTATTTTCTTAATGCATAACTTCTTAAGATTTGTTTTTAAGAAAGAATGATTTTCTTTATCACTTCCTGCAGAAATTCCTATACTAGTTTTATTCAGTTTTAGTTTCACCCTGGTGCTTTAAAAATTAAAAATGAATAGAACAGAAACTAAGAAATATTGTTCCCTTTAACTGCTTAATTTATGTACATTAACAGAAGTATAGATCTGCCATAGTGGTGTTTGGAGCTGACGGAAGAGTAGTCTTCTAACAGTTTCTTACCACATTTGTCATAAAGAAGGAAGCAATCTTAGAAAAAAAAAAAAACATTCTTATTTGCTGGGAGGGTGTCCACTTTGGTGTGGTGAAATTCTGGGAAGTTAGTAACATTTGCTCAATGATTACTAATGGCTTTACAGAGTCTCTTCGGATCTTTGGTATATGCTGTAGCCAAATTTGCTCTCAGGATAACCTGCATTGGATATAATTTTCCTTGTTAAATATCAGCTAAGGACAGATCTCTGAGCCAACTGATTGATGATTGGATTTTTTGATTTGGAGTTTTGTTTTGTTGTTTTTGCATTTGGAGGAGAGAGGATATGAAATGAGGTACTTGCCTGTTCTCACTTCCCCCTCATCCGTAGCAATGGAGCTGCGCCCATGGCAGGACTGGGTGCCAACCTCTGGGTTGTACGTTCCCAGCTGTGGCAGCTGATCTGTTTGGCTGGTCAGCGGCCAGTTACGGAGCCCTGCTGTGGCCTTCCGTCCATTTTGTGGGGTAGGACAGAACTGCCCAGCACTGAGTCTGACCCATGCCTGTGCATGTATTGGCTGCTTGAATTTGCTACCTGGTGTGTACCTACTGAAAGCAAATGAAGTGCTCAGAGTACAGCGTTTCCCTTCCTTCGTGCCGGGTTCCTCCAGTGACTTACTACAGGTTTCCACTTGCTGGCAGCGAGAGGAGAGGACCGTGCCTGTCCGCCGCGGGTGGCGAGGAAGCGTTGGCTGTGCTGGGGTTCACTTCAGGTTTCTTTCTTCGCTGCAGTCAGCAGTTGGGCCTCTGTGCTAAAGAGATTTTTCTGAAGGGGAAGAAATGATCTGGGTAACCTGTGTAGGTCAGCGTTGTCTTTTAGGAGGTTATTCCTTAGACACTGCTGCTTCTGCTGAGGCATTTGCAGCCACTGGGGCCCCTTTTGTAGGAGGCAACAGGACTAAGGAAGCTCGCAGAGAAAAACCATTTCCCCATGGGATGTTGTGATTAACTGAGCAGAGGGGAGCTGATGCCAGCAGTTCACATTAGCAGAGCTCGCTTTGGCCCTGCCTTGCCTAGAAGGGGGGGGAAGGAGGCAAAAGCACGCTGCCCTCCTCGTTCTCCGCTCCACAAGCTCAGCAAAGCAGAAATGGCAGCGTGTCGCATGCAGGTGGGACCAGGCTGCCTCTGCCCAGGCTGGTAGCCGTGTCTTTGGCAGCAGAGCTCAAGTACATCCCCCCCCGCCCCCTTTTTCCCCAAGGTGGAGGACATCAGAGAGCACACATATCTGCCAAATAGTTCCACACCTATAGCTTCCTGAAGTATTTTTGGCATAATCTTGGAGTTTGTCTTTACTTCTGTTCTGAAGGAAAGTAATAAATAGAAATTCCTGAAGAAGAATTAAATACTTCTCATACTTTGAAGAGTAGGAGGGACAGCCATGTGACCGATAAGAGCAGAAAAGATGAATTTTAGAAAGAGTTGTCTTCCGAGCACGCTTGCAGATAAGTCTTCCATGGACATCAAAGCCAGCGGCTCAAATCAAAGTTAGGTTTTATTATTTAATGTTCTAAGCAAACAAAACAGCATGAAAAACAATACGAACAGAAGGCATCTTTCAGACAATTCTATAACAAATATTTTATGTATTGAATACACGGGATGCTTGCAATTGCCCTAAATAGGTTAAAGGCTTCTAGCTTCCTTATGTCTCCTGTGAATGGCAGAAGAAGAGGGGAAGCAATGTAAGATTGGCTGATATTGCTATATGCTTTCAGGTATCAACATATACTCTTTGCTGCTCATCCCCCGATACTGGCAAGAAATGCAGCAAAAGGTAGCGGATTGCCTGTTGGATGCACCATTTATTTTCCTCCCACTGATGTGTTTAAAAAGCCCAGAAGCCATTCTGGTTGATAAAGCTGGTCAACATTGAGTTTCATCCTACTGAAGAGCAGTATAATCATCTTTTTTTGGTTAATGGTATCTTGGCATTGCTAATTGAGGAAGATCTTTCAGGCGGAGACCAGGTTATTTGTTCATAGACATTCAAATCCAGGTAGACCTCACTTCAGCCTTCTCTTTCTTCTAAGCATCAAAATTTTTAAGCGTCACCCTAAGCAGTCAGGTCAGTTCAGTGAAGTATGCCAAATGCGTTCCCAGGCAGTGCTAGCGGGAATGAAGTAGTGCTGCAAGGACTGTCTGTCTCTCTCGGCTCAAAAGGCATGTAGCCTTAGGGCTTGTCCCTGCTGGAGAGGGAAGAAATGCCAATAAAGAGGGATTCAATCCTGCTATGTTTAGATTTGACTTTGGGGTGGGACGTTGCCAAGATGATTTGCCAGCTGCCTTTATTGATTCCGTAGGAACTTTGCTGGTGATTCTGGCGGTCTCGGCTACTGTAAAAAGCCTTAACTCTTGCTGTGCCCTGTAGAGGGGAATAATGTTGGATGGCGCGTGGAAGTTGTTTGTCAGGTACATCAAAACATTTCCGTTTTGCCGGTTCTGCGTGCTTTTGCCTTATAGATTTTAACCAATCTGTTTCGAGGTTGAAGCCAAGTACTTCTGTTGGCATACAGCAAGTCATAGGTTTGGTTAAACAAAATAAAGAACGTATGGGGATATGTAAAAGTTAGCGTACAAAATTTCAAAGATGGCATCATCTCACTGCAGCCTTTCAGCACTCTGCAGGAGGGCCAAGGAAGCCTTAAACTGGGTTCAGGTGGAGCAGTACCTGTTTTCCACCTTAATTCTAGTTGCAGAGAAGTAGAGCAGGCTTAGCAGGCCCTGTCCAAAGCCTCTGTACAGTTGCTGGAAGAAAACTTTTTCTTAAAACTTGGTGATTCTACCATTTTTTTTATTTTTTTTAATTTATTATTATTATTATCCTGATAGGTGGCAGCCTTTTACTTTTAAGAGCAGTTATTTATGTTGAATTTTACACATTGTTCCTGCCTCCTAGCAGACTTGTGATAAAACTAATGTTAGCTTTAGGGAAGAAGGATATTAATTTGATTGCTCCCTGGATTTTTTATTTGGTTTTTTTTTTTAGTGATCAGGAGTCTGCACAGAGGTAGAGCTGAAGTAAAAATAGAGTGATAATGTTTCTGGATGATCTTGGATTCAAGATAAACATCCCATGCTAGGGAAATAAAAAATGGACCTAAGTTTGAGGATGAATGCTGTCAGGTAACAAGTTGTGTCCTCTCAAAAAAAAAAAAAAATCATAACTGAAGAGAATTGCTGCTAGGGAGAACAAGAACCGAGTTGTTTTTCCAGCATAATGAGCCACTTGTCCAAGGTATTTTAAAATACAATTAAATTTAAAACATATGGCTATACTGGGTCTAACCAGAGATCATTTTTTCTTGACAATCTTGTCTCTAGCTCTGACCAGTAACATATGCATGGGAGAAAACATGTAAGAATGGACTAAGTTTCATTCCTGGCAACCAGTGGGCTGGGACACTTGAGCCAAAAATTGCAACAGGATTGTCATGCTTCATAGACCTTTTTCTGTGCTCAGACTTGTCTTTTAAATGCATTTATACTCTTGGAATTAATGACATTCTGAGTCAGTGACTTTTTCCAGGCTGAAGAACATGGAGTTTGTTTAACCTCTTGTCCCGGATGCTGTCATGTACCTCTGTTACTCTGCCACCCTGTGATACGGGAATATTGGAGATATCTGCGTCAAGCTACTATAGAGATGTTTCATATTCCTTCCCTATTGTTACTACTATTCTATTTGCCCTTTCATTAACTCTGAGCTAAAATGCTCAAAGAGCTATCCACGTTTGACTCAGATTTTTTTTTTTTTTTTTTGAGTGGTAATGCCAAGTTTAGGTTCTATCACTTAGTATATGCACTAAGAGTGGTCTAACACTCCATATACATTCATTTGCGTTTGCAATGAGCTCTCCTGCCAGCTCATTTCCTCGGTAGTGTCCTTGAATTATTCTGCAGCTGTTTATAGTCATTTTAACTGCAACTACCAATAACTTTTTTTATTGTTCAGTAATGACCTGGAAGAGGAGGTGGACAGCTTGGCTCCCAGCACAGACACTTATGCTGCTACAAGTCACAAACTCGCTTAAAAAATTGGAATGAGTAGACAGTTTTTACACGTTAGCAGTTAGTAATCTAACAGATCTTCCATCTTAACCCTGCCATACTTTGATGAAGAACTTTGCTTGTAAAGAAAGCAAAGAACCTCATTAAAGGCTTTGGAAATTCAATAACTCTATTAATAGGCTCACCCCTGTCCACGTAGTTTTTGATTTCTTCAAAAGATAGTAGTATGTTTCTGCGGCATGGCTTTCTTCCACAAAAGCTGTGTCTATGGTTTACTAATTTTGTTATTTATTACTAGCTTCTTTTCAACACAGAAGTCAGACTTAGTGGTCTGCAATTCTTTAGCTCCCCAAGGCCCTTTTATAAAAATTGGTGTCATGTTTTCCTCTTTCTCTTTGTTTGATAATAAGGCTGGTGTCAGCAATAGTTATGCAACACAATAGTTTGTCAATTTATGTTGCATTCTTTTGGAAAAACTGGGTTTATATAAAAAAAAAATAAATGAAAAAAGCAATTGGGCTTTTCATGGCAGAAAAGTCCAGTGGAAGCTATCATGCAGATATGTGTTATCTCTGAATTAAAGTCCCTCAGCTTTAGGTAGCTGAAGATAGGAGCATATAGTGGGAAGTATCACTGTGTGCTTGCCCTGGTTTTGTTCTCTTCCCTGGGTATGTGGCGTTGGGTCACTGCTAAGAGTTCAATGGAAATACTTTATCTAGCTTCCCTGCTTCTGAAGCGGTCTCCGTTCATTTTGATCATCTATCAGCCCAACAGACTTTCTGGCAAGCATCCTACTTGTGGTGTTTGAAAAAAATATTTCAATAGCAGCTTTTGTACTTCAGTAAGCTATTTCTCAAACTTTTTTTTTAAATCTATCTTCTTATTTACATTCAGTTTGCCTGAATTAGTGCTCATTTCTGTTTTCCTTGTTTGGACACCACCCTGTGCATTTAAAGAATGTCTGTCTTACTGCTAACAGCATCTGTGTTTTAATCATGGTGGCTTTCCCTAGTTCCTCTCTAAGCTTTTTCTATGATTAATGATAAACACTCTCAGCTTCTAATATGATGTCTTTGAAAAAGCTCCGTGCTACCTGAAAGCATTTTACCCTTAATTTATCTTTTCAGCAAGCCTGCTCAGTTCTTTACAGTTCACCTTTTCAAAAGGAGGTGTGCCTGGGTGTTACTGGGATACTTGAGTGCATTGTGGCTACAATCAGAGCGTGGCTCCTACGCAGGTATGTCTTCAGCTGAGCTCTGCATCGCACCAAGGACTCAAAATGTGCTGCTTTTCTAGTGCTGCCCAAAACGGCAGTCTCTGGAGCACAGTTTATATTTACTGTGTCCCCGGAGGTGGTGGAAGTCTCCTTCATGTGTCTTCTGTCCTCTCAGGTGCTCAGATTCCTCCATACACATAGCAGGTGCTGTCTCAGTCCTGCTTGGGCAACCGGTACTTCTGCGTGGTTGTGTCAATGGCATCCCCTTGTCTTCATGTTAGAAGTTCCCTGGCACATTTAAGCTCTAGTAATCTGTTTCTGGTTTATTTTAGAGAAGGCAGTCCTTTCTGGATAAAGTTAATCATTTCCAAAATCTTCACCAGGTACTAATGAATTCAAAACATGCTGCTGTACGCCATTTTTTCATCCAGGCACTGAAGCTCTGCACTCTTTTTTTTTTTTTTTTTTTTTTTTTTGCCATTGCCTGGAAACTTGGTAAATTTAGCTATTTTCTCCCTGTTTCCATCTGGAAAAAATAAAGAAATTGTCCATGTCTGGTTGGCCCCATGACTGAGGGTAAGAGATGCTGAATGAGTCCTTGGGCCAGGCCTCTGTTGTGCTGCTTCCAATCTGTTTTGCTACTTTCCATGGCATAGCTAAAGATAAGCATGGCAAAGCAGGCACAGTGCTGGCCAAAGGGGCTGTGGCATTTGGAGCTGTGGGTGCCTAACTGAACAGACCTGCTGCAAAATTAGTCCTCCAATTCAATAGGTTTAAAATAGAGACCTAAGTGAAGTCATTATCACTCTTAGAAGTCCAATTACATGAAGTCTGTGGTTAATTGCCATGTCAAATCAATGAAAGAATGTTCTTTCTTATGTTCTCATGGAAGACAATAGTTCTGCTGCATGACTATCTAAGCAGAAAGTGTTGTATAATAATCTCAGTATGTTTAAAAAATATTAATACAAATCCCAGTGTTAAATGTTGCAATTGTGTGTTGGCCACCTCCTGACGAGGCAGAATCAAACTGCATTTTGCTTTTTAGGTCATTATCCTAAATGGATCCTTGCGGGACGTAGCCTTACGGTTTTTATTCCCAGTGGCTGTTGTTAATAGCTGGTTTGTTGGGGGAGAAGATATTAATTCAGAGTTGGAAGCTTTTTCACGGTCAGGATGATGGATGTGCCCTTGGTAAAACAACGTTTGCTATTCCCAGTCACCTTCTCCTTCATGCACTTGGAAATGGCTTCCAGCAGCATATGTTCTGTCATCTTTCCAGGAGCTGAGATTAGGCTGGCTGGCCATAATTCCCTGGATCCTCTTTCTTGAAGGTGGGCATGGTATTTGTCTTTGCCAGTCCTCAGGAACCACTGTCAAGCACCCGGAGCTTGTAAAAATGGTAGAGTGTGACCTCACAATGACATCACAAGCTCCCTCAGCGCCCTCTGGTGTGGCCCATCCAGTCCCATGGACTTGTGCTGTGTTTATCCCATTTGCTGTGATATGTCCAGTGAAGTGGTCCCTGACCCACCCTTTCTCTATGGTGGATATTCCTTCATTTCTGCAGACTTTGCCACTAGATGCAGGGACTTGGGAGGTGTGAGAGCAAACCTTGCAAGTAAAGACTGAGGGAAATCAGTCAGGTGTTGAGGGTCTCAGTCTTTTCTGTGTCCTTTGACACTAAGTTGCATCTCATTCAGCAGTAAACCCATGTTTTGTGTTTCTTCCTTTGCGTACAAGCCCTTCCCTTTGCATATAAGCCCTTCTTGTTGCCCTTCCCATCTCAGGGTTTTCAGCTCCGCTGGATCTTTTCCTTTAATTCTCTCTGCATGTGCTCAGGCAATATTTCTGTGCTCCTTCTAGGTAGCCAGTCCATGCATCTACCTTCCCTAGTTCTCCTCTTTGCATTGGAGCTCCATCAGGAGTTCTTGGTGCAGCCAGGTGGGCTTTCTGCCATGCCTGTTTGGCATGGGAATGGGCCGTTCTGGTTTTTTGGGAGGTTGTCCTCAAAGAAGCCATTCCTGGGCCCTTTTTGGCAAAGCTGTAACACCTAAAATCATGAACTTCTTATGGCAGATGTTAGGAAACATTGAAATAATGATTTCTGTGTGAAAGAGTCAATAAGAGAGAGAAAGGTGCCTGATGGACAAAACCACTGATGACTGTGGGTGCGGAGCTCGGAGCAGAGACTGTGTGGTGTATGGCTCGTTTCAAGAGCTGCACCTGGTTACACAAGACCAAAGCAGGTGAGCTGTTCCAAAGAATCTGTATTCAGTATTTCTAAAAAATACGTATCTACAATGCATTAGTTGCAGAAGTCTCTTTGTAGTGTTTTTGAGATAAAAGGAACTAAGAAGCAGTGCAGGTTTTCCGTGATGAAGTTCACTTTCACAGTAGAATACTCCAATCCACATCTGCCATTTCCATTGATATATTTTGCTGGGCTTGGGTCATGCTTATTGCACTTTCGGTTGAAATTTAAGTCAAGAAGCATTCTCTTAAAGTTTATTCTAAGTGATGCTCTGTAAAACTCCCATCTGTCCTATTAACTAACTTAGAATACTGTAGAGCCCTTAAGCCAAGGATGTTCATACTGTTGATCAGATTTCATGCCAGGGTAATTAACTGTGTTGGCTATAAGAAAGGATCAGTGCTCAACATGCTTTGCTCAGGCTTGATACGCTGTTGTTATCCAACCCATGGAAGACTTGCTTACAAATTATTCTTAGTGACCCAGAGGGTTTTAATCTTATGATTCTATTTAAGCTGGATTTTTTTTGACAGCTTCTTTTGACAAACATTGCAGGAATTTTATCCTGAGTAGTTTGACTGGAAGAGGAAGCGTCATGACTCTCTGTGAATGTTTATGGCATGAGACAAATTATTATCTTACTGGATTTTTTTTTCAATATAGATAACTGCTGTCTGCTCACCAGCGTGAGCCAGAATTTCAGCTCCATCACCCACACACATCTGTCAGTTTGATCATGGCAAAATAAATATTTTTAAAGTGTTTTTTCCTTCCGTGGATTATCCAGTTTGACTTTTCCTTTTTAATGATGTCATTGCTGTTTCTGGGCATGCCCCCTGGACCATACAAATTTGTACTTGAATAACTGGATCTGTTGCCGTGGCTCACCTTTTTACTTGAAACAGCAACTGGCAATACGCTTTTGTTGAAAAGCGAAAAAAAGTAACTCTTCCTTGCTTGAGTACAATGCTCCTTGTGTACAGAAATGTATTTTTGGACAACTGTTTTTGCAGCTCATAATATTTTATAAAACAAATGAAAAGGGAGTGACAGTTGGCTTGTTTTTAAAAATCGTACATGTAGTTTTGAAAGGCGTTGGGTTTATTTTTTTATTATTTTTAGTACAAGCAGAGGAGAGAATTCTTGCCAAAAATAAAGACTTCTGACTTTACTTAAGAATATGCACATGCAGAGCTGCGTGTTAATAAAGCAGAGCTGTTAGTAAAGATGTTTTTCCTATCATAGTTTGATGGTGACCGCTTGGGCCCTTTGGTTGGTCCAAGTGCTATCAAAAATATCAAACTGAATAGAAATTTTTTGGTGCTGGACATGGGTCGAAAAAATACTGAAATCTTAAGTTGTAAACTTAATATGAAATAAGGCAGATGAATCTTGGCTGTTCATTAGAAATGGATAGTCTTTTTACTCTGGGTAAATAACATGAATTTATTATGTTCTCTCACAGTAAATAGTTAGTTGTCCAGTCAATCTTGTTGTAGCTAAGGAGGTTGAATAGAAAAGCTCTGGAGTGGAGCCTGCTTTCTTCAGGAATGTGATTAGTTCCTTAATTACAGCACTGTGCAAATTATATATTTGATACTGTTATACGAAAAAAGATGTCAGTAATTACGGTTGGTATCTGTGTCGTTGGAAATGGAGCATTAGAGACTTGGTTTCATTTCACTTGGTACCTTGGGAAAATCTTTTATTCAAGTGCCTCATAGTACACTGGAACTGTTCTGTAACCAAGAAAACTAATTTTATAGTATGCGCATAAATCTTTGTGTGTGCCTCAGTGAGAGCTGGGCTCGGGAATCAGGTGAATTATAGTGGTCACACTAAATCAGGAAGGCTGCTTTCCATTGCAGGTTATCAGCTGCCTTACTACTGGCAAGACTCCTGGAGGAAAAAAAAGCGTTTAAAATGTAATTAGCCATGTATTGTTAGAGCATCTCCTTGTGGTCAGGAAAGATTTGAATTTCAGACATTGGCCTTAGAGCAGAACCAAGCATTTTCTGTTAACTTTTCAGGTCCCAGTAGTGAAAACTCCAGTGAAGATGGATTCTGTGTCCCTTTGGTGTTGGCTGCTAGCATTTCAAATTTTAAGTTTCAACAGAGAAACAGTTCACCCAAAGAGTATAGAGAAGTTGACAGAGGGACTGGGTGTGTTACCTGTAGTTGGGTTTACTTATCTGTGCGTGTGTGCACACCGGAAGAGAGAAGACTGAGCTCTGAACAGGACCTCTTACTCAACAAAAATGTATAGCACAGCGTCTGGAGTATATTTAAATTCTGCCTTAAACCTTGACTTCGGAGGAGGGGGCAGAGGAGAGTCTGAGAGGTTTCCTGCAGCTGCTTGTGTAGCCTTCCAGGTGCTGTCTTGCGTCGTAGAAATTTTGGGGCAAACGGAGGAAGCATTCTGTCAAATGAGTTATAATCAGAATGTGAAACTAAAAAATTAAATGAACTTCTTATGCTCTGTCTTGTTCCCATTAACCAGAACTTACTGTGGTAGAGCATTTAAATAACCTTGCAGGATATAGTTCAGTCCAGCTGAGCGTGGGTGGGAACTTCAGGGTTTAATATTTGATGAGCAAGGCATGGTGGAAATAAAGTATTTCTGTGGGACTGAGCCCACTGCCCCAAGCTTCTTTCTAGCCTTTTGTTTATTATGTTAGGTAAAACCTGTCAATGTTTGATAAAGCCAAAATTATGCACAGCCTGGAGTCTTTTGAGCAGTATGCAAGCAGATGCTTCAAGCCTAAACTTCCTAAATTAGTGCCCACCTCAATGGAGAAGTGACGAGAACTGCCATATGCAGCGACCTGTGGCTTCTTGCCAGTGTTTTCTGGGGACGCAGCAGTAGGCGCTTCAGAGGGGCATCACAGCAAACCATTCTCGTGCAGCAGACCCACAGCAATTCTTGGATCACGCTGATGCCAAGTGATCCACTTGCTCCATCTCCTCCCTGCAGTAGTGCACGGTGTGGAAGAGATACAACCTGAGACACTACGCTGCTCAATACAAACACTGTTTGATACCAGAACAGGAAAGGAGGGGTTTGGCTCCATCTGTCTCTAAGGTGGCTTCCCCTTCCTGAAGCAGGGAATTTATTTTAGCTGCCTAGCTACCCCAGCTCTCCTGCCCTATGGTGTTCATTGCTTCAACTTTTTCAGTGTTGGGCAAGTGATACTATGGGCAAGAATCTTGTGATTAAAAAATGCAAAAATCTTACTCCTTTAGTATTCCTATTCGCCCTAATGTTGGGTCTCTGTACAAACCTTGCCCTGATTTTGGATCGTGGCACTTTTAGAGGTATCGCAGGAGAGGTAGCTTGTGCTTCCAGGGACACTAATGACAAAATTCAGTCACATAGACTTGCAGGCTACTCCAGGAGTGGAAGCAGACAAAGCTTGTAGCTATTGTAAAAATAGGAAGTGCTGTTTCAGCATAGGTTTAAGCTGGTAGGTAGTGTGTAGTAGAGGTTTTGCTGCTGTCTGCTGAAGGGAAAAACATACTCGGCTGAGCAAACTGTCCTTCTTGGGTTGTCCACTTTTCTTCCAGAACCTCTCTTTTGCAAGTTGACTAATTTAATATTAATGTTGATGATGCATAAAAATATCCTGTAAGGATTCATAGGTAAAAAATACAGTATTTATTAGATTTACTTAGTCATATCTTAACAAAATGCCCCGTTCCATAATCTGCATCTGTCTACTCTGGACTTGGGCAGCGATCCCGCTGGCTTGGAGGCAGTCAAGCAGCCGGTCTCAGCCAGGACCTTGGTGGTGTCACTGTACAGATGAGCAAACAGTTTGAAGGTGTTTTGTGAAAGAAACTCTCATCCGTCTTCTTAGAGGGTAGATGGAGTTTACTGCAGTACTCATAATAAATATGATTTAAAATAACAAGCAGCCTTGAATTCAGTATTAAAGTATGTAAACATCGTGCTGTCTGCTGAATGATTGTCTCCTTATAAGAACAGTGCTTACTAGAAAAGGAAGCGGCAAATGAAAACAGAGCTCCTAACTTATTTTTAGATTCTGCTAGAGCTAGAGCCCCTTAAAGAGTAAGAAAAATGCATGCACTATAAAGCAATTATCAGGAGGTGATAATTGATATCACTATGAATCTCATACCACTGTAAACGCTAAATAAAACTTATAATACAATTTAAAATTGTGAACAGTTTGATATTAATGGAGAAGAGAGATTCCATTTTTTAATGTCAATTACAATTTCAGGATAAATGCTAAATTGAGACCTTCAGCTTTGTAGTGATTCAGGGCTCCCAGCTTGGAGTAGCTGACTCGAGCTTCTTAGGAGTTGGCTGCTGAGCGGTTACAGGAATGCGATGGCAGCTGCCTGCTCGCTCGGAGAAATCTGTGCTGCTACATCTTAGTCTGAGCACACAAGTACAGTGCTTTAAAATCCAGAGAGGGGACTGATATGCCTGTGGTAAGCACAGGTGCTAGATAGTTGACCTAAGGAAGATAGTCTCAGGAAGGAGAGTCGGTTTTGGCCACGTTATCTTTTGCTTTTCTCTGGAGCTTAGGTGCCGGTCTGCAAGGGAAGTTAGGAATTCAGGATGACATGAGAAGTCCTTCTGCTGGCTCAAGACTGCAGATTGTCCTCTAAGTATCTATCAGAATGGAGCTCACTCTTAAATTGCTGTCGCAGCGCTCTCCTTGTTCACGTCTTGCATTTTTGCTTGCTGGCTGGAATACTCTTCCAGATGAAGCTGCCTCTAGCCTGGGCTTTTTTTTAGCCTGAGAAAATTTGAGCCTATATCTGCAGCTGCGGTGATTTCCAACAGGGAGGCTGTAGGCTCATCCAGTCCTTGGACCATGCACCCACCATCACTTCTGTGGGGCCAGGGGACATCAGTAAGAGCAAGCCAAAGAATAGAGTACAAAGCTGGAAGAGCAGAAATTTCCTCAAGCCAGGGAGTGCTCCACCCCAGATGTCCAGTTTCTTGTGCCCCATAAAAGGTCTCCTCTCCTGCTGTGGTGGGTGCGCAGCTTTGTGATGGAGGGACAGGGACGTTGTTGTGGCGCAGTCGCTGACAGTGCTGTTCCCTCCCCGGGGGTGGAGAGGCATTAGGACTCATTCATATCCTAAGTATGCAGGCTGATAGTCAGCAGATATGTTACTCATTCTGTTTCTCCATTAGATCACTACTGTTTCTTTCAAAAGGTTTCTTCTCACTCCAGTGATGAGTCAGTCTGTGGTTTTGCTCAGTACTACCAGTGCTGATTTGGGAACAAGGAAGTTTTTATTCATGGACTGATGTGAAGATGTAGCTTCTTTTCACCCACGAGTTCCCCGAGGAAGGGAAGGGAGCAGAGCTGCTCTTCCTCCGCAGCGCTGCCCAGGGACGGTGTTGCCAGCCCTTCGCAGATCTGTGCATGCCTGCTCCTTCTTGACCCATACAATAACTTTTTACAGGGGTCAGGAAAAGTGATGTGAGGTGTCTAGAGTCAAGACTAGCTTAAGGATGCTACTGTCCCATTCCTGCATTTCTGCTGCAATGTGCCATCCTCTCAGATCTACTGATAAGAATTCAAAATATTTGTGGATTTGTTTACTAATTTGGCTCACAGCGTATCACCAAAGCTGGCCTGCAGGCTACACCTGAAAGGGCACGGTGCTGCTGAGTGTGGGCAGGACAGAGCAGCCAGGGGATGAAGCTGGAGGTTGAGATGTATTTAAATCCTCTTTGTTGCAGACCCTTTTGTACTTTGAATCTGCCCGTGCTGGTTTTAAATAGCTCTCAGCTTTTGCCTGAATGCCCATATCTACTCGATCCTACTTTTAAAACTGAAGCATGAGTCTGGAAATTCAAGCTTTTTATATTCCTTTTCTGGTGCCTAAAACTTACAGGGAAACTAGTACTGTAAAATTCATCTTCAAACACAAGGAAAATGCATTTATGGTTTCTTGGTGTTTGGTTTGCCAACCACTGGATGTCAGTGCTGCTCCGCTGAAGAAAGGCTCTTCCCCACTTCCTTCCCTGTGGATGTGAAGGAAATGAGAGCAGAGGCTCCTGACTTTTGTCGCTCAAATACTTGAGCAACATTCGCGTTTCTTGGAAAAAAAATATTGCCACAGAGATTAAAATATTTATTAATTTCATGTATCTGAAACAACTACCATGTTTCAAACCTCCAATTCTCAATGCAAGGTGAGAGACATGATTGTGCATAGGAGTTACTGCAGTATGTTGGAGCTTATGGGCTTGATGAGTCAGGCTGTGGACTGTCCAATAAGTGAAATAAAGCCTCTGGAAAAAAACTAAAAGTATGATCTTATTAAAGGTATAAATGTAGTGCTTTTATGGCTTGCAAATGGAACATTTAGCAACACATGATTTTTCAAGTTTAAAAAGTAAAACGTGCTGACAGGCTTGAGGAGATTAAGTTGGATATGTAGCAAAAAGCCTGTCTAGACCTCTGGTTTTATGTTTTAAAAATGTATGAAATACAGATCAAAAAATGCTTATAAATTGCTCACAGATGTGTTGTTCAGTTCAGGCTTTTGTAATAGGTTTGGCTTTTAAAAATTATGTTCAGTTACTTACTGTCTTTCATTTTTGTGCTCTTCACCATTTTGTTCCCAAATATGACTTACCTACAGTACAGAAAGAGGGAGGAAAAAACCAAGCAAAAGATTTGGGTTTTTTGCAGTGTTTGCTTTGTTATTGAAGGCAATCTGAAGTGTCATGGCTGTCTTTAATCGGAGAGCAAAAAGTTTCCTGGCTAAACTTCTGAGGGTGGAGGTCAGCGGCACAGTGCAACCTGTATCAGCTATTGCGCTCTCCTTTGAGGCAAAAAGTACTATTATTTTCCACTACCTTTTATATAGAGCTCTTGAATGGCATTCAGCTGGCGTGCCGATTTTGAATGTGTAACTCCCCATTTTAACATAACTGTATCATCTAAATTAATCCAGGTAAATGTATGTGTAAAGCAACACAGTTCTGTTATTAGTCTGTCATTAAACACACAATGGAAAAAATCTTTCTTTTACACAGCCGGCTTAACACACCTAGGTAGCATATCCATTTTATCTCCGCAAATAGCTAAACAAGTTGTTGACAGCTTGAATGCTTGTGCTGCAAATGGAAGTATTGCGACCTGTAATCAGCTGAAGTCTTCTGAGAGGGATCTGAGGAAGGCAGGCATCAGTGGCCCGAACCGTGCCACGTTTTAAACAGTCAGCCTAGCACTTGCATATTGATCGTTTATAAATATGATGAGCTGCGGCTACTTTAGGCATAAAAACAATTGAGCTGGAGGATTTTAAACAGTAAACCGGCCATGTAGAGATCATGCTGTTTCAGAGGTTGCTTACAGCATGCCTGACTAAGAGACGAAATGCCTTATTAGAGCAGACTTATGTATAGACTGCTTTGATTCTGTAATTTTCTTTTCCCACAGGACCAAAATGAATAGTGTGTTCCTACCAATTTCTTCTTTTTTCTGGTGGGTGAGAAATATATATTGATACTGTTTCCTGACAATAAGTGAAATATGTCCTTCTTCACCAAAGAAATGCTCTATAAATACCTATATTACATAGATCTGTTATGTGAGCTCTTTCCATGTTTAACTTAATTTAGTTTCAGAAACTCTGGTAATTTCTGATGGTTAAGGTCATTTCTTTACCAACACAGGAACGTTTCTGTGCATTTAAGCTCTTTATTGTATGTAGAGAAATACAACTACGGAAGTCTGTGCAAGTTTGAAAGTTTTAATTTGTCAAGAATAATTTTTTAATACGTGATAGTTGTCTTTGAAAAGTCAGATTCTCTCTAGTAGAGACGTGACTTGCTGAAAGATGAAAGGAACTCTTTTGCCCATTGAGATCAAAAGTGCTATGTCTCTGGATTTGGTGACAGGAATTGTGTTATTACAGTTGGAAAAGGGGCTAGTGATCAGGTAGGGAAACGTTCAGGTAAGGAAGTACCTGGACTGGTTGAAATCGGGGAGACTGTGAACACTGTCATTTAGGGAAATAGGCATTGCAATTGCAAATGAAACACATTTTTGATAAATGTGATATTGGAAAGTGTGGAGTGAACTACTCATATTGCTTGTTTCTAAATCATCTGTAATACCTCAGGAAAAAAGACTTGAGTGAGGTCCACAGTGAAATTGAAATATAAAACATTTTAAATGGATACAGAAGTGCTTTTCATGGCATGCCAAGCTGGAACCCTGAATGGATTTGGTGACTTTTCTTTTTTTAGTGACATTTGTTATACCTGGAAGTTTAACCATGAATAATAAACAATAAAGATCACGTCTTGTCTGCCACGGGATTATGTTTTTCCCACAAGCAACTGTGCTTTTCTGAGAGTTTTTGCAAATGGAGATCGTTTTATGCAGAACAGCTGATGTGAGCATTTCACGTGCTGCTGCTGTACTTCTAGCAGGTTTACGTGCTATGTTTAAATCTATTTTATTTTGAAAGGGCAGAAGGTAATGACTTTTGATTGCCTTGCCACAGCAATGTGTGTAACTTTGCTATTTATGCAGATTCTGCATGTAGACTGTATAAAGCCGACAGAAACACTTCATAGACAGTCCTTCTACTGGGTAAACCTGATTTAAAGAGGCTTAGGAAAAAACAGCACTGTCTTACTGTGTGTTATGCAGTAGGTGAGCCAAACGCATGGTCCATCCTAAATCGTCGTATCTGATGGTCTGAAGATGACCCCTGTCTTGGCAGCCACTATTTGGGGCGTTTCTTCCAGTGTTCTCTACTGACCGCACAAGCTGCAAGGTGGTGGTGGCAGGGGTGTCTCATGGCAAGGTCCATGCAGTGCCATCCGCCTGCACAGGAGGAAGCATGTAGCTGTTGAGGCAGCAGTTGTTGTTCACTGGCTACATCCCATCTCAGGAGGAAAAAGGCTCGCTGACTGGAAGCAAGCTGCTGTTTGGGCCACATACCTCTGTGACGCACTTAAACTATATTGCCTTTTATATCCTGTTTAATCTGTAGGATAGCCATCAGTGAAGATTTCATTTGCAGAAAGATGTTGTTAAGCAGTTCTGTAAATCATAATGTGAAAGCTAATAAAATAAAATCTTTTTACAGATGCAAATACTGGCATTATGATGATAACCTGCTCACCTCCAGCGTTGTCATTGTCTTCCATAATGAAGGATGGTCCACCCTCATGAGGACAGTCCACAGTGTCATTAAGAGAACACCAAGGAAATACTTGGCAGAAATTGTGCTGATTGATGATTTTAGCAACAAAGGTTTGGAATATTTGGAATATTAACACATAACTTTTAGAAAAGGAAATTTGGTTTGTTTTTTTAAAATAGTTTTCTTTTGATTTATTACCTGCCATGGATTAAGTTGACTCTGCAAGGAGAGCAAGTTGCTTCTTCACAGTCCTTTCAGTTTTCAGTGAAGGGAAAGCTCTTTTCTGATCCAGTTTCATAAAGGCAGCAATCCTTTATGTATATTCACCTGTTTGAAATACAGGTTTTGTGGTGGGCTGTCTTCCACAGTTGTGGAGCTATATATAGTAGAAAGCTAGGATAACTAGTACCTCTCTTAGCCCTTGTGAAAACAAGTAGTTTTAAGAGTATCGAAGCAGTTTGAGTTAAGCCTGTTAGGAATAATTTCTTTCTTTATTCCATAAGGAATCCAGATTTTTTTTTTTTTATATATACACTATAATAAAAATGTATCTAAAGCTATTGAATTATTCTGATTCATTTTCACTATCTTTTTAATTTTTAACACCCTTTTTTTATTGAACATCATGTTGAGGTGGTTATTGTTTCTTACTGGGGGAAGAGGCTTTGAAGAATTTAAGTATGTTTTAATTTCTGCCTTTCTCTGAGTCCTGCATATCAGCGTTTTCAGAAGTCCAGATATTTTTCTCTTCCTTTATAATATACGTTGTGGTCTTGGTTTATAGTCATGATGTATATACTTATGTGTGATTCTTATATTTATAAACATACACTGACTTTTTTTCCTTTAATGGTGCTATCTTCAGTGTTAATGCAAATCAAGGCTGAATACAGAGAGGAACTGAAAGTGGTATGCTAGAGATAGAAGATGATTTATATAGAGGAAATCAGCCTGGTTTTAAACTTTAAACAAATTTCAAAACAGTGCACCAAAACTGCACATTCTGCAAGAGTTTATTGCTGCATAGTTCTTGAATAGAAGTTGACAGAGAAAAAGAGCAGACGCATAAATAAAAACATAACTTTGAGTGTGTGGGATGACAGTCTCTTCTAGACAATGATGATGATGGCTTTTAGGAGACCGGGCGAGTGTGAACTGGTCAGCGGCATAGGATACGTTCCCTTTACCCTCCTCTTTGTTTTTATAATAGCTGAATTGGGTAGTGGCATGGAAGACAGATGACTCTGTTCTGAAACTCTCCATTTTATCAAGTGATCTGGGCTTCTCCCAGTTCCAGCCTCGCGGGAGGAATTGGTTTTTTGCAGGTATACCCAGTGTAAATTTTAAAACCGAACTCATCACCTAGTCAGGGTTGCCTATTTTGAGTATAAATCACTATTAAAAATAATTATTGTATGTTAATTTTTACATCATACTTGTAGGTAGGTATCATTTTTTGTCTGTTTTGACAGGAGAGGAAAAGTTAACCTATTGTAAACTTGACTACATCTGGCTTAGTCTAATACAGATACTGAACACTACATTATAGTGTCCCGTATCCTTTTACAGCTTTTGAGAATTTGGCTTAGATGTACACACACGCTATAAAACAAAAATACCTTCTCTCCTGAGCGATATGATTTTAATAACTCAGTCAGCAGACACGTGCTGTGTTTTTCCTTTTCAGCTTCCCTTCAGAGCTATTCAGGGGCTGATTTAGCAGTGTAAAATAACTGACACTGATGGTCTCTAGAAAAACTACCAGGTTTTTTTACTAATAATTGGACTCAGTACCTGGGTTTCACATGAGTCATAGCTGACTCTGTGCTATGTATGTATAATTCATGGAGTGAGTTTGTCTGGCCTAACAACCAGTACTACGGTTTTCCAATATGTGATGACTGTTAAATAAAGGCAGTATTTTTCAAGAAATTTGTTTTGAAATACAGAACTTATGCTCTCTGCTCATATATGAATGGTTAGCAGATACAGCTACCCTGGACCTAACATGGCAGCAAACCGTTGTGTCTATATTTCCCACACTCCATTTTCCCAGATAACTTTCTTGAATCAGAAAATTGAGTAAAGCAAGCTCAAGATGTGGTTTTCTCATGTATGAGTGACTGGCAAACAAGCACGGACTGGAATGGCTCTGAACACCTTGCTGCATGCAACTCTATTGTTTCACTATAATAATTCTTCAAACTGCTTTAGGCTATTACTTGGTAAACATAATTAACTTAATTTCAGTAACTCAAATTGCATTCTAGATTAAAAATGGCCGAGAGAGTAGAATCTTGCTCCACTTCTTTCTCCCCAGAGAGAAGCATGAACTAGTACAGGCTGCAGAGCGTGCCAAGCTGCCTGAAGAGATCTCCAGTTGTTAGGAGAGCTGCAAAACACAAACACTCTTAATCATAGCAGAGCTGCTGGTGGCTTTTTGCTCTTCCTGCCAGAAGAAAAGCAGTGCTGACAGCACAGATACAGGATTTTCTTCTTACACTCTTTGAGACCAATGTTGAGGGACACAGATGCTGGACTGGGTAGATGTTTGCTCATGCTCAGTGTGGCTGTCCTTATTTCTTAGCTGCTGCCTTCTTCAGTGATATGAAATGAAAATGGAGCTTAATAGTTGCAAACAGTTCGAAATGCTGGCTCATAAAGAGCCCTGCCTGTCCTTCTTTATGAGAAATCCTCTTTGATCAGAAGGGAGTTACAGCTGCGTAGAAGCTTATATATGTTATGCCTTACAGGGAGGAACAGTTGCAATGCTTGGAAAATGTTATTTTCATTATAATTCTTTATACAAAGTCAGTTGGGAGCAGTCTTTTTGCTGAACAACACTCTCCCTTCCTTCCTTAATCTCTTCTGCAAACAGCAGGTCTGACTGTGGAGAGAGATGTGCTGAATTCTGCTCAGACATTTTTTCCTTTGTCAAAATACAAAGGGAACTGTAACAAGAAGATGACGCCAAGCTAACTGAATGATACTGGTTCTGATATTTTCAATGGAGACCTCTGTATTAATGCATGTTACGAGTCCAAGAAGTGTTGCAGCAGCTTCTACGGCAGTGTCAGTGTGGGCACGCTGCTGCACATAGGGGTCAGGGGTGGGGGGGGAAGTGTCCCAGTTTTTCTTGTGTTTCTTGATAGAAACAGTTTATTTTGCTGTGAGTGCTAGCTGTGTGGAGGGTACAGCTGTTCTGGAAGGGCAACGAGAATTCATAACACCGGATTTTCTGAAGCTCCCTACAGTTGCAGTTGTGTATATAGGTCTTCAACAACTACTTGTTATGTATTTAGGTATCAGCTTTATTTCTTTCTGAAGCATAGAGGTCAATATCTCAGCTGATGCAGCTCGCCTTTGTAGCCTGTGCACCTGTAGAAAGTGACTGCAAGGTAAATGCCGATGTTCCTAGTAGCTTTTAAAAGCTTTGTCTACCTTTTGCGTTTACATATTTTTTTCTTTATCGCTATTTCCCACTGATGCAGCATCCCATAATACAACCAAAGGGGAAGTAATGAGCATAGACAGGTAACAGTATTTTTATTAACTTGCTTAATGGTGCTTGCAGTGAGGAAACTGAAGCATTAATCAGCGCTTGTGTTGGAGCTGAGCGCCCCACGTTAGTACTACTACAGTACAGGGGGCTCAGAGGCAGCTGCTTTAGGAAGGACTTGTGATACCATTTTTCTAGTTCTCAAACTGACATCCATGAGTCGAGGGGAAAAAAACTGCTTTCTTCCTCCTCCCCCCTTTGTAGTCTGCAATGCCTAAGATCTTTTGGAGAAAGGACATATTTTAAAAAACATTGATTCATGCTTTGATCATGCACTGAGACGTGAGAGAAGAAAGAACCTAAGCAAGGGAAGACCAGATTGGTGGTTATAGTATTTTGAAGGGTAAAATATACATTTTTAAATGAAAAACAGAATGCTGTAGGGCTGTTGACAGATATCATAAATACACATTCTAGGGGAACAAAATTTAACACTGGCCAAACAGTATTTCTAACTGTAAAAGTATCAGGATTTTATACACTACTGTCATGCAGGCTTTGTAGTACGGGAAGGATGGAAAATTCAGTTTTCCTGTGGGAAACAGCACTTGCTGCTAACCCTGGCACAGTTTCAGATAATGGACTGCAAAGTCCTGAGACTTGTACTGTAGAAAAGGTTTACACAATCAATATGACAGGTTTTTACAGCTCCCTGTGAGCCTTACATACTTGAACATTCGATAACTAAAACATTTGGCTTCATAGGCAGGAGAGCTGGAAATAACTTCAGGTTTTAAATCTTTAAAACATTCCTGACAGTCCTTCTGTAACATGTACTTGGAATATGCAGAGTAAATAATGGTGTGGTATAAAGATTCTCTTAGTACCACTTCACTATGACCTCATAACTCCGTTGATTTTTATCCTATAAAAATTTATGTCACAGCTGTCATATTACATATTCTATATATATTACATGGCACATTATTCTATATAGCATATGTGATAAAATTGTTCTTTCTCTAATTTGATATTTATGTATCCTTGAAGTTGTCCTAACGCACAAGGATTTAGAAAAGAAATTGTAAATGTGCGTGGGAAAGGAGAAGAGGATACGTAAAACTTTTAGTTAAGAAAATTTTTTTTTATAAAGGCAAAGAGGAGGGATAATAAGAGTATTAAAAGATGGCGGTTTCAGCAAGATTGGGTTTTGATAGAATTGCTGAATTTCCAAGTTTGGAAACTTCACTTCCAAAGCCCACCATTTCCATTTCAATTATTTATGTGTAGCTTTTGTTTAAACTAGAATTTTTTTAATACTGTTGGCAAGACTATAAAACATACTGAAACGTACGTTGGAGCAAGCTCCAAACTTCGATCGTTTTCATCCAGGGTGCAGAAGGTGTTGCTACTGAAGCAACCTGATGGCTCGTTGCAGCTGAAAGGGACATCCTTCTCCTTCCACCTCTGCACGTCCCCTCTCCTGTTAGATCAGCGCAAGCGTGGTATCCTCCTGCCCCTCAGAGCTGACGCAAACCCGTGCATGGATGCCTCGGCTGTAGCTTAGGTGGCTTATTTTGGTTCCTGACTGAGAGAAACTGAAGCTGTAGGCAATTCTTACAAGCCTTTCAGTACAAAAATAGATTTGAAGTGAACACGAGTAGTTAAATCAGCGTAGCCTCAAACGGCAACCGCCTGACTGCCAGCCCTTCTGCCTTTGTGAGTTTTCTCAACAGAATCATCTGTGCAAAAATATTATGCAACACTAGGATCCTTTTTTCAAATTGCGTGGTAGGAATGTGGTTTCCAGATTAGTTTGGCTAAGGGAAATGTGCAAATACAAATCTGTAACCATTTAAACACGGCCCATCTTGATTCTTACACTGTTACTCGTCCCTTTACTGACCAAGTCCCTTTGGCTGAAGGTTTCCTATCTCTTTTCATTACGTAGGGTCTGTAACGTGCTCATCAGTAGGATACGCCACCGCTCGGTCACTGCAGTTCTGGCCCTCGAATTATTCTTACTAATTTCATTAGCAGATTAGCATAAGACCACCCTAACCCCGAGAGGGGACAGGTCTAGATGAGGGAGAAGAAGAAAGTGACTATGGCGGATTTCTGTCTCAAG
Organism: Grus americana; assembly: GCF_028858705.1. Taxonomy (NCBI): domain Eukaryota; kingdom Metazoa; phylum Chordata; class Aves; order Gruiformes; family Gruidae; genus Grus; species Grus americana. Next base: position 40,576,566 of record NC_072855.1, on the reverse strand, counting down.
CTTCCAGCTTTAACAGGCTGACAGAAAAAACTGCGAGGCAAAAAGAAAGTGAGCAAAGAGAAATGTTTAATTGAAAAGCCATGCCTTCAGTTGTCCCATGAGGAAAGACCATGTGTTTGCCCGCCTAGTTGAAATACAAGCAAAGACCTGGAAGCCACTGTGTGATATATTGAAGTGACTGGGAATTGTCCACCCAGCTCCCCTGCGGTGTGGCCAACCACTTCAGCTGCTTTTTCTTCAGATGTAGCGGACACAAACCAGTGCCATGAAGTCAGAGAGCTCCAAGTCTTGATCTCTTCACATTTAGTGTTTGTGAGCGGTAGTACGAGCAGTTGAATTAAAGATCCTCTTAATCCTAAATGTCTGTAGATATTTTTAAGCACAGTTGGATTTGGGTTGTATTAAGAGTACAAATTGCTTGTTATTAAACCTCATAATAATATAATATTTTTTTCTGTTATTTGATAGCACACTTAAAAGAGAGGCTGGATGAGTACATTAAGCAGTGGAACGGCCTTGTAAAGGTATTTAGAAATGAGAGGCGAGAAGGTTTAATCCAAGCTAGGAGCATTGGAGCCCAGAAGGCTAAACTTGGACAGGTAGGAGCCAGTTCACACCCAAGTCTGTCTTTATTTTCTTTTTCAGGGGGAGAGGTGGTGGTGGTTCTATGTTCAAATAGATGTGTAGAGATGTTGTATTATCGATATTGTTTTAAAAAAAGATGAATTATACTCATTTAAGCTTCATTTTTTTTGTTTATAATATGAAAGTATTTCAATGTAAATAAGCTTAATTAAATCATCATGATCTCATACACAGAAATATAAATGTTTACTTTTTTCTTTTGAAGGTTTTGGTTTACCTTGATGCCCATTGTGAGGTGGGAATTAATTGGTATGCGCCACTTATAGCTCCTATATCTAAGGACAGGTAATGTTCTCCTGTTATTTCCAGTGTCTGGCCTCTTAGGAAGAAAACGTCACAGTAACAATCTTCACTTTTCAAACTATAGTCAATATGGTTTATATCTATATCAAAGTATATCGATATGTGCTGTATGATGTTTTTATTATCTCCCAGCATATAAACTATGTAAGGAGGAAGGAAAATAGTCAGTCATAAATCTCCAGATAGTTTATTTCAATAGGCATACTGAGTATTTTGCTTAGTATAGATTAAATATAAGATAACTCTCATCTTTTGCAAGACTGTTACAAAAACATTCTGTTCTAGCTGAATAAGGACCCTGATTAAACAATATAACTAAACAAAAACGTGATTTTTGGTAGAGGAAAAGTAGCAGTAAGTGTTTCGATTTAACAGGGATTTAAAGCCCCTGTGATCTCAAGAGTTTTATAACTTTCTCATCTTTGGTCTTGCAATATGGTCTTATTTGTTTCCTCTGAAGCACTTTGGAGCGTTGCCCCTAGCAAAGAGAGGCCAGGGCTTGAGCCTCTCCCTGCCGTGAGCCCAGAGGCTTGCTAGGAGTCAGTGGTGGAAATGCCTGCACTGTGTGCGTGGGGTCTGCGAGAGGTGACACAGGAGGGAGATCCCCAGGGGCTTCATGTCTTCCAGCTGTTGAAATGCTGTTGTTGCTGTGTGCTGCTGCACTCCTAACTCGTGCAGTCGGGGGGATATGTGTGTTTAGGAAACCATGTGCTTGTTTAAACTCTTTAATCCCATAAAATAACTGCTTAATCCTAAAAACTATTTATTAACCTGTCGTACTACCAGAACTTCCTTGAAGAGTTTTTTTTGTATGTTTTAAAGGCCATAACTCAGCGTAAAGACTGTATTTGCTCTAGGATACTAGGTAGAAGATGGAAAAGCTTGTGTGCTTCCATCAAATGTGTGTTACTGTTTTACACGAGAAAGGCAAGTGAGAACAGGCAGCTTCAGAGGCGTCCTCCAGCACCCGCCTGCAGAGGCGGAGGTTACGGGAGGACCAGCGATGCCAAAGGACGTGGTGCCAGCAAGCAGTGCTCGGCAGCCTTCGTCCAAGCCCTGGTCCCCTGGGTGCAGCATGCTGCTGTTTCGGCCTCGAAGAAGCGTACGGCATTAGCATTTCTTTCCCCCCCTCCGCTTGTCTTTCTGTCTCATAGGATTTGACTTAAAAAGATGGAAGTGCTCCAAGTTTGGTCACCAGGAAACCCATTTGGAAAATTTGTGGAAAATTACAAGATAATGTCTTTTCCTTGGTGAATATTCTATATGATAGATCACAATGAGGACCGTATTGCAAATCAAAAAGGGAAAATTCTACTGAAGACTGCTGCTAGGAGAGCACCAGTAACATTTTTTGATCATGAGCGGCTGGATTTGCAGTGCAGTTGAATAGGACAGAATAGTGAAAATGCATGTTTACACTGGTAAAAGCTAAGAGCTTATCATACTTGTTGACAGCTACAATCTGATATGAATAGAAATTATGGGAAATAATAATACTCTGGGAACCCTAGCCCTCTAAGGGCTCCTCTGTTGCCGCCAGCAGTGCTTTATTAGAAGATCAGGGTCAAGAAGTACACATAAAGGAAGAAGTATTGATAAATGAATTGATATATTAGCATTTCAGACCTATCTTTTCTCCTTTCAGAACCTCTTAAAACAACATAAAGGACTATCTCTTTTTTTATTCTAATGAGGCTTCATTTTTTAATAGTATGTTTACAAATGACTTTTCATATAAATTGCTGTATAAGCTAAATAATTAATGGTGTAAATTTCAGATTAGACAGATTCCTCTTCTGAAATTATATTTTGCTCTTTCTTTCCCTTCTATAAATGTTTCAGAACTACATGTACTGTACCTCTAATAGATTACATAGATGGGAATGATTATTCCATTGAGCCACAACAAGGTGGGGATGAAGATGGTTTTGCCAGAGGGGCCTGGGACTGGAGTTTGCTATGGAAACGAATTCCATTAAGCCACAAGGAAAAGTCCAAACGAAAACATAAAACTGAGCCTTATCGGTAAAGAGAGCTGTTTACATACTGTGAATCGTAATGAATAATTGTCTAAACCCTTTCGTTTTTCCCTCCCCACCCTCTTTTCCCATGAACTACGGTCGGTGCACGTGTACCACGCGGGTCCTTGCACATAACCGCATCTTCCCTGCCACCATCCGCCACCCCGCAGAACCACATGCACTGTGCCGCTTATAGATGTCATAGATGGCAACACTTATAAGATTGTGCCGCAAGGGGGTGGTGACGAAGATGGGTTTGCTAGAGGAGCGTGGGATTGGAGTATGCTATGGAAGAGGGTTCCTTTGACCAAGCGAGAGAAGGAAAGCAGAAAGACAAAAACTGAACCGTATCGGTAATCACTAAATCACTTACCCATTTCTTTTTTTCTGAAGTCGATATTGATCCACTAAAACTTGCATGTACCTCTAGCCTGAAAATCTTCATATTTCTAACCACACCAGCTGCTTCGTTTAATCAGACCTGTTTGCCACAACTGACTACTTGCTCAAAATCCCTTTGCTACCTTGTGCTGCCTCTCCATTCCTGCTCTTGTGCGGTTAATAGGCTGCACATTAGAATGACAGGGTTTTGTTAGGCAAAACAAAATACTGTACGACTTTGTTTCCAGGGAAAACTTTATTTAGCTATATTTTTTTTTAAGTAGTGTTGGAAACAACACTGCTTATTTAACCATTTAATTTGAAATAACGAGCATGCTGTGAGTATTTATAATAGCTGGTAATGCATAAAATCTGTAGCGTGCTGTCATGGCTCGATGCATGCATACAGCTTGTGGATTATGCATGTGCATCAGAAAAATCCCTTTGTCATATTTCTCCCACTCGCTTCATAATAGATCACATGTGACAAAGAAGTATACTATTTAAGAATCTTGACTATATCTTTTCAAAGGTCTCGGTATGTTTGGGGATTTTAATTTAATGCACATAACATTAAAAAAAGAAAAAAAAAAAGAAACCACCATCTTATTTTTTGGGAAAACTCCAATAACTTCCACAGAAGTCTGACCTTTTTCTTACATTTTGAAGGGGTGTATGTTTTCTTCCCAGCAAACAGAAACTGGCTAGAAACCCTAGCTTAGAAACCAGGGTTTCTGGATGGCTTTTCAAGACTGGGAGACTGTGGTTCTGCTTTTTTTTTATTACTTTCCCCTTCACACTTAACTAAGCGTGTTACTACATTTGAATGCAATCCTCACATCTTCAGAATCTAATGTCTTCTATTGCTTGTATATGTGATTTAAACATTGTAAGAACCGTTGTTGGTAATTCCCTATCCTCACCCATGATTGTTCTCTGCTAAAATGGCAACACATGCAAGGAAGTTATGAAGCTTTGATCTGTTTTGTATACAGTATAAATAATACCATTTTCTGACAAGGCTGTCCACGTTGGAACTTTAATATTCGCTTAGAGGGGGATAAGCTATTTCAAACATTGCTGTTGTGTTCTGTGTTTACCATCCAAACAGGTCTTAAAATCGTTTAAACTGTTCCCAGAAACACAGAACACATGTTCTCAGAATGGTTTAAAAGATTACTTTATTTTTAATAATACTTTCAGAGTTACAATGTTGCCTCTAAAAAGAGACATTCCCTGCATCTGTTTATGTCCAGGCTGGATGCATTTTGTGGCAGCAATACCAGGGCAATTAAGACCAAGTAAAAGTCTTGCCGAAACCATAGCCAGGACTGCCTAGTTTAAAAAGAAATCAAACCAAACCAAAATGCCTCAACAGCTTAAAGAGCAGGAACAAACTTTTTGTAATGTGAGAATTGCCCCAGGACTGTATCCTCCTTTCAGAAATGTTGTGCTTACCTCTTCATATCCTATAAAATAAACTACTGAGCTTATGCGGATTTTACTGTGTTCTTTAACACACTTGACAGCACATTGGAGGCCAAGACTGAAACTTCAGTGTCTGAGGCCTCTGCACTTGCCAAGTCTTTATGGTGCCGAGGAAAACCAAAAACGCAGGAAAGGCGCATGGCTGTGCTGTGCAGCATGCTGCTCCCCACTGCGCTCCCCGGCTTCCTACCCGTGGAACCCCCGCGGTGCAACAGCCGCATTGGAGGAAGACACAGTAGGCAGACAAGTAGAAGGGGGCGTTTAGGAGTAACTCAGCGTCTGATGAGGTCATTTAGAGAGCAACCGAACTGATAACTGTTATGCTTAACTCAGCTGACGGACCCAGCAGCTCTGGTTTTGTTGCTGCCCTGCCCCTGCTATGCGGAGGGGGATGTGCTGACCCTGCGGGTTACTTTTTCTTAAGCAGTTCTCTTCCAGACATTTACTTGAAGAAGGGAAATATGTAATAATTGTTGTTAAAAGGAGCACCGCTAAATTAAAAATCTAATGGAATGAAAAGACTCAATAGTGCTAGAAATGACCCATCTCTCAATACTTTGGTCATGAAGGAATATTTCACCTGTGTTTTACTTGGCTCACCAGAGTGATCTGGACTCTTGGATCCTCTTCCTTTCGGTGCTGCGTATCATCTGAAGTCAGAAAGAATTCATTTTTTTCCTTACCAGCTTTTTTTTTTTTTTAAAATTGCCAACTTAGTGGGGACTTCAGCTTTTATCCATTAGGGTTTTTATATATTTATTGATCCTCAGGTGAAAAATACTTGGTATGTGCACTGGAAATGGCTTAACGTGTCCTACTCTCTATTTCAGTGTGAGCAAGGTACCAAAGAATTTTTGTTAGAGCCATTCTGCAAAAGTGCTCTAATCCAAACCACAACGTCTTTTTGACACATTAAAACTTGCTAATTGAACCTTGGCATCCATGGAGGGATTTACAAAGCCATTAAAAAAAAAAAAACCAAAACCTAAACCAAAATGGAAACATTGTACAACTTGATCCAGGCCCTTTTAAAAATTTCACTGAGTATAATGAAAAATGTCTCATATGGCAGTGGTAGAAAAAGAGCCAGAGGGAGAAGATAGAAAGGTATCATTTAGCTGGAAGAACTCTATTGCTTGTTTAATGTGGCAGCTCATCAGAACATAAAACTAAGTCTGTTATATGGTCTCATCTGTTATCTCAGCAACTGGAACGACTTTCAAGAGAGAAATGTCTTACCTTTTTTATTTTAATAGAAACACGCCGGCTGACTGAATGGATAATACCAACCAAAATTTTGTGTAATTAAAAAAACCCGAAAAAACCATACTAAAATCTGTGACTTCACTAGAAATTATACAGATGTCACTTCAGAAAATTGTTGGAAGCTGATGACAAAGCTTTATGATTTTTCAGTGTATTGCCATTTATCTAATCTTTATTATATGATAACAGTGGATTGCTTCCTTAATTAATGCTTTCTCCAAGTGTTATCATACCCTTTTGGCAGAAGGATTTACATGGTCTTCCTCTTTCAGGTCCCCTGCAATGGCTGGTGGATTGTTTGCCATTGAACGTGATTTCTTCTTTGAGCTGGGTCTCTATGATCCAGGGCTTCAAATTTGGGGTGGTGAAAATTTTGAAATTTCTTACAAGGTAACACCAAAAGTTGAAAAGTAATTCAGTTTAGTAGATATTTTTTCTGTAAATACATCTCTTTGGAGTTCAGACAGATCTACCTCTGATTTGCACGGCCTCATGAAGGTTTTGTTGTGAGGAGATTTTGTGGCAGAAATGCATCTTCTCAGTGTTTCCTTGTGGGCTTTGGGGCAGAAATGTTCAGAGGGGTGGTGTAGTGTTGAGACCCGAGTGCTGAGCAATCTCGATTTTGTTAATGGTTTGGGATCACACACCCCTAAATATCTAATCTGGAACCAGACTGGCAAATTTGATGGGGAGGAACTGAGTGCTCTCGTGGTGAATATAGAAAAATGTTGTTTCTAATGAAAGTGATTATAGAGAACAAGTAGCACTCAGTTTATGCATAGATGCCTGTAAAGTATATAACAATGCAACAAAAACTAATCTGCTCTGGTTTCCTCCTCCCTACCATTTTTACAGGTGAAAAATGATCTCATGTACTTTTCAAAATTTCAAGAACTTCTTTACAAGAGAAGTCTTCATAATTGAAACACTACTGCATAATTCATAATCACTGCAGAAGATTTTATTTTCACTCCTAGGCATATGCGTGCTCTCCAGTTAGCAGGAAACGTAAGATGATAATCATTAGCTTCTTGTAGCTTCAGTATTCATAATGACACAAGTGGCAGACAGCAGGAATCTGTCCCAATTAACAAACAAAAGTGGAGACATCTAATAGCCTCAGCAGCGATCTGTGAAATCATAGCTGAATTTTACTAAAAGTACATTCAGAGCTCCCCTAGCTGCTCTTGCTCTTCATGATTTTGAGGAAAGCTCTGAGTGCATTTGCTCAGCTGTGCAAAAGGTAGTTACTGAGGATGTTACGCATGCAGGGTCTTTTATCCTTCTAATTCTCCATCTTGCTTAAAGCTAAATCATGATTGAAATTACATACAGTAGTTTTGTAATTGAAGTGCTGATTATGTAGAGACCTTCAAATTGGTTTCATGTAGATCACAACCAATCTTTAGAAGAACTAAATAGCGTTTATCAGTCTTGCATGCTGACTCCTAGTTAGCAGATATAAAGGCCTTGCATATCTGAGGAGGGTTTTTTTCACAAAACTTAAGAAAATCAATATCATGATGCAATGAAGGAAGTAAACTATTCGGCCCACCTTTCCTAATACTGTTAAGTGATATTTTTAATGTGGAATTCAGACTAATTCAGAACATCCCCCAAATTAGCTTGAATTTGGATTTGATGCTATGTTTCAAACTTGTCAAAACAATGAGCAGCTAAATTCAGATTTAGGTATGTTTTCTTTTCCTCGTAAATGGATTATCCAAGAACGTGTGGGAGGGAGGGAATTTCAGAATGGTAATATGTTTTACCTATTTTTTATTTTCAGCTACTATAGTTAAAGAAAAATCTGTTTGTACTTGGAACAATGGGTTACCAAAGACATCCTTATCTCCTAATAGCCTTTATTAAGAAAAACTTAAATGTGATGGGCATCTAACCAAAATCCATCTTAGTGATGGTTATGTGAATTGCTTTAATAAAATCAAAATATTATTAATTCTGTCATAATAAAAATTACCCAGTTCCAGATTTTGTGCACTCATTCATTACTGTTGTTTTAAAATAGCAATAGAATGAGATGGCAAACGTTTTTAAAAGCTTTTTAAAGAAGTAATTTAGTTGAGTAATTTCATGGCTGAGTTGAAGATGTACTCAATACAGCCTTTCATTTCAGAGACCTGTTATGTTTATGCTTACATCTGAAGTGAAAATATTTAAATATATCACACAGTTGGTACAGTAAGAAAAGTAGCTGACATATCTTCCTTAATTTATTATCTATTTGTCTGTCTTAAATTCCTGTGCATATATATATATTAATAATACCTTTGCTTTAACTTGTAGATCTGGCAGTGTGGGGGAAAACTGTTGTTTGTTCCCTGTTCTCGTGTTGGACACATCTATCGTCTCCAGGGTTGGCAAGGAAATCCACCCCCTGTGTATGTTGGGTCTTCTCCTACATTAAAGGTACTGTTTTGCTGCAACCGTGAAGGTGTTTTTTGATTTCTTAGATAACAACAGTTTTAGATAAACCTATTTAAATTATCAGTAGCAATTTAGAGAGCACTTCCTCCAAAGCTGTTTAGTGTCTGAAGCTAAGATGGTCATCCCCACGGGAGGGGAAATCATTGTGCCAATCCCACTGTTAAGAGCAGAGATTCCTGGAACCCATCTTCTTGCTACCCCTCTCCCCATCTTTGAGGTACAAATCACGTTTCCTATTACTCTCAGCACCCCAAGCCTTTGCTGCGCTGTGCTCAAATGAAGTACGAAAAACTCTAGTAACTACAGCACACTCCTGGAGATGATGATCCTGGGTTTGAAATCCCCCTTTGGCTTGATAGGGTGTGATCCTAGGCTGAGTTAGTGAATGCTGTAACCTAGTGTCTCTCAGACCTTCTCTTGTGCAGTGTTTGAGCATTGGTAAATCCTGTTCCCAAAGACCCAGTTCTTTGTGAATCCCAATCTCAGAGCAGTCTTCGTAGACATTACCTGTAACCATGACTACTGGTAGGGTTACAGAGTATGGCTCGAGTTGGTTCTGTTGAAAAGGTTCTGTTGAAAGCTTAATGGTAGAAAACTAACCTGGCACCCAAAAAAAGAAAAAAATAAAAGCCTCTGTTAGTAATGTGAAGTAAATTGATGAACATTTTGATCAGACAAGCACTAGGACCAGTACAAGGGAGGGAGGAGGAAATGGGCGTAGCTGGGAGTGGAGACAGGATAGCAAATGATCGCTCCATTGCTCAGTGCAGGCAAGATGTTTGTTTGCCTTGTCTGAAATTATAAAAACCATTTCACTCTTTTGAAAAGCTAATCAAAGATATTTACTGCATATCTGAACACCTTACATGAGGCTGCTCGACTGCTTACTGAACAAAACACTGATGAGTGGTCTTAAATATTAAGTTGCTTCTCTGTACAAGGCAGGATGCAGGAATAGTTTTCTCCCTCTTTGGACACCCTCCGATCTCCATAGTAAATGCGCTTTTTTTATAGCTTTGTTCAATTCATGATGGATGTGGATTAAAGTAAAACTCAAAATCATTTGTGCCTTTAGTCAGATCTATTAAGACTGCTTTAACACCAGGTTATTAATGCTAAAAGAATTGTACAAAGTGAGGTGTGTATCTAGAACATGTACAGGTAATATAGAGATAAGAGCCATCAAAGAGACTGAGAATACAGACGTGAGGGAGAGGCTAGTTCACCAGGCGAGCTATCCATTTTTCCCCTTCTCCAAGCAGCAATAAACTATTTCAGAAGATAAAATCTCCTTGGTGTGTCACAGCTGACCTGTTTAAGACTTAATTTTTTCACCCTTAGTGGATTAATGCATATGATTCTCTGTATTAAACTGTAGAAGGTGAATAGAAACTCTAAATTGCAATTCTAGTACACAGCGAATGATTGATAGAATCAGAGAATAGTTTGGTTTGGAAGGGACTTCAAAGATCATCAAATATTGCAACATTTTATTGTACCCATAACTGAAGAATATTTTCAGATAAACATTCTCTAAACTTAGAAAAAGACTTTGTACTCTCATTAAGCAAGCCAGTTTATTTTGATGGTCCTAAACCGTCATTTGAAAATAATACGCATGTGTCTTATATAATCTGCTGAAGGTGACAGATTATTAGTGCTATATAATAATTTCATGCTGTCACTTTTGAAGAGGAGAAATCCTTAAATTTCTGGAATTAACATGCAGTTGCGTCTCACCTGTTGTGTGTGCTTTGAGGTCTCAGCAATGTTGTTCTTCACAGAACTACGTCAGAGTTGTAGAAGTGTGGTGGGACGAATACAAAGATTACTTTTATGCCAGTCGGCCAGAGACAAAAGCACTACCCTATGGAGATATATCTGAGCTGAAAAAGTTCCGTGAAGATCACAACTGCAAAAGTTTTAAGTGGTTTATGGAAGAAATAGCATATGATATAACTTCATATTATCCCTTACCACCTAAAAACGTGGAGTGGGGAGAGGTAAGTACAGCACATAACCTGTATTTATTTTAGGAGCTTTTTTTTAAAAACTGGGAATTCAAAAGGAAGCGATTGTTATGTGACATCATCTGGGAACAGGCTCTTTGATTACTGCTACACTAAGGTATGTGATACTAGCCAGAGAACCATAGAGATATAACCCTAGGAAAAAAATTTTATATATACTTCAATAGGTGCAATTTTTTTAATTAGCTCCATAGGTCCTTGAAGGATGATTTTCTCTCTCGCCCTGTCTTCGATTATGTCTAAAGCTCTTTTTTCCATAATTGGAATTTAGGGGGGGTTTAAAAGAAAAAATGTGAATCCTCCATGTGTAGGAGTATTGGCAAAGACTAATAGATGAAAATCTTTTTCTGTGAAGGGCTAGAGAACAGATCATGAAATCCAGGTGGAGTACATTCTTCCTACATTTGCTAGCCTGGAATGTACTCACGGTTACAGCCTCAGTAAATCCCTTATCTGCATGTAATAATTTTATATGATTCCTTAACAGTCATTTCAAGCATTAGTGTATATTAGGATAACTATGCTTTTTAAGATGTGCTTACAAATTTGGCATTTTTGTCTGGTTGACAGAGATGTCGCTAGGTGAGTGCAGGACATCTCACTGAACCCTGCCCATTTCGTTCTGGCATTTAGCCCACACCTTGGGGAGCTCTTACTGCAGGTCTCCTGCCTGCTTTCACTTTCTCCCCCCCACCCCACCTTTCAGTTGGTTCCAACCTTGCCCCGTCTCTCCTATTAATTTCACTTTTGCAGATTGTGGAGGCAAAATCAGAAAATCATCTTGCTAGCAAAGGAGGACTCCTGTGTCCTACCAAATTTAACAACCTTCTTTCCCAAGATTCGGTGGAATCCAGTTTTGTAACATCAAAAGAGCATTAGAAAGTACAGATCTACGCTGTTTCCTATAGCCAAGAAAGTGTCATCTCTAATTTTTCTTGAGGAGTTAGTGACACGGAGTGTGTGCATTGTGGAAGGGGGTACAAATAGTCTCGTATCTGAGGGACCAGGTGAACAATGACACCTAAAAGCTAGCACAAAGCATCAGTTACTACATTAGCCTTAGACCTCCTTTTGAATCCACATAAAGGGTTAGGAAGGCACATTATATATAACTATTCACTGAGGTAAAAGTACCTGAAGAGGATAAAATAGTAATGGCCACCTTGTGGGAAATCATCCCTGATAAAAGCAAGCGGCTCTGGTGAAGCAACAGGGAAGTCTGAAGTTCAGAGACTTCTCTGAAGTTTTCTTCAGCTCTCCTTCACTCGCTGCTAGTTATTCTACATCTGAGAAATTCCCCCCACCCCCATTTGTAACACCACACTAATTGCATTTCCAAGCTGTCAGGAATGAAAGTGTGAGGTTCACCTTCCCTAACACCCTCTCTGGAAGTCAGGTCTAAGCTTAGTCCTCCAGACTTTCTTCTACCGTCACAAAGAAGAAAGAGGCTCTGGCAAAGAAAATAGGTCTGGAAAGAATGTTATTTGTGTCGTAAAGTCTTTGTAAAGCTGTTCGTTGGCCCTTCTGAGAAGGGAATGGGATAATCAGCAGTTGAGGCATGCTTTCTGACAGGACTTTTATTCTTTATCCCTATGCCTGTGCCTGCCCCTCATCGATATTATCTTTTTTCCCCCCGTGTAATTGCTGCTGCAGAAGGTACACGTGAGCAGCCAGGTCAGTGGGCTGTGCCTGGCTGCGGTTAACAACTGCCGTGCATAACTTCTTTGCATCCCGTTTCTCTCATCCACAAGATGAGAGCAACTTAGCTGAGCTCCTGCTTTATTTATGAAGACCTGGGAGACTGAACATAGTTTGATAGGAGATTGAATAAATTAAAATACTTGAAAGTCCTACATTTTGGTGTCATTAATTTGGAACTCAGCTTTACAACTCTAGCTTTATCAGTGTACTCTAACTCACATAAGAGCCTGCAAATTAGCATGGGCAGCTTGAAGCTCCATCTCCCAGAACGGTTAACATCAGTATTTAAATTTCATACGCAGGTTCGTCTCGTATCTCTCTGTAGATATCTGTTTCTGGTTTGAAAGATAAGTGGGAATTTTCTTAACTCCTTTGTGCTTATTTTTTCCTTGAGACTAACTCAGAGTGCAAAACCTCTTTTCCAGATTAGAGGCTTTGAAACTGCTTACTGCATCGATAGCATGGGGCACACCAACGGTGGCTTCGTTGAGCTTGGGCCATGCCACAGAATGGGAGGAAATCAGGTGAGGAGCTTGGAAGCAAGTCTGAAGGAGAATTGCTTGCCGTGGATGATAACAGGCCAGTTTTCTGTTAAGCCTGTACATAAAAAGTCACTTAGGTGCCAGCTACAAAGATAGGAGTTAGGGATTTTCCATAAGCATACTGACATTGGTAACATATGGGAATTTGAAAATATCATTTCAAACACAAATGGTACAAAACTGATGGCAGATTCGTAATCTGTTTTGCAGTGAGGCAGGTACGTGAGGAAGCAAGAACTGTGTTTTACAGCAGCCATATCACTGCATTAGAATAACTGCAGCTGCTAGCATTGCTGCTAATTCATCATTTATCTTCACTTAATAATTAATCCTTCAGGAAACAATCTCCTTGCTTGCTTTGGCTCAATTATTTCACAAAGTTGTTTTGCTCTAATGGAAGTATAAAACACTTTTGTGCAGTAACTCATCTTTCACCACAGGAGACAAGAAATTGAATACAAATTTGTCTGTGCTTCATTTACAAATTAATTGGCAGAACATAATTACTAATAGATTGTTGCAGTCCAAGTTGCTATCGTGTTTGACCTGTATCTTCACAAACCTACCCATGCTACCACATAAACATGCTGTTCTGTCTTTACTTCTCCTTTTTTGGTTGGAAAACTTTTCAGAATTTAGTCCTTATTTATGCTGATGTAGACTTGAACCAGACAAGTTTTGTCATGGCAGTCACGAAAACACGTGCAGGATGATGCTTTTAAAGATCATATTTGGGTTAGCTCTTAGTAGCCCCTGGAAATGTCTCTTTTATTTTAATATTTAATAAAAAAGTTCCCTAAACTTTTTTTCTGTATATGTTACCCCCAAAACCCTTTTAACAATTATTTCATAAAAAGTAGCTAGGATAATATTTTTGTATCTGGATGCATTAGTTTGATTTCCTCCATGGGTAAAATGCCAAAGTTTTACTGTCTTCACACAAAATTACTGTCCAAAACCAAGGACTTGCTACCAGACCTTTAGAAAGATAGTGCACTGTTTAGCCATCAAATCATACAAAGGCTTTTAATCAAACACTTTTCAGAAGTCTCCCAAATAGTAATCCCTTTATTTTTATCATTTTTGTCTTGCTGGCTAAGTTTCTTAGCCTTCTAAATCCTACAGGAAAGTTATCCATGAAATTGAGTGTCATGATAGTAAAAGTGCATTAGATCATGTAAAATAAAGAACCCTCCTGAAAAACAGGTGTAATAACACCAGAGAATGTTTTGAATAATGCAATTTCATTGGTATTTTCAGTTTCTAAAATACTCATTATTTTGAATCAACTGTTATAAAAAGGTGGCTTTTTTTTTGCTGTTAGCTTTTCCGAATCAATGAAGCTAATCAGCTCATGCAGTACGATCAGTGCTTAACTAAAGGACCAGATGGATCCAAAATTATGATTACACACTGTAATCAGAATGAATACAAGGATTGGCAATACTTCAAGGTAAGCAACAGATATATAGTGGAAAAGAAATTATAATTTGCATCTTGGTTTTGTGCACCTTTTTATTTATGTGTATCTGAAAATAAAGATCTACGAAAAGGTTAACTGAACCAAGTAGAGTAAATCGTTAATTGCACATTCTCGGAAATCCATGCTTGCCAGGAAAACTTCCTCTAGGAAAGATGCTTTTGCTAGCCGTTCTAGTCGCTGTCTTCTCTAGCAAAATCTTTAAGGAAAATCTCCTGAGGCTACATGTGCTGCCACAGGTATGTTAGGAGTTAGCACTTGTCTTGGAGGAAGTAAAGAGACTGTCCACTACCAGTGACAGAGTTTCTATAAGTTTTTAGTGCCATCACCCTCTCTGCTTGTATGCTTTCTATCAGGAAAGTTTCTTTATCTAATGTATGCTGTGAGAAGATTACTTAAATGCTGGGGTGCATTTAGCAGCTAGGGTCGATATTATATCTAATTTTGGGAGGTCTAAACTGAAGTGTTGCTCTGTTTAAAGACAGATCTTTTTAAGCTTCATAGGAATAGGTAAACATAGCGTTACTCTTTGCCTTTTGTGTTGTCTTTGCCTTCCTCAGTATTTCTTTTTCCTGTTCATTAGCTGTTCTCTAATAACATGCTCTGTTGTGAATTCTGGGTGTGGTGCCATTATAACGCTATTGCAAAATCTATGAATTTTTAATAAAGACTTGGAATGTTGGCTGATACACGTGAGGGCTGCTACAGCCTATTTAGTCACTACATCTGTAAATCCTCTATTAATACTAGTTTTCAAAGTGTTACTTTAAAAAATGTCTAAGGTTATATTTCTGTTTGTCTCTTAAAAAATGAGACCGAATAGTCTAAGGGTGACGTTATCCTTGGATATAGGCACACATAGCTTGGTTCTGTGTGTAAGAAACTATTCTGTGTCAATTTTTCTTCAGTCTATCTAGCATATTGCATATTTATTAATTCATTTGCTGGTTATCTGGATTACGTTTGAAAGATGTAGGCACTGTTGAGTGCAGCAAAATCTGTTCGTTATCCTTTAAGCCACTCCACTTTTTATGATACTTGCATTAGAGCTAGGAATTATCAAGTGCCATAACGCCAATTCCACCCAGCTTTCTTGTGCCATATAGACAGACAAAATTCTTTAAACCTGGAATTTAAAAATCAGTAAGTGGTGTTTCGGTGCCTGCCGACTTCTGCTTTAATATTGGAATAAAATTGGAATAATATATAGCACTTGTTAAGTCTCCAGCCATTCTAGTGTGTCCCAGCATGTTACTTATAGAACAAAACACTGGCTTCCAGAAGAAGAATAAAAGGCAGGGTATGAGAGCGAAAGGACCACCACAGGTGTGTAACCAAGAAAATACTAGAAATTTGGCACACTCTGCTGTGCAGTACAGAGAGTATGACCGCTTCTTCTAATGAGGAGGGTGTAAGGAATGAAATGCTGAAAAATGTTGTGGCCTCATATGAATGAAAGCTGCCAGCAGATTTTATCTGGTTGGTCGGTTGGTTGTTTCTGGAATGAACGCTGGTGTGCCAGTTTGGTGAGCGTAACAGCCGTGCTGCTGGAGCGTTGAGCAGCAGCAGGGCTTCGGTGCCCACAGGCGAACGTCCCGAACAGGGCTGGCGGTGCTCTGCCTCTTGCTTTTGTTCAGACATCTGCTTACCTCTCCACACAGAGGAGCCGCCATGTCTGGCCACACGGCGGGAGCAGGTATCGAGCTAAAACGACATTTGGATGCACGCACGCGTGTGGGAGTGACGGGGTGACGGAGAGGGTCCCTGTGCCGGGGGGACCTGGGCTGCAGAGCCCCAGTCTGCAGCTACTTAGGCAGCCTCCTGTTGCTCTCATCCCCTCTTTTCTTCCTTCAGCCAGCCGAACAGGGAGCAAAGTTACTGCCTTTTTTTGTTTTTCCCCAGGGTGGTTAACGTTGGTGTGGTGCAGTTGCTTTATGCGAGGGCTAACCGGAGGAGGACCTGCCCGGTGAAGTCAGTTCTCGCTCATAGAGCTGTCCTCCAGAGTTAATCTGTTGGTTCGGTTACAGGATGGATGAAAATGCTGGAAGCATTTTAGACACAGTTTTTCTCAATGTCTTTGCAGTTAGTTACCTAAGAGAAATGTGAGGCCTTTCAAGCGAACCTACGCATATCAAGTTTCATAATATGTGAAAATCTAGGTTTAACGAGTAGTAAAATGAGCATAGAATTGATCTGTTCTAGGACCCTGAAACCTGGTTTTGTAAATAGCTATACTGCAGTTGTGAAGAAAATGTTAAAAAAAACAAACCAAAAAAAGAAGAAACAACACATGTTCCTGATGGTTTTGTTTTCCAGAATCTGCACAGATTTACTCATATTCCGTCAGGGAAGTGCTTGGATCGCTCCGAAGTCCTCCATCAAGTTTTTATTTCAGAGTGTGACTCCAGTAAAGCAACGCAAAAATGGGAAATGAACAACATCCTTAGTGTGTAGACAGACAAAACCTACCTACTGACACGTTAATTTGTACAGGACTGAAAATAGCCTGAAAACTGCTGCAATTATTAACTTTGTACAGCTGCGAGCCTCCTGACTTGGATGAAGGACATAGACGAACTGTGATTATTACAATAACATTATCATCCGCAGTTAATGTTTACAAAACTGCTTTACCTTAAACTCTGTAGATGTTTACATCTTTTTGTTTTAAGATGTTGGTAAATTAATGTGCTGTTAGCTATGTTTCATAGGAACATAGTTAAAAGCGTTGTCGTCTTCTTTGGGATTACACTCAGGGGTCTGAAGGCAGTTTTTTTACACACACTTGAAAAGGTTGGAGTAACCAGATTTTCATAGAACTTGGTGATTATCAACCTGTTGTATATTTTTATTTAATTTTACATCTTACTAAGCACTGCCACAGGTTATTAGCCAGGGTGGCCTTCTCTCACAGTCATGCTGCTTTTTTGGAAGGTGAATTTCAACATATTTAGTGCCTCTTTCATTTCTCTCTTTCACAAGAAAAGCATTTGTTGGAAATTATACAATGGATTTTTCTGAGCTGTCACCAGGGGTAGGGACCAACTGTACTACCCTGTGTAATTATTGTGTTACTGAAGACAAATTTCTATTGCCAGTTTGGCCGCTCTACTGCAACTGGACGCTGTGTACAGTGCAAGGAAGAGCTTAGTGTTGAGTTTAGCGCTAATGTGGTACATTTTGATGGAAGTAAGCACCCTCGCGATTCCAGTTAAGAATTTATAAGCACTAACTTGCTCGTTTAAACCATGCCTTACATAAAAATAATTAAAGAAAAAAATAAAATAAAGCTGCACAATTATGTAAAACTTAGAGAGAATCCAATGCTTCATTTATATTGTTATTTTAAATGGAAATCACTTAGAGGTGGACTAAAACTTTTACTTAGGAAAAAACATCCAGCTCCTTAACACATCTGTGTAATTCTTTACAAGGACATCTGTCAACTCGTTTGGATGCCAGACTTAGATTTGAAAAGAGAAATGGAAAACCTGAAACCACGTTTATTCATACTAATTTTCTTCTTATTTTTGTCATTGGAAACTTTTCCTGAGGGATTAAAAACACAAAACATAACCGCTTGGTGCTATAGTGTACAGACTAGAATGTGGAGAAGTTGTTTCTAAAAATGTCCTGGAAAGGAGTTTATGCCAACTCCCTTAGGGAGTATAAATATTTACTCTGAATGAACAGAGAGGTGGAGGAGAAATGACTTATCTTCACTTCCTTATTCCAGATTTTGTGACTGTTAAATGTTGACATCAGTGTACTGATTTCCTAAGAGTTATGCCTATAACATGTCACACTATTAAATATGACTAAATACTTCCCTGAAATCTAGACTAGCGTTGCATGCAGCTTCCATTGAAGTTAACAAGGGTTATGTATCATGTTTGGTGACAGAGTTTGATCTTTCTAGGGCTGTCTGCACTGATCTGTTAGTTCGGGATCTTTCCTAGTTTCTTTAAACTTCTCATCTATCCTTTCAGAGCTATGAAAAATAGAAAATAAAGGAGGGAGAAACTGGAAAAAAGAAAAAAAAAAGGAAAATAAGGGTGCGTGCCGGTACTTGTTCCTTGTGTGTATGAAAACTGACTCCATTTTTGTGTGTTGGGTAGATTAATTTAATCATACGACTATGCATAAGAGAAAGAACGGTGGCACATAAATTGTGCGGGTGTGCGTTTTAAATGGGTATTTTGTGCAATCCATTGAAAGCTGATGCTGTATGTGAATATGAATCTGTATGTGAGACTGAAACCTTACAAAACATGACATAGTAAGAAGCTGTTGCTGTAATGACTTTTTCCTACTATAGCCGGCTTGGAAAAAAATAATTCCCATATTCTTGCTGTGTAAGTTGATGATAATATCACTATGCATTTCTACATATTTTATAAATTTGATTTATGCAGATTTTGATACACTGTATGTTTCTGTAGAAATTGTATAAATCTTTAAAAAATTTATTAGGGATAAATCTGGGAAACCTATGTATATCTTACTTATGGGTTGCTTGTTTTTTAGGTGAAGTAAATAAAATATTTGAATTTTTGGGTTTACTATACTTTTACAGAGTAAAAATGGATTATTATCTTTATAGAAACCCCGTATCTTGAAATCTAGACAACTTCAATGTTACAAACTTACAAATATTAAAAGTGTTTTATTTTACTTTTTATCTAGGTACCTTTTGTCGTATCTGTGGGGACTCAGGTTTTTTTCCAGTGAAGTGAAAAATGAAATTCCCTCTGAGAGCTGCCACGTGGATGCATTTGGATTTTTGTATCACCTGCCCTGATCTAATTAGGTAGATTTAATATGCTCATTGAAAATGAACTTGAGAATGATTTGTAAAGTAGAACCAAAAGTCAGGAGGACTAGTTGGCAGGTTTTTGACTGTGTATTTTTTCTTAGTCTGTGTATGTTTCCACCAGCAAGCATGTTTCAATCAAACTTTTTTTTTTTTTTTTTGAGAAAGTTTCTTAGCAAAAGAGAATGCAATTAAATCAGGTCACGGAAGACGCAAGAATCTGGCCCAAGAGCAAACCTAAAAGCTGAAATCTACAGCACTTTATAGATGGGATTCTTGTTTGCCAGCCATGTCTGTCAATGCACTTCTGTGTATTCAGATTTCAAAGGGCTCCTTCGGCAAAGCAGTGGGAGTATAGCAGTGGCCAGTTCATACAGGGAATGCCCTTTTTGTGTGGAAACAGGGACTGATAGGAAGGAGGCGACATCTTTCTTCATTTCCAGAGATCCTAGCACCAAGAGAACCAACAGCATCCTTTGGGCAGTACCAAAGGCACTGTCCCCATGGATGGCGTCCTAGAAGCAATTCAGTCTCTCCCTAATAGCAGTTGATCTCCTTCAATACCATCTCCCTCCAAGTTGCTGTCCCTAAAGTCATCAGTCAAGATCAACTTACTGCTCTGAAACTAGACCAAGAAGCCTGACATCTATTTATTACACTATGCCAGAGATATAAAAATTTTATGCTTATCTCTGATCTGTGAGCCTTTTCAGAAGAAAAGAAAACACACACCAGCTGCCTATAAAAACACAAAAGATGCTTTGCTAGATTTTGCTGTATATCAAGCATGATTTTTCCCTTTAGGTTAAAAAAGGTCAAATTGTGCAAGATCTGTGGAGGCATAAGGATAAGGAGGGGAATTTTACAACATGCAGAAGAAATTATCTATACTATTGAACGCAAACTGGTTTTTTTGTAAAATCATTTATCATTTGTTCCCTGCTGGTGAGCTTAGATCCATCAATTGTAATAGGTGAAAAGAAACAGCTCAGGAAAAACAAATTAGCAGTGTTTTCTGGTTTTGGTTGTTCTTTTCCTTGCTATAAAAGGCATGGGAATACTAAGTCATGCTGCATTCTGAAATCTTGTCTTGCTACATCTATGAGAGTAACCCTTGAGAAGTGTCAGTGGTTATCATCCAGGGTAATGTTTATTTTCTGGGAACATCAGAAGTGGTTGCCAGCACTTAGTCCTCTGGTTGTTGACTTGCCTTTACCTTAGAAGCCTCCTCTGAGCTCCTGTAGCGTTGGAATAGCAAGGTGTGTAGCGTGGCTGGCACTGTACAGGAGGACTCCCTATGTAGAATGAGTCTAGGCAGAGAAAGTGAGAAGATTATCAAAACATGTCGGTGAGTTTGCCTCCCTTTGGGTTTAAAAAAAAAAGTAAATAAACTGTGAGTGACCCCTGCAGACTGAAGCCACTTTGGCCTTCCTTTCACCGTGGGGAGCCTCTGCTCATCTTCCCTCACGCCGCTGCCACAAGCGTGTGCACGGTGCGTGCTGCCTCGCTCATCGCGCCCTTGGCTGCGTTAACTAGTCTGGAGCACAGCAAAAGTGGGAAGAGGTGGTTGTGTGGATTACACATCTCATTAATCCACTTAATGGTTAGTAACCTTTGTTTTTTAAATCTTAAAAACAGTCTGTTCTTTACACTGAGAAACAAATTAAGTGTTCTTCGTTACCCCTGGTAAAAGGAAAAATAAGCTGTCTGCACAACCCTTAGGTTTTTTTACCACGTTGCACTGCTTTGTGGCTGTTCTGAATGGAGATGGAGACAAGGTGGTGGCATAGCTTATGGTCTGATGGATCTTAACTGACCAATGAAAAATGCACGTTCCTTCAGTTAACAGGTCCACGAAGGTGACGAGGATCAAAGCCTGTAAGGAGGAGTTAGAGCTGTTCAGATACCACTATGAAAAGTTACGTTGGTGTGTTAGATCCCTTTTTTTTTCTAAGAGTATACATCACTGAAAAGAAACGTGATTGCTTTAGGGACAAGAACCATGCCCCATCCATGGTGGAGTGCAGGTAAAGCAGGGCTGAGGGCTCGGTGGGTCTTGTGAATGCCATCAGCCGGGGTAAAAGCACACCTGCCTCCGGTGGGCTGCCAGCGCAAACAACTCAGCAATGTTTCTTGTGCAAGAGTTTTCTCCTGCACAGGAAAGGAGCAGAAAGGTGAGAGAAGCAGCATAGCACTAACCTATATTAAATAAATAAACACCCCCCCCCCCCAAAAACCAAATTCTGATGCCCAAGATGCGCGTGATGACAGCAGCGGACCCCTCTGGCTGAGCATCCCGGGGTCCTTGAAAGGGGAAAGGAGAATGAATGGAGATGGTTTTTGTATTCCTTCAAAGGGCTGCTGGTGGCAGTGTGTGTCAGTCAAGAAGGCAGCATGCCCAGACGGTTGTTAAAGCAGTCTTCAGATGAAGATGAAGAAGTCCTGCTTGGAATAGGCTTTCTGAATCACTTTAAGGCACTAGAGTGAAAATAGGAATCAAAATACAGCCTTTTCCCTTGAAATTTGTGGAAGGGTTTCCCCAGGAAAATAGTGTAGGCCAGTATCTTTGAACAAGCCCTCACATTAAATAGTGGTGGATCTTTGAGTATACAGTCCTCTGGGTCTTCTCTGCGTGGGTGCATGTTCTCTGGGTTTGGCCAGCCACAGGGGTACAGCATTAGCACTTACAGGTAGCAGCTACAGCCAGAGCCATGAAGACTGGTGCCTGCTTTTCTGAGGGTTGTCGGGTGAAGATGCGCCATCTGCAAGCTCTGCTTCCACACAGCCAGGGATCTTATCCCTCTGGGGAAGCACCGTGTCATTCTGTGGTAGGCTGAGGAGATCCTGAGCCCTACCTGGCAATGGATGTCTTGCCAGCCTGAGCCTGCAGGGTGGCTACACCCTCTCGCCAGAGTCCTCAAGCCCATCGTGGTTGCCCAACAGGCAGCTACAGTTGTAATTTTCATATTTTTACTTCTGAGGCGGCAGCAGAAGCAATGAATGAAGGTAGAACTGGATGAAAGTAGAAGCCTTCTGGAGGATTCTTGGGGGTTCATAAGAAGGGAGATTTGGGAAGAGCTGACCAGGACAAAAAGCACGCCAAGCTCTGGAAGTGCTTCTAGTAATACTGCTTTTTCAGTTGCACTGAGGAATGCCCTGAAGTCCTTCCTGTCCTGAAGATGCCAAGGAACCTCTAAAGGCAGAGCCAATCGACCTGGCGATGGAGGGGAAAGCTGTCTGTCTTGCCGTCAGGGAGTGAAGGTAAGATGGTGTGGGGTGTTGCTGAGCAAAACAATTCTGGAAACCTACAGCAAAGTGGGGTGTGGTTACTACTGATATTAAAGCTACTGGGGATACAGTAACGTTGAACTGGGCCATTCCCAGTTGGAGATAGGAACCACTCTTTCCTTCTGCGCAGTTGGTTGGTTGTTTGGGGGGGGGAAGGGTTTGCCTCTTACGGTATCCTATCATCTTCCATGTGATGGTTATGAGAGGAATGGAGCCCACGCTCCAGAAATATCAGGACCCTTTGTCTCTGATGGATAAAGTTGAAAAATATTTTGACTGAGGATAAGAACTGAGCTTAACGTAAGAACTTAAAAAGTACATGCAAGATCAGACCAAAAGTCCAGCTAGCACAGTAGCCTGTCTCTGTCGGTGGTCAGTATGATCAATGTGGTCAAGGAGCATGGGGGAGAGTGAAAGGATGGGCCGAGGATACTTGTCTAACATTGTCCCTACTTCTGGCAATATACAACTCATGCACTTTCTGAGCTAGAGATGGTATTTTCTATTTGTCCAAGCACTGTTTGAATCTAGGCAGATTTTAGTCATACGTCACATTTGATTATGCAAAAAGTTTCAAGGATTCCGAAGAGGCATGCTGGCTCTGCAATTCACGCCTCTGCTGAGACAAATCAGTGAGATACAGGAGAATTATGAAGGCTTGTTAAAGGCCTTAATTCCCGAAGGAGTAGTTAATGTTCGGCTAGTGCTGGGTCCAGCCAGCCAGGAACCAGCTTCAAGGTGGCAACGCTGACAATAATATCATCACAGCAAATTTTTCAAAAGGCCTTTTAGAAGGATGTGGTCTTGTCCACACGAACATCATCCCTTCAGCTCTGCTCGAGAACTGATTTACAGGTACAAACTTTACCATTAGATGTTGGGGCAGGAAACATTGAGAATAGCCATACAACTTCCAGGTGGAGCACCAGATGTGCTGGCCAAAGATTTTTTTCTGGTGGTTGACTCCATGTTCAGTCCTGGAACATCAAGAGCCTCTCCAACACTGAGGCTAGGGGGGATAGTTGATTTCAGGATATCAGGATAGTCAGAGCGACGTATGGGTTCGCTCACTAATTGGTGCAGGCCTGTGACAATTCCTTAATTGCACTGATGAAGAGAAATTTGTGTAGGCAGTCAACTTTTTGACTGGGTAGGTCTGAATCTCGTGCGCATCCCATAGTTAGCAGAGTTTGGCATCCCTCAAGGGCTGCGTGCATCGGAAAGTGCAACAGCAAGCTCGACATCTGGGCTCCGTTATGGGATTCTTGACACTGGATTCAAAAGGGATCATGGAAAAGCAGCCGGGGCTGTGATGCGGCTCATACGAGAGGCCCAGCAATTTCAGAAATGCAGGGGTTGCTGGCAAAACACTTACATATTTCAAGATGTGGAAAGAAATACAAGTCAAAATGAGAAAACAAACAGAAAAATAAATAGATGGTAAGGCAAGTGAAGCAGGATCAGTGACAGTCGCCACCACAGCAAATAGTCCAGCAGTACGAGCAATACATACTAGATTATGTACCAATGTTATATACAAGATGCCTGAGACACACTGTTATGAAACAGTTCAACAGATCATTAGCTAATCAAAGATAACACTCCTATTCCATTTTTTCTGATTTTATCTCCGCACCCATTTGCAATTTCTTCTGTGTTATTTGAGTTCTAAAGCCTTTGTATACTGCAGTCAGTTCCCAGGTCCGTAGCTGTTCTAATTAAGGTTTTCCTTTTGAAAACACACCAAAAAAACCCCCAAAACCAAGAGAGGCCTATTTACTGTTCTTCAGACCACTGGTTTTGCTTGGGAAAAATAAGACCAACTTTGTAAATAGGCTTTGTTCTGAGTTGATCTAAGAAACTTTCTATTCCTTTGGGAAGATGGTAAGGAAATACTAAATATTTGGTTTGTTCTTAATCCTTTACCTAATAATGCCTAACATGCTATTTGTTTTCCTAGCAAACATCTATTACATCTTCTCTGAATTACCTATTATAGTTCCAGCATCTCCTCCAGACTGCTGTAATGTAGTTTATTGTCCACCCTCATTACCCATGGCATCAGCGTTAGGCCTGCTTCTTCCCCTTCGCACGTGTTGGGGGAGCACACGTTAACGTGTAATACGCTTTGTATTAATGCTGTGTTTCACCTGCTGGTTTCATTATCCTGTCACGTCAGGCTGCAGGCTGGCTTCGCAGGTCTTCGCTGTTAGCTCTCATCTTTCTTGCAGCACCATCCACCCCAAGTCATTTATTGTTTAATATAATCACTAGCCATTAACCCCATCTCAAAAAATAACCTATGGGTTTTCACAGGTGATTTTCCTCCACTGGTGAAACTGATGACTAATTCCTATTTTGTTCCTGTATTGTTAACCAGCTATTTGTTCATGCAAGACCTTCAAGGGCGACTTATTTCTTTTATGAGAAGTAGACCAGACCAAACTCAAGTAGACCAGAACTACCTGATCTCCTTTACCTTCATGTTCCCTGATTTCTTCAAAGAATACTTACAGGTCTGTGGAGCAGGATTTCCTCTTGTGAAATCGCAAGTGCTATTTAGCCATTTGTCCAGCAACTCTCAGCTGTGCTATGGCTCCTACCAACTTGCCGTATGGGCATTACTGGTCTGAAGTTCCCTGTAGCTCCATAGAATGCTTTCTAAAAGTGAGAGTCATATTTGTGACCTTCCATTCCTCTAGCACTAAGGCAGGTTTAAGTGAAAAAATGTAAAGTACAGTTCACAGTTCAGCCATTTCATCTTTGAGTTTCCTTAGAACTCTTGGATGAATACCATCTGTCCTGTCATTTTGTTTCAAATCCTTTTACACTTGGATTTGAGACAGATGCTCCACCATGCCTCTCCCATTAAAAAGTTCTGTCATGAAAACTTCCTGAAGCTCCTCTACAAGGTTAAAAAAAAAAAAAAAAAAAAAAAAAAAGACGTTTTCTTTTCCTCAAATCTTCTCTAGGCACTGCTACTATATCTTGAGCATCTATTGTCCCTAGGACAGCTTGGCTGGCCTCCTGGCTCTGATGTGCTTGAAAGTTGTTATTAATCCCTCTGTTTCCTCAAGTTGCTCTGATGCTTTTTCCCTGCCGCAGATTGCTGTGCCTGGCCTGCTGGGGTGCAGGTTTCTTCTGGTTTACTGGTTTAGAAATCGCTTCAACTTTTTAAAGACTGCTTTCCTACATTGGTTTTTCTCTCATACCTGCTCTTTATCCACCTCAGCCTTATTTTTGATGGTCTTTTGGTCTGCTTTACTGGGTGGTACGCCTCTATGCTGGACCGCTAGTGCAATGTGAGCCGTCTCCCTGATGCCTGCAACCGTTTTGGGCATCCCTTTTAGTTTTGATTTGAGACAGACCTGCCAGTTCACCTCCAGTGAAAAGTTTCCAGTGAGTCATTTCATAAGATTGTCCATATTGAACACGGATGTGAAAAACTAATTTAGCTTTTCTTCTATGGCCTTATCTATTCCGAACATTCCCATTAGACTTTGATCACTTACTAGTCTTTCCCAACGCTCGCTCTTTCACTGCTCACAGATGGGCATTATCTGAACCCCTTGACCTAACATACCAGACTTTTTAAAGCTTAATTTGAAAGCAGTAATTTCCACATGCTCTTTTCCATTTGCCTTTAATCTGTATTCAACATCCTTCATATCGAAAGGACAAAATAGTATTTTAAAAAATTACTAATTACCTTTAGTCATGACATCGTTCTCAGTTGATCGACCAGCCCGATGCAGAGCTTTGCTGTGGCTTGCTGCAGCTCATGCTGACACGGTGTGCACACAGAATGATCTGTGTAATGACGTGCGTCAGGCTAGCAGAGCGGTGCGGTAGACTATTTTTTTGCAATAAAGATCTCTCCAGCCGTCAGGATGTATTTGTAACTGAGATCATAAACAAAAGAAGTAACTCACAGGTGGCTTTTCACAGAGCATCGTTAGGATGTGGGACAACAGGGGGGCAGCACTGGGCAGTTCTGCGCCGCTTTGTGCAGAAGTTGTGCTGAAGCTAAATTAGCCAATTAATGCTCAATGAAATGGAACCCGCCAAAGCCATTTTACCTCACTGAGGAAAATATTAGAATAGCTCTTTTATTCTGAATTACCTCAAGATATGGTCTGATTCTGACGCAATATTTAAAATTCTGTAACCCATGCAACTTTCTAGGACACCTGAAGGTTCAATTTCATTTCAATTTAAAAGCACTTGAGCAGAAGTAAAAAAAACATTTCAAGTAATCAAACCAGTCAATTTACTCTGATGCTACTGCTCCACTGCAAAAGATTATTTAAATCTAATCAGAAAGACTTCTTGAAACATCACTGTTCTGTTCAGGGAGTCTGAGAAGCTAGGGGAGGTGATGGTGTGTTTCTGCAGGGGAATCTGAACAAACTACGCTGAAAATGAGCGCGACCAGAAGAGTCTCGGCTACACGCTACGGCAGGGAATTGCCTCTAGCTGGAAGATTTTCTGAGTTAAGGATAAAAGTGCTCTAGGATTGCAAACACTCTACAGGAGAAGATGTTCCCAAGCACTGGATGCTCTGCGCACACAACCACCTCTTCCCAAAACCATGAGCTTGCAGAACGGAGCCATCAATCGCTCTGCGCCGAGTCTCTGGCAGGTCCAATGTGAAACAGCCGCTGATCCTTCTGATATTACTTTAAGTATCTCAGGGGCAGGGTGGGGAGGAAGAAAACAGCTCCAGGTTTCTAAGGCCTTCAAAGATTAGTACCTACTTTAGTACAGAAATGCTTGCATTGCCTTTACAGTTACCTTATTTCCACACTTTCAGGAATACATGAAGTGTTTTTGTCAAGACTCTTGTTTCAGAAAGCGCTATATTATCATTAACCTATCACAGTGACGTTTACTATGGTTATAGCGCTGAAATCACTTTTTATCTTATACGTGCACAATGACTGTACGCAAACTTATTTCAGAAGTTGATGGACAAGAAGGAGACAGTTTAAAAACAAAGTTGGAAGACTGTCCTTTATAGTAGTAATTCAGACCGTGTTTTTTCAGTTCTTGGCTTTCAAAGGCTTGTAAAAGCTATTTGCCTACAATTTCTCTCAGCAAATTAAACTTAAGCTATTAGTTTAGCTGTGGGATCTCCAACTTCCCACTCACAAATATTAAGGTATTTAGATTTAGACTCTTAAAGTAAAAAAACCCTGGAAACTAAGTAGTAGTGTAACTGGCAATACCGTTAGCACCACAAACAGGAACGTATCAGGAGCACATGTTCTTTATAAATGCCTCTTCTCTCTCCTGCAGGAATCTACTGGCATGCGCGGAGATAACATTCCAACATTTTTCATGCTGTTCTGCAAGCTGTGTATTTTACAAGAAGCCACTAATACTGGGGCCGGAGGAGAGGGAAGGAGCAGGGAATATCTGGGAAGACATACCTCTACCCACATCTGTCTTATAGCCAACGTTCCTGTCCTGGTACGGACAGCAGAAAAGGCCAGTGACCCTGAGCTCTGGGAGAGAAAATTCCTAAGATTCACTCATTATCAGCTAATACACCAAGACAAAACTCGGAGACCTCTGCTTCAGTAGTTTGGGGGGTGGGGGGGAATCCAAGAATATCAGCAACTTTGACACTTAAACTTTTTTCACTCAGAGTGATATAAGGAAATTCTTGGAAAGGAAAAGCATCAATTACCACTAAGGGTAGTGTATGTGGGAAAGATAATTATGGTTAGAGAAGGAAAAAAAAAGTTTCAAATCCAGTATAAACTCCAGGACTCGCCAATTTTGCGACAACAGCAATAGCCCAAGAACGATGCAAAGCCTTATCCTGCACAGGGCTTCAGTGTGCTAGGAGTCCCCAGCTGCTCAGAAACACCAAGAATGCAACAATGATCATGTACAACATTTTATTACAAAAATTGTTAAAAAAGTAATACAATGCAATATACTACAAAATATAAGATCAGCTATTAAGCTACCTCCTTTGTTTTACTTAGCTATAAAGAAACACCTGGCTATCAAGTCACTGAATTTCACCAAAACCATTAAATATGCAGAAACATTCCACAACTTTTTTTTTTTTTTTTTTAACCGAACCGTAGCAGCCCTCGGCTACTACTTACATTAAAAATAGAGGTCTCCCTACAAAGGACCACATTACCTATACACAAGTCTGTACAGATTTTTATACTGAAG
Source organism: Grus americana (assembly GCF_028858705.1). NCBI lineage: Eukaryota > Metazoa > Chordata > Aves > Gruiformes > Gruidae > Grus > Grus americana. The sequence continues at coordinate 40,547,965 of NC_072855.1, read as the reverse complement.
CTAACAATGAGCTGCACTTGAGTTCACATTCTTAGCAAAATATTGGATTTTGAGCATAAATCTTTACAGCAGGACATTCATTTATTCCTCATCCTCATCTTCTTCCTCCTCTTCCTCATCATCATCTTCCTCCTCCTCCTCTTCTGGTTCCGCCTTCTTCTTGGATCCTGCAGGCCTACCTGGGCCCTTTTTTCCTGTGTCACTCTTGCTCTTGGCACGATATGCTGCAATATCCTGCAAGAAAAATCCTCTTTAGTTGCTAGCAATGTAACTCTGAAGACAAATTTGTACCACTTCAATCATTTAATACTACTGCGCTGTGCAGATCAAATACAGCGTGTGCAGAAAAGCAAGGTTTCAACTTTGGGACTTTCGTGCTCACACCTTTTGGCAAGAGAACACACGATCCAGACAGTTTTAAAAATTTTTATGACCGCAGTGCTTTGGAGTATGACTGTGTATTTTACTAAGCAGGTGACCTGGTTTCTGGAAGTAAAGCACCTTACTGGTAGAGTCTCTAGACATGTAAAAACCACATCCAGGTTCACTGTAAGGGTTCCAGATACCTCCCACGCCACACCTTTCCATGCGTTCTGAAGCCTGACAAAGGTTGACATTAACATTTAGAATTATGAGCCATATATGGTTTAGGTGCAAAACAAATGCCACAGGTTTAGAGTAACTTCTACAACTTTAACCGCTATTTTATCACTTTCACTGTACCTTTTCGTATTTCTCCTTTAGTTTTGCAGCCTTCTGTTCATATGGCTGTTTATCTTTGGCCGACTGTTCAGACCACATTTCACCTAATTTCTTTGCTGTATCTCCAATAGACAAGCCGGGATGATCATTTTTTATTTTTGGACGGTGTTCAGAGCAGAAAAGGAAGAACGCAGATCTAAAATGAGAGACAGTGATTAAAAAGTGTCAGACTATTAGAACTAGTACTTTATTTTTCTTTTTTGGTCACGCAAACACTCACGGTGGTCTTTTAGGAGCATTGGGGTCCTTTTTCTTTCCCTTCTTCTCGCCTTTGGGAGGAACATAGTTTTTCATCTCCCTGTCATAACGAGCTTTGTCTCCCTTAGCCATTTCTTCAAACTTTCCTTTTTCCTTGCTAGACATTGTCTGCGGACACACAGAGGGGAAAGGAGAAGAGTCTGGATCAGATAAAGCGCCCGCTGACCCACTAACGTCTAAGCAGCAGCTGCTACCAGGGATCTTTTCCCGGCAGCCCACCGCAGGGGCGGAGGCCGGCCCGGCAGGGCTCAGCACGGCTCGGCCCGGTCCTGCTCACCTTCCACCGCTCCGAGCACTTCCGCGAGAACTCGGCGAAGTTGACGGACGAGTCCGGGTGCTTCTTCTTGTGCTCCTCGCGGCAGGTCTGCACGAAGTAGGCGTACGAGGACATCTTGCCCCGCGGCTTGTTGGGGTCGCCTTTGCCCATGGCGAGGTCGGAGGCGGGTCCCTGCGGAGGGGCGTGAGGGGAGAGGCGGCGTGAGGGCGGGGCCGCGCCGCCAGGCAGAGCCACCGCCGGGCGGGGCCGCGCCTCGGGCCGCTCCCGCCTCTCGCCCGCCGGCGCCTTCCCGCCCGGGCACGCCCCCCGCGGCCGCCGGCCCCTCTCCCGCCGCAGCCCCTCGCCCTCCCGCCCGCCCGCCGCTGCCAGGCGCCTCCACCCGCCCCCCGCGGCGGCGGGCCCGCTCCGCTCCGCCGCCCGCGCCCCAGCCCTCCCTGCCGGGGTCGCCCGCCGCCCTCCCCGCGCGAGGCCGGCCCCACCCGCCCGGCGGGAATTCCCCCCTCAGCCCCGGGCGCGCCGCCCGCCCGCCCGCCCGCACTCCCTCCGCGCCCGGCAGCGGCGGGGGCGTCCCCGCCGCCCCGCTCTCCCTCCCCCTCGGCGCCTTCCCACTGCCCTGCGGCCTCCGCCGGCGGGGGGTGCGCGGGGCCTTGCCTGGCTGGGTGGGGCGGGCGGCGGCGGCGCGGGGCTCTGCTCCCTCCGCTGCTGCTGCTAAATGGTTTCCCGGCGGCGCACTTACAGCCTCTTGTTTTCCACAGCCCTACCCGCCACAGCAACTTGACCCGCGGCGCCCGGAGGCCCGCCCCCCGCCGCAGCGGATTGGCTGCCGCGACGGTTCAAACTGCCTGCGGCCCCGCCTCCTAGGGCCGGAGCCACTGGGGATTCGCTCGCTGCCGTTCCGACGTCAGTAGCCGAGCAGCTCCTCGGCTAGGTGGAGCGCGAGGGGGTCGTTAGCGCTCATACTCGTTGGAACCGGTTGGGGTGAGGATAGTGGAGGGGGCGGAACTAAAAGCGCTGGGTGGCGATTGGGGGAGAGGGACGGTTTAAAAAACCGCGGGGACCCCCGCCATTGGCCGCTGGGGACTGTGCGCGCTTTGATTGGGCGGAGCGGGATGCTGTAGCGTGGTTTAAAAATACAAAGGGAGCGAGGAGGGCGGCGGGGCAGGCAAAGCAAGAGCAGCCGCGGAAGGGGCGGGCGGAGCTCGGGACAAGCCTCTGCCGGTGGGGCGGCTGCCCCGGTAGCGGCCTGGCCGCTGGCGGGTGTGGGGCCTCCTCGCGCGGCGTCCTCGGTGCTCCCTTCCTGCAGCCCGGGGTGGGGGGCAGCCAGGGGCGGGCCGCGGCGGCGAACGCGGCCGTTCCTCCTTCCTTCCTTCTCGGGCGGGGGCGGCGGGCCCGCGGCTCCCCGAGCCTGGCGGGCAGCAGCCACCAGCTGTAAAACGGGGTTTTAACTTGGGTTGCGCCGCCCGAGCGAGACCCGCTCCCGGCGCAGCGGTCCTACCCTCGCCCCGATCCGCGGCGGGGCCTGGGCTGCGCGGGGTTCCACCGCGGGAGGAGGCCTCGGGGTGCTGGGCCCGGCCTGCAGCGGCCCTGGGGCAGAGAGAGGCCTTGCGCGGGGGGGAGCGTCTGCTTCATCCTCAGGCCGGCGGGGTTTAAAAGAAGAGGCCGCGGCTGGTTGCGAGGGCTGGGCTTTCCCTCCCTGCACCGCACTAAAAGCACGGATGCTGGGAAGGGAAAGTGTCGCTTCTTTTCGTGTTTTGTTGTCCCTGTAAAGTGAAAGGCGCAGCAGTGGAAAGCCTGGGAGCAGAGCTCGGTCGAAGATGTAATGCCTATGGTTTGCATTAATGCTTTCAAGTGAACCGCCAGCGGTGAATCTGGCCCTTTCAGTTTGGCGATAAAACTGAAATTTCCATACAATCATTTAGTCTGCCTTATTGTGATTTGACCCTAGTCTATGCGATATGGGGTTTGCTGATTTTGGTTTTCTTCCATCTGGTTATTTTCATCCAATTCTGTAGTTAGGGTCAGTTTAGGTAAATATTGTTAGGCATCTGAGCGGTTTCTAACACTCTCGGGTGTAGTTTATAGCACTGGTGGAAAGCAGGTTATAACTGTGCTTACTGAAGGTGCCATGCTTTCAGTAGAGTTTTAATCATGTTAACCTAGCTCAATGGTAAAAAAAAAAAAAGAAAGTAACTTTTGAAAGACAGCAGCAAGAATCCCTAAGCTATCTGAGGGTGTTGACTAGTCGCAGGTGTGAGAACAGTCAATGTCTTGATCTCCAGAGCCTCCTCTGTTCCCGAGTTGCTCAGTGGAAGTGTTGAATAAGCACTTACAAGGTCCAGTCCTTCAAGCTCTTCCCCCCCCGCCACAAGTACGTGTTCACACAGAACAGTTCATTAATATGGTAGTAAATGCCTCCTTGATCCCTGATTCATTTTAAGCTTTATGTGTTTGCCCAAACGGCAGCCCTAAAAGACATGATGTAAACTGGAAAAAGTTAGTCAAAACCTTTGATGAAGAGAGGGTAACTGGGAGGTAAATCGACAGAGCAAAGCAGAGATATGTGTTTCCTTTGCAGATGTCAAAGCCTGTCAGAAGCCAGTTACCGGAATTGTTATATCAGCTAACTTAGGTGGCTATTCCTTTTGATAGTGTTTAACCTATAAACAAAGCTTACACCTGTCTTCTAAAATAAACATTTACCCAGGGGATATGCCATGTTCAGTTTTGGCTCTTTGCTACTGTCAGCCATTCTACTTAAGTACCAAATTCATGTTCCCAGTTCTGTGGTACTGAATTCTGTGAAGGCCTAGCCACTTTGTAAGGAGTAGTTTTAATTTGTTACGTAGCTTTAGAAATGCCTTTGCTTCATATGTTACTTGGAAAGCCCTATTTTGTTTGGTGAATTAAGCTGCTAGAGGGGTTACTTATTCACTTTGTGGTAAACCACCTGTATATGACAGTTTCTTGCGGAGTGTTCTCTAGTTAATAAAGTAGTTTTGTAACAGATGGCAGAATCTTACAATACTGGTGTGTACTGAATGAATCCTAGCATAGCCATCAGTATCTCTGGTGTAAAACCATTCTTTGTTCACCAGACTTACCTAGAGCTCTCCATATCACACCATTCAGACAAATTCAGAGGTACCTTCTGCATCATTTACGGCCATATAAAAATGTAGGTTAACTCCATCAAAATCAGTGTTACTTCTGGATCCTTGCCGATGCAGTTGAAAGAAGAATGAAGTGGTCCACTAGTTTTCAGGAAACTGTTTTCTCAATGTCAGTGCTTCTAAAACAGCAAGTCATAACTTCTGGGAGTTTGTCACTGAAAAGTTATCAGGATGGCTACAGGCACCAGAAATTATTTTTAATGGTTGAAAGGAGAGAAGAATTTTTCTCATTTTACCCTTCCAAATCCATTCTCTGTCAGGTCTTGAACAACAAGAAGAAAAAAGCTTTACATAATTTTATTATTAACATATTTCTTACTCTTCCTTTTCACATTAATATAGCAAGTTCATGAGAAAAATTACTTTGGAACAGTCTTTGGAAATTACAGGATATAATTGCAGTGAGGCTTCCTCTGTTGCATCTGTTTTCATATCTGCTCTAAGAATGAAGAAAATGATTGTGGAAAAGCAGGTAGAGTGAGAAAGTGTAATTACTGCTATGGGAAAAAATGAGACCTGCCTTTCAAATTATTTAATCAAATGTTTTAAGAAAGAAATTAGGTTCTTTGTTCTTTTAAAGGTATTCTTTTTCTAGATTCTCTTCTCTGAAAAAGAAAGCTTTTGTACAATCAAATATATACATAGAGGCTAATGTCACGCAATGTCATGCAACATAGGGCAGCATAAGAAACCAAACAGTTGTACTCTTTAACATCTGTCTGTCCTCCAACAAGGAAGGCAGTATTGAAAATTTTCCACGCTTGAACATGATACTGGAAGCTTTCCACAGCAGCGCCGACGCTGAAAGCTCCACGCAAGAATGCTGACGTTAGAAACTTGTCAGTCCCAAAGCCGTGCCTGGAAAAGTGCTTCTCTGTGCGCCTGGTTCCACGCTAAGCTGTCACCGTTTTTTCATCACACCGTACTCTTCCTTTTCAGACAAAACCACAACTTCTGTCTCGAGAGATTTAGTCACTGTTACCCTTCTAAAGCAGCGATCCATGCTGTACTGACTTCGGTCAGTCCGCATAGTTAATTTATTAACCACATGTGGATGACAGTTGTGGGGAAGAAGCATAAACTCCAGGACTTGAAGCTTACTTCTGCTTGAATAATTCAGCTCATGAAATGACTGTTAAGTTTTATAGCTCCCTGGCTTTGAGCCCTTTTGAGTTTCTCATCTGCCCCACAATTACAATTTTGGGCACTATTGTTAAATTCACTTAATCTTCAGGAAACTGCACGTGAGGAGAGATAAACAATATTGTGACTAGAAAATGCTGGCTAGAAGGAAGAGAAAAGACCAGGCGGGTGAGACCAGGTTACAGAGCTGAGAAATGGCTTTAAGGAAAAGTATGTCATGGACAACAAAAATGTGTGATTGGAGTGATAATACTTTACATCATACTGTATCTCTTGGCTTCTGTGGGCAGCTTCTACAGCCTTCTGGATACTGGTGTCAGTGTGGACAAAGCAAGGGAAGAAAGTAACAAAGACCTTTTATCTGAATTAACGTTTCCATCAGCGGATCCATTGCAACAGATGCCATTCAGCTGAGGAAATCGCAAACTACAGTTGCGTGACCTTAACTCTGACCAAACTTTCATTCTGGTGTAAGTGTGTTCTGTGGTGACACTGTCAGTTTTAATTCAGTCAGTTAGATGGAGAAGCTCTACTGTCTCTCCCCACAGACTCTGCTATTACCCAAATTCCTGTATGGAATATGCCTTAGTGGCAAGAAAATTCTGCTTTGGAAAGTGATTGTTCTTGATTGATTACTGCTGAAAGGGTCTCTCTTACGGACCTGAGAAGTCAGGCTCTACTGGATGAATAATGAAAGCAAGTTACAGCTGCTCTCGATTTTAATGTCACCTAACTTCACTAATAGTAATGCAAGATTTTGAAAGAAAAAGCAATTTAGCTTTAATCAGCCATTTTTTGTTACAGAAAAAGATTAAAAACCAAGACTCAAAAGGCATTTAAATAGGTCACTGCTTTAAAAACTCCCTTTTAATGTGAGTTACAAAGTCTACAGGCAGCAACTATGGTTTTTGGCCTGTCTCACGTGAGTGTCTCATACTAGATGTACGGTAGGAGCTTTAGGATGAAAAGCAAAAACTAGAACTACCTAGGCTACTGCTTACCTAAATTCAAAACAAAACTTATTTTCCTGTAGTGTTCCAGTTATAAGCAGTTACTTTCCTTGTACTTTGATAAAAAACATATATAACTGCAGCTGCCCAAAAGTTCGCAAAACTAGTATTTCTGTCAATATCTTGAAGAATTGCATTTAAGATATTAGAACTTTTCCCATTTTTTTCTGTTGTATAACATGCTAATAATAAGTATTTTATAAAAATGAATATATTTACCCTTTAAACATTATGGTTTTATTATATGTGCTATTGTAAAGCCTGCACAACCAGTTAAGCAGCTCGTAGGCAAACAGCGGCCGTGTTACACCAGGCTGGTTTAGTCTCAAAGCTCAGGAACTTGTTTTGACTTTGTGCTGTGTACCACATACCTAAAACAAAGGCAGCCTACATTAGACGTTACCCGGACAGCTGCGGAGCAGAGACTGAACTGCAGTGGTCATATGATAGGAAATAAATACAACAAATCTCTCGTGGTACTAGTGCAGATAATATTAGGAACACCAGCTGTTCCTGGTCACAATAATTAGTAACTGTACTTTTTCAGTCTTAATTTGACAAGAACTTTTTTCCACTTGCATTGGGTTAACATGCTTTCTTTAATTATTATTTTTTCTGTTTCTAGACCTCACTTTCATTTACTTTCTTATTCACATTCAAAGCGATACTCACGTAACACTTTTTCCCTGGAGATCTTAATAGACCTCCTTTATATTTTGCCATATTGTTAATGCCTTTCTTACAGGTATGAGAAGAAAGCAGCACTTTGCCTTTGTTCATCCATTAGATGGTTTCATAGGCAGTTTAGAGGGGCTTTAAAATGTGGGTAGCTGTAATTTAGACTATGAAATTGGTTTAAATGGGTAAAAAAAAAATGTTTCTATCTTTCTGTCCACACCCCCCAAACTCTTCCAGCCTTGGTAAACATTGGTGCTTTACCTGAAAGGTATACAGGACTTAAGAAATAAAATGTAATTACTAATAAAAATGTTGGGTTGTTTGGGAATTGCAGAACATAGTTCCAGGATTTATTTTTTTTCTCCTTCTAAGCAGTAAGACAAAGGGTTGGACTGTGTCTGGCCCTGGAGGCGAGCAGATCCAATGGGGCTGTGATCGCTGTCCGTCTCCCGAATAGTCCGAGCACTCGTGTGGGGCCAGCCACTGGCACTCACTGCTGCCGCAGTGAAGTACGTTGACAACCTATGGGGACATGCAAGTGTTGAAACTTCCCCAGAACAAACCAGAACGTTCTGTTTGTACCTTGTTCGTTCTGAGGGACTGTTTTCTTCTGCAATTTTGAAGGCTAGAAATATAATAACAAGCTGGACCTGGCAGTAGAAGCTGCTTCCTATGTAATTGCAGCTCTAAAATCTTTTAGGAAAGAGAAAGAATAGGGTGAGTTGACAAGGCTGCCTGCCACCGGCCACAAGAGGACGGAGGAATCGTACCCTCCTGTCTGCCACAGCCAGAAGAGAGAAGCAGGTTTGGCTGATAACAGCCTGGTTCCCTGTAAGCACTGTGGTCAACACGCTGGCCTTGGGTCCACGTAGGGGAAACAAATGAATTTCAGTGGGTCTCATTAAACTTAAATGGGTCTAAAGTTTTGGTCACATGGTGTACATCCTGTGCTGTTGGTAATGTAGATGTTGTCATGGTAGAATAATGAATTTCTCCTCTTATTTCTGGCGAATAGTGCTGTCACGTGTCATAGAAATGATCATAGGATACACAGGTAATCTGAGACTAGAAAGAAAATGCTTAGGAAATTTTGAAATTGTTGATTCATCAGTCTCATTTTTAGTCATGGGTGCTGTGGGATTTTTCCAGCAGCTGATGATATAAAAGTATAGTTTCTCCAGAGGATCCCGTTGTAAACCCTACTCTGTACTGTCAAGTGTTTTACAGGAACAAGGAAGGTTGTTTCAGAGATCTTATGCTACTAGAAAATGTGCCTGTCTATAATACCAATCAAAAGCTAATGCTTTTACTCCACAGCCCCACCTCTTGTGGAAAATAAAAAAAAAAAGTCTTAAAGACGTTCAATAATAACCCCTTGGGCCTGTGATTAATCCTCATCATTTAGTGTGACCACGTGTGAAGCGAAGTAGAAGCTCTCCCTAAGCACTGGCAGGGATAAACACCTACTGCAAATGAAAAAGAAATAGTGAGGAGCACAGTCGTGCATTTGAAGAAATAAACAGGGAAATATCAAGTGAAGTTGTTCTGTGTCAAAGAAAGGCTGGCTTATTCAAAGTTAAGGAGAAATTATTGTAGTATGTACAAATATTAAAAGCATAAAACTCCCATTCTCCTTTTCCAGTAGTTAAAAATTTACTTTGTAAAGATGTAATTCATTTTGGAACAGACTTTCATGATATAAGTAGAAACACAGATCATCAAAGTCGTGGTTTAAGAGGTAAAGGATCTGTATTGTTATTTTCCTGATTCTGAAATAATCTAAAAGATCATGTAAAATCATGTAAAATCCTGCTCCGCAGTCACTTCTGGAGAGGGGTAAGGATCTTTCAGTGCCTGTGGATAGCTGTAATAGCAGAATCAGGTCTCATCTGTGGTGTTTATAATACTAAGAAATACTAACGACCAAACACTTAGATAAAGAAAAACCAACTTCTAAACCCATATCTGTTTAAAAACCATAATGTCGAAACTGGAGGGCAGGGGTCTCTTTTTGTGTTCTATGTTTTAGGATATGTCCTTGACCGGATCTCAAACTTACCTTCACGACTAAAGGCTAGAAGCTTTATCAGTTATGGAAGCTGAGACTCTAACGTTACCTTTCAAGTAAGAGATTTGAGGTTTGAGGAGCATTAAAGATGAATGGCAATATCTAATGAAGCAGCAATGCTTTTGATCAGCTGCTGTATATTGAATGATAGCAGTAGGTACTATCCAAATGTAGGAGCACTGCTACGTTCTGCCTAGTGGCCATTTTTTTGTGAAAAAATTTGCAAGACATTTTATCTGATCCTTTTCCCATAATATTTCTCAGTTAAGGGTTTATTGTCAAGTAACGTCAGCCAAAAGCAACGGCAGTTCAAAACCGTCATTATACTTGAGGTTTTTAGAGTATAAGCCTGTATCTTTTACCCAGAATGAGCTCTGCAGGAAGTCAGGAAAACATTTAAACACCAAACCCGCATGTAATTTTACTCATTTGTATAAAAATACCTGTATTAGTATCAGACTCTATTTTGTTTTTACTGACAGAATCCAAATACCTTCTAAACGATGCATTCTGGACGCGGGTGAAGGAAGTGTTCACCTGCCCCCAAGGGGCACTGAAAATCTGCTGTTAACTTCAACAAGAGCTAAGTCAGACCTAGAGATGTATATATCTATGTTATAACTGTGCTGCAAAGACAAGGGCACTGGAAGAGCCTTCGGGGCTACAGAAGTTTCCCATTTTCCTTTCTGTAAAATGAATCCATATCAGATGAGGACATGATGGTGTAAGGGAGCACTGTAGTTTCTAGGATCCTCTGACAAAGCTGCAAAGATGGTGTAATCTAGAATCATAGACTGGTTTGGGTTGGAAGGGACCTCAAAGATCATCTGGTTCCAACCCCCCTGCCATGGGCAGGGACACCCTCCACTAGACCACGTTGCCCAAAGCCTCATCCAGCCTGGCCTTGAACATTTCTAGGAAGGGGGCAGCCACAACCTCTCTGGGCAACCTGTTCCAGCGCCTCACCACCCGTAAAGAATTTCTTTGTAATATCTAATCTAAAGCCATTATTCCTTGTCCTGTCACTACACTCCCTGATAAACAGTCCCTCTCCAGCTTTCCTGTAGGCCCCTTCAGGTACTGGAAGGCTGCTATAAGGTCTTCCCAGAGCCTTCTCTTCTCCAGGCTGAACAATCCCAACTCTCTCAGCCTGTCCTCGTAGGAGAGGTGCTCCAGCCCCCGATCAGCTTTGTGGCCTTCCTCTGGACTTGCTCCAACAGCTCCATGTCTCTCCTGTACTGGGGCCCCCAGAGCTGGATGCAGTACTCCAGGTGGGCTCTCACAAGAGCGGAGTAGAGGGGCAGGATCACCTCCCTCGACCTGCTGGTCACGCCTCTTTTGATGCAGCCCAGGACACGGTTGGCTTTCTGGGCTGCAAGCGCACACTGCCGGCTCATGTTGAGCTGCTCGTCAACCAACACCCTCAGGTCCTTCTCCTCGGGGCTGCTTTTAAACCATATATGTTATTCAAAGCAAAAAGCCAGTGCCTAAAGACAGTGTCAAATTTGAATTTCTATAAGTAGAAAATAGTGGTTCACAAAACTTAAGACTTTTGCAAAGAGGATACAGTGCTTTTTGTGGTATCAAGAGTGCATTTGAGACCAGAAAAATATGCTGAAAAGATATGACAGTGTTTCTCTTACAAAAACAAACAAACAAAAAAGCTGAGCAAGCTTTTTATTTCTTTCAAGGGATTAAAAAGTAACTCTTAAGCAATATACTACACCTATCTGCCTATTACTCATAGCTAAATTTGTATTGCGTTACTAAACAAAACCTCCGGGGGTGATACTTTTTCTCTATATGTTCCAGATAGTTGCATTACATTTCAGAAAAGCACGAATGATGATTTTATTGTGTCTCTTTCTGACTGCGAGATCCAATATAATGTGAAACAAAATATTAATCCAAGGAACCTGGATGGACAAAGGATTGGTGAAACAGTGACTCTGAAGCAAGCAGATGGATGTGCACTTCTAATTTGGCTGAAGGGGGCCTGTGAGGAGGGGGGGGTGTTGAAACCTAGCGGGTACCTCAGGGCAGAGCTGGAGGTTGGCTCCTCTGCCTGCTTCCGTGCACTTGCTGGGTTTGAGGTATCTCCCTTACGCCACATTTACTGATGCTTCAAGAACCGAAAGTAGGTGTCATGCTTCATTCTGTAAGTCCCCCAACAAACAATTTGTCACCTACATTCGACAAAGAACATCTAAAGTTCCTCTACCAACGTTTCTGTATTTTTGCATGTAGGAAGGAAGCCTTGGAACACAAGGTCTTTTCATGCCTCCTCTAACTAATGGCTTATTGCGAAAGTGAATTGGCACAAACTGTTAAGGGGCATGTATTACAAATCTTTAAAGCTTTTACAGTACACAGGCTTATCAGTTTTAATCCCGTAACACCTAGATTATTCTTAAAATACAGTGTTTATTTTTGGACCCTGTTTACTGCTTTAAATCTTTTAATAAAAGCTTGTGTTACATAAACTCATACACCCTTAGTTTCCATTGTACAAGGCAGAATGCTTAAAAAAGGCACATTGGTTTCAGCTGGATTACTCAAAGACCTGGAAATACCAGGTTTGCACCAATATCACTATTCAGGTTAAAGGTATGATTTTTCTGTCTTACTATATTACTTGAATATACAATAAGCTCTATGTGTGCTAATAGAGATTAAGATTTGTCATACAATTAACTATCCAAAGTTACATTTTTAACTATCCTCATGTAAAACATAGAAAGAACTAAAAAAAAAATACAGTTTGTAGGTAAGTCCCAATATTCCTGTGCTTTGGGCTCAATGCTGTAACGCATTTAGACAATAAATTGGAGGCAGAGCAACAGGCACTATCACGATTAGTTGGTGCTGGAGTGGGAAGAGAAAGAGACTCGACAATCAGAGAAAGGAGAGCGCAGTAAAAAGAATGGGACTTATTTCTGATAAGGAAGGAGAGATTTGGTCACTGTTCTTTATCACAGCCAGTTGCTCTTTTATCAAAAACACCAGGGCCTGCGGTGGAATTTGCAGAATTTTTAAAGTGTTTTAAAGGAATCTGTTTTTCATTGAAATAGTTACAATCCAAACAAAGAAAAATGTATATTTCCTGTGAAAAATGTATACCAATAGTTTTCCTTGTTATTCCATTTGCTAACAGGTGGTGCACAGAAGCACACTGACGTATACTTAGATTTCAAGTGAATGGTACCTTTTGGGGAAGGGAATAGTCAGCCCCAGTCAAACCTTATCACGTGAAGATGTATACACAGTTACAAGCCACATTTCCTTTCCAAGTTTAATTACTAGTAGTACATTTGCGGTGTGCTTGCAGTATATCCAAGGTGATGCGCCCAATTATCATTCTTCTCTCTCGAATTACAAAACACATCAGTCAAAAGCTAACAGGAGCTGGGACATATGGCATCTCAGAGAGGCACAAGCTGCTCAGCTCCCACCTGCGCCTCGCCTGCCTCGGTGCCAGGAGGGGCCACGGACTCCCGCCGACTTCGGGGCCCGGGAGCTGCGAATTCAGGCGCGCTTTTCAAGATGCTGTAGCTCCAGCTTCTTCTGCATGCCGCTTACAAGTCACCCATGCTGTGTTTTTGGCACCCGTGAGGGATGTAGATTACTGCTGCCTTCCGTACGATTCAGCTCTGCTCGCGCGCGTGGCCCGTAAGTGCTAGTGAAGTCTCGTGTACAGAGTTGCTGGCTTGGAGCTGCCGTTTCCTTTGAACTGATTTAATTTTTGAAGTTTTACTCTAATCGGTATATTGTTGCAATACTGCATGGGTTTATGTTTATTTAAAATCTCTCCCTATATATGTTTCAGTTATATCTGAATACTTCTACGAACCACTACTACAGCTTATGTTATAAAATCATAATTTTAAACAACATACTCTGTGACGAGTGATTTATTTCACAGGGCCCAAGCTTCATGAAAGTTTGCAGATCCATCCTGTAGTAAGCTTCATACTGCCTGATAAGCCCATCTAGCTGCAGCTCTTTGTATTTTTTGATCCCACATATGATGCAAGATTAAAAGTGACATGATTTCTTTGTTACTGTAAGCAGGCATTCATACCAAACGAGGTGGTCATCCGGTGATCTCCGGTCACACGGTCCTGCCCTTCCACTGGACCTTCCTGTCTGCTGGGGCATCACGCAACTGAGCAGTAAAGCAGATCAGAGTTAAACTTAACTGATTTTCTTGTTGCTGGTCTAGTCGTAACCCAATACAGTTTGCCGTGCAGCCAGAGAAATGCTTTTACAGGCACAAAGAAGGACGGCACAGGTGTGAAAATGAGCAGCTTACGGCAGAAGGAGAGCCATCTTTCTCAGCCCCACTACTGTCTTATCGTGATCTAATCGTGAAACTATGATACTACTCTACTTGAAATTCCGCTTATAAATTAACATATTGGCAAGCACGGCTGGCTAACATAATCAGGCTTTTAACTGCTCACAAAATGTACAAAGAGGATCAGAAACATTTAAAATGCTGAAATGATCTTTCCATTGTACCAAATCACAGCAGCCAGACCCAGATTGACATATTTTATGCTCACAGTAAGGTCAAATCCATCTGAAGAAATAAAAGGGACCTCAAAAGACATAGCCTAAGAGTCTAGAAATTGCTATTCATGACCCAGATTTCCACTGAAGAATTCCTGGAACTCACCCTTGTCCCACTTTCCCAGCTCGTGCTTCCTATGTTCTTCTTTAAGGCCTGCTATCATTGTTATTAGTTATCGGTGGTTTGGGTTTTTTATTTTAACGTTATTACATTTTTTGAAAGTGTGAAATCACAAGATTTGAAAGTGTGAAATCACAAGAAACCTCAAAAGTGAGCAAAACATCTGTTGTCTGAGATCATACAGCAGCAGAGCGTGGAATTAAACCCAGGCACTCCACAGTCTTCAGCTCAGCTGGTAACAAAACCGGGTTTGGTATTTTTCCCAACTGTTACCCAGTTCCCCTCTCTAATCACCAAAACGTGCCTTTGAGGTAAGTGCTGTGGGTGACTTGGTGCTCAGCTTCACTTCCGTTACTGTAGCCTTCATTCCGTTGCGACTGCGGGGAGCGTGGAGTGGGACCTACCCTTATTCTCTAATACCAGGTTATGCAATCAGATTAAGGAGCCATCTGCAGCGCAAACTGAAGCTGTGCTATAATCGCGTTCCCGGCTCATGCAGAACTTTGGCTTACGCAGGATCTGTGTCTCCTCGAATCATTCACCGGCCTCCCCGCTACTGCTCTCCTCCTTCTGCAAGCTAGAAACACACGGCAAGCGATACGATCAAATATTTCAGTGATTAAATCATTACGCTTTGAGTACGGTCAGCTCAGATGCTGTTTCAGAGATTTAAAGGAATATTCGCAGTAGTTCAAAAGGAAAGCAAAACCTCGCCCTTCATTGCGTGCGCTTTGAGTGCGCTTGAAGGAAAATAGTAGGTCAAAGCTTGCTGCTTCTGCCGCTCTGCTGTCAACAGCCGAATTGTTAAACGGTTTAATGCCAATGCATCTCTTAGGTAGTTTTGTGAAGTCTCAAAACTAAAAATACTTGCCTTTATCAAGTATTTTGACAGTATCTGTTTTAGCTAGTCGCGTGCACAGCGAAGTCTCGGTTCATCACCAGCAAAAATAATTGTGCATTCTCAGTCTTTTTTGTTGTTAGTCACCTTTATTAACAAAAAGTCCTTTTCAATGACAAAACTGGAAACTCGCGTTGCAAGTCGTCTTTGTCTTCAGAGACCTTCACTAAAGGAATGCAGGACGAACCCCTGATTACACGTGTGTTAAAAGCAGCTTTAACAAAGGACCGAGGTTCGGTTGTTCTCGGCCCGCAGAGCCGCAGTGGGCGGCAGCGCCGCGGCTCCCAGGGAGCCCCCCCCGCCGGCGGGGCAGAGGGACAGAGACCGCCCTCCCTCGCTCCGGCCAGCCGGACCAGCGCTCCGGCCATGGCTGACAAAAAAAAAGAGGGGAAGAGAAAAGAAGCAGCGAGGCAGGGAGGGAAGACGGGGGAAATAAATAAACAAACAAATGCTAGACAAGCAGCCCGAGACGCGGGGCTCAGACGGAAACAGTACAGCTAGAAAAAGTAAAGCGGGGGGGAGTTAATGCCGAGGCGAGAGGACAGGCAAAAGGAAGCGCGGGCGCCTCAACCTTTTTCGGTTGAAGCAGCTTCGGCGGTTGGCCGTGCGAGGGGCAGCGGCGATCCCTGCCCCGAGAGAGCGGCCGCCCGGCCTCCCGCTGCTGCCCCGCGCGTTTCTCGCCTTCCCGCCTCCGCCCCAGCAGGGCCAGACTCGGCCGCCGCCGCACCGCCGCCTTTCAAATCCCAACGGCCGCGCCGCCGGGGAGGAGCGACAAGGCGGGAAGGGGTGGGGGGTGAGGGGGTTGAACGGGGGCTTTTAAAAGTGGGCTGAGCCGCCGCCGCTGCTCCCGCACGGCGGGCCTGGCCTCCTGGCGGCGGCGGAACGGGAGCGCAGTGCGGCGCAGGGCGGCCCGCTCGCTGCCGCCGCCGCAGCGGACAAGAGCAGCGGCTACCCCACCGCCACCGGGACGGCATCGCCGGCCTCAGCACCGCAAAGCGGCACGCCGAGCCCCCCGCCCGCGCTCCCGCAGCCGCCGCCCTGCACCTCGGGAGCTGTAGTTCTTTGGCCGCGCCGGTCGCAGAGGGGGCGGCGAGGGGAAGGACTGCATTTCCCGTGGTGCCCCGCGGCGGGGAAGCCGGCATGCGCGGCGCGGCGGGGCGGGGCGGCGGGCAGGTTGCTGTTGTTACATAGGAAACAGCTGAAGAGTCTCCACATGACAGGGGGGGAAGGAGGAAGTGGGGCGACCCGCGGGGCGCCGCCACCGCCGCTCCGGTAGCCGCGGGGCTAAGGCAGCGGCAGCCGGCGGGAAGAGTCCTTCCCGCGGCGTACGGGCTGGCCGCCCTTGAGGGCGGGCTTGCGCCCCGGTGCCGCCGCTGAGGGCAGGCAGGGAGCACGGGAGCGCCCCGCCGGGCCGCGGCGTTTCGCCGGGGAAGTTTGGTGCGGGGCGGGATCCCGCCGCGCTCCTCCGGGCTTCCCGCCGGCTGCGTAGGTGGCGCCGGGCATGAACGGCTTCGCCCCCGAGGAGGTGACCCAGCGCGGGGCGGACCCCGCCGCCGCCGTGGTGGGCAATGCGGGCTCCGCCGTGGAGGTGCCGCCGCCGCCAGCGCCGCCGGGGCTGGCTCCGGCCTCCGCCGCGGGCTCGGCGGGTGCCGGGGGTGCGGGCGGCCCCGGGGCCGGGCAGCTGTGCTGCCTGCGGGAGGAGGGGGAGCGGTGCGGCCGCGCCGCCGGCAACGCCAGCTTCAGCAAGCGGATCCAGAAGAGCATCTCTCAGAAGAAGGTGAAGATCGAGCTGGACAAGAGCGTAAGTCCGGGGAGGGGGGGCGCACGGGACGGCCGCCGCCGGCGGGGCAGGCACACAAAAGCGGCCGGCGGGTCCCGGCGGTGCGTGCCCGGGCAGCGGCGGCGTGTCCGGCCCCAGACCCGCTCCGCGGGGGCCGGTCCGATAGCTTGGTTGGTTTGGGGGCTTTTAGTAAACTTTAGGGAGGTTTTTTTTGACGACGGGGAAGTTCTGTTTCCCCCTTCCCTCCCTCCCCCCCTCCCTTTTCCGTAGCACGGTGGAGTTTGGCTGGCGCTGCAGGAGCACGGCCTGAAAGTGCTCTCACTCTGCGGGAGAGGGTTGGGGGGGAAGCGCCCGCCCCTCCTGCCTGCTTCTGGGGTCCCCTCTCAGCCCTGGAGAGCCGGGAGCACCGGCTGCGTTTTCCCCCGCGTTAGCTGGAGGGTGAACAGCGTGGCCGGGAAGCGCTCCTCCTCCCCGGAGCGGAGCCTGCATGGCTCCCGGCGCGCTAGTTTGTGTCTGTTCCTGGCGAGGGCAGCGCTCGGCTGCTCCGCCTCGTGTTGCAATGTTGCACGTCTCCCCTTGCCACTGTATCTTCCGCTCGGCAGCCATCAGGCGCCGTACAACGCGGCTCGGCGCGGCCGGGCAGGGCGAGCGGACCCCCCCGCGGCGGAGGGGGTGGCAGCCGGGCCGCCTTCGGGCGTCTTTCTGCCGAATGAAACGCCCGGGCATTTCGGAGGGGTGCTTGCCCTTGCCCGGTACTGCGGGAGGGCTTTACCGGCGTGGGGGAAAAGCAGCTTAAAATGCGCGGGGGCCGGCGTGACTGCTCCGCGGCTCGGCCCCGGCTTCGTGCGCCCCGAGGGACCCCCCGGCCCCGGGGGCTCCTCGCCCTGCAAGCGTAGTCCCTAAGCGCAGCTCCCGGCTTTCACTGCCATTAAAGCACGCAGCTCTGAGAATCGGGGTTGGTACGCGCCGGAGAGTTCTCCCAAAGCGTGCAGATCCGCACAAAGGGAAACTTTCAAAAAGGAAAGAAGGGGGGGGGAATGCGTGTTGCTTGACCTCGCCTAGGTAGTGAAGTAAAACAATGGGGGGGGATATAGATGGGAAATGAGAGCCGATGTTAAACGAGAGGCGGCTTCTTGCCCTCCAAAGAACAACCGAAAGCTTGTTTTGTTTGTTTGCTTCCCGATCCCCGAGTTGCGATGAGTGGCTGGAGGGAGGGTTGGACTTGACTGATTCAGTAGCAGCAGGCTGCAGACACACGATTGCAGCACTTCAGCGTCCTCTGGGCCGAGCCGGTGGCAGTGATCTGTAGTATAACACATTCTTTATTTAGAAGAATCCAGTAGAAGAGCTTCCTGAACTCAGTTAACGTGGCTGTGGTTGCTCGAGGGTTGTCTCAAGTCTGGGAGATACGTGGATTTCATTGAAAGATGCCGTATTACTCTTCTAGGCAAGACATCTGTATATTTGTGACTTCCACAAAAACTTAATTCAGAGTGTGAGAAATAGAAGAAAGAGGAAAGGCAGCGATGATGATGGTGACTCACCAGTACAAGACATCGACACTCCAGAGGTAGCTAAATAGCTGTTTTTTTCCAGTTGTTGTGTTAAGCTTGTTCTTAATGACTATTGAGTCTGCACAGATACCACTTTTCCACCCTTGCAGCTCTCCTTATTCTGGGTCGTGTGAGGAAAGGGAAGCTTCCCGACTCACTCAGTTCATAATACAACAAAAGCTAACTGAATTTTACGGTGTATTTTCTGCATTAATTGTGCAGAGTAGAATGAACAAGATTCTCTAGATTATTTTTAAATGTCTGCTAGTTCTCTCAGAAAACCGCTGTTTTCAATTTTCTCCTTTTTAGTGCTTCCTCTCCAGCATCCTACTAGAAGAGATGCTTTGCTACATATCAGCAAAAATCTGTCTTCTGTGGGAGTTGACAACTCAAAGGGAATTGCATGTAGGATTTGAGATATAAATGCTTCGCTGCCCTGTCCCCCCGATCCTTTCCTTCTGTGTTAAATGTGTTGCAGATGACTCTTGCAGTTATTCCGTTGGCTTAGTCTAACTAGGAAAGTTTGATGATGGTAGCTCCTTGTTTTTACCCCTTGTTGGGGGAGGAAACATTTGGAGAGCTGTGCTAGAAAGGAGTGGAGAAGGATGGTGCTTTTCTGACCTGTTTTCTTCACTGCAGACCAGTGAAACCTCTCACCTGTTGTAAAAGTGAACTGCAGCTTTCAAACCTTTTGTGTAGTATAGTGGGAGAGACTGCACCTATGGCTCTTTTTCCTACGTGTGCTCTGGATTATTTCTGATACAGCCTGGTTTAGCAGGTGCTGTTCAGTGTGTTAATTCTGAGCAGAGGCTGTTATACCTACCTGGTCCCTTCTAAGAGGGATTTTTTTAAAGCTTTCTTCAGAAATAGCTCTGTAAGTATTAATTTAATGGCATCCTTACAGTCAGCATTTGCAGATACCAGCAGCATAAGTGATGAAACTTTGTGTGAGAATCCTTGCCTAAAGGCACATGGCTCCAGTCTGAAGGCTCTGACTAAGAGGATTTTAGGGGATTGGGAGTAGTTTGATGCTGGGCTGTATTGTTTGTCTGTTAAGTATGTGGGATTGCTTCTTTGAATGTTCTGTCTACAGCTAATGTTCTGTGTGACTTCAGGTAGCTCTCTGGCAAGCCTGCTTTGTTTTCTCATGCAAGAATTATAAAATATGTCATAACCAATGGATATCTCTAGAACAAGAAAGCAAGCTTTTTTTAATGGAACTACTGCAGAAAACTGCCTGGGAAGTATTTTTGAGGAGTTTCAGCTGGCCATTGGGACAACGACAGTATGTTCATCCCACGTGATTACCGTGTACCTTAGATGCCTGTCAGCCCTTGACCTTCTTTACTTTCAATTGCTATCCAGTTTATTAAGGGGGGGAAAGTATCATTCATCTGAAGACTTACTTGTAAGGCCCTCCTGTTTCTATCTCAGTCCTGACCATCATTACCTGTTAGAAATTATTCCTGCAGGAGGGGAAGAGGCTTCTGCAGTACTGGTATGTTCTGGGACTTGGTGGAAAGCTGCTACTAATCCTCCACATGATGCTGTGTCTTAGGAAGTAGAGTTTGTGTTGTGTAAACTTAAGAATACTAAAGGATACCCATCCTCTGTCATGCAAAGCAGCATCACATCAAGCATGGCCAGGTTACCAAGTTTGCAGTAGCGCTGCTGCTGCTAAGTATTCTATAGTGAGACTGCTAAATGAATTTAAAGCAAAAGTGAATGCCTCAATCTTTAATGCAGTGAGTTGGAGAATACTACTGTAATTGCAACTGATCTAGCAGAATTTCTCATTCAGCCTGCTTTCTCAGCTTGCTTTCCCACTCAGTCATCTGATTAAGCTCTCTTACACTGTCAAGGAGGGTGGGAGGGTAAGCAGTTGCTGGGAGAAGTGACTGTTGATCAGCGTTCATGGGATTAAAAACTGAGGGAGTACTGGGTTAAGGTTGTGTATTTATATCCCTAAGAGAACCTTGTGCAATTCTCTCAACTGTCAACTCACACTGAAAAATAGTTTTGGACAACTATGCCCGTGCACATAACTCCTGCATTGTGCTTACGTAGCAGGGATATGTTTGGAGAGCAAGAGCAGCTGTTTTCTTCTCTCACCTCAAGCCAAGAAAACTTTGTGGTCTAGCCTTTTTCCCCGATTCTAATACATGCTATCTCATGGTGCAGATGTGCTATATCTCACATGTAACTTGTGTAAAATTTGATGGCTGAAATCACAATATAGGGGCCTCCTTTGAATCAGCATCTTCATAGATGTTATATGAAAGTTGTTACTGGGCTTTGTGTTAATCATGCATGAACTGGGGAACAAACAAAAAACCCAGAACTGATTAAAGTACAATAATGAGTTCCAAATATTGTCCACAGCTAAAGGGAGGCAGAGCCATGCTCAGTAACAATGAAATGCTCTTGAGCTGAGCTGGGCTGTTTTCCTTTCTGCTGGAAGGTGCAGGGTGGAGTTTGGTTTTTTGTCAAAATGAGATCTGCTGAGCTGACAGTTCACACTTATGTGAGATTCCAAAATGTTTTTGAGAGTCGAACTATTAATGAATGAATCCTTAGACTGTTTTCTTCCCCTTCCCCCCCTTTTTCTTCTAGGTTGATTTATATCAGTTACAAGTAAACACACTTCGAAGGTACAAAAGACACTTCAAGCTACAGACCAGACCGGGACTTAACAAAGCACAGCTTGTTGAAGTACGTATGAGTGTTTGTTCCATAATAGAAATTGCAACTTGCTGTGGCATGTGGTTTTCTATACAATGTGATCCTTGCATAAAAAGCATATGTTATCTGGATTTTAGGAGAACAAAAGGGAATTGCTTATCTAGCTTTCTTCATTGGCCACGGCTCCTGAGCCAAGTAAATCAAAAGTTCTTTCCAGAGGAGGGAGTTTTGACTTCTGAAAGGAGTGTGTGCTGCTTAAAAGCATGAAGTATTGAGTTGGAACAGTGAGATGATCTGTGTGTCCCTGAATATCATGGAGTAACGGATTTATAGTCTGTGCATCAGTCACACCTTCCCACAAAGTGTCCTGCTGAAAAGAGCTAGAAACTGGGAGGTGGCAGTGAAGTTCTAGCAAGGTTCAGACTTTGCTTTAAAAAGCTAGTTAATACAACCATAGATGTTTCTGTGTATGTAAAGTATGGAAATCTGAAAAACAGGCTTCTATTGATAATTATGTTAATCAAAGCCACTGGGATCTCTATGAAATTAGGGGGTTTTTTCCTTATCAATATTTCTGAAAGTGCTGAAGCTGTATGTGAGTACAGCTGTATGCAAGTGTCTTTGCTGCACGTGTCATTTTAAAGGAATTCTGCACTGCAAAGATACAGTTACAGCATGCTGATGTAAATACGTGGGAGGACTGGTGATTTCTTAACAGGGAGGCATAGCAACTCTTTTCACTTTTGTGCAGTGGTACACTTAGTTGTACTTTGCAGACATTTTGTTAGTCTCTCCCTTAATCTGTGTGGATTAAAGGCAAGGTTCTTAAATGTGTGGGAGATCGCAAGGCTGAGCTGTAAAAGAACAGTGCTGCTGCCACTACGAGTAAAAATCAGTCTTCTGTTTTGTTATACGTGAGTTGAGATACAGCTAGGTCTTGAATTAACAGGGCTGTGGATTTAAAAAGCACAAGCAGTTTTTGTTCTGCAAAATTGGCATTTCTAAGGATCTGGTTTAGGTACGTCTCATGAGATATTTGCGCTTCTTATGCTTCTTATGCTGCTTGATGCAAATAGGCAAAGCTGCTTCTGTCACGCGCTTTGAATGACCTGCTGGTATTTGTGAGCTGTAGCTGCAGAACTTCCTTAGTTTGCAGTGCATGTGATTCCTTGTAACCTGTCCTAATGCACAATAGACACTGCTCCAGCTGTTACTTAAAAGTCCACTTCAAAGGACTCTGTCAAACTGTTTCTCTGTGATTTTTGGGGTGGGGTTTAGAAAGCTTTCTAACTTGCTAATTAGGCTAAACACTTATATCCTGTGGTAGTTAAACGAGCAGTCCCATGTTACTCACTTGCTAATTTTAATCCACCAAAATATTCTGCAAAAAGCCAGAGAATAGACTTGGGCAGGTATAATATTTTGCATGCTTTATTTTAAAGCTGGTGTTTGTTTTGATGAAGGGAAAGACTTCTGGAATGACAAAAGTTATTTGAGAACTGTTTAGCAATTGTCATTTTAGTGGTTACAGCATGGTGAATTTTCATTGACAGCTCTGTTTTGAAGAGCTGAATGTTCGGTTTTAATTCTCAAAGATTCTCATATTGTCTTAGATGTTTTTATACATGATGATGCAGATGCTCACCTCCAACCTGAGTAATGAGCAGTCGCCTCTTATTTCTGTGCTGTAGCTCTCTTGATATTCTATATTCATTACTTGCTTTATAGTCAAGCTTTAACTACACAGATGTAATCATACTCCTGTATTTGTTTTGAGAAGTCTTTTTTTTTTCTGAGCTTTTTACTTAGGAAATTAGGGTACAATCTGCTATTTTTAATTCATAGTTTCAATAAAATGGTTCCTGTTTACCTTTTTTAATAACTATTATACTTGAAGAGAGGTAGATTTTCCTTTTTATTTTTTTTAAACTTGATCATGCTTTTAAACTTTGTAGTCAATTTAAATCTGAATCTTTAGTTTCTGCATATAAGAGTTGTTATTTAATTTCCTTGCGTTCTTCCTTTATAGATAATTGGCTGCCATTTTAGGACAATTCCAGTGAATGAAAAGGACACCTTAACATATTTCATCTACTCGGTGAAGAATGACAAGAACAAACCAGATCTAAAGATGGATAGTGGGGTTCATTAGACGGAAAAGGTTGGGACTGAGACTCAGGCCGTAAATCAAAAGACTGAGGGTTTTTGTTGATACGCAAAAGCTTTCTTTGTAACTTTCTCCCCAGAGAGTTTCTCTGTTTTATTTTTCATAACCTTGCTGATTTGTTTGAAAACCATCTCTTACAAAACAAATTTCCTCAGCAAAAGTATTTTAAATAAATATCACTGATATTGTTGTTCAAGTGGGTGTGTCTGTAACTTATTTAGTGAGTTACTTGTACCTAATAGTTAAGCTTTGAGTAATTATGTAATAATATTAAAATATTTTTCAATTAAAGTGTGCCAAGGATATATTTATGAATGTACTTCAAGTTCTCATGATGCAATGCCTTAAAAAAAAAAAAAAAAGCTGTGGCAAACTTGGCAATAGGTTCTTTTTCCTGAGGTAAAAGGCTTTAAATGACAGTTCCAGTTGTTAGCTGGGTAGAAATGGCTGAATGACTTTTTTTTTCCCCCCTTTGGAAATAAGAATTGATGGGGGCTTTTCTGATTTGTTTGTTCATCTTGTCATTGCTGGGATATGTGCTTCCAAGCACCAAGGCCTTCCTGCTCCTATATTAAAATGGAAAAGAAAAAAAAAAAGCAGGTCTCAAATTTCAAAGCTGTAAGTATGGATGAAAAGACTGCTGCAGCTTACTGTGCCGAGAAATCCTTCCACTCGGTAAGAAATCCTTTAGCTGCTGACTTTTCCGTTCATCTACACAGGCTGCGGCTAAGAACTGAATTGGACAATGGAAGACAGAGTCTGTGCTGGGTCAACATGGAATCTCCTAACAGGCATACTGTTTCTTTTTCATAGCTTCTGTTAGCTCAGGCCTGTTTAAAAACAAACAAACAAAAAAACCCCACCCCAAAACTTATGGTTATATATGAGAAAAATATCCTGTGATACTTACGCTTTTAACTGAATATCTTCCTAAAGTCTGATGTTGAAGATATTATGAATGACTTCTCGTATTGTCCTTTAATTATTGTGCCAATCAAAGTGTGTGTTGTATGGAATATGATTTCTTTCTGCTTTAAGCTGAAAAAAGGGCAGAGCGAGAAGAGCTCTCATCTTAAAGCAGAGGAGGACATGACTTCAGCTTGTTCAGTTAGCAACTCTTAACCTTATCAGATGTTTGAAGACTTTTTCTTAATTTGGGAAAAATGAGAAAGCAGTATTTCTATGGTCCAATCTGCTCGATGTTAATCTTGTTTCTTGAAAACTACTATTTTGCTGGTATCACTGCAACTAAGATGTTCCGCTTTGCTTTTTTTGACCTGTGATACTTGCATAGAACTGAATGATGATAAACCCTAACCTCAAACTGGCTGCCTTCCCAGTAGCTCTCAGTGGTCTGATTTCTTTCACTTGCAGCGTCTTACATATTTCCACAATAAAGTTCTGCGGCGTTGGCCTGAGTTCAAGATGGTTAGCGATATCTAGCTTAGTGGCAGCTAAAATTGGTATTCCTTTGAAGGGATGTTTTAGAGCCCATTTCACTAAGACTGTAAAGCTGTTTGCTAAATATCCTTTGCACAAATTCGGCTCATCGTCTTCGAAGTACTAGTTAGCGAAGCAGCCAGGGAACCTGGCGGTGGATAGGACATCTGAAGGAGAAAGGCTTTTTCTCTCAGTCTGCGGCAGGGGTGAGTATTCTCACCTAGGCCTAGCAGAACCTGTAGAAGAAGCTTTGGGAAGGAAGGAGAGTGGGGAGAGAAACAAAAGGAAGTCCCTGTGGGAAGTCAGTCTTAAAATAGTAGCCTAAGTGACCCTGTCCTGCTGCATGTGGAGGGCAAAACTTTTCTCCAGTGGATTATGGGTCTCGCTTAGCCAGGAGCGGTGGAAGGAAAGTAACTGGAAAAATCACCTGCTAACTTTTACTACCCAGATTTTCATCTGCCTTAATTTTTTTTTCCTACTGCTGCTTTGGAAAGCTGTGAATGCCAGGCATATGCGATGTGATTTGTGTAGAAACGAGGTGGCACAACCAACAGAAGTTACGTGCCCTTATTACTGCTGGAAGCTCATAGAGGATTTTGTACAAGAGCAGATACCATGGGGGTTTTTTAGCAGAGCACTGACTTTGGATATTTTGACTGTGGGTTGTCAGATTTATGGGTTTGGGGTTTTTTTACCCTTAATTGATGATTTGGTAGGAAGCCCAAATGACTCAGGAATAATTACACAAACCAGGCTCAAAAAGCCTGGTGACACAAACTGTTTGTTTGACAGACAGTAGCGTAAGAATTACTTGGCAAAAATAGTACACACAAATTTACTTGAAACTTTTATTATTAGCTATGTATAATCACACTACTAGCCAACCCTCATTTACTAACAGGAAGAAAAACAGTCATAGTGATATTTCATACTACCTGTGAAATAAGTCTGGTAAACTGGTGGTAGCAGGTTTTGTGGTGTAACAGTGTAAAATTATTAAATGAACAGTACACTTTTTGAGTGGAAGACTAATTACTTCTGTACTACATACATTCCATGTGACTGACTTGATAGCTGAAGAGTTTTTATATGTAAGGCAATAAGCCAGGCTTACTGCCTGTAAGCCTAGCTTGTTCAGGTGGGTTTTCTTAAACTTAAAGGGACATAAATTTTTGGCCGTTTTTCTCTTGTACAACAATCAGTGTTGGTAGGTGTTGAGAGGTGACTGTATAGCTACAGGCTAGATCCTGATACCTCTTAAACATTAAGATGATTACCTCTAATATTTTGAGATACCTCTTTGTCTTCACTTCCCTAGTTATTTCCTTACAGAGCTAGCCTAAAAAATAAAAAGCCAGCATTTTAACTTGCTTCTGGGGTACTGTATTTCAAACAATGCTTGATTTAAAAAGCTGCTTAAGTGTGGATTTTTATGTTGCTTTAACAGACCTTGCATCAGTCCTGCTTTAGACATCTTTCTGAATATATATACACACTATTGTAACTGTTCTAGTATTTTAAATGTTCAATGTTAAGATCAAGCAATTTAAGGTTTTACAGATTGCATAGTTAATGCAGGTGACCAGGTAGACATAATTAAGACATAAGTGTGCTTTAGTACTATTAATGTGAAGTTTGACTTTTTTTTCCAGTGGAATTTTCAAATATGAATGGTGCATGTATTTTAAGATGCCTAAATAGAATGTGGGAGCCTGTCTGCAGAAGTGCCAGGGGATGAGTAGCTTAAAACAGCATTAATTGTGTGGTGCCCATAAAACAATAGGAAGCTGCACTGCTGTAGTTTGCTACGAGAATCACGTTCCTAATGACATGAAGGCTTAGGCTTGAAGTTTCTTCATCCAAACTAATTGAGAACGTTATGCTAAATAACAGAAGTTAGGCTTTTTGCTAGGGGAAGCATTAAGAGCTTGTACAGTCTTTTACACAATTACAGAAATTAAGTCAGCTACCAAATTTGAAAGGAGAACTTCTTACATATTGGAGATTCTGAAAAGGTGTAGAAAGGAAATTTTTCTACAGTGGCACTGTCTTGTGGTTAGAAAGGAAGTTTGTTTGTTGGTAGTGGTTTTGGTTTTCCCCTTGAAAGCATTATTATGTGATTGTAGAATGATGTCTGTTCGTCTTCACCGGCAGACTTGATGTCCATCACTGACTGTTGCAGGGTATCACAAAAGATATCTTTGGTCCAAAGAAAATATCCCTGAAAGATATTATCAGATATTTAAATAATTAGATCATTGGTTTATCAGAACTTTAACATCATATGCATTTCCAGTTGTGGATTTTTTTTTTTTTTTTTTTAGCTTGTGGTGGGATATATGTGGGATTACTGTGTTTGTGGGATGCCCTTCCAGCAATGCAAATGCAACTGCAGGTCTGGATGAAGATACTTTTCTACCTCTGCTGGCCTGGTTTGGAAGCGATGGCAAAACTTTCATTGACTGATCAGAGTGCTAAGACTCCACCCTGGTATTTCAGCTTTGAGAAAATAAACTTACCGAATATATAATATTATAAAAATAAAGAAATTTGGCATGTGCGTGCATGCATGCTATGTAGTACAATTTGTCCCGAGAGCAGACCTGCAAAGTAGGTCTTCTGTACCTCAAGACGGTTGAAGGAGGACCTCCTGATGTGTTTGTGTCAAAGAAAGAGGCTTTGTCAGGCTGCTCAAAGCTCAGAGGTTGAAGCTAGAAACCCAAAATGTGCTTCAGGTTGAGGACACCATATCTGGTTTTAGGGAGAGTGAAATATGAAAAACTTATTTAAACCCTGCTCTCAGTTTGAACGTGAGGTTTCTAGCTTTAGATGTCATTCCCACTTGGTTCAAATCTAGTTCCCTATGGGAGTGCTGAGAAGTTGCCTTTTATTGGATTTTACATTAGTTAGGTTAGAGAAACTTGGGTGGTTAGAGGAGCACACGTAAAAAGTCATTTTTTTCTTCCCAATATAAAGCCATCACATTTTAGTGTCCCCGAAGTATTGGTAAGTTTTGAAGTGTTGATATTTTTAATCTAAATTTCCTGAAGTAAAGATGTTGCTGGAAAGCTGAATGAAATAATACCTCTTAATACATTTTATTACTTCAAACCAGTGTGGGCTGGTGGTGTCTATTAACTCAATATTATTTTTGTTGGGATGTACGTTCTTTCTGTAAAACAACAGCAAAAAAACCCCAAGTTAGGTGAGAACTTCACCGTTCAGCTTTGTCAGCAGAGCCAGTGAGCCAGAGCAGTGTAGATGTTCTCAGGCTAAATCTTTTCCCTCCCTTGCAGGCATTTGTGAACCTCCATTTCCCCGTTTGCTTTCTCACTTTCAACAGCTGTCGTCACAGAATCATTTATTCGACTGATGTATCTGCATACGCCTTAGAATAGTGGTATGGTTCTTTACCATGGAACAGAAATCAGATGGTTTTGTTTGTGGTCCCGAAAACATCTTCATTGCAAAGTGCTTTGAATGAAGATTTGAAGTAGTTCTCTTATTTAGTTTAGATCAAGCAGAAGAGTCAAAAGTTGGGTGATTTAACTGCTGAAGTCCCCTGTAATAGGACATACAAGTTTACCAAATATGCTAAGTATGTCCTAGGTGGGCCCCTGAAAAACAAAAACTTAAAGCTGGCAGCGTATCAGATAATTGGCTATATCTTGATATAATTTCAAACCATCTGAAGTGATGCATTTCTTTAAAATGATATCTTATTCCTCCAGTGGAAACTGTGAAACGATGGACATATAATGGGTGATGACACGGAACTGTACAAGTTGATATGAAATGAGCACGGCCTTACTTTGGGCAGCAGAGCAATGCGTCCAAGTTGCAGTAACAGATCACCTCGCAGCCCTTCCCTTCCCAAAAGTGATCTCGCAGACCATCATCGATCTGTCGAAGGTTCTCCATGCCTTCGGGGATGTCGTGGCAGCTGTGGTCTTTGAGGACCCTCTTGTAACAAGCGGGACGCCGGGAGGGCGCCGCAGGGGCACCCAGGAGGGTGCTCAGCAGAAGCAGTGCCGAGACCATCTTCATTTTGGCGAAGCTTCCTGCAGCGGGGTGCTAAAGAGAAATGAGGTATGTGACACGGGTGTAGGTGTTGAACAGATCTCTTTCCCCAGTTTGCTTTCTGGCTTGCGTTTTTCTTTTCTTTCCTGTGAACTTTTGGAGGTTTGAGCCTCTGTGCTGGAGAGTGTTTTCTCCTAGGAGGTAAATAATATTGCAGCAGAATTGATATTCATTACTTTCTCTACAACCTTGGGAATCTTTTTATCGGGAATTGAGGCTTCTGTTGCTGGCAATTTTGTTGTTTCTTTGGCCTCTCACCTTGAGAAAATTGCCTTGAGCTGGCAGTGTTCTCTCAGTGGTGTAAGTGAATGTATCGATTGCTGCCAAACCAGGGGAAAATGTCCGGGTGTGTTTCCTTCCCTTCCTGGCCATTTTGCCTGTCGAAACAAGAGTCACTGGCATAAAATGAATGGTATCTTTCCCCATCAAATTTGTGGAAAAACCATCTGCTAATTGAATCCTCTGTCATGGACCGCCCGACAAACCGAAGCGTTAAACAGCAAAGGAGGGTGAAGCTCTCAGCGTGCTGCCAGGTGCCGCTCTCCTGGGCTGCCGGCTCTGCTATGATACAGCATTGCTGAGAATTTACCTCCCCCCCCCCCCCTTTTTTTTTTTTAATATCTCTTTTTGGTACTGCAAACTGCTTAGCTGAGTCTTGCTACAGGAGGTCATTATGGTTAATTGGCTTTTTAAAAGACAGGCTAAATTGTCCCTTGCAAAACTCTGCTGTTGGTGACTGGGCTTTCCGTCGTCTGCGCGAGCTGCTTTAGCGTTAGCTGTGCTGTTCTGTGCTGCTTCGCACAGAGACCGACCGTGCCACAAACTTTGGATAAGACCCTTGAACTCGTATTCACTTTTAAATTAGCGTTTTGAACAATGCTTCAACCTAGATGTTGTTAGTATTAGCAGGGGGAGTGGGGTTTTTTTTACCTTTCCTTATGCTTGAATGAAAGGGGTTTGATACCTTACTGAATTTAGGAATTCTGCTCTGGAAACTAACCTAAAGCAATGGTCAGGTCTGCCCAGCGAGCTATCCCTGAGCGATCCTCGCTCGCCTTGCGTTAGCCTCAAGGAAGACTTTGCTGTCCTTCATCCCATTGGCGCTTCGGAGTCGATCCCCTGACACTATGTCATTATGGCCTGGTTCTAGTCTTTCCTGCGGGGCTGCAGAAGACAGTGCTCCAGCCTAACCCAAAAATAACTTCGAATAAAGCAACGTCTGATCAAAGAAAGACTATCAAATGCCAAGGTAAGATGGCAGAGCTATTACTTAGATAAGAAAAAGAAATAAGTTGTAGAAGTCACTAAGACAATAGTCCCACTTGAGTTATTTTGTAAAGCTCTTGAGGTCACCTTTGGGAAAAAAAAAAAGCTATTAAATATATAAATTTACTGTATTTCATAGTAATTTTTCCTGGGTAGTTACAGCACCACCATAGCTTGCTGATCTTCCATTTCTTCAGGCAATGACTGACACACCAGAGAGTGGAAGAATTTGGATTCGTATTAGGGATAAAATACTACACCTTGATGCTCTTAGATTGTATTTTTCCGTAAGATTTTGAGTAAACTTGTTTTTTGAACACCAGTAGCCAAATAATATATTAAAAAGCAGCCAATACATTAAAGAACATGACTGAAGTGAAAATAAGCTCTTGTGTATTTTTGAACTTCTGTCATAGAAGCAAAATTCATTGAATGATTCCTTTTACTTTCCATGAACTTGCATATGAACTTTGAGTAGGAGACTCCTATAAACTACTAGTAATGGAGCCTTGGGGATCTATTTTTTAATTACCTTAGAGTGCAGCATTGAATGGCATACTATCTTTATTAGTTTTAGACCTCAAAACTACTTCTGAAATAAAGTAAACATTGTTCTGACTTTCCCTGATGTTGTTTTTTAGACTTGAGTAAAGAATCTGTATTATTATAATAATGGTTTTATTTTGTAGGAGTATAAACACTGCAGTTATGAGGGTTCTGCTCAGAGAAGTCTAATGCTTAAAGACTACAAGTTTGTTTATACTATGCCTTGATAAATGCCAATGTCAAGGAGTACAATTTAACATTCTTCTGTTCAAATAATTGAGCTTAATTATTTAAGTATTTAATGGAAGAAAATTTCCATGAAAGAGAAGTTTAGGAAGCAGGGAGTTTATGCCTTAGTTTCCTGTGATGGGATTATTCTGTGAGTTCTTCCTCTGAGGATGAGGCATTCATCATATCTTGCTTTTGTGTACATTTTTTTTTTTATTCCTAATAATTTGGGTAATCTTTCCCTCCCTGGAGTTCAGCTGGATTACTCATTTGAATCTGTCTGTCTGCTCAAAATTTGTAGGAACTCATTCTGTCCTGAAAATGGGCAGATTATCTATAGACTGTCAAATTGCTGGATTCAAAAATCGCAACCTACAGTTTAAGATAACTCACTACTTGCCTTGGAACAGAACAGGATATTGCTATAGTGCACCGTCGAGAGGGCTTATATGGATAACTGCCGAAATCAGTACCAGCAAAGTCAATCTGCTGCTGAGCTACGGGTAGACAGCTTCATTATCAGCTCAGTTATGCATCTTACCAATGTTCAGCATTGTTATTATTCAGAAAAACCATTGTATTTATTTTATTACAATTTTATGTCTGGTTAAATATTTCCTCTGGGTGTTGTGGGTTGGTTTTTTTTGCAGATCATAACCAAAAGGTGAAAAGACCTTTCTTCAAAAGATTATTCCTTTCCTGCGAGAGAAAGGTCCCTATTTGCAGGTGAAAGATTGCCAAGGAGACCTGAAGCATTTCATCGGCTCCCTGCACAGGATCGATGCTGATAAACTCAGCAGACCTTTCAGATGCAGCATCTTTTTCTGACAAACTAATGCAACTTCTCCTGAATATGGATGCAGAGATGATGGAATGTCACTGATTGCCTAGGTAAAGAACAGAGCTAGTGTATGCATATTTATTTCACAACACATGTCAAAGACCTTACCTGCTTTTGCATGCCACGGAAACGGTCTTTTCTCATAAAACAAATCAGGGAAATGTGATGAACAAATCCAGTCACTAAGGTGACTCAAAGATTCATTGCCAGCAAGCACCCTCTTACATTTCTATATTTTATAAAACCTTCTGAAAAAGTGGCAATGCCAATCATTCTAAGCCTGACCAGGTGGCTCTGTCAAGATTATATCTTTTTAAATTCTAAAAAGAATAAAGCCATCTAAAGCTATTTAAAATTAGCTCCCTGCATTTGCATAAGTTCTTTTCAATGAATTACTTTGGTTACTTTGACACAGTGTAAGTAAAGTTTGAGAGCAAATGCAGCTGGGATAACAAGTGCTTTGAAATCATTTGGTGTTTTGTGTAAAGGAGAATGGTTAGTTTGGGAATATGCACGGGGAGTCAGGAATCGGTGCTATCCCCGCTCGTTCAGCCGAGAGCATTTGAATTATCCTGCCAGGCAATTTGGCACCGTATAGTCTTTGGATCTGCTAGATGTGGAGGTAGTCAGAAAAGACCAAAGAGGAAAAACTCACATTTCAGCCCCCTTGGCCAAGACCAACAGGGTAATATTTCATGAGAAGTGATGCCCTTTAAAGGTCACATGGTATTAGTAGGAGCTCAGGTGTTAGAAATAAAGGATAGAAACAGGGAAAACTGAGAAATGGCACAAAATGTGTATTTCAGCACCTCTACAGATCCTGCGTGTTTGGGAAAATACAAATATTTACAATTTGGTCTATCAACTACTAAATACACCTTTGAGAGTTATTAAGCGCTGTGCATCTCCAGTTGCCTAACGTTGAAAACAAGGAACACACTAGCTGGTACACTTTCGGTGAATGATATTTTCCCATCTGTCCAGTGGCATGTGCTGAGTTAGCAAGTTGCACTTAAAGTGGAGCAAATTTAATATATATTTGCTTCTTAATATGCATTGAGTTCAAGGGCTAAAAATACCTATTCAAAATAAAAGTCTTTTATTGTTTGTTTGTCAAGTTTCCATTTCAGAAACACCTGTAAAATGCTGAGCTAAGCATTTAATTATTTAGGTGTGTTAGTGCCTAATAGTTAGGTTTATTAGTGAATTCCTAAGAAATCATTACACAAGAGCTGCATAACTGATATTATTATTATTATGAAGTTTTTTCCATACCAAAAAAAAAAAAATTCTTCAAATCTATTTTGCTTGAACAGTTGGTGCATTGTAAGGACAGCAGCTAGTCCACTGAGGATGAATTCAGTGAATTACTGCTTTGTAATTACCATCAATACCGTGATTCTTTCCAAAAATTGAGTTCTCATTAAAACCCCTTTAGTTTTCTTAAAGACAGTAATTCATTGTGAACACCCCTCTCTCCATATTCGCCAATTTTGCAATAATATTGAGCACTGGAAGGCAACATAGTGTCTTTAATGACTTCAGATGTTAATATGTACCATCCAACTTTGAAGAAGAGCGAGATAGTGAAGGAATTATCTTTAGCTGGATCATATCCATGCGTCTGCCTGGAATAGCAAGTCCTGCCTACAATGTATCTGCATCTCCCAAATCTTCTCCTGCACGTTCCGATATACGTTTCTAATTCTGCATGCGGTAACTAGCATCAGCAGAACAAGTGCACAAGGATAATTTCAGGAGCAAGACATACCTTTCTCTTCTGCTTCACTCCTTTCCACTTTCTTGGCAGCTCTATCTTTTCAGAGGTACCCAGAGAGAGCGGGAGCTAGTGGGGACGAGAAGAGGGGAGGGCTGACGGGAGATGCTGTACAAACAGCCCTTTGTTTGTCCTGACTTCTGCCTGTGACTGACGTGCTCTCCTCTCCAGCGAGGGGCCAGAGGATGGGCTTCGAGAGCTACCTCTTTCCATCACTGCCAGCCTAGGCTAGGGCGGAAAAAAAGAGCGTATCCTTTCCAGCAGGAAATTATTAGTTCATCCAGGATCCAATGCGAAGGTGTCTCCTCAGAGAGCAAAGCGTAGCATCCACGACAGGGGAAGAGGAAACACCCCGTGGAGTAACCATGTCTTGCTGTGGAGCATGAGCAGGCTGGGGGGAGCGGGAAGGAGTGGGCTCCCAGGATCCCACAGGCAGAAGAAGGTGGTTGCTGGACAGATGCCTTGCGTTGCATTGGGGGGGGAAACACAAACTCACCAGCAATCTCATGCAATACTTTAATTCCTGGCTTTGGGATTGTGTCATTTTTTTTGGAAATAATAAAAAAACCCCTGTAATTATTTTAAACAGACTGCTAGTACAGCAAACTCTGCGATGTCATGCATTGAGTTCATTACTGACCAAACATTTAATCAAGAGGTAAAGCATTACATTGAACAGTATTTCAGGGGAAGTTATTTTAGATTAATATAGCTAATCCAAATGATCTGGTATCATAAAAACACATAATGAGGTTCTGAAGTGGAATTGAAGTATTATATATTAATGAGAAAATAGTCTTGGGGGTAAAGCATGTCCCCTCATATTTCTGTTCCAATTTGGCCCTCATTCTGTTATGGCCATTCTGGATCTATTTTGTGATGTGGACAGAGAAGTATGATTGCACCGTAGCTGTTGAGCTGTAATTCTTTCATTTTTTAACCTGCGTCGTTTTGATTCTGATGTTGCTTTGTAAGAGTTTGGTTGTCTCTATCTGTTGGGCTGCTATCAGTACAGAGGTTTGTTAGGAGTGCAAAAAGGTGCTTCTGCTCAGCTGACTCATTTTACAATTTGATGTCGCGGTGCTCGTTCAGTTTGATTTATCATATGCCCCAACTGAACTAGAACCTCTGTAAGAAGTGCATGTCCCATTTCCTGCTGTCTCGGCAAGGGAAGTAGGCAAAAGGGCACAGATGCTTAGAAGCAAACCTCTTGAAACCGAGCCTACCTACTTGTGGTGGTGCCATCCCCCTCTCTGCTGGAGATGGACAGCCGGGACAGCAGAAAGCAGGATGCATGGTTGTACCTCTGCCTCTAATTCAGATTAGAAACATCAGGCAGGACATTTTTTGTTGCTGCTGTTATGGGTACAGCGACTTAGAAGGGGAGCGAGGAGGTTGCTGCAGGCAGCTGCTGTCAGAACAGGGCATCCTTGCCTTTTCAGGCTGACAAAATGCCTGGTGCTGGCTCTGCTTTTCTACAGAATTTTTTTTTTCTGGCGTGAATCCTGGCCACGGCAGTCCGTGCCTTAAATGAGATTATCCTAATGCTTCTGGGAGCACGCAGTGTTCCAGGGCAGAGCTGTACTGCAGGAGGAGGCTGCGAGCCTGGTGCGGGTGGAAATCAGCAGGACGCTGGCTATAAGCAGGGATAGAACGCGGAGGAGGGCATGACAGCATATTGTGCCGATGCTCGGAATTTGGATGCCTTTTTAGTTAATTGAAAATAAATTTTGGTATGAATAGTTTGAAGCTTTTGTCAGAAGATGTAATAAAAGTGTATTAGGATTATTCCCTCGCTGCTCATTTAAGGTGTCTTGTGTTTTCCAGGGAGTAACTGTGTTGCCAGAACTCGTTTTGCTCCCTGGGAAAGCCCTGTTTGGACTGATAGTTTTGTTTATAAAGTGTGTGAGGGATAGTTTTCTTTGGGATATGTCCTGCTGCATTTTCAGAAAAGACAGTTCTAACAAAGCTGGTGATTTTTTTTATCTCCCTCCATAGCTCCACATATGATGTTTTCAGTCACTGAAAACATTCAGGAACAGGAGGGAAATTTCTCACTCGTGATGCCGCTTCAGAGGAGAGACTAGGAAGAAAATTGGGATTTGGAGGAAGCAAAGGTTTTAGGGAATTTCGGCAGGGAAAAGCAACCCAAGACTACATAGGAACTACATAGGAGTTGTGAAAAATGAGGTAGTTTATGGGAAAATGCATTGAAGGGCAATGCAGGTGGCTTGTGAGGGAGCAAAGTACAAAGTCCTGCTTCCAGATCTTACCTCCTTTCCCTTCTCCTCTTTGCCCCTAACCCATTGCCCTGAATATCTCTTTCGGTACTGACTCTACCGCTCTCCCTGTCTCCAGCCTTGGTGGCCCGCCCTTTCTTTTCGGTTTCCCCCTGCCTTTTTGCCCCAGCACGGCATCCCCGGCGCGGTGGGGCTCTGCAGCCGTTGCCTGTCGCGGGCTGTCAGGGTGCCAGCTGTCACAGAGGGGCATTGAAAATCGCAGGGGCTTTTTGCTCTCCACCGTGGCATCTGGGACCTGCAGGAGAACCGTAAGGAAATCTCCCTTTTTCACCCTCCTTCATCTGTGTAGAGACAGTAATCATGAACCGAGTTCAGCGCCTTACATTTAGAGACCCTTTTTTTAGATGTATACGTAGCCCTGTTCCTGTCTGAAGAGGTATGGTAACATCAGAGGTAAGGTAAGATGCGAAGCAGAGCTCGTTTTGGCTTTTTTCTTTCTCCCCAGGCTGGAGCTGTTGGAGCCAGCAAGAAGTGATGGCCCACGAGGAGGCAGCGGCAGATGGAGGCAGGAGGGGATAGCGACAAGGTAGCAGCAGCAATGCAGAGGAGAGAAGTAGTTTTCAAAGGAGTACGGCCCCTGGTAGGGTGAGAAAGAAGAAAGAAAAGGCAGCACTGAAATTCAGCTGCAAAAACGTGGCTGTGTCTGACACACAGCATTACTCTAGACTAAATTTGTGTAACGTGCTCTGGAAAAATAATCTTTCTTTTTGATTTAGGGTTTTTTTGGGGTTTTTTTTTTTAAGTACTCTGCATTCTAAATGCGCTTTGCATTTTTAATGTGGGCCACACAGGTTTAACAACAAGGTTGAGCTTTTTTCTGTAAACAAAAATCAGTTTGCATCTTACCGTATCCTTGATATCAACATTCAGCTCTTTGCAGACTGACAGTGAGAAATACCGATGTTTCTCCACTCACATTAAATCTTCTTAAAAGATACCACTTAACCTGTGAGTCAGCCAGCTCATTAATACACAGAGTTTATATGAGGAGATCTATAAGGAACCTGAAAACCTGATTTTGGCGGGTGATGCAATCCAAAGCCTATACTTGAAGGTTATAAAGGAATGTAAGTATTGTAGGGATGCATAAAGTAGTAATGACCGTGCCAGTACAGCTAAGATGTTAGCTGCAATCATTATTTATTGCAGGCTCACAGTAGGTAGAGTGCCTTGGGCTCAATCTTCAGCACAATGGATTTTTAAGCAAAGATAAAAATCTTATATGCTCATTTTGCAAATATTCACCTATGTAAAACAAATACAATCGCATTTCACCCCTGATGTCACCCTTTCCATCACTTAGCTTCTATAATGTCAGTCAAAAGTTTGTGCCTTTTACTTCATGTAACTTTGATTTTGTGCCCTTTGTTCTGTTGAGGATAGATTTTAGAAAACCTCTGCACTCTTCGATGCTCTGCAATTGCCTTTGCAATTCCTGCATCTGGTAATTTGCTTTATACCTTGTACCCGCATTAGCCTGAGTCTTCTGGAACACTGTTCATCATTCTGAAGAAACCAGGGGGTACAGCAGTTCTTGCAACATTTCTTTTGCCTCTTGCCTTTCTTGTTGGGTGCTGCTCTACTTCCAGCAGCTGTTCTCTGTGGAGTCCCAGAGCCCCTCTCCTTCCTCTCTCTTTGATTTTTGGCTTCCTGATTTTGCTGTTCGTTTTCTCAACTTTTTTTCTGCAGGCTGCAGTCTGTGCTTGGTTAAAATATGTGACACAAAGCGCTGGGCTAATCAAAGGCATCTTTTAGTGTATTTCCTCAGATCAATGGTTTATTGGCATGCTCAGGCTGTTGCTGCTTTTCAATGAAGGCAGAGAGGATGCAATATATTCAGAACCTGCTGATGCTATGAAAACTGTCAATTCCAGACAGGCCAAATGCGTTAACGTTTTATGTGTGTACGAATAAAGTCTGGTGTCTCAGACTGGCAAATAAATCTAAATGTGTCATGGAAAAATTACTCTAAATTGGGAAACTATTCCCAGTTACCAGCCATCACAGATATTGGTTGTCTGATACCTAGAAGTCCATGCCTAGTCTGATTCTTTGTTGATTCAGAATGTTATGGGGTTTTGTTTGGGTTTGGTTTTTTTGGTTTGTGGTTTGTTTTTTTTTTTACTGCTTTGCTAGGAATTAATTGTTGATACTTAAAGGTGCCTGGCCTTGAGGGTGTGGAGCATTCTGCAGCTGCTGGAGTGGTTTGGTGCCAGGAGTCTGATAGAAAACCGAGAGATACCTTTGCCTCTATTACCTGTGCTAATTTCTCTGTACTTAAAGGGGGGGAAAAAATGAAAAAGCAAAACACAAAAAACCAACTGTGGTGGGTTGACCCTGGCTGGAGGCCAGGCGCCCACCAGAGCCGCTCTCTCACTCCCCTCATTCACCAGACAGGGGAGAAAAGGCATAACGAAATGCTTGTGGGTCAAGATAAGGACAGGGAGAGATCACTCACTAATTATCGTCACGAGCAAAACAGACCGAACTTAGAGAGGGAATTCATCTAATTTATTACTAGGCAAAACAGAGTAGAGGAATGAGAAAATAAAATCAACTCTTAAAACACCTCCCCCCACCCCTCCCATCTTCCCGGGCTCAACTTCA
The DNA here is from genome assembly GCF_028858705.1 of Grus americana. Taxonomy (NCBI): domain Eukaryota; kingdom Metazoa; phylum Chordata; class Aves; order Gruiformes; family Gruidae; genus Grus; species Grus americana. Next base: position 40,509,741 of record NC_072855.1, on the reverse strand, counting down.
CTCCCGGCTCCAACCTCCCCCCGCTCAGCGGCACAGGGGGACGGGGAATGGGGGTTACGGTCAGTTCATCACACGGTGTTTCTGCCGCTTCTTCATCCTCAGGGGGAGGACTCCTCTCATCGTTCCCCTGCTCCAGCATGGAGTCCCTCTCACGGGGTGCAGACCTTCAGGAGCAAACTGCTCCAGCGTGGGGTCCCCCACGGGGTCACAAGTCCTGCCAGCAAACCTGCCCTGGTGTGGGCTCCTCTCTCCACGGGTCCACCGGTCCGGCGAGGAACTTGCTCCAGCATGGGCTTCCCACGGGCCACAGCCTCCTTCAGGTGCCTCCACCTGCTCCGGTGTGGGGTCCTCCACGGGCTGCAGGTGGAATCTCTACACTCCCTCATCCTTCCTCCATGGGCTGCAGGGGGACAGCCTGCTTCACCATGGCCTTCACCACGGGCTGCAGGGGGATCTCTGCTCCGGTGCCTGGAGCTCCTCCTCCCCGTCCTTTTGCACTGACCTTGGTGTCTGCAGAGTTTCTGACATCTTCTCACTCCTCTCTCCGGCTGCAAAAGCTCGCTCTCTCTAAGTGTTTTTCTACTTCTTAAATATGTTATCACAGAGGCGCTGATTGGCTTGGCCTTGGCCAGCGGCGGGCCCGTCTTAGAGCCGGCTGGCATTGGCTCTATCAGACACAGGGGGAGCTTCTAGCAGCTTCTCACAGAAGCCACCCCTGTAGCCCCCCCGCTACCAAACCTTGCCACGCAAACCGAACACACCAACAAAGTTAGGTTAATTATAAGGTCTGACTTAGTTTTCCTTAATCATCACGACTGAAAACATTACAGATGCTGCACTGACTTTGGAAGTATTTGGCCGCACTGCTGCTGTTTGCGTTACGGGGAGCTCTGACCCTACGCGAGGCTGCTGGCTGGGCGCTCAGATCTGGGGTGTTGCAGAGAGGCTGTAAAGGCTTGTCCAGCCCTCAGACTTTTACCCCCACTGCTCATCCATGCGGTCACCAACAATACAGCTGGCAGAGACCCGGAAAGTATCAAGCGTGACTGCGTGGGGCAAAAGCATCTTTGCCAACAGGCTGGCCAACCTGGTGAGGAGAGCTTTAAGCAAGGAACAAGGGAGGAGGGAGATGGCAACGCACAGTTGAGTGAGGAAGAGGTGGCAACCTCCGGAAGCTTGCAAATGAAGCAGGAGTGGAGGGAGGAGACCATGTACCTAATGGTCAGGCTGCCACTCAGAGGTACTGGAGAAACAGGTTGTCAGGAGCACCATGACGTTCCACAAAAGCAAAGTCCCACACCTGGGGAAGAATGACCCCATGCACTAGGATAGGCTGGGGACCAACTGGTTGGAATGTAGCTTTGGAGAGTAGGACCTGAGGGTCCTGGTGGACACCAAGTTGAACATGAGACAGCAATGAACCCTTGCAACAAAGGCGGCCAACAGTGTCCTGGCCTGCATTAGGAGATGTTGCCAGCAGGTTGAGGGAGGTGATCCTTCCCCTCTGCTCTTCATTGGTGAAACCCACCTGGAGTTGCTGGATCCACGTATGGGTGACCTAGTATGAGAGAGATGTGGACAAACTGGAGTGAGTCCAGTGAGGGGCCACGAAGGTGATTAAGGGACTGAAGTGTCTATTGTACGAAGAGAGTCTGGGGGAGCTGGAACACTTCAGCCTAGAGAAGACCCAGAGGAGATCTTATCTATCTAAAAATACCTGGTGGACATTGGGTAAAGAAGATGGAGCCAGACTCTTCTCAGTGGTGCCCAGTGACAGAACAAGAGGCAACAGGCACCAGCTGGGACACAGGAGAGTCCATTTCAAAATCTAAAGAACTTCTTTACCTGCGAGGAAGATCAAACACTGCCACGCAGTGCCCACCGAGGCTGTGGAAATCTCCTTAGAGATATTAAAAACCCAGCTGAATACAGTTCTGGGCAACCTGCTATGCTGACCCTGCTTGAGCAGGGGAGTTGGACTAGATAGTCTCCAGAGGTGCCTTCCAACCTCAACTACTCTGTGATTTCAACGTCATGCTCAAATGGAAGTCAGTTAACAGTTCAGCACAGGCTGCAGAACTGTAATCACCCATGTCGAGTGCACCATCTCGATTGAGCTCATGTAATTGTGGTTTGACAAAGCAAATCTTTCATTTGCAGATTCCTTATCAGTTCCGACCCCTCTTTGTCAGGTCAGAGATGCCCTGCCAGAACAGCAACCTCCTTGCATAGTGGCAACTGGCCATGTATGCTATTGTTTGTTTCTCAACTTGAAGAGGACTTAGTTTCCTTAAGAGCCTCTGATGAGGGATTTTTGCCAAAAACTTTCTGGAAACAGAACTACTGCAATAGAAGCTGAATCACCCTCATCCACTTAGTCACAGTTCATCTCACAGTGGTGTTCTTCCTCATGCTTTACCTGCCAGAAATAGTTTTGGGCATAAAAAAGCTGAAAGGACTTTCACCATTGAGTCTCACCAGAACCTCTTCGTTTGTTGGTAGATAATAATGAGGTAATTCTAAATGCTTATTGAAAGGGAAAGGATTTGTGTTTCTAATAACTAGCATAGGTTAATGGTTATGGTTCTTAAGTAATCATCCCCTTTTTGCAAAGTTGTCCACCCAGACTCTCTCATCAAATGAACTGTTACCTTCAGCACCTATTACACTGTCCTTTGGTAACTTCAAGATAATTTACAAAGGTTTTGTATCTGTAAAGGGTTGTAGCTTCTGTGCAGAACTGCTGTTGTCTATACCAAGTCTTTATGACTCCTACAGCTGCCGATAGCAAATGTTACCAGCTTTAGGGATAATACACAACGGCCAGCAAATCCACTAGTGTTAATGGAGCTAACAGTGTTCATAGCTGTGTGCTTAGATTATCTCAAACCTTGTGAGATGAAGACTTTGAAGACTTGTTAGCTACACCTATGTATGTACCCCAAATGAAGCCCCACACAGGGTGTTTTGATGTTTCACACAAACATTAGTGCTGTTGGCAGATACAGCACTCTGCAGCCCTCTCAAATACATCTAAAAAAGATAGATCCTTGGTTCTTAGGCAGACGTGGCTCTATTAGAGGATGAAGGTGGAGAGAGGAACATCTCCGCAGTCCCATCTGGGGACTTCCCGATGCAAAGCAGGACAGTGTGCTTTACTGCTGGAAGGACTGTGTTAAGTATGCTGGAGGCCCTAGGCTAAATACTGTCGGGGCTTCTCTACCATAATGAATAAAGAGGAAATTTACTAAAATCACTTTTGAATCCAGACTTTTATTCTGGACTGAAAACAACGCATCAAAACATCTTATGTGTACAGGCCACAGATTGCAGTCGTATAACTGACATTTAGAAAGTCTGCTCCCAAGACTTTTGGGTAGCAAAACTACAAATCACAGCTGAAACCGGTTTTTTTTTTTAAAGGATATGAGGCTTGACACTCACCAGAGACAAATAATATGGTCTTATTTGTAACATATGTCAGTGCAGCTCATTTTTAATCAGCTTTAACTACAAAAGAAGGCCACTTACTGTTGTGGTTTACTATCATTGTAACCTAAGAAAATCCACAAAGGAATGTTATTTGTGGAAATGTGAAATTCAGCTTATCAATTTTTATTGCTGAGCAGAAGCTGAGTGTGGATGATGATGATTCTCTCCCTGAGATGTACAATTTACAGTGAATACCTTTCACGTTGCTCTTCCAGGTCACTATCGTCATGAGCATTAATTTTCTGATACTATTTTATTTCCTCAATATTCATAAACCTTACTTAAACTGAAAAACTAAGTCATATACTGATGTCTCCATGTGCTTTTTTTGGTGGCCCATAAGTCAATAAAGAGTATATTTGTGCTTTTGATTTCCGTAAGTAACAGTTTCAGTAACTCTCCTTCAAGGGTACTTAGGTGACTACTTCACTGTTGTATGTTTCTTGCCATCTCTGTAAACAGTTTCCAGAGCTTTTAACTTTGCATTAGAATTGAACGTGTCAAGCCTTGTGGTATATCTCTGATTTCCAAGGTTTGGTAAGAATACCCATCTTTACAAGGCATCTTTTACAAGATATCTAATGTCACGTATATATAGGTCCTCAACTACTTCTTACACAGTCTTCTTTGGTTTACTGGAATGATTGAGAACTTCATCCAAAGAATAGTCAAAAATACTTTCCAGACTGCCCCTGCTTCAACAGAGACTAAAAACTTCATGTTCAGAGTACCCAGAACTGAGTTATTACTTTATAATCTTTGCACAGACCCTTGATTGTATTAGCAAGACCTGACAGTCGAGCGTTAGGTAAACATTATGCAACTCTTCAATTTGGACCTAGTAGAGTTCAACATGTTTTGACAGTAAGTAGCCCAAGAAAAAGGACAATTTTGCATAAAGCAAAAACTATGAAGCAATTTACTGCTGTCTTCAGTAACCTTGGCACTTGTTAAGCTTAATATATGCCCAACGCATGGAAAATACACAGCACTCTCAGGTCAAATTATTTTTGTATATTTATGTAAATGTTTATTTAAAAAATTAATATTTTCAATGTATTGTCCTATTCCTGTCACCACCAAATTAGTCAGGCCGTATCTTTCTCCTTAAAAAATTTCATCACCATATTTGCAAGATACTCAGCTCTATGGGACTAAACTGTAGAAACAGTTCCATCTGTGCTTTTGTTTATATATCACAGCATAAAAGTTTAATTGCCTGTATGACATCCATTTGCACCAGAGTTCCCACTAAATGATTAATATTTTGTGGGTTCTTCTGGTTTATGGTTTCTCTTTTAATAGTTCAGAAACAACTGCAAGCAAACCTTTCTGTCTGGTAGGGTGACAAGAGAAGTGTGAGCCTTCTTCATATTTCTTGAGGCATGCTCTTTAAGGAGAGAGCTGGTTAACTGGTCCAAAAGGTTAACCAGTTCCCTGTTTCCTACATACTCTTGTCCTGTTGTCCTGTAATGGGACTGTCTCCCTGGGATTCACAGCTCGATGTAACGATGATCACTTGAGTTCTAATTACATTTAACCCCTCTCGCCAATGCTATTCCTCACAGTTGAACTTTGTTAATCCTGAGTCAGTTTTAGCAGATTGCTTTTGTCAGTACTAGCACATTAGCATACACAATTCAGAGACCATTTTTGTACCCTGAAATGAGATAAACTGACTGAGCACAGTCACTAAACGAGTTTGTACAGTTTGACAAATCTGTGCTTGAAAATCACTGGCATGCAAAGCAGCAAATTGACTTCTAGGTGGTGAATATTCACCATTTACAAATTCATCATGAAGAGTTTGTGCTTGAAAGCTGTTTGCATTAAATATCTTGGATTTGCTTTCTCACCAACTGAATAAACATAGGAAGGCTTACTTAAATCCTAGTCCTCGTTCTGCCAGTTCTTGAGGGCTTTTAGTTATCTAATAGGAATGTAATTCATTGTTAATTGTATACTATAAAGCTGGATTTGCTGAAAAGCATGAAGACTGTCTCGTTTTGAATACTCCTGCAGTGTTTACTGTAATGTCCTTTTCTTTCCTTGCCCTCTCCATTGTACATCGTATGTAATTAATGACTTGGTAAGTTTGCCTTTTGGATAAGGATTCATTTCTGCTCTTGCATTACTTGACGATGAGCCTAATATAATGTGAAAAATAAACTTAGGCATAGCTGACTTTCTCCTTTTTCTTACCTTTTTTTTTACTATTCCACTGTCTTATCACATGTATAGCTCAGACAACCACCCTCACTCTCAAAGCATTTAAATTGTAAAAGTATGAATGCTGTTGACAGCATCCCGTAGCAGCAGACCTAAGGTGGATTCTGAGGTAGAATAAATCAGCCTTCCAGTGACCACAACTTAGCCCTCACTGGTCACATTTAATCACTAGGTAGGTAATGATTTTTTTCTTAAAAAGGTCACTTTGGTAGACATCACATATTGCTTTAGGTTTTTATTTTCCCAGTTTACGCCTTGAAGAAGACATGTCATTTATAGGCTGTTTTGGCACTGGCTGCTCTGTGGCTGAGATTCCTCTTAAATTTAAACCCCAAGGCTTTGCTCTGTTCCAGGTGGCCAATAGAGGAGGGGGATATAGTTTCCTTGTACCAGCTCCCTGGAACATCTGCCCTTGGTCTATTATCATCATTAAAAGTATGCAAGCCATGTATGGGAGGGGGAGGTAGGAACTGCTAGGAACTTCTTTCCTTGATGATTTTCCCTAAGAAATAAGATTTTTAACACAAAGGTTTTGTGCAGAAAGGTTAACCCATAATGGGTAATGTTGTTGCCAGATGGATGGAGAAGGCTTTCCTGCACAAGGTTAAAAGGCAGAGAAAGAAGACGAGCGAAGGACTGTACAATTCAGGAAGATGTCTGAAAGTCTGTGGCTGTCTCCATCGTGTGAGACCTTATGAATTAAACATGCCAGGGGTTTTAAGAGCCCTTGTAGCCCAGACTTTTTTGGAGGCAGATGCCTAAACTCCCTTGCTCGGAAGGAAAGCAAGAATCTGGTCTTCTCTTTCCTTGAGCTGGGAAGGGAACCATACGGTAGTTCAGTGGTTAGCCAACTATACCAAGATAAGAGGCAATTCCTTTCTCCACAACTTAAGAGAGTGCTGTAAGCTATAGTTTGTGTAGGATAATTGGCAGCTGTTGTGTTTTGAGTAATTACTTTTATGTTTGTGGAAGGGAAAGAGGAGAGAATATCTTGTCTCCATTAGAGGTAAGACAAACTGGCAATTACAGATCGGCCGTCTCAGTTCTAGATGGCCCACCCGAAGCACGATTAGTTCCACCCAGGCTGATCTTTGTGGTCATGGTGAGTGAGCTATTGCATGAAACTTTCCCCTTGCCACTGCCTGCATTTTGCTTGGTGCTCTGGAGGACACAACCGAACTGGGCCCTGAGGGTGAGCGTTGTAAGGAATGCTGGGCTTCAGATAAAGAGAGTTTGGGATCACAGTTTTAGATTAAATTAATTAAGCCCCTTTGTAACTCTGGCTTGTTACTGCTTAAATTTGCAACGTGTATCCTAATGATAGAATGGTGGCAGAAGAGCACTTTTTTTTTTCTTTTTTTTTTTAGGTGTACAGTCTGCTAGTTTAATACATATGTTATTAAGCATCAATCTCTTGAAAAGTAGAGGGGGTTGGTTAAAAAGAAAAATGAGGTGTTATAACAAAATTCTGTGGAATGTAAAGTAATTTTTTTTAAATAATTTTTAATTCTAGTAGGCAAACACTATATCATTGTCATAGGAGTTATAACTTTGAAAGTATATAATACACAAGAACCAGGTCTTGTCACATTGTTCATGTGAGTAGCTCTCTGAGAAAAGTTCTTTATATGACTTGCTTGAATGAGAAATGCTTTGTAGGAATATGCTCTTGACCTTTTATCACAGGGATCTGATCCCCAGTTCTCCATATTGTGTACTTGGGGTCCAATCTTGCAACCTTTTACTCATGTAAGTAATATTTGCTTACTTTAATTTGTCTTTATGGAACTATGTGTGGATGCAAGAGCAGAATTAGTTTGTTTGTGAGGCAGGCAGTTTCAGAGCAGATAAGTGGGAGATATGGCTAATAAAGAATTCTTAAAAATAGGTCCTTTAAACTTTTTTCACCCTGTCAAAAGCAAAAATACAACCTAAATCATGATTTCCTTTAGATATGAATGGCCAGTGGTAAACAATGCAACTACCACAGAAGAAAATGTGAAAGTTATCATTTGCTGAAGCTGATATTCGATTTCTTATACCCGTCACCATCAGCATCACCTTAAACAATAATCCTGACATGCAGAAATTGGGTCTGAAGTTTGCAAAATTGCATCACCCCCTCCATCCTTCCCGAACCTCTACTTGCAGGAAGGATGTTTCAGCAACGCACTTTGTCTCTTCAGCAGTGGAGGGAGAGAACACCCCTAATGCTATTGAACTTGGGAAGGACGCCAATTCTGCCATTTAAGAACAAGAAATTCAAGACAACTGCCTGATTGCTCGTTATGATAGAAAATATTTTAAAAGGTTCATGGCCTAGTTGAAGTTCTGAAGACATCTAGCGTGCAGAGGATCTGGCAGGCCTGGTCTCAACCTCCAATTCGAATTGTACCCTGGCAGTGTAAATCGGAAAGGAAAGAGGAGGTAAGACGGGAAACATGTTGCATAGAAAAATGTACATCATTGCTGTATCAGAAAGCAGTGAGGTTTATATAATTAACTTTAGACAACTTCAGCTGCAAAATGCAGTGGTAAGTATTAAAGTGCAGAACTGGCTTTCCTTATTGATATTTCTTAAACAGGTCATTTGACTTTTTTCCAAATGAATTCTCCTTTCAAATTACTTTTATTAGTTAAAGCCTGACTTGTACACAACTTTTCTAGCTGATCAGACAGGTGGGACACGTCTGTGACTTTGTGCTGTATTTTTTCCTTGTTCTGACTGTGCTAATCACACCCCAAACCTGCCATCACCTGGAGAAATTACATAGTGATAATTGTGAACCTGTCCATAGGGTTAGTTCGCTAGCATGATGGTCTTACAGCATGTGCGTATAGTATGAACATGCCTATTTTTTTAGATAATATGGTGTATTTTATCCAGCCTCCCACTGCGGCTGCAGGGGACTTCAGTGCCTCCCTGTTGCTCTGCCCCAAGGCTCTGAGGATGCGCAGCCTGCGAGAGCTGGTACCCAGGGGCCGCATCTTACCCCCCCGAGGCAGAGCAACCCTCGGGCTGGGATATCCGCACTCCATCTGGTGGACAATCTATAAGAACTTCTTGAACTTCTTTTACGGTTAAGACCTGAGGAAGCTTCAGGGTTGTTTCTGCTTTTGAGTTTGGGCAACCTTTTTCTGTTGGCAAGATGTGAGTATATAAGTTCTGATCACTCCCCTTTGCATCCCGCAAAGGAAACAAAATTAAATAGTTGGCATCAGATTGACCATTTGTGGCAAGTAAAAGATGATTATTCAAATAACTGTATTAACTTTGTGTAATCAGGATTCCCTTTCCCTCACTTTGCAAATTCATCTACAGCAGTACTGCAGCTTCTCAGTCACTTACATGATGGTCTTCAGGTGTGCTCTGTCTTGCACATACCAAAAAAACCCAACCGGAAAAACTTTATTGGTTATAGCAATGAAAATTTGAAGTAAAACTTCACTGTGATCAATATAGAGATTTATGGCTACCTAGCAGGTAACAGTGTTCTGCATTTGTCCTGGTTGTTTAATTTTTTTTCCTCATCCAATTATTTCTGATTTTGTCAAACAAGAAATGTTTTCTGAGGGCCCAGGCGATCCACCAGCTGCCTGAGCGGCTGTTCAGTGGGATCTGTACCCGGGTGCTGGTGAAGGTCCAGCACCTAGTGAGCTATGGGAGCAAGAGATGATTCCCTTCCTAGAGCTTGTAAGGCTGCATCTAGGGCGCTACATCTGGGTTTGGGCCACACAGTCCAAGGAGGAGGCAGCAAACTGGGGAGGGTCCAGTGGCGAGCATCTAGGGTGGTATGGGGGCTGGAGAAGGTAACGTGTGAGGAGAGGCTCAGCCTTGGGAGGAGAAGGCTTTGGGGGACACCCCAGAGGTGGGGAGGAGCATTGAGAAGATGGAGCCAGGCTCTTCCCAGGAGTGTGTGGTAAAAAGTGCATGGCAAGTTGCAACAAGGGAAACGCTGACTGCATATAAGGAAAATATATGGGAGTGGCTGAGAACTGGAACACATTTGCCAGAGATACTCTGGGATTTCCACCTTAGAGGTTTCTACAACTTCATAGGAGAAGATGCTGAACTACCTGGTCTATATTAACTTAGCTCTGCTTTGAGCAGGAGGACTGCAGTCTGTGACTTCCAAAAGTCTCTCTCAATAATTTTATGATTCTGTGGAACACTACAGTGCAATGCCTTCATACCAGGTACAGTTATAATGCTTCTAAAATTATAATTGAGTATGGAAATGTTGGTAAAAGCAAATCAGCCAGCTCCTCCTCTTGTGCTATTGGAGTTCTGAGCAATAGTCTCCCGGGCGGAAAAAAAAATCACCAACCTTTCTACCCCATCCCAGCACAGTAACACAGGACCCAGTTCTGTGCTAAGCATACAAAATTTGGCAGTTAGGCTATTGCAAAGAGGGCAACCTGTCAGACTAACCAAGATGTGGGGCTAGATATTGTGTCTGTCGGTTGTCCAGTGTGTCCCATGTGTGCTTACACACTCTGAAAGCGTGATTTCCCTCCCTTCCTCCAAAGTACTGCCCTCGCTCTTGTTGGCGTGTTACTATCAGATGGAGTGGCGTTGGCCAATGTTGGGGACAAGGAGCACCCCACTGAAAAATCTGGTGACTTTGTAGTGGTTAATTAGAAGGACTAATGACTGATCTGTTTCCCAAAGTGCTTGTCCTCTTCAGATAGGCATTTGTTGGAAGTTACTGAGATGGTTACTGCTGTCAGGTCCCAGGGTGAGCGTCTGTGCCGGCAGGCAGAGCCTGGGCTGCCCGGCTGCCCCACCACCTCTCTCCATCTCTGTCTAGATGGAGGCATTGCTCACGGAGGCATTGCTCTTGGTGAACTCACCCCAGATTCCTGCTGAGGGTTTTTTTGTTTGTTCGTTGGTTTGGGGGTTTTGTTGGTTTGGGGGGTTTATTGGTTTGGGGGGTTTATTGGTTTGGGGTTTTGGGCGTGGGTTTTTTTTGTTTGTTTGTTTGTTTTTTACATTCTCATTGCACATTCTTGTGAGATCTTTTCACCAACTTTTTCCCAAAAAATGAATGCTACAACTCTATTGAAACTTGTTATTTGGTGCCACCTGGTGTTTAAATGACCAGTCTGGGGAAGGAACCATTCCTGCAGAAGAGGAGGCTCGTATTTTTGGGGCACAGGCAGAAATCATCATATGGTGCGGTAAAACGGAGCTACAGCTTTGCTGCATCTTGCAGGTGGGGAAATGGACACAAAATGAGAAATCTCAGTTGTCCTGAATGGCTTTCTTAGCTGGTGCTTCTCTTAGGGAGAGGCGGTCAATGTTCACTGAAATTCGCCAAGACAGACGGCAGAGGGCATTAATGAATGCCTTAAGCATCGGGGTTTGCTTCCCAACTAAAATCTGAATTTCACTGGTAGTGTAAATGTGCCCTTTTCCTTTACCCTTTCTTTTTCTTCTTTTTTTTTTTAATCATGATGATGACTATGCTTGTCATTAATTCGTGCATACCTTGTTTTCATATCTGCATATTTTTCTGTATATCTCCTGTATATAAATAAAGTCAAATATTGCTGGCAAACCCAGGTCTGCTCCGCCTGAGGTCATGGGAATGTACTCAGCAGAAAAATACTAAAATGTTAGGCATATGGTTGAGCGAGACTAAGCTTCATAAAGAATAACGAAAAAGCTGAAAGCCATTTTTCCTCCTTACTGTTCAGTTACGGCAAAAAGAGTCAGCTGAGACGTCCTTTTGATAGGAGTATTGCTGGTTTTACCAGACCCGGTGGACTGCCCTTTTAAAGCTGTAAGATTGATCAAAAGAAACTGCTCGGCTACTCTAACACTTTATAGGCATGTTTCGCTCTTGTACTATTTAATTTCTGATAGGCAAGTTCAGGACTGGACTAATTTACTCCTGGCATGAAGCCTAGGATGTAACATGCCAAAGTGCAGTATATAATAACTACAATTGGACGGAGGAGTGTAGGTCAGCACACGTTTCACACCCGTCCTTTTACTACTGGAGTCATGGGGTAAGATCTACTCTTTTTGCCAACTTTGGTGAAGGTGTAAATGCACATGCACAATGTAATGGCTTTAAATCTTGGATTCCTACTTGTATGCACCAGATGGATCTTGTATAAATGTTCCACTTTACAGCATGTTAGCATTTGCTAGTAGTTAGCTGGAGGTTATAGCTGCCAGACTTTTCTGTGGCAGTTTCCAGGCTTTAAAAAAAAAAAAAAAAAAAAAAAAAAAGATAAAAGATAAAACACAAACACAAACAGACAAAACAATCGCCCACACAAGAGGGAACATCAGGATAATAAATAAAACTAGTTTTAACAGTTGTAGATACCTGTATTTGTTCTTGAACCATACTTGATTTGTCTTGTCCTGATTTGAACTACATGGGGTACATGAATTTTAAGATTTGTAAGGAAAACTATCTCCATTTATCAACAATGATTGAAAAAGTCTTACAAATGTTAGTGCATTGTACACAGGATTATGATTATCTTAGGAAATATAGATGTAGATGTGTGTATATTTTTCTTAAAAACAAGTCTGGTGCCTAGATAGGTTCTAAATTAATTTAATCATAATTTCATTTGATTATATAGGCCAGAAGTATTTTTCAGCATATGCACTACCATATACGAAATGCATTTGTACTTTCTGCATTTGTTAAATGCTTTTGACTTTGTTAACTGGAAGTATAATTCTTACAGATTATATCTTTAAGACATGACAATATGCATTTTAGTAGGCTATGAATTCTTGCCTCAAGTTCAAATTTACTTCTCTGTATACCTGAAGCATATATTAAGACTCTAGTAAAATATGCTTTAAGTGCCTACTTTTTATATTTCTCCTCTTCCTTTCCCTTTCCCTTTCCCTTTCCCTTTTCCTTTCCCTTTCCCCTTCCCTTTCGCTTTTTCCCTTTTCCCTTTTCCCTTTTCCTTTGGAATTAACCTTGTAGCTGGTGAAAAAAAAAAGACAAAAGGAGGTTCCAAAAATGCAGAAGAAAAATTCACCAGTTTTATGATGCATATGTTTAAAACCTACAATATTGAATCATAGAATCATAGACTGGTTTGGGTTGGAAGGGACCTCAAAGATCATCTAGTTCCAACCCCCCTGCTACGGGCAGGGACACCTTCCACTAGACCACGTTGCCCAAAGCCCCATCCAACCTGGCCTTGAACACTTCCAGGGAGGGGGCATCCACAACCTCTCTGGGCAACCTGTTCCAGTGCCTCACCACTCTAACAGTGAAGAATTTTTTTCTTAATATCTAATCTAAATCTACCCTCCTTCATCGTAAAGCCATTAACCCTTGTCCTGTCACTCCATGCCCTTGTAAACAGTCTCTCTCCAGCTTTTCTGTAGGCCCCCTTCAGGTACTGGAAGGCTGCTATAAGGTCTCCCCGGAGCCTTCTCTTCTCCAGGCTGAACAATCCCAACTTTCTCAGCCTGTCCTCATAGAAGAGGCGCTCCAGCCCTCTGATCAGCTTCATGGCCCTCCTCTGGACTCGGTCCAACAGCTCCATGTCTCTCCTGTACTGGGGCCCCCAGAGCTGGACGCAGTACTCCAGGTGGGGTCTCATGAGAGCGGAGTAGAGGAGCAGAATCACCTCCCTCGACCTGCTGGTCACGCCTCTTTTGATGCAGCCCAGGACATGGTTGGCTTTCTGGGCTGCAAGTGCACATTGCTGGCTCATGTTATGCTTCTCGTCCACCAACACCCCCAAGTCCTTCTCCTCGGGGCTGCTCTCAATCCATTCCTCGCCCAGCCTATAGTTGTGCTTGGGATTGCACCGACCCACATGCAGGACCTTGCACTTGGCCTTGTTGAAGTTCATGCGGTTCTCACGGGCCCACCTCTCCAGCCTGTCAAGGTCCCTCTGGATGGCATCCCTTCCCTCCAGCGTGTCGACCGCACCACACAGCTTGGCATTGTGGGCAAACTTGCTGAGGGTGCACTCAATCTCACTGTCCACATCTCCGACAAAGGCTACACAAATTGTTAAAAACAGGGCAAAACCAGGAATTTCTTAGCTGGCTCTTCTTTCTCTTTTCTGCTCCTCTTCTCTTTCTTCTCTTTCCTACCACTGCCTCTTTCCCGCTCTCTCCCACAATACTCTCATACTCCAACAAACAAGTACAGTTTTGTCCTCATAAAAACCACATCAACCCTTAAATCCCAACATTAGCATTACAGGTGTATAATAAGAGGTACATGATGCTGCTCCAGTGACTTACAGGAGGTTTCCATCATGATCACATAGAGGGACTGGGGGTGCCTGTGGCACTGCTGTGAGCCCCACCGAGCACAAGTGACATCTGCCCCATCCCTCACCCTCGCCCCTGAGTGTGTCGGAAGTGGAAACGCTTAGTATAATCCATCTGCAACCCTGAACAGGCAATGCCTCTGGAGGCGTGGAGAGGAGCATCCAGCCTCGTTTCATGCACCCCCAAAAGTCAGTGGCTGCAAAATTCCCCTGCCTCGGGGAGAACAATTTCAATAGCGCTGGAGGCGTGGGAAGTCGTGCTCCCGGGCTCCCACGCCGCGGAGAATGACATGTGTGCCCGGTTTATGTGCTGTGAATAGTCCTGCTGAAACGGCTTGTTTCAAGTTAAGCGGGTGCTTACATACTTGGGGGGATTAGGCTGGCGAGGCCTGTGTCTGTCCTCTGATAAACCCGGGCAGCACCACTGACGGCAGTGGGCTAGTTTGTAGCATTGTGATTTTGTTCCTTTACAAGGGCAAGTTCAAAGTCTTTTGCTGTGAGGGAAAATTTACAGGGTTTTTCCCTTAAGTTTCTCCCGTACATGAAGAAGAAACCACTCACGGCTGTGACCGTAGCCGTATGGTTGATAATGTCACATTTCCTTAAAATGTAGTGAAAAATATCTGGAAATTTAACAGTTGCACTTCCCACCGTGGAAAGCACATTTGCAGAAAAATGAATTGTTACCAATAGCTCTAATTGCCAGTTTGATCATTAAACTTTGCCTTGGGTCAGCCTTTCACTCTGCCAGAAGATTATTAAGTACAGATTAAGAGGCCGTTGCTAGCATCAACTTTGGCCTCATAAGGCATGGCTGTTCGCAAATACTGTGTATTTTATTTGAGCGAGCTTCAACAGCAGGGCATTTTTCTCAAAACATTCATTAGCGACCGACTTCCAGAGAGACTGAAGACCGTAATCGGATTATTCGCTTCCCGCTGGATGCGGAGGATACAGGCTTCTGCTTGTCTCACGCTGCCGTTGGATCCCTCCCCGCTCCCTTTAATAGCCGAGGTATTGTTGAACGGCCGCGGTCCAGGGGCCGTGTCCTTTTGTGCCGCGAGGGCTCGCATTCCCTCGTGCTCTCCGCCGGCGTCTCCTTACTGGAATGCTCGGTGGAACATTTTAATCGTTGGAAGTGTTTGCTTCTGAGCTCACCGTGCATTTTAGTTCTGTGCTGCTGGCCAGGATTGATATATGCGGGGAAGAGAGCTTTAAAAGGCTGTTGGATGTGGTTTGCTAAAAGCTTATTTACCGTATGAATGGTAAAAAAAAAAAAAAAAAAAGAAACGTGCATATCGTGCCGGGCCGTGCACAGTTTCCAGGCATGTTTTACCGATAAAAAAAAAAAAAAATCTTTCCTGCCTGTTGAATTTATGGCTGAGATAGCCAGATTACTAGAAACACTTATGTGTTTAATCTTTTCATGTTTTGAGCGGGAGAAGGTAGGGCAAGAGAGTCGCCCAAGGAAAATGCAGTGGAATTGCTTTTTATTTGCTGGAGATTGTAAATTCTGTTATGGAAAATGTAATAAAGAAGCAGCTTAAACAAAAAGAGTGGCTGTGTGAAATCGCAAAATTTCCATTGGGTGAAAACAAATCCTAACTTTATGTACATTTCCCTGGAGAGATGTAATGTGAATGCTTACAGCTGTTTTTAGTTTCTTATTCCCTGATTAGGTTTAAATTAAAGGAAAGATGTCATATTGAATTATGAAGAATTACTTATTTTACATATTTTGGTTTATACATACCTTCTATCACAGTCTTGCTGTGGGACTTGCAAGGACATATTGAACATGTGCACGCAAATAATATTAAAAGTAAACTGGCTGCAGCGTAGTGGTTCTGACAGAGAAATGCGTACAGCTCCCACGTCTCCCTCCCCAGTACCTTCACCGGGAAGGGAAAACTACCCCGCCATACCTAGCCTTCCCCTGCAAGACGGGTCGTTTGCCGCGCAGGGAAGAGGGGCTGTGCCTTTGGGAAACCTCCCCCGTGGGACCCTCTGGTCCATGGCGTCCCGCTCAGGACCGGCAGCCCGGGGCGTCTCTGCCGACCCGGATCAGAGGGGACGAGCTGCCGGAGACAGCCAGCGTGGCCGAGTCTGAGCGATACCTGGAGCGAGCTGAGCGGGACGGGAGGGGAGGAGGAAATGCCGCGGCCGGCCGTGCCATTCCTAAATGCAGGCTCTTTGCTTCACGTCTGCTTTCAGCAAGCGTCCAGGCGATCCGGCAACCCAGAGGTTTGAAGTTCACTCTCTGGGGAAATTTATGTCTCTCTTCCAAAGGGAAGTGTTTTCTTGCTGGGGAAGCCGGCATTGTGTGACTTACCTAAGCAATCACAGCTACGTGGCGCAGCTCAAGCTGGGTGTAGGTTTGGTTCCGCCACAGATGAAAATATTAGCAAAGCTCGGTTTGAACAATTGGCACATTCACAGATTTCCAAATCAGTTTTATAGTATTCCATGGGATGCTTTGACTGGTAATTTTCTCGCAAATTATCAGCTCTGCAGGAGTTGCAAGACATAAAGGATTCATTAATGGAAACTAGTCTGGTAAATATATATATATAGACATATGCACACACATATATATGTATTTAAAATAGAGTAGGAAAAAAGGATAAAATTAGTGAGTTGGACAGAGAAAGAGTTGATTTGAGTAAGGGTGTTTACAGAGCTCTGCCGTGTAGTACAACATACAGTTTGGGCTTGGGGTCAAAGTGGAAGAGATCTTCCAGGAGCTCCATGCCTGATGGGCGTCTATGCTTTGCACAAGTGAAGAGCCTGCTAGCCACAGTCTCTGCCGTGCGAGTTGCAGTAACATAATCTAGAGGTGCAAAGCAGTTGCTGTCTCGCTGCAGCTGGAAATCACGCTCCTCTTAGTTGTGCAAAGAGCTGAACAGCCCATCTACACCTATGTGCTTCTGTAATCGTCTCTCCTCTTTTCCCTTCTCCATCAGAGGTTGTGTACAGCATGCTATGTTTGTGAGTGGAGGACGAGGAGCCTGCTGCTGATCTGCAGGGTGACTGCATCAAAAAGAGAGGACCATCCTCTGACAAGTACGATTCTCGAAGCTGGCAGGCAAGGGAAAAGGAGGGTGGAGATGGGGCTGTGTGAGAAGCAGCTTTGAGGCGAGCCTCCGGGCATCCAGGGGAGCAGCATCTCTCAGGTGCGCTTGCCTTGGCCCCCACTGGGCTCCCCCAGATGCTCTGTCCCCCCCAGTCCCAAACAGCAGTAACCCTCCCTTCTGTGAGGACAGGGCATTTGGGCCAGTTCTGCCGGACGGGAAGGGGAGATGGGCTCTGGAAATGCAAACAGGGGCAGAGTCCGGAGGTGGGGGTGCTGCAGCCCTGCTCTGGGGTGTCCTGGTGGCTGCGGTCTCCCTCTGCGCCTTGGGGCCTGGGGGGGGGTAGGAGGAGGCCATGGAGTGGGACGTGGGGTGAAAGAGCTGCTGGTTGCCAATCGGCTTTTTGAGAGACTCTGCTGTAAGGAAAAGAGAAATAATAATCATGTCATTGATATATGGTAGAGCTGGCCATTCACTTATAATTAATTAGCGTGACTTTAAGGGTAATTCTCCTGTCCTACCATTCCACCTAGAATAGTAAAAACTCCTCAGTGGGCTTAGAAATGTACAATCTGATGACCCCTACCAGTGACCATCAGCACAACTCCCGGTTTCCATCATCCCAAATAAAGAACGATCTGAAGACGATGCCACAGTGACAATTTGCCAGTCACAGTGTGTTACGCTACTACTAATGTTCTCCAGTCAAGTCCCACTTTAGGTTTAACCTTCGCCACAAGGCACGCAGAAACTGGAAACTACGCAGTCTCTGCAGGGGCTGGTGGCTCCTTCCCGGTCCTTATCCTCTAAGAATTTAATATATCTTGTTAAACAGGTTACCTTCCCTTAGCGATGTCTTATTCATCAGCTCTTTCCTATCTGCTAGTCTGTAAAGTCTTTGGGATGGTTGTAGTCCCCAGCAACAGCTTTGTAGAATAATAATAATAATAATAATAATAATAATAATAATAATAATAATAATAATGGTCTCTTTATCCTAAGGATTCAAAAGGTCAGTGGCTATCATTCTTTGAGAATTTTACCCAGAAATTTTCAGAGATGTAAGTTCATCTTGCTCTATCACTGCACGTATCCCATCCTACATCGGGGATAGCTCTGAATATTTCTGTACCTGTTTCCCCTCTGTAACATGGAGGCAGAAGAGACATCTGCTTCTCAAAAGTACACTGTAAAATTAAATATCTTACTGTTTTGAAGCACTTTAATAGAATATGAACAGGAGTCATAAAAGTTCCTTAGACTGAGAGAGGATCTTTTATTGCACATGTTTTGGAAAAAAGCCCCTGCAGAAGACGCAATGGATACTTCATCATTTTCTTTACCTCCCTTTTTAAATCTGCTGTGAGACATACAAACTTGTAACTTGAATTCATTGATTTTTTTTTCCTTTTCTTTATTCTATGTACATATTTATGGCTTATTGCAGCTTCTGTGTCTCCTTTCAGCCAGAATACTTTTTCCTATCAATCTGTAGTGTTTTGAGGAGCAAATAAAATATCCTTGAACAATACCACTTTTTAGTCAGTCATGCCACTGATTTATTTCAGCTTTGGAAAACTGACCCTTTTCAAGTTCCCAACGTACATATTGCGACCGGTGTCATGTTTTGTCTGCACACAGCAAATGCAACTGGATTAAAGTCACTGGTACCAAAGAAACTCCTAATTTTTTAGATCAGTGAGTAGGTCTCTGGCCTTTCTCATTCTCAGGCTTTATGGAAAACAGGGCAATAGCCAAGAATGGTTAAAACGTACAGGTACTTGCCCAACACACACACACACAAAAAAAAAAACCAACAAAGAAAAATATAAAAAGTTCCCTCTGCTTTGGAGAGCTGAGATTTTTCTCCTGCATGTTCTTGACTGAGATAGTGACCAAGAAGGACATTTCTTCTGCCTGTAGGTCCCCGGTCTCAAAAAGAGAAAACAGAAACAAATTTTCCAGTATCAACTACTCAATTACACCCTCGCCATCAGGCGAGGTGTTCCATGAAGTGAGTTGGTGTGTCTTGGACATGTTACTGAGTGATGCATTTAATCAAGAACACCTCGCAGTCATGAGGCTTGTTTTTTCCTTTTTCTTTTCTTTTTTCTTTTTATTTTCCTTTTTCTTTTTTCTTTTTTTCCTTTTTTTCCCCTCTCTCCTCCTGTCTCTCACCTTTCTTTTGCTTTTTCCTCTCTCTCTCTCTCTCTCTCTTTCTTTCCTTAATAGCCAAATCTATTGACAAGTAAATCTCCTCCTTCAGTTACTTTCATACCACGTTTGCTCCACCTTATTTCTCAGCTTTGTTATTTCCACTGCTCAGTAAAATCTATCACCTTTGAGTGAGTTATTTGCTTTTCTGGACTGCAGCAAATACCACCCACTCTGTTAAGGTCAGGCTCCAGCTCCTTGACTTCGCTATTGTTCCGTCCCTTCCTTACCCACTCTGTCATTGCAGCACGACAGCTCCAGCTGGGAGGGCAGGGAAATCACTCCCTCAAGAGCAGTTTATCATGGCAATAAATGTTATGTGTTTTACTAGGATGCCATCAGAGTTCACCATCATGCTGAAGCCAAAACAATTGTTCCTTTTATTCATCTATTATACACACTGTATTGGGTAGGTGTCTATATCCTGCTGCACAGATCAGCATCCTGAAGGTGCAAGACGTTACTTCTAGCTTCTGCTGCATTGTGAAAATTACAGAATTTGCAGAGAGGAACATTATAATATTTTAAATGAATTACTGCTTCTCAGTTTTCTTCCTGTTCTCCCTACTGCCTGGGTTTTAATAACTTTGCTCACATAGGTGTCTCCAAAGTCACGTCAATTAAACGGTATACGTGGCCTTTACATTTCTTTCTGGTTGTTTTCTTCTTTTTATGGTACTGCCTGTGCACAGCTCTGCTGACTTCAAAGCATCGGAGGCCTGAGACTTTTGTGACTGTAACTGGTACTCAGCAGAATCCAGCCAGCCAGCTGAATTGGTCTGTCATTCATGAAATTAGATATTTTAATTTTTTTTCAGATACTAGAGAGAAAAGAGAAAGCTTTCTGCTTGCATTCCCTCCCCCGTCTTCCTATTAAATATTGATCTTTCCTCAGCCAAGAGAGCTTAATAAAAACTGAGAATACACTTTACTACATTAATTTCATCCAGCAGAATTGCTTGTAGCAATATGAAAACAAGTTGCTGAATGTGTGACAGGGTAATTCACTGAGCACTAAAGGAAATTGCTTAAAACAAAAAGAAATTTGTTATAGTCTAAGCTCTCAGTGACATATGAGAGCTCCCAGTATTCTGGTGGGAAAAATGGTCAGCAGTCTTGCACTGACATGTGTTAGGTATCTCAATTGCCTGAAATGCAGGTTTGGATTGACTGAAACTATCTGGGACTTTAGGTTAAATTCCCAGCAACATTTTCAGTCAAGAACATGAAGGAAAAATCTGAAAAGTCAGAGTATTTCATGTCAACATTTTTCTACAGAAACCCCTTTCATTCTTCCCCCCCCCGCCCCCCGAACACTGTGTTTCTCAGTCTGGCTCAGCTTAGTGAAGGGAATAGAAAGCAACACCCAAACCCAACGTTTAGAAGTGAGAATAGAAGTGGCACTGTGGTTACCCACAATGATGGGTGCAGAGGCAACGCTGTGGCTCCCAGTGCTCCTGATGACCTATTTCACCGTGAAATAGAGGTTCAAAGTCAACCAAGCTAAACCAGAGCCACTGCTTTCGAAAACACCTTTGGGATGAACTGGGGACCTTTGCTGTAAAGACAGATCAGAGGTTCAGTGAGAGGGCTCCATCCCCTGTCCCCCCAGGGTAGGTACCCTTGAGAAAACTAAGTATTCACTGCTAGCATCTTAATTTTAGGACCGCATATGATTTATTTCATTTTATGTTGTGCAGGAATGCCAGCTGCAGACAAACAGAAGAAAGCTTTGCTAATGAGTGTTGTGATGTATATTAAATCTGCAAGAGGAAGAAAGGAATAAATATCACTGGTGCGTGGGACTTAGCTTCAAGGAAGTAAATATCAAATGCAAAAATAAAGGATCATTAAATGAGATGATACAGCAGGACTGTTGCTATTGGTGTCAACAGCTGTTTTCTTTCTCTTGATATGATCAGTGTTCACTTATTGGCACTCAGTTGAGCTGGATTAAAAGCTTTTGATCAAAAGGCAAAGAAGGATATATTTTCCTGCTGCATATTTTCTTGGGTTTTTTTGGGTTGTTGGGTTTGGGGGGTTTTTTTTTGGGGGGGGGGGTGATGGGGATGGATATTTGTCCACAAATATTATAAAAAGTTTGTGTCCTTGCCTCTACGGGCTTTCAAGAAAGAATGCTGACTGGGGGTTAGGAAGGTTACTCAAAGCAAGTGCAAATGCTTGGATCTGGAAGCAGTGTTTTCTAACTGTGCTCCTGCTAGGACGTAGCGTGCCTTTCCACCGCCTCGGCTGTTGAGCACTGACATGTAGTTCAGTACACCAGGCCAGGGTTTGGGCTTGGTTTGGTGGTCTGTAGCTAGAGCAAAACCAAGAGCTGGATGAGGCTTTTCAGGCGAGATAATTCAGCGTTTGTGAAGTGGCACTGGCTTGGGTGATGCCCATGGTTTCCGTGGGTTCGGTCAGCTTCAGTCAGGACAGGTTTTGTCCTCCACCAGACTCCTGAACTCGGGTGTCAGAGCAGGAAGCAGGAGATCCAGAAAGCATGGCACACTTCCCACCTGGCTACCATATCTTTGTTTTCCAGTCCAAACGCTGCCTCCATGTCGGGATGTGCATTTATTATTTATTTCAGGACCCCCAAGAGCTAATGGAGCCTGCGTACAGCCAGCCACCGGAGGGGAACGCATTTCTCTTGTGTGCTCTGTTTATCCACGGTTTTACCTAAAGCTGAAATGCTTTTGGGCATTGTTAAGGTGTTATCCCTAATTTTTATCTCTTGGCTCACCTTCGGTTCTGACTAATCAGCTGGGTAAATGGTAGTAACATAGACTGACACTGATGGCCAAAGAATGATTGCTTTTAAATATTGCTAAAGGTTCCTTAGGGCTTTGGGTGGCTACACAGATAGTGCAGTTTTGCATGAACGAAAAGATATAAACAAAGCATAAATGTATTTTTTGTAGCTAGGCTGAGACTGAAGTCGAAGAGATGGCCTGTTACCCATCTCAGCCAGCTACAAAATGGGAGATTATTTAAATTCAGCATATCAGCAAAGCTTTGCAGTAAAGGCATAAACGGTTGGGGGGTAGCTCTAATGCTTTCTAAGGTCGTAAAGAATAATTTGACTTTCATTTTGGTTCAGATGGTCAGGTCCCAGAGACCAATAGCCGAATGGTCTTGGGAATATGCAGGTGCTCTTCTAGTCACCTGACTTCTGTTTAATTTGGTTTAAAGTGTTGCCTCTGGTCAAGGGAGTGACTATGGCTTCCTGTGTTGAAAAGGCTTTTCACATCCCTTCTCTGTGTAACCAGAGCTGTTCAATAAAATTGTGGTCTTCCTGCCATTACCTTTTAGAGCTGTGTTACATCACAGCCAAGATAGCCCACTATTTTGACCCCCCAACATGAAAAACCAAAAAAATAATGAAGTAAAGCCTTACCAAGCCTGTAGTCCTTTTGCATGGCTGTGCTATCTGCAGCTCAAACCTCTGACAACTCAATACGAGCATGTTTGGTTAAAATAGTGGGGTCGAAATGATAGATGGAATGGCTGCATCATATCTTGGGAAAACATTTAAAAGGGTATTTTGTTTCTGTGAGCACACTTGGGATTTGATGTAATAGTGCTTGCAAGAGTTGATATAGAGGAAATTATTGCTTCCCAATAAAATTCTCCATTTTTATTGGCTCACGTACAGAGAATGGCAGCCAGCTGATAAAATACTCGGTGACATTTTCCTTCCATCTAGCCATGTACTCTACAGCTATGAAGTGCATATTTTTTTTAAAGTGGGTAGATTATGATTGTTTGAAAGCATTTTTTGTTAATCATACTACTCTTTAGGTGGGAGTCTTCACATATTTTGTACTTTAACTGAAACTTGGGCTTTTAAACCTGCTGGATGTGACAGTAAAGAATAATCATAAAAATAATTATATAAATCTCTCTTGCGGATATTTACAGGCAAAGTAAGATGTATATTCTGAAAAAGCATTTTTAGCTTTTCACATGTGATATGGATTCCTTATAGAATGTCTAGTTAAGGAGATATATATATACACACACACACATACATATATACATAATATGGGTTTGTAAGACTGAAACTGTAAACAACATTTGCAAAATATTACTTCATCAGGGGCATGAAAAATCTAGAAAACAGATCAGCCCTACTATCTTCTCTAAAATAAACACAGACTTCCTCAGAAATTTAAGCTCTGCAGCATTACTTGCATTTACTAATAACAATTCCTTAACTTTCCACAATGGAAAATCTTCCATTTCCTACTAATTTATTTACTGGAAAGTAAGAAACATTTCATTACATTAAACTGGGTTTTCTTTGTTTGCAAGGGGGAATTTGATTCCTAAGCTTTAGGACCAGAAGAGGACCTAGCTGATGGGTTTTAGGTGCCTGCTCTCTGGAGCAGATGCCAGGCTCTCCGTCTTCCCAGGCTGTGCACAGACAAAGCCGGGCTGCCCCAGGAGGGAAGCTCCTGTAACCAAAATTACACAGAGCTACCCTGCTCTGTGGCAGGTACAGGGCACCGGGTATCTTAAACCTGGTCCCCTCCGCAGAGCTACAGGGGAGGCCCTTCTCTGCATGGCGTCCATGGGTGGTTCAAGGGACTTCTGCAACAAGAAGGGTAAACCATGTCTTTTCTACCCAAGACACCAAAGAGCACTCTCCTGGTGGGTAACTGTGAAAACACCGAAAATCACCAGTGGGAGAGTTTTCACTGCTGTTTGTGAGGAACTGGAGCCCAGCAGTGGGGTAAAGTGTGTTTGGGGAGGGCTCCTGCAGCATCTCCTCCAAGCACTCAGGGCAGGGATGCTAGTTCATCTGTCTGGTTAATGGGTGAGCTGAGTTCTGCTGCAGTCCTGGCAGATGTGGCTGCTGGGCAACTGTTAAAATAAAAAAATAAAAATTAAAAAAAAAAGCAAAGAGCGAGTTGAGCTTGATGCTGCAGAGCTCAGCTGAGTAAAGTTTGCAGAATCACAGTTTTGAACTTAAGCAGCAATGTATCACCTGAACTCTGCTTTGCCTGCTGTTTCCTGACCTGGCCTCCTCTTTCAGTGACATTTTGGCTAGAACTCGGCAGGGGTTGGGATCAGCTTTGTAAAAGCCTACTTATCCATGGCAAAGCAAAGCAGTTCAGTGCTGTCCAGACCTGGCCTAGCAAGTTGTGGAGGTGCTGATGTATTATACCTGCTTTCTGGGCAAGCAACAGCTGAGAATGGGATCTTAGTGGGGACTGAGGTGTCTAAGTTCATTTCTTGGCCTCGCCCTCTCCAGCATTTATGTACTAGTGATACGCTCAGTCTACCTACTTTCCCGTCACTGCGAATTTACAAACCATCATAGCTTTCTCATCACTGTCCACTTTGGCATCTTGGTCACAGGATGCTCCCCCCTGGAAAACAGATCAGTTCTGTTCATTAGCTCCTGGGGGTGGGAGGCAGTGGAAAAAACAAGCAAATGTGATGGTGACCATTTTCATATCGTTTATCAGGTCAGGCGATGACTGAGCTTTCCCCATAGCCATGGAAGAGACAGATCCTCTGGCTCCTCCTGCAGAGGCTAGCAAGGAGAACAGGGATGAGGGAGAGCCTTAGTCATGGAAAACCATTTCCTTTAATGTGTAGCATCCTCCACACAGAACCCCACAGGACACATCTCAGCCCCTAGACATGTTAGCCCAGTTTCCAGGTGGCTGGTGTGATTCACATGACACAACCCCTGAGGTGTGTCCACGTGATGCCTGTTTGCCTGCACTTTGTATACATAAATCAGCTTTCACCTGAAGAACAGGAACTCCTCATCTTTATTGTCAAATGAGCGTGAGCCGTGAAGACCCTGCAAAGTGCATTATAGCACTCCTGAATGCTTGTCAGCTTTCCAGAAGGGTTACACCATTAGTTGGAAACGTCTCCTTGTTCAGTTCCTGGAGTTCTCCAGGCCTAAAGTGTCCTGATTTGAATTGTCAAACAGATCATTGTCACCAGAGACAGCTGGCACAGGAAATAATGCCGTGGAAGACTCAAGTGATATGGTATTTTTGCAAAACTTTTTACAAATCTGTATTAAAGCCAGCCTTTTATTTCTAATTAAATTAACATCATACCATGCTGAAACTTTTATGCTCTAGTTTAAGAGTTACAGCTAAATGATGTTATGAACTCATTATGTCAATATACAGCAGCATTGACCCAGACTTGTCTCCCAGTCCTCCAAATCTTATCCATTCTACACTTGGTTTACCACAAAAGTGGCCTGGATTACTACAAACTTAAAACAAGAGGACACGCTTTAACATAGCTTCTGTGTTTCAAATGTGCAATGATGGTCTAGTTAACAAGAAGCAGATTCAAGCATGCTCCAGACACTCTGGCAATTAGGCATTCATTAGTTCTCCATTCTGCCAGAGCACGGAGTGAAAGGAGATATCCCTTCTCTGGAGTGTGGAGGGGACCAGTTATGGATCTTAGGAAGTATCCAAATAGAAATAGTAGTTTTTGAGTAAATAAGTGGTAATACTGAATTGCATTTCTGTGCTGCCCACTCCTGGGAATCGCTTCCTAATGGAAAATTGTAGAGCAGGTGAAGGCACCTTCTCAAGTGTGCACAGCAGAAGGACAATAGGCAACAGACACTGGCTGGAAAACAGGAAATCCCAACTCGGTATAAGGGAAAAAGTTTTTGCACCGTGAAAGATCCTGGAGCAGATTGTCCAGACAGGTGGTGCAATCCCTGTCTTTGGAGATACTGAAAACTTGTCCAGACAAGGTGTTGACTGCCTGCTCTAAGAACCTTCTTTGAGCAGGAGGGTGCTCTAGATGACTGCCTGAGGTCCCTTGCAACCCACATGTTTCTCAGATTGCATGTGTGCAAGAACTGTGTGTCCTGCAGCACTAGCACCACAGGAAGCTGGTTGCAGATACCATTCAGTGAAGGAATGGAGGAAACAGGGCTGCATTGGATGGAGCTTTCTGGAGTATACTTGAGAAATCTGCTGGAGAGCAAAGGGAGGTGACTTGGTCAGATGGATGTTGGTTTGACGAGCTTTTTTTTATTTTTAAATATTTTTCTTAATGCACTTTTTCTTCCTTCTGCTTCCCTTAGTAAGCTCTAAACTAGACGAAAATATACATTTGTATGCATTTATTCACAGGGACAAACAAACTGTGTCAAATATGGTTGGGATGAAGATTCAGCTACAGCAAGAGAGCGACTAACTCTGTTGTGAAAAGGTGCAGGAAACTGGAACATGGTGAGAAAGCAAGAAGTTGCAAGGAAGAAGATATGCAAACAGAAGAGACTGCCATTGGTGGTAAAGTCTCAGTGATGCCTGTCATGTCCTTTGTATTTCTACAGTGTTCACTATTGCAGAGCACAACAGCCAAGGGCACATGAGCGTTGAGCAATAGTGTGGTGGTTGCTGTTGATGCCAGGCAAATTGACAGGAAAGTTTAGATAGTGGAACTATGCAATGTGGTTCTTTAGAGCAATAATCAGTATTTTAGTGATTGCTTTCAGAGTCAGTTCTAAAAGATGATTTGTGACCGCCCATATGGGGTGTACATCTGATCTTACTCTTAGTGGAGGGAGCCATCGTTTGAGGCATTGGTGAGGTACTTTTGTAGTTTGGTTGATGACTGTCTTTCATTTCTTCAGTAGATTTGGATTAACATCATTGGCTGGCTTCAAGCAAGCCTCATTATAACAATACTTTTGACAACAACTGAAACACAAAAATGGGCATTTAAAATTTATTATAATCCTAATAATGTAAAGAGCATTGCTTTCTTTTTTTCAGATTCACATTCACAAGTGTATAGAGATGTCATGTATGTCCTAGACACATTAATTTCTGATTTTTTTCCTTTAACTCTCTTAATTGGAACAAAATATGTTGCTGCTGATTTATGAACTCTTCAGAAGTGCCAGGGATCATTTTAAATGTACACAGCTGCTCTGCAGTAGTTTAACTTGGCAGATAGTATTAAACCATTGAATTGTGTCATTTATTTGTGTATGCACACAATAAGTTCCTTGTGCAGGTTCTTCAGAAATAGTCTCAATGTTGATTCGGAAATGTGGCCTAAAAATAACCTAGCCCCATGATTTATTGTTTTGGTGCTTGTCTCCAAACAGTACATCTAAAATGAAGAATGGGATACCATGTATATCCCAGATAAGGCAACGGAATGGAAACCATCCGTAAGAGGAGCAGTAGACCGAGGTCTAAAATGTAAAAGTTCCCAGGGTGAGCGAGCAAGACACATGATGGGAATCGACCTGTGGTGCTGGTATTTGGGAACGCTGCAACCTATTTCATTGCTAGGCAAGGGAGTGTGTGATGTTGTGTAATGAGAAAGAGCAGCAGTCATGACAGCAGTATCACTGGTTGTAATGGAGTATAAATCAGGGCAATTTACTCTGTCATTCCATTCAGGGCATCATAAAAGTAACGCCTGTCGTCTGGAAAAAATCTAAACTCAGAGAATAATATAATGCATTTCGCATATGCCCTATTGAATGTATAAAATCCTACAGCGCCAGAAAATAAAACACTTAGAAATAAAGTCTTTTTATACTGAAGGGTGACATCTGCAAATATATTCTACAATCAATACTATGTGACTTGATTTATGTCTTAAACAATTCTATAGGAAAAAAAAAGCAGTATAGATTCTATTATAGCTCTAAAAAATAACTTTTTAGGCCATGATACTAATCTCTTTGATCCACACCACTTAATGTATTGGGAAAAAAAAGAACTTCCCTTATTTCTCCTTTGGCTGCAAAATGGAATAAAAACAGCCTTCAGGGAATCGTAGATTCAGTTACATCCTCAACAAGAGAACCTAACGGGCAGTGTTTAAAGACTGATTGATAGGCATCATCTCTTGATGACCATAGCAGAACTTTTTAGGCTGCTGATTGCAAGCACAGACATGCTGGAAAGCAAAATTTATGCCTGTCAGGCTTTCTGCCGTGCTTTGTCTCCTCTTTTCTTCCCTTCCCCTCAAACCAGATTTCAGCAGTCTGACATGGAAATCAAGAACAATGGCCAAACAAACCTGAGCCAAAGACTAATCTCAGACCCATAAGTTTCAAATATTTTTCTTTGGTAAATGGTATAAAAGAGAGAAATTAAAAATTAAATTAAGGGTAGGTTTCCCTTAATCCTCTAGAAAATGATGGAATTTTAGCATGTTGGAAGCTTTAGGAGCCATAGGGACTTGAGAAGGTAGGTGTAGCATCATTTATTCATTACAATTCAATTCTTTCATTCATCACTGTCACAAAATCACCGTGTGCTCTGGGCAGGCACATCATGGAGAATGAGCTGCTTTCAGGAGGTCATGAAATTTCTGTTACCTTGTTATGAAGGGCTGTAAAGCATGGATTTACTTCTTATCCAGGACCAGTGCTGGCAATAGCTGATGAAATTGAAATATCGACGGGATTTCCCTTTTTTCTGCTTGCCCTCTGAGGTGGTGACTCGGTGCTACCTGTTACATGGTTGTGGAGCCATTCAGCTGCCTTACCCAAGATGGCAGTGTAAGGGAGCTCAGACCACCAAGGTGCAAAAACTGGAGCACCTTGAGTCTTCTTCTTTTAATGAACTGGGTTAGTATGCTGCCACTCAAAGAGTTAAAACAGAGAGAAGTATTATCAATTATCTGAGTGAAGAACCTGTTGGACAGGTTGATCAAAAGGCTGGAGCACCTCTCCTATGGACACAGGCTGAGAGAGTTGGGGTTGTTCAGCCTGGAGAAGAGAAGGCTCCGGGGAGACCTTATAGCAGCCTTCCAGTACCTGAAGGGGCCTGCAGGAAAGCTGGAGAGGGACTGTTTATCAGGGAGTGTAGTGACAGGACAAGGGGTAATGGGTTTAAGCTGAAGGAGGGTCGATTTAGATCAGATGTTAGAAAGAAATTCTTCACTGTTAGAGTGGTGAGGCACTGGAACAGGTTGCCCAGAGAAGCTGTGGATGCCCCCTCCCTGGAGGTGTTCAGGGCCAGGCCGGATGGGGCTTTGGGCAACCTGGTCTAGTGGAGGGGGTCCCTGCCCAGGAACTAGGTGAACTTTGAGGTCCCTTCCAACCCAAACCATTCTGTGATTCTATCATTCTATGATTCTATAGTTGCCTTCTTGTCTTACACAACCTCAGCCCTCAATGTGGAAAAATAAGAGGGCCCAGACACTAACATGGGGTACACGTGGCATATTTATGAGGTGGTGGGCAGTATGCTGGAGAGATTACTTGGGCCATCTAATTTAACCCCCACTTTTATATGGGACTTCTTCGTCCCATTCGTCATTCCCACTTCAGTGGTACAAATCATGAATCTGGTCCATCCTGTTTTTCTAATCTCTAGTTCTCCGTTGCAATAACAATTTTGGGTTTTTCAGGCATACATTGTACCTTGGAGAGTAGAAGAGGCTTTTGCTTAAGTCAATAGGGAAGGAAATAAATATTGATATAAATAACAAAAGATTTTATAATTGCCTTGGTAGACTGATCTTCTGTGGTCTTGTACTTTTTATTTGGACAATCATAACATAAGACATTTTTTCAACACTTTTTTTAATGAATATGCTTTTATGTTGACATTATCCTGAATTATTTCATTTTAATGTTAAAGTATAGAGGCAATTGTTGGAAGTGTTGTCTGTGCATCATATCACTTCACTGCTACGCAGGCCCAACACAATGGGCAGAACAATAATCAGTTTACCGAAGCTGCAGCTGTAGCCCCATTTCTTCCATTAGCTGATGAAATCTTTATGGCTGATACAGAACATAATTTTTTTTTTAAGCAAACTTATTACTAGGCCAACAGTGCAGCTATTCCGTGGATGACATCTTCCTCTTCATGATTAAATTCAAGTACTGCATATTCAGGAACTAGTGAACAAACAAGTCCCAGAAACCACCTGTAAACTTGAACAGGACTAATGTTTCTGTTTCTGGGATGCCAGGTTTACAGCATCGGCAGTAACGATACCCAGATAACTTGGTAAACAAATAATGCTCTTATCTAGAACTAAATTTTCTATATTCTGGGAAGAAAGAAACGAGTAGAGTGAATTTGTTATTTCAGTCTTTTAACTGCATTTTATAGTATTTGTGATAAAAAGAGGAGGAAGAAATAAAAGTGTTTAAGTAGGTCCTACAGAACCATAGGAGGTTTCTATCTGACAGTATTGCAAACCGTGGATAATTCTATCATACAAACAGGAATCAGCCACAGCAGTTTTGCATCCCAACACCAAGTCACCATTAACAAGTGTCTGGAAGCCACCTGGCCCCACTAGGAGAGGAGTATGAGGAGAGCAACTCAACACAGTGAACCAGGTTTGAGGGTGGAACACATATCTGGGATGTTTTAGGACTGCTTCAGACACCAAAGGGTAAACATGCAAGGGCAAGGGGCCTGACCGCACACCCGAGCAGCGTGTGGTGGACCTTAGTGCACGGAGTGAAGTGGGGACCACTTTCAGTCCTGCTCCCCCACCTCTGTGTCCTGGTATCTTTGCCTCCCCCTCCAGCCCAGGAGCCGTAGCACAGTCCACGCTATGGACTGGCCTGCAGTATGGATGAGGTATAGCTATACCGCAGTCTAGAAAGTGCTGCAAAAGTCAGTCCTGCAGGAGAGCTCAGTTTTGGGTAACCATTCTTAAGGAAAATTATTTGGAGAAGAGCTAGTGATCTCTCTCCTTCAGTCTTACAAGGCAAATGTCAGTGTTAATCCCTTCGCCAAATATATATTCCACTTTTGTAACAGTGCACATTAGCAGGGAAAAGAAGGCTTAAAACTTCTTTTTTTTAATCTCCCTTATGGAGGACTTTATAAAGGCATCTATAAGGCACAGGATGCAGCCTTATTCTTCACAGATGGGTCTGTTTCTTCAATGGTATGGTCTGAATATCTTTTGGTGCATTTGAAATGCAAAGCAAGGCTTTACTGCTCTGACTTACTTCTAACTGTGAATGAGAAAGACTGTCTTGGTGGTACTGAAGAGGGACAGGCTTTTGATTGTGGTTCCAAAGCTCGTCAAATACTTGGCTTTGATTTCACCACCTTTCACCAATCTGAATGAATTGGATTAATTAAGTGAAATGTATGTCTTAACATCCTAAAATATTTTGAAAAATTTCTTCAAATAAAAGAAAATTAATTTGAAAGAAAACCAGAACAACAAAAATGTTAGTTCTTGTGCAAAAGTGAGAAAAATCAAATATTCATGGCTCAGGAGGGTGCTAATGTTCTAATTCATGCCAGAGCAGATTTTTGGCAATTTTCATTAGGAGGAATCCGAGGGCGCCAGAGGCAAATACCAAGATCCTGACCTTGAGAGAATTTGGAAAATGCAGTTATTGCTGCAGAGACACTGCCATCCCCACCCAGAGATGCCAGATGCAGGTCAGCGGAGGCAGATTCTCAAATCCTGCCTGTCAACTGGGTACGTGATCTAGAAAATGATGGAGAAAACCTGTGGGCCAAGTATCAGCTTAGAAAAGGCCATATCCTCAGATGTTGGGACTAGGAAAAAGCTATATTTTTGACAATAAATATTGGTAGTTCTAAAATTTTTAAGATCAAATATTTTTAAGGAAGGAAAACAGTGCAGTTTTAATCTCTGCTGAGCAGAACCTCACTTCCTCGACCACTAGAAAAAGCTTACCCTCTAACGGCCGGTTAACCAAGTACTTCTGAATAAAGACATGCAAATTTTTTATGACAAAACATAAAACCAGGCAAAACCCCACCTGGATCCAGCATTTTTTAATGAGCTTGAAATTCAGATTCAGATTCACTGAAGATTCTTAATTACTGGAGAGAAATTTGCAGTTCAGGTTTGAAACATAATTCTCTGCTTGCCAAAACTCAAATGCATAGCAGATATAAAGTAAGTGTCATAAAAAAATAAAAACTGCCACTGCTATCCAAGCTGTGGGATTTATTTTTCTAGGACAAATACTTCCATAACCTCATTTTTGCGATTCTTCATTTTCTGTACAACTGTATGTGAGAGGACTCGAAATTTCTATGGAATTATGGTAACTAGAAATAAACTAAACGGCTCCCCCCCAGAAGTCCTCCCCGAGGTGTGTTTGAAAGCTCAGGTTAGAAGCTTCTCAGCTTTGCATGAAGTAAATTAGTCCTGAACAAGAACCCTATATTAATCAAAATGAAAGAAAACTTTCCTTTAGCTCGAGTGGCAAGAGGCCTGTGGTTTGGGAGCAGAAGGTTGTGATTACTGCTTGATGGGCTATATCCAGACCAAATTCTGCTCTGTTACACTGGTGTAAACCAGCAATAACTCAGCTAAGTATTGGGATTTATATCATAATGCATTGGAAGTCAGAAGCTGGTTCTTGGAAATGAACTTTCACTGATCATTTTAACATCGGTATTACTATTGCAATTCTTCTGTTAGCTAATTCAGATGCCCATTTGGTAGGCACGCTGGACAAACAAATGCCGATCCATCCAGGGCGCTGGAGAGCAGGGGGGTTACTCTGACCCTTAAGTGCCAGGTTTGGACCCTTCCATGCACTTTCCCAGTTCCCACCATCCCACTGTCCCTTCTACTGCTGCAGTCCTTTCCATTGTGCCTGTAAAACAACCCTTTTGGACCTGCTTCCCAGAATGGCAAGATGACTCACGCAGTAAGGCTTCAGCAGGAAAACATCAGCTGACGCCTCTGACACCAGCGCCAGGCTCCAGCACTGCAACCCCAAAGCCATAGAAAACCTGATGGATGGGAGATTGATGCTGCCCCCGCACGGTCCTAAGACACAAGTGGTGAGTTATGACCTAATGGGTTCGATAGAGGTCAAATGTTGCATTAACACAATAATTTTGTTTACCAACATGGTAGTAAAGTTAATCAATAACTATTTTAAAAAATAAAGCTCTTTTTAACACCTGATGCTCAGTGGTTTTAGATGTATGTGCTTGATTGCTGTCGTGGCACAGCTGAAATGGGTCTTCTTGAACTACATTTTGGAGAAGGAAAGTCTTTGGAGAGCTGCTGTGTTGGGACCAGTGGTGCAGTACGCTCCATGGGAGGCGATGTATCTGCACTGGAACACTCTTCGCTTCTCTGAAAGCACAGACCTTCAGCCAGGGAGGACTTTGTTACAGCCGGCCAAAGCTTCGGACTTGTTATCATCAGGAAAATTTGCACGTACTCGTTCCAGTGCACCCCTTCTTGAACCCTCCTTTTGTTTTGGCCCAGGTACTCCCTGCAGGATCTGTGGGTGGAGGGATTCCTTCGGCAATCTGGCTGTTCCCAGCAGGCAGCGAGAGCCAGCCAACACCTCTGCAGGGACCAGAGATGTGCTTCCCCAGCAAAGACTGAGAGTGCGTGCTCACCTACAGGTCTTCAGCTGTAATGTCATTCTGCTGGAGCTGCTGTTGGACATTAGCGGTATATAAAACAGGGACAGCAAAATCAGATTTGGACAAATTTTTTTAGCTCATTTGTTGGTTTTTGTATCTTGAATACCATACGTGTGAGCCAGAAAAGTAGAGTGTGTTTTGCAGGGAGACGTTCATGCAGGATTTACTTAATTATTGAACATGGCCCTGAATAACAACCAACAAGTTGTATATAAGAAAGA
Organism: Grus americana; assembly: GCF_028858705.1. Lineage (NCBI taxonomy): Eukaryota > Metazoa > Chordata > Aves > Gruiformes > Gruidae > Grus > Grus americana. The sequence continues at coordinate 40,475,850 of NC_072855.1, read as the reverse complement.
CGTTTAATGAATATAACATAACTACTTTCTTAAATGTTGCTATGAAATGTTGACTTAGCTATAGACAAATCATACATATATGTAATTTATTGAATTTATATCTACATAAAAATTAAGAGAAACAGATTTGAACTTACCCTTTTCTATGTTTTTGCCCTCGTTAGACTCCAAGAACCCGGACATTCCTTTCCCTTTATTTCTGTGAAAGCTTATGAAAATGGAAGTCAATAATCCAGCAATCCTGGATTTAAATTCCTGCTTAAGCAGATTAATTCTTTATTCTTAAAATAAAAAAGAATAGCTGAGATGTAAGAATTGCAAATAGTAGCAGTATTATTCAAGTATTGGCAGTTGCTCTTTTCCCAAGAGCCTTGTGATAGTGAATGCTCCTCAATAGGACTCCTGTAACCTGCTCATGTGTTTCATTCTGAACTTTAGTGTTGCAATTCTTTTTTTCTCCTGAGTTAGATTGACAGGGATTGCTGATGTTAATGTGAGGTGTGGGCCACTTCCTAGGCTGTGTAGGGAGTTGTATGTGATGATTATCTGCTGGTGAACAGAATAAAAAAAATTAAGAATATTCTCTTCCTCTAGTATCTTATAGTTGCAGGTGTTGTTTTTTTTACTGTGGGTGTTATGGTTGTTACAGAGGAGGAGGAAAGAGTTTTGCAGGTGTGAGAAGTAAATATCTTGTGTCTCCTGCCCAAGTGCATGGTCGCACACTGGTTAACCTGGATGGGTTAACCCAAGATGATGTTGCTGTGACTGTAGGGGTGTACCCTGTCTTCTGGGTAGCTGGTTTCCTTCTCCCACAATCCAGCAATTTTTTCTCTTCTTTTTTTTTTTTTTTTTAATGGATAGCACTAAACTTTGCACTACGTTCCACAAAATAATCTCCATCATCCGGACACGTCAACAACTTTCCATTCTCCATCCCTCTTACTTCATTGTGGCCAAATGCCTTGCAGTAGATGAATAATGGGTTTATTCTTCCTTTGCGTACGTACCTTTATGTTATCTCTTGGAATATTTTTGCTTCACAGGCTGGCACCAAACAAAATGAAAAACATTAATGGAACTTCAAAACAAGCCACCTACTCTTGGAAACCTTACTAGTAACTTTGTCTGCTGTATTTTGATTATAATGTATTTTAAGATGTTTATCTTGGAAATGCGAATGGTGGCCAATTCCAGCTTTCATGCCTCTCATTAGTTTATTGCATCTAAAAATGACTGCGGAAACTCAAATCTATTTCTAAGTACAATATTATGATTCTACATATCTGTTTGGAATGAGGTCAGAGGCACAGCTTCCAAGTGAGCTGACTCTTTGGTTTGGTCCTTACACTGCCATTTACACGGGTGGAAACACTGCGCACTCCAACGCTCTTGGAGTGTTGCACGCCCGCTTGCTTTGGGTTGGAGTGGAGTGGAGTGGAGTGGAGTGGAGTGGAGTGGAGTGGAGTGGAGCGGGTGGAGGATCCCCACACGGCGTTCAGCTGGAGCAGCATCAGGCTCAGACCTTCAAGCCAGACATCCCCGCGACTCGGGGACGAGCTGCCCGCTGCACAGTGCCGGGGATTGTCCTGCTGTAACTTCAGGCAGAGTCTGGCCCTCAGCCGTTTATCTGAGCAGGGTGAAACTCCTGTGCTGCGTGTAAGGGAAGATGGAAATTCTCCAGAGTCCTGCCCTGATGGGTGCACTTGGATAAGTTCAGGTCGGTGCTGGCTTTGGCCCAAGCTGCTTCAGGAATATGAGTAGCAGGAGCAGGAGTGTAAGTGTCTGAGCACGGACCTTGTCCTAGCAGCAAACCCATCTGTTAAACCAGCATTCGAGGGAGCCAGCACACGTTGCATGTGCTCTTCCAGAAAGGGAGACCAACTCACAGGATTTGTTCGGACATGGGGACAGAGCTGGGCACGAACCACCAGATGTGCTGGCTGCTCCATGTGCAGCCATCCCTCGGCCAGGAAAAGGTGCTCCCTCCCTGCACTAGCAAAATGTCCTCCTGGGAAGCTCTGTTTCATTGGCACCCGTGTCCTGAGAGCCAATGGAAAGGAAGTTGGATCCCCTCCGTGAGGTTTTATGTTGTTCCCACTGTTACTATGATAATTTTCATATTTTGAATACATTCCAAGAACATTTTGCATCTTCCTTTTTACTACAGATACAAGCAGCTGTTTTAAAAGAAACTGATAAATAGATGAAATTTTGTGTGTTTTCCAAGTATTCGCTTAACTACAATGACTGCATTGGGAAAAAGCAGTTTCTGGACTGAGGCTTGATTTGTAAATAGCCAAATTATGCAAACACTTGATTTATGATCCAGTGGGTAGTAATTTATTCAGTATCATGGGACCAGACTGCTAGTCTTATATTCATTATTGATATACATAGTTAAATGAAAATTAAGAAAATTCTCTTCAGGAAATTCTCTGTTCAAAGAGAAATCTTGGGCTTGCTTTACACCACTGATAATTTAGAATTCCCCCCAGAATCCACCTTGGATTAATTCTCAGCCCTTTCACGTTGGCAGCTGGAATTCCCACTGATCTCTCTGGGGACAAAATTTCATCCACGTATATAACCAAATTGAGACCACAGGTATAGAAGAAATCTATTTCATTCCTTAATGAGAACTAAGAGCTCCTTTCTATCTGTTGCCAAAGTTGTTTCTCCCTTGCTTTGCACAACAACCAGGCCAGAATGATGTATTTTTTAAATAAAGATTCCAGCAGAGGTATTCAAGTCTGGAGTTATCTGTCAAATTAGTCATGATACTTATTTGTAAGTAATAACAACTGGAAAATTTCACATTACATGCTAGAAGGAAAATTAGGCTAAATAATTCTTGAGCAATGTTCAGATGTGAGGCAGGAAATGCTGCTCGCATGGGACCACATCACATGGTACACCTTTTTGGGGCTCTCTATTGAGAAAGGATTTCTGTTTCCTTTTAAAACAGCAGAAGGGCTGTAGCAGAGAGGTGAGGAGGTGCCTTTAGCTGCCAAGGAAGATCTGGTATCTACTGAGGGCAAACTTAGGCAAGGCTCAGATTCCTGAGCACGGCACGTTCTGGGACTGACTGAACTGAGTGAATTTGGGGTGTATCATCACTGGAAGTGGACCACCTGAGCCTGACACACCCCAAGGAACCCCTGGCGTGCCCTGAAACGACATAGGAGAGAAAATGCCTGTGGCATGAGTGCACCAGCCTGCCCACAAGCAATACCAGGAGATTTTGCTCAGGACCAAGAACAGGTTTTTGATACCTACAACACAGGAGAGCAGATAAGAAAGGGTGTGATACACAACAGCACCCATATGAGCGTGTCGGGGGAGAGCAGAAGGGGTGCTGTACATGCCCCCGCCAGAAGACAGTGCTGGTTCTGGAAGCAGAAGTTACCAGGGTACTGAGCTAACCAAACGTCTCTGGGGAGGGATGAGGTACTTGCGCTGGGGCTGGCGAGCATGTCCCCGCAGGGCTGCTGCCAAGGCAGGCCAGCCGAAGGGCAGGTCGTGGCTGTTGGAGCTGCGCTGCCTCGCCGGAGTTCAAAACCTGCAGGGGCGTCTGGCACCTCGGCACCACACAAGCATACACGCCACAGGGATTATTTTTGTTTGCTTGCTTTTTGCTTAGATACGGGCCCAGGCTAGGACTCCTGCTTTAGACCCTGGCGCTCACCCTGCCATGGGGCTCGGCTCGCGCTGGGGCTCAGGTGGGCAGGGGGAAGGGAGCCGTCCCACCGGTGCTGTGGTGTGTGCCCAAATGCCCATCCTGCCTCTGGGCAAGGAGCTCAAGCGAGGGCGAGGTAGGCATGTCAAATGCATCAGGGAGGAGGGGGGAGAAAAAGCAAATTTGAGCTTGATTTTGCAGTCCAGCTGTGGGTTGAGGAAGACTGGGAACCTAAACCTTCCCCCCTGTGAAAGTGTATATGGATTCATTTTACATTAAACATTAATTGAGAAAGAGGGACTCTTCCATTTCCCCTTAGTTACCACCAGGCTGCTGATGCCAGCACACTCCTGCCAATTTGGGGAAGGAGTTTTGTGTCCTTAACTGCAGAACAGCCAAATTTCAGCTGAGAGTTGGGTGGCAATGTCCTGTTAGCCTGCTGGCTTGGGTGTCCGTGTATGAGGGTCGACCCTGTGAGGCTGCAGGCAGACCAGGCACTGCGTTGCCCAGTTCCAGACCAAGTCCTCTGACTGGGATGTTAGGAAAAAGCAAGCCACTGCAACCACTCCTGGCTTTTTCTGAACCGAACTCGCAGCTGTCAGTGGATGATAAGCATGCTTAGGGTAAGCTTAAGGAGCCAGGACCTTCAAGACATTAACATCTCCTCAGCTTAGTCAATAAAGGTTACTATCAGTATAACCTTTGGTACCTATGTTAAGACTGTGATTCAGCTATAGACATCTATAAGGTAAATTTCTAAATCTGATTTGCCCTTTTAGAGTCCCTTTAGAACAATTGGAAAGAAATAAGCACTTTAAAAGAGTGATTAATTTCACCCAAAAGCAGCCATACAAAATGGATTACATAGATTTGCGCCCAAAGAGGTTTAGAAGGACCCTTAATTGTTTACCTTATATCTATATATGATTTTTTTCCTAACTCGCTGTGCTGAACATAAATGCTTTTGGTAACTCTGAGAGGCGTGGAGTCCTGGAGGAATTTAAGCCTGAAACGGTTGCTCAGACTGAATAGGCCTGCCTTAGCTGAAGACTTTTTCCAATGTGCGCTAGCGGAGCTCCGTGTGAATATCTGTGATTGTCTATAAAGCAATGTGATTACTCAGCACAAGGCTGGATATGGACTGAAAATGCAAGACGGAATGCCCATCCACAGCAAGACAGCTAGATAGCCCAAAGGTGCTTTTCCCTAGCCTTCTCGTTTCAAACATAGACTTCTTAGGGCCAGTTTCCATAGACGTGTGCAGGGAGATGCACACCTGCTCTGCCCAAGCTTGGAGCTGCTGGATAAGGGTCAGTTCTGGAAGCCATTTAACACCATAGCAAATTCACATTCCTCAGGCCTCTTTAGATCTCTGCTGCGGTGCCTAGAAAGCCAGTCCTTTGATCAGACTCAGGGGCTAACCTTTAACTATTCCCTCCTTCCCTTCCTCCCTCCCTTTTCCTTCCTTCCTTTTTCCTCCCTTTCTACCTTCCTCCCTTCTTCTATCCCACCTCCCTTTCTCCTCCTCTTCCCACCTGCCTGCGTCTATGTAACTCCAATAACTTAAAACAATATATTAATTACTCATTACGATTAAATAAAAAATAGTTCTGGTTCTTCCCCCTGTGCTTCTATGCAGTGTCTATGTCGTTCATCCCTATGTCTCTATGTCGTTCTGTGTGACTTCTGGTTTCCTTTAAGCCAAGCAGGACACAAAATGTCTATGCTATGCGTTTATGCAGCAACCATTGCAACTATATTTATAGGCAATTTTTGGTGAAATGAAACAAGTTTTAGTATAGTAGTTAATGAAACTACCTTAGAATAATAATTTATTGGGCAGAGGAGCACGTGAATATTATCTACTTCTAAATATTGTTACAATGAAAGGAAAAAAAGAAACTACATACCTATACTCCAGGAGGATATTTAGATGATCAATATACTAGTGGGGATGCGAACACAAATAATGTGCAGAAAAGAATGGAAACAAAGCAAAAAAAACTCCATTGTTTGGTTGAACTGCATACAGTATAACTGCACTGCTATTATTCTTGTTTGAAGAAAACCATATTGAGTTGGCATTTCTTCCACATTTCGTAGGATGCATGGGCTAAAGAAATGACTTTATGAGAGATCTCAACTCCTTTCACATTTTCATCAGGCCTGTAAAAATGTTGGGCATAACAGCTTTGCTCAGTTCATGTTGAATTACTGCACTGAGCCTCTGAAGCCGTAGGTGCTCTCCCTGCCTCGCCAGCAGTCTGGTGCGTGACCACTTCACTCTAGCTGTGCTGCATTTTCCCCATCTGTAGAATGGGTATAGCAAAATTGCCTGCTTTTATAAAAATAATACAAATAAATAAAATTTTTAAAGCTGGCAGAAAATACTATGAAAACATTATGTATTATTTTTTGGAGTTTTTTAAAAAAAACTTTCAGACTATAACAGCTAATAGAAGTAAAAAATTTCTAGGAGCAAAACACATCTTAGTGAGACTGAAGAGTCAACATTTGTAGGTTTTTTGAAAGCCACAAGTTTGCATGTGGATGGTGCTTGAACTTTGCCTTTTCACTTACAAAACACTTTAGCGTCATTCAGTAATTCAGGAATTGAATCAAGTACAAAGGTGTCAGAGTATAAATTTCATAGAACAAGTCACACTAAGGTCATTACCCATACTAAAAATAATCAAACCAAAATTCTTGAAACCAAGCATTTTTCCTATGGAGAAGATAATGTACAAGGACTGATTTCTTAGTAGTAGGGGTTTTTTTGGGAGTGCGTTTTTGTTTTAGTTTCCTTCCTGAAATTTGCACAGACTTAGTGAACATGAAAATTGAGCCTCAATTTTCAGCTATGAATTTCCTGCTACTGTCAGGTGGGTGTATACAGAAATAAGCTGATTTGTTCTTGTAGCTCCATTTTGCAGCCTAATCTTCAGTCCAACCCACAGCCCCAAAAGAGAGTTTTCACCTTTTCTGAAAATATGCCCAAGGATAATTAACATGACAGCAGTTAGCAATTACTTCACTCTTCATCTTCAAAGCACTTATCAAATCTCTGCTGCAAGTCCACTTAGATTTGTGACGCCTTTTTCTGTAGGCAAAATCGTTCCTCTCGATGTATTTGTGTCACAAACTGTCCTCTGTGAGCTGGGTTTGCGCTGTTAGAAAATACAAAGCATCCAGAGCGTATCAGCATATCTGGACCTTACTCAGTACCTTAGGATGGTTTTATGTATCCAAATGACCCCTGTGCAAGGCTCGCCTGAATTTAAATCTCTGAGTAAATGTAGGGAGTAAAAGCATTGCTTTGTAAATCACCACAAATTACTTGCTCATGGAGGTGCACAGCTTTCTGACTTCTGTTGGCTGGAGGCTGCAGTCAGAACTGACAGTACTTAAGCAATTGTAGTCTTGGTTAATATTTGTACTGAGCGCATCCGCCCGGCTCCCACCTGCCCCAGCGCTGAGGACCGCCTGTGTTCTGGCCATCAGACCTGGCCAAGCAAAGTGAGCCAGCTCCAACTGGAAGTTGGTGGGGTGGAGTACCTTGGAGACTGTTTAAGAGAAAATGATTCTTTAATGGGAAAAGTGTGATTTTTCCAAGTAATTTGACCCGAGTGGAAACAAAGCTTGTCAGAGACTGTATTACGTGAAAATGTTTGCAGAATGATGTCAGTGTGTTAGCACTGTTGGTAGACAGTTGGGGCTTTATTCACAAAAAGGGCACATTTTCACTGCATGTAGCAGATTCATAAATGAGACTTTCTGTGCGCAAGTGAGCTCCGTGAAAATACAGCCCTTCCGTTTTGAGGAAAACAACATTTTTTGCATCAATGGGCCAAACTGGTTTGCAGCTCTCTGAATGCAGGTTATCAAAAGGCCTTCAAGGGTTCGTATGTGGACATGAGTCCCTCTAAGCAAAGGGTAGGGGAAGGAGACTGGGGCACAGGCTCAAAGGGGCTTCCCAAGCATCAGGTGCAGCCCCCTGCTCTTGCTGTGGTGGCTCAGGTCAAAGATCCACCTACCTCTGCCTCTTCTCTCCCTGGCACTTGTTTAGGGAAATGTGTAAGAAGCAAGGAATGTATGAAGTGATCCGTTCTCAGATATACTGCCGCGGCTCTGACAGTCTCCACAGCAACCACATCACACAATCCGCTCCGTAAGACAATTGGAAAAATATGGTTTGTTTGGGTGTTAACAGACCTTCCAGCTCGGTGACGTGTGCTGCTGGAGATGATAAACTCGAAGACAGTGCGGACAAGCAGTGAACGTGGGCCGAGGGAATTGGAGGCATGTTTTGCAGAACCTGGGAAGCCTGGAGTCGGTCTCGAGCCCAGAGGCAGGCAGCCAGTTCTCAGTAATATTTTGGGGATGCTCAGCCACCCGTTTCCATGTGGGTGGGAGTCTCTGAGTGCTAATGAAAGGACGAGATTCACAGTGCTGGGCAAGGGGAGGCAGAGGCTACTTGGTCAGCTGTGCTGTATGAGTTGCCTTTTTCAGTGCTCCTGCTGGCCTTTGCCTCAAAACCAGCACTGAGGAGCCTGTGGAAGAATTCAACCAGGAAGGTCTTCAGTAAAGCCTTCTAATTTTCTGTAGCTGGCCTTTGCTCCTCTCTTTGGGAGCAAGGAATGAATATTGCCTGTATCATTTACAGCTTGCTGCCATCAATTTCTGTGGAATAAAATAATCCCCTTTCCCGCCTGCTCCAGCTTTTCTGAAAAGAAATGATATATAATCTGCAGGTGGTCTGTGGGATGGTCCCTTGCCGGTGATTTCATTTTCATTGTGGTGCAATATATTGCTATTGTTATTTGCACATCTTCAGTAGTAACATGCTAGGGAAATGCAGATACTTTTATTAGAACAGGCTGAAGCATCTTAGCATTTGGGAATGATTTGGCTTTACAGTACTTGCTGTGCCATGCGTTCAGTGTACACTTGTGCAAGCCCATCCATAACAGAAGGTAAAACATACGTCTTCAGCATCATTTCCTATGCCCTCCCATACGGGTTCCCACACTGGACTGTTCACTAGTGTCTGAAGCCTAGTGCAGTAGTGCATGAAGTGATGTGACTAACATCTGTCATGCGTTATGCTCTGAAGGAAAGTGTGTGCAGCAGATTTAAATCCCTCCTTAGGCCTAATGCACATGTATTTCATTTAAAAGTCTGACACAAAAAAAAAAAAAAAAGGAAATAAATCAACATGGTCTTACCCTCACTGTTTAATTAGTTCTTATTGTATTCATAGCCCATTTTCACTTCATTATTCATAACTGTCAGTTCACTTTTTTTTCCTTGTTTAATTAAAATTATTTAAGAGAAATCAGAGTTAGGCGAGGGTGCCTGACTTCCAGGCTTGGGGACCAAGTTCGTTCTTTCTGCATAGGTCAAGTACAGTATAGGCAGCTGCAGCGAAAGCTGATCTCTGCTAATCTGCCACAAGCCACGATTAAGGGAAAAGACAAGGTAAAACTGTCTCCTCATTAATTTCTCCAGCCCGGTTTCTTCTTCCTTCCTTCCTTGGTCTGACTTGTGCCTGTTGATACCTAACTTCAGTGCATCGAGAGTGCAGAGGTGAGCCTCGGCCCTCCAGCTATCCGCTCTCCTCAGATCTTCCTGAGAGACAGTATAAAGCAAGTCCAAAGTCAGACAGAGTCCTTCACAGCAACCTCTTGCAGAAGTCATGAGCCAACAGGCTTCTGACAAAAGCCAAATCTCTGTATTTGTATCTCTGCGCCTGTTGACCTGTGGTACAGCAGTTGTAAAGGTTGGAAGCCTTCTTCCCTGTAAAGAGGACCCTGAAGATGGCAGTCATGATTGCTCATTAGCCCCAGGAGCTAGCTCTGCTTCACTTGTTTGCTTTGCTTGTCAGGCATTTTTGGGAGACCATGTGAACAATAGCCAGATGAGACTTCTGCCTGTTTCATTAGAGGCAGCTGGGGCAGATGCCGGGCTCACGCCGTGCCACGGGGACCCTCGGCCTCGGAGCTCAGGTGGCAGCAGATAAAGGGACTAAAGGGGACAGCCAGTGATAGGGCTGTGGGAACAATGATGGCAGCTCCTTGGGCTGGGGCATCTTTCGTTCACACTGGGGCACTGGAAGGTGTTTCCAGACAGCACAGCCTGCAAAGTGCTTTTAGTCATTAATGATGAGACGAGAAGCTCCAGCTGCAGGCAGCCGGGGAGAGAAAGGCCAGCCTAGCTCCTCGGGGTGCCCTCAGGAGAAGTGGAGCCCAAATGGTTCTCCCCCTTTTCCATGTTCTCCATCTCGGCAGAGGAACAATAACAACAGGGTTTGCTGGGGTGCGGGGGGGGGTAAGGGCAAGGCTGTATGCGGGTCCTGGGAGGGGAACAGCAGGAGAAAACAGAGTGCAAAAACCCACGTGTGAGAGATACAACCATTGCGTCGCACACAGCTCAGTTGGTCCTCCCAGGGAGCGGCTCACTCCGGATTGCTGCTCATTTCCAGGTATGCTTGACTGACCAGAAAAATTGCCTATGCTGTACCACATTTCTCTGTGGTATTATTGCAGCAGCCGAGGAAAACATTTAATCTCAACATCTGGTGGAAACCATCCTTAGTGAGGAATCTTTAGCTGTTTTCATTTTCTCCTTCCTAAACTCTGAATGTGCCTGTTCAGGTAATGCTGATTTTATTGAGGGATAAGGGGTGCAGGGGTTTACCGACAGAGGAAGAGCTTGGAGGACTCAAGGGTGACCAGGATTTAGATATTTTCTTCTGATTTTGATTTCCCTGATACTAACGAGACTCTAGAGTAAGCATATTGAAACTGTAATCATTGTAAAGAGCTAAACTGGGGCATTACTCAGCTTGTGTATTTTACAGTGAACGCTCGTTTTTGTGCCTTCTGCACTGGCATAATTGGGCCACTGTTCAGGTGCATATTGCTCTTCAGGAAGGACACATAAGCATGTGTTTAAGACCTATGAAATCACAAGCCTTTTTTGCCTTTCCTAAATCAACAGGACTTAAGCATGTGCTTAAAGTGTTTTTTCCGAACTGGAGCCTTAAAGAGCTGAGTTAGCTTATCCACCTTCCTCTTTAAAAGATGGATGTGGAAAAATTCCCAGATTATACATCTGCTCTTCCAATTTACATCACGGAGGGTAAGGCTGAGTACAGAGGGAGCAGAAAAGGGGAAAGAAAAGTAAAAACAATCCTGAGCTGGCAGCCTGGCAAAAAAGAAACCAAAACAGCTGCCTGCCAGATTTGGAGGGCTGCGCGCTGTGCGCACCACGGCGGGGCCATCTGCACGCCAGGCTTGCACCAGGTGCTGTATTTAGAATAGAAGGAGATGGCAAGTCTGTCAAGAGAAAGCAAACCTGCTTACGGTCAAGAGGTGTCTTATTTTGCAGTCTCCTCTTGCTATTTCATCTCCATCTGATACGTCCCTTGCTTCTTTCCTGCAAACTGTTGCAGTGGTACCAGTCGAGGAGAGGACTGAGGGGTTTAGGGATGCTTCTACCTTGGGTTTGCTTTTTCTTCCCAGCACTCTGGATGGAAATACAAAGGGAACTCCTGCCATTTGAAGAAGTGACATTGGGGGTGCCCCACAGACAAAAAAGGGTTATTCTGTGACAAAGCCAGCCTTTTTTGGGGGTGTGACACTTCCCAGGGGTGGTAGTGCAGTTGAAGCGCGAGGAGGACAGGCAGCTCGGTGCCCGCGGATGCACATGTGCTGCCCACAGCCTGCACTTCTGTCCCCCCGCACAGGAGTTTTGCATTAGTTGCATCCACGGGTGAGGTGAGCCGGTCTCCCCGCGCCGGTAGGGAAGACGTGTTTGCTCCAGCGGTCACACGACTGTGTGGGTCACCAGCGAGGCTGGCTCAAGCCTTTAGTGAACAAGACACTAGAGACACAATCTGTGATCCTCCAGCTTTCACCCGCATGTGCTTCTCGTCCCTGACGGTTCCAATGAAAGTTTTTTGGTTTACTTTCACTGTATTTCCACCCCCTTTTCTGAAAGTTTTCTTTCATTGCAGTGAGGATTTCGTTGGTCTTCCACTGAGGCTATGATAAAATAAAGCAGTGGTGTGAGCTCTTGCTGCAATAGCAATATGCTGTAGTCAGAATTCATTGCAGGCCTAATTGCATGAAATTTTGTGATATGTGCGGGGTTGACACTCTGAGGACGCCTCTGCCCTTAAACCTGGGGAATTTATGAGCCTTATCTTGGCTGCTAGACCATCCTTCTCTTCCTTTACTTGTTCCTTACTTCCTCTCTTATAGTTTTAAAACTTTATCTGGACTTAGGCTGTTCTTTACATCACATACTCTCTCTTTGATTTCAAAGATGGAAGGGAAGTTATATAAAAATAGGCTCCATCATAGACAGCGTTCTGGTAATTAGGCACGGAGCTAGACCTCGTAAGTACATCTGTGGCTCTGAGGGAGGTCAGCGTGGTTTAACTTTTGAGGAAGAGAAGAAAATCAAACTGTTTCACCATTTGCCTGGTGAGAGTCAGAGATCCCTTTGTATGAATTTCTTCATGTTGGTGTGTGACTTTGGCTTTTTTATTCAGCTTTCCATTTGCTTTGACAACATAGTAGGTGAAAAATGAACTCCACGTAAGAGCACTTGGTGCTGATGGGGCTGGGTGGCCAGCTGGCATGCTGTGGCTGCACTACACAGTTCCCAAAGAGTGACCAGAGCATGGCTCTGAAGACACTTGTCTGTTTGAAGCTGGGATGAAACAGCCAAACTGATTGATCTCTTATTAAATACCAATTAAACAATAAGCTTTAATTGCTCTTTTTTAATCACGCTGGTGCTCTGGTGCTGACTTTCTTCTCAGTGAGGTATAAACTACTGAAATCCGTGGATGTGTTTCTCCATTCTTTACATCTGCAGTAGCAATGGGCTGCAGAGGATACAGCAATTTCAGATGATAGCACTTTATACCTAGCATGGGTCACTTGGGAGAGTTCTGCCTGGGGACAATCTGCAGTGTTACCCCACAGGGAAAATCAACTCATCCCCTGTGCCTCCGTTTCCCATCTGCAGCATAAACATTAAGTGCTTTGCAATCAAAGACTGAAAAGCTCCAAAAAGAGACATAGATTATTATTACTTTGCACATGGCACAAGCAGTGAAGAATCAGTCTCAGGGAAAACAGCAGAGGTGAGAGGAACATATGGCTATCTGTATGTCATTAGCAATCCCCAGAGCCTCTTGTCCTCCCAAAGCTCATAAACAGCGATATGAACATTTTAAAAGTAGCTTTTTTTAAAAACGTAAAAGGCTACTTTAATTAAATGAACATATCTTTTCTCTTAGATCATAAACTTGGATCCCAATAGCTATGTTGGGAATTCAGAAGCATTTAAAATAATTAAAAAAAAAAAAAAGAGTGATGTTCTTTTATAGTTGGCAATTTTTCAGGCTCCATATATTAAACCAGCTTTTCCTTTTGTTAAAAGCAAGCTGAAAAGCTTTTGTAATAAGATATTAAAAATTGTTTAGCATCCTGGATCATTAATAGAAATGCTTGAATGTAGACTTTCAGACTTAAAAAGGATGATGCAAATCTATATATAAAATTGATTCCTTTATCTGCCTCTTTTTTGTTTGACAGAACAGGATCTTACAAAAATAAAAGCATTGTGTGCCAAAGAGGGACTTTCATTCTGAGTAATAAATAGAACCAATAATCTTGCTTTTAAATTGTTTAATCTACTGCCATCCCCAGCGTACAGGAGACAAGAGCTTGGCTTGTGGTTTGGGCTCAGTCTGGATGACACGGTGGCTTGCAACGGGCGAGGGAGAGCAGAGCAGTTGTCTGTGGCCATGGGACAGCAGTCACGGGTTTGCAGACCCAGGTCCCTGCCGCGGTGCTCTCTTGGGGCTGGGGCAGCACCGCGTGGCCAGGCTGCCAGACTGACCGCCCGGCACAGGGCAGGCCTTGCCTGGGATGCACAGGCAGCTACTTTTCCGCCAGACCTAGAAAATCTGCTGCTGCCAGTCCCTTAAAAATAACGATGGTCAGAAGATATCTGTTTCTTTGTCTCCCGCTGGGACAATATGTAGCCCTTTCTGTCCTTCAGGATCGCTGAGTAACAAGAGACACAGACCTCCTTGTTGCAGGCGGGAAGACAAAGGACTGTTAGCTGCATTGGCATTCCTATTTTTGACTAGTTTTAAGTTGTCAAACTGCAGCATTTGTTGTGAGGACCTGTGAAGTATGTGTGGACACTGAATACAACATTTTTATGTCCTTCTTTAACTCATAAGGCTTCTGGTCTTTGCAACATACAGACATGAACGTGAAATTAAAAACGTTAAAAACACTGTTGATATTTCTCAGGTGACCAGTAAAAGTAAGACCCTTGTCAAGGTAGGTTTTATTTCCAGGTAAATTTTGGCTGAGCACTCTTCTCATGTGTTCGGGATGCTCTCAACTATGTGTGGAAGTTGAGGTGACTCACTTATCATTGTTTTAATGCCTGCCTTGGCCTGACAAAATTTTCTAATTATGTAGCTCAACTTTAATGGCTTGTTTAATACTGACTGTTAAGAGAGGCAGAGACTTCTGGCCACAAACACCAAGAATTAAAATCAGTGCTGGACTATTCTGGATCTTGTCTCCCAGGCCAGAGAGCATTCCACTACGGTGCGTTCCCCATCTGGTACCTCCCTTCCTTCGTCGAGAGTGGTTTACATGAAGTACGATGCCTGGGACCTCTTTGAACCTTGAAGATCAGCTTCATGGGAATTCATGCCTCTCCGCTGCTGGAAATCTGCTGATCAGGGCTCATAACTTTTTAGTCGTCTTCTGTCATCAATGCTTTTCAGTTGTTGCCCATCTCACACCCACTGTAGTGGCTCAGTTTAATAGAGCACTGACACTGCCGAGATGGAAATGCAGCTGCGTTACGTGTTTGCTGAATGGCTCTGAAGGAACTCATTTGTAACAGTCAGCATGTTGGTAAATGGTAGCTAGTTCATAAACAACAACAAAAAGAAGTTGGATCTACAAGTCACTATAAATTATTTACGGTGTCCAGATTCATTTGCAGCAATGAGTTTGGGTGCAAGAAAATCTTGAATTTTGGCCAGAAATCCCTTCTTTTGTTGTTAGCATTTACATCTGCTGCTTCTTTCTTCTAGTGCTGTGTAGATCTCTTTAATCCCTAGAATGTGTTCCCAATTTGATTGTATTTACATATATGTCTATATCTTCACTGAAAACACCAGCCCTATTCTTCATCACATTTCCATGCTGTGTTAAGGTTTGGTTTGGATAATGTCACTTTTCTTGTGCCTGGAGAATTTGGCTTCCTGTGAGCTTTTGGAATTTGACTTCTTCCTTTATATAGCCAGAGGTTTTTTCTTTCTCTCTTTTTTTTTTTTTTTTCTTTGTAGTTCTCTTTTCGGTTTACTAAGGGAACCAAGGATGTGTACTGCATACCCTCTGGCCTGCCACAGTTAATTTAGATGAAGGCTCAGTATGAAAAATATACATGAGAATTTTCATTGTGTTTGAAGTGGGTGCAAGCCATGCTCCATGGCTGAGGGTCCTGCTGGAACCATCGTGGAGATACAGGAAGTGGCAATGAGTCATGTCTGAAGCAAATTCAATTGAACCAAACAAAATAAAACCAAAAGAAACCAAAAAAACTGTTATATCTGAGCTAATAGATTTTCGTGTTTGGCTTCTGTAATCAGAGCTAATGTTGCCTCATGCAGACTCCTGGCCAACGCAATCCCTAAAGTAAGTGCTGCTGGTTGCGAGCTTGCGCTCGAGAAATGTGATGATTCACTGTCCCCCAAGGATAGCCTGTGCCTCATTAAGAGATAAAATCCAGAAGCCTAGCACTCATGTTAAATACTAAGCCGTGCGCTGATATCTGACACGGTCAGAGCAACAAAGTCTCTCCCACGGGCCTCAGAGCCAGCAGCCCCCATGTGTGCTAGCAACCGCCGAAAGGCAGAGATGCCCACGCCATGCCACCACCCGCCTCTTCCTGGCTCTTGTGCAGAAAAGGAGCCGGCATCAGCCAAATGCCTGTGTGAGCCAAGGGCACGCAGCAGCGGCACAGGGAACTGCTCCGAATCCAGCCCCAACATGAGAAGTTTGGGTTGAGAAGAGGTTGGTTCCCACAGTCCCCCTGGTTGACCCCCCAGGGGGTTGCTCCTAGTTTCTTGGATAAGGAAGGGCCTCAAAGGTGCTGTTGTGTCCCACACCAAACCTTTACATCGTGGCAAGGCTTTTTACACATCATAAGCTGCACACTCATACCCCTGGGAGTGGGTTTTCTAGGGGCTTGAAGTCTCCACAGAGGCCAGTGCTCACAACTTTTTAGAAGTCAAAGGTATATCATGACAATCACAAGAGCAAAATGTTTCTTAATATGTATTTTTTCCTGTTGGTACAGAAAAGGCAAAACATTTTTGTCCTTATATTCTTAAAATTATACACTTAAAAGAAATCTGTTTCCAGAAAAGATACCCAACTCATCACTTCAGGAAAATACTGACTAGTCACGGCTGGTAGTGAAAAAAAAACCAACAAACCAAACACCAAGCCAGTTCTGCGAAAAATTACTAACCCAAGGTTCATGGAATGGATAGATGTGACTTTATCCAACTGATGGGATATTTCCCATGTTTTACCACCGAGCTTATGAGGGAAAAGTAGATTAATTTTAAAAAGATATTATCAACATCTTTCACATTAAAAATCAACATAATATACTGCGTCTCATTCCCTTGAAGTTTAAGTAGAAACTCACAGTTTTCCCAACTCAAAAGAAGTCATCCTGCTTCTCTGGTTGAACAGATCTGTTGCATTAATTTACCCAGAACATCCACTTGATTTAGTTGAAATAACACTTATAAAGTAATAAATGTTTAGTTTAAGAGGAGGTTAATGAGCAAAGTTTATTACTTACTGGAAAATCATTGAAATTGAAAGCCACATATATTTACATAAAGTATGCAGCATCTGAAATAAATCCAAAGAATTTTGTTATTAATTTCCTGTGTTGTTTACATGTGTTAGAGCTATGTTTATTCCAGAAGAATCACTCACCAGGAGTGATAGAAATCAAAGTGAAAACTGGTTTATTTTTCTCAGTAACTTATTAATAACAGCATCAGGTTTTAGTGTTAGATAGATGATATGCAACAGACATTTTTCTTCAAATATATACACAACAAGTGAGAAAATTAAGCAAAGGACTGTGCAGTCAAGTGAGTTTTTTATTAAATGAAACAAAATAAAACTCAATACCATTTTTGCAATCTTCTCATTTTTTCTATTAATTCCAAAATATATTGAATAAGTTGCAACAGATTTTACAGTGCAATATTTAGTGTATGTTTTAATAACCAAATACTTACACAATGAATTGCTAATCAAGATCATAAAAACATCAAGGGTTTCGTTATGTTTTCTCACAAACGTATGAATTAAAAAAATAAATCTAAAGTTGCCTCAGTAAATCAAAGACGATAGAGTTTATAAAGTCTCCTTTTAAAGCTGGAAGGGAACACGTATCACATTTTTATGGCAAGTTACTATATGTTAAAGCAATTTCTCATTTTTCACATTTGGTATGAAAATTATCCCACGTGTTTCTTAACCTCAGACCATCTCCTCTTAGTTTTGGCACAACTGTAGAAAGCAGCTGGCTTTTTCTAAACCAGCTATGAAGGAAATTATTCATGTTGTTTCCTTAGCTCCCAGTACCGACTCCTCAGTCCTTAGGTCTGCAGAATCCTCCCTGAAGTACATGAGAGCTTTGCTATGGAGTAGGTACAGCAGCTCAGGGCTCATTCAACCCGCTTGTGGACCTGGAAAAAAAACAAATGATAAGGATAAGGATAAGGATAAGGATAAGGATAAGGATAAGGATAAGGATAAGGATAAGGATAAGGATAACTCTTGCCTTTCCAAGAGGCGTATTTTTGCCCTGGAGCCAGTTCTCATTTGTTTTAGTGAAGACAAAGGTGACCAGGATTGAGTCTTTCAAGAAAGAGTCTTCTCCTAATGCCAGATAAGTAGGTTATATTTCTGGTTTACTGTGCAATATGTGGAATCAGTCCTTTCTTTGTCATCTGCCAAATGTTTCTGGGTTTGGAGTTTGTCTTGCAACAGCTGAGGTACTCTAACAATTTAAGGATGCAGTCCTCACACCGCCGGTGTACGTGCAAGCCACCCCTCTGCTACCAAGGGACTGCCCAAGTGCTCCGGACTCTGCACACGGAAGTGAAGGGTGGAGGGGTGACAAACCACCTCCTCTGGAGGGCTTGTGAGCATGGCACTTTGCTCCCAGTGAGAAATACGGATTTTAATCCTGCCTGGGGTGCACACGTCAGAGCAACCTTCGCACCAGAGGCACGGGTGCACCAGATCCTCGCTGTGTGTGCCTCCTTGGAGCGGTCTCTGCGGTACTCTTCTGCAAGGGGAACAGACTTCTAGTTTTCAGCCCTATTGCCCTCCGAACCCAACTCTGCTGTGGGAGGTTTTAACACTTACTTAATGAGGACTATGTGTGAGCATACATATGGATATGTGTATATCTGTCTACACATACACACAATATAAATTAACTAAACATGTTACTAGGATACATCAGGAAAACCACATCCAAACAGAGAGTCCAATATGGAAAAAGCTATTAAAAGATCCCAGTGTTTGAGCTTGTTGTGTACAGGAATAAATATGATTACAGGATACTAATCTTATATTTTGTTCTTTTCCTGCTGGCATTTATAAGAGGTGTTGTCCTTCCAGGTGTAAAGGGAAGACTGCAAACAGTAAAGCAAATCTGGTCTTCACAAATAATGTGATGCTCATAATTAAATTGTCCACCTCAGGAAAACTTGGGGATGAGCTTCATAGTTAAAATGAAGTTTGGGAATTGGTACCAGCTTTTGTTTAAACAAAAGGTCCAAGAGCCCTGCACTTAGAGCTCTTAAGAGAAATGCAGTCAAGAAGGATCTTTGTGCTCCAGGTGCCCAGAAGATCAGAGTACCCTCACATGAATGTAAGTTCATTACTGAAAGACAAAGGCAAGCATGAACTTTACAATCTCCTTTTCATCACAACCTTCTTTTAGGATGCCTAGTTAGCCTAAAGAATTTTCCTCCTTCATCTGAAATGCAAAGACACATAGTCAGAGGACACAAGAACTGCAGGCTCAGTGCTGGTGTGCACCATCCTGAGGCAGCCCTCAGGCTTGCAGGAAGGAGGAGAGCCTGGAGATGCCCTTGCAGCCCTAAGGTGACGATGGCCCTGGTTTGCCAGGGCTCTGCCACAGTCCTTAAGCAGCTCATGATGGACCAGGATATGCCAAATTAGCCAGCTGGCTAATATTCCTTGCTGAGTCAAGGGATTGAACCGGATATGCTTTCCCTGTCACAGTTACCTGTTTAGGTCTTGTGATGCTCTACATAGCGATGGTCTGGTTTTTGAACACCCTGCTGCCTGCTGTACTACTTCCCCTGAGCTCTGCACCCTACACACAATGCTGTAAAGACAGAGAAATAGCCAAGGTACCAAAGCTCAGCTCTGTGAGTCAGGCTTGGATAGGGAGAACAGAGGTCTGGGCAGTTAAAATAAAAAATAAATTAAAAAAATTAAATTTAAAAAAAAAAGTGTCTCCCAGGTAGACTCTTAGAAAGATGCGATACAGGCCTGTAGTTCCCCTGGGAGCAGCGCCTGGTCCATCTCACATGCTTCAGCTGACATGATGGTATAGCAGTTGACATTTCCACCATGCTCAGGCTGGTAATGTGCAACTTCTCTGGGCAAAGCCAAATGTCCCAGCCACAGATGCTTTCTGAAGTGTCAGAGCATGTAATGAAATGCTAATTTAAATGGCAGTAGTCATGTGACTAAAAGGCTGCGATTTTTTTCTAGTCATGATTTTCCAAACTGGAATTCCTCTTGGAATTGCCTTTGAAGTCAGTAAAGAACCTCCCATTGGGTTTAATGCAAATAGAATCAGCCCTCACTGGAGATTTTAGTAGAGCAGAGAAAAACATTTTTCCTGTTAAAAGATTTTCCTATTAGTACAGACACATAAAAGCCTTCTCAAAGCTATAATGTTAAGTATTTTATTGTCCTGCCAAACCTCATCAATTCTCATTGTTTAGCAAAAATGGCACAGACATTCTGAGTTGCTAGCTATGGCATTTTCTGCATATTAAGATCAATAATATGCTTTACAAGGAATAAAGGGTTGTCTAATGAGAAAAGTCTTTCAAAAGTCAAGACAATTCCAACTGTTATGAATGATTACAAATTATGTGGTTAATTTTATGGGCTTGGAGTAGGGGAAGATTAAAACCTTGGGCACATGAACCGTACTTCTACACTTCCTTTCTTCACCAGCAATTGTACCTCCCCAAAACGTCCCCTGCTGATCACCTGTGTGAATTCTAGGAAACGTTAGTTTGACTGCCAGCATAAGGAGCTAAATTTTCTATTTCAGCGCCATCCCTGGGCTCTTAAAATATTTATGGGAATAAATTTCTTTGACAGGCTGTACTAACATATACAGAAGGAAGACTTGGTTCAGATCTCTCAAAAGTTGTGCTTTTTGGACCCTATGCTCTACTCCTTATTCAAACAGCCTCAGCGACTAATAGGTGCATGGGTTTGGGCCTTTGAGTTCTTTTACATGCAGATGCACATTCAAAGACCCCCTCACCTGTACTGAGCTTGGCTTGGCTCCACAAAGGCTGTGTGTGAGGTCAGGCTGAACTTCCAGGACTCAATTTTTCAGATGTTAAGGGCAACACGAACTCCGAACGAGGAATCTGTGGAGGGAGAGCAGCCACAGCGAGGGGATGGCAGCATCAGTGGGTGGCGGAGGAGGAGGTGGCTGCACACAGCTTGTAGGATTTGTCCTCAAGAAGGGTAGGCATCCAGAGTGTGTGTACTCCCCGGGGGCTCCAGCTGCTGTTAGCCCATGCCAGCAATGCCCCACATAAGTGACATGCTGCGCTGGTGCCTTTGAGGAGATGTGTTTCCTGCTTTCCAGCCACACGGGCACAGCTACTCGCTGTCCTTACCCAGTATCTAGAAGTCCCTCACTACTTCATGCAGCCTAAACAGGGCAGTCCAGTTTGGACCTTTTCCAAAGCCTCTCCACCGACTACTTTGGGACAGATCGACATATCAGATGCTTAAAAAAACTCCCACCCTTTTTTCCAAGGGAACAAAATCTCCTGCAAGCAGCTCAGCACTACCTAGGTTTGTCAGGGACCTGATTGCCCAGCTTAATGGCTTATAGTCCTTTCCTGAATTGTGGTGGTGGAAAATAAATCTTTTTAATCAGAAACTGAAAAATATGTTATTTTTTATAGAAATGAGGCTCTGGAGACCTCATTCACTTCCTTAGGAAGGTTAAACTTTTACTTCCCACCCTCTGTAAAAGTATACTGGTGGCTGGGTAGAAGCTGTGCTGGTGTTGGCACAGAAGAAGGGAGAAGAGAAGAGGGACCAAATTATTAATTGTGCCATGCAGATTAACGCAGCTTCAAAGGAAAGAAGACTATTTCTTCTCCCTGTCCTTTGGATGCCTGATATAATGTAAGCTACAGACCACAGTGATGGGACATGTGGTTGTGAATTCCCTAAAGCAGAGAGATGAAGAAGATGGACATTGCTAGCTCCCTCAACTCCTGCATGACTAACAACCTACTCTGCAAAATGGGGCTGACTGCACTGTCTCACTGATGGCATTTCCCCACTGTGCCCCGGTGCCACCGTGTTTTGTGCAGACCCCGTTTGTGCGAGCATGTGTTACACGTGCGCTGCCAGAGCCGGCTTCTCCAGGGAGGAGGAATGCTTTGTCTGTGAATCTGGATGGGATTAGGTGTGAGATACACACTCAGCCCTGTCAAGACCAAAAGGCTTCGGTGCATGTGCAGAGCAGAACTTCAGGCATCTCAGAGACTTCCCTGGTGCCAAGGGAGTTACTCGGTAAAGGCATGATGATATGAAAAAAGATAGTCTGCATATAAGCACCAGATTTCCGCCTAATCCCCGGTGTTGGTATGTTTGTGAGCTGGACTTGTGTCCCAGTTAAGTAATAGGAGCTTCCTAGGTGCAGACAGTATGAAGTATTGCAGTGACCCTTTCTAAACGCTGTGCCTTGGAATCTCTGCAAAGACGTTAAGTTTTTCTCTAGATTTGTTACAGCTATGAGATATGAGTACACATATAAATACATAGCATTTATTGTAATATACTGCAGCATATTAATTGATGCACACAAACATACTGCTCTTTTTTATAACCTCTCAAAACAACATGGTATGAATGAATGAAAAATTTTCCAAAAAACTATAGAAACAAATCATCATTAAATATGCTCCAAATCCCAGGTTCCCTCCTAAATCAGAATTTTATTTAATTTATTACCTAAAACATTTATAAGACTGTTTTCTTGAATACTTACACAGAACCAAATGGTCTTAATTTCATTTCCAATCTTCTCTCCACTCCCCACCAGTCCAGAGCCTTAAAATCCTCCTCCATTTCCCATCACAACCCATCTTGGATCCTGCTGTGCCTCCAGACCCTGGCAGATCACAGTGGGGAGCCACACACAGTCGCTAAGCAAGGCTAAAGGGACATCCATCAAGTCCTTGGACTTGAGGTGGAGACAGTTGCTGTGTTTGGCTGAGCTAGGAGTTGGCTGGTAGGGTAGATGCGAAGCAGGTGAGATGTTGATTGCGGCGGCTGAGTTTGAACGTGGGTGTTGGATTGATGCCCAGTTTGTACAGCGAAGTGGCAGAAGATGAGTTAAATCTGCAGAGACCCAAAAAGATAATTAAAAACACCCCTGGATGACAATGGCTATTAACTTGCCACAAGTCGCTGCATCCCACGGAGGAAGAAAGGAAACAAGCAGCTCCTTGGGCTCACTTTAAGAAGCTGTATGCATGTAGTATATATGCACAGCCCATCTCTACAGGTCTATAGGTCCCTGCTGCTTCTTCACAGTCCTGCAAGGGTGCTGGGGGGCTAGGTCTGGTAGGGCGGAAAAACGCCAGGAAACACGTTTTGACAGAAAAGGTTTTGCAAGCCTCCCATGTGCACTCCACATTGCCTATCACGTGCCCTTTGATGTTGGGTTTGGTTCATAGGAAGGCGTGACACCGGATCCTCACCCCGAGACGGACAGTGCCAGCCCTGTGCACCAAGCTGTGCCTATGGCTAGCACCATCCATCCCGGGGTGAGGAGCCAGCCCCATTCCCAGCACCACTCCTGCACTCCCAGGCTCACAAGGTGTTTCTTCCCTTTCCCCTCCGCTTTTTTTTCCCCTTTTTTCCTTTCCCCCTTTTTTCCTTACCCTTTTTCTCACTTTGTTGTTGTTGTTGTTGTTTTCTTTTTTCTTTTTTCGTTTTTCATTTTTCTTTTTTCTTTTTCTTTATTTTTTATTTTTTATTTTCTTTGCTTTTTTCCTTCTTTTTTCTTCTTTCATTTTTTTTCCACTAATAACTAAGAAAGAGCTTTCTGTGTTCCTCGCTGCAAATGCAGTTGTTTCCTCCCCGACTGAAGCACGGTCTGAAATTCCTACTCTACCGGGAGGCGCAGCCCCGGGCCTGCCCCGGGCGCTGCCCCGCCGAGGGGCCGGCAGCCATGCCCCGCGGGGAGCCGGCTGGGCGGCCGGCCTGGCCGCGTACCTGCCCTGAAAGGCAATCCCCACCTCCCCCGCGGGAAGGACGAGCTCCTCAAACCCCCGACCCACGGCTGGGAGCTTGCAGCTCCCTGGCTTCAGGGGCTCGGCAGCTCCCTCTGCCTTACTCTGTGCCCGCTCTCGGCTCTTCGTGCAAGAAACCGATGGCAAAATACTAACCATAACCAAAACGGGGGGAGGAGAAAGGTCTTTTTTCTTTTTTCTTTTCTCTTTTCTTTTCTTTTCTTTTCTTTTCTTTTCTTTTCTTTTCTTTTCTTTTCTTTTCTTTTCTTTTCTTCTCTTTTCTTCTCTTTTCTTCTCTTTTCTTTTCTTTTCTTCTCTTTTCTTCTCTTTTCTTCTCTTTTCTCTTTTCTCTTTTCTCTTTTCTTTTCTTTTCTTTTCTTTTCTTTTCTTTTCTTTTCTTTTCTTTTCTTCTTTCCTTTTTCTTTTCTTTTCTTTTCTTTTCTTTTCTTTTCTTTTTTCTTCTCTTTTCTTTTCTTTTTTCTTTTTTCTTCTCTTTTCTCTTTTCTTTTCTCTTTTCTCTTTTTTTCTCGTCTTTTATCTTTTCTCTTCTCTTTTCTTTCTTTTCTTTTCTTTTTCTTTTCTTTTCTTTTTCTTTTCTTTTCTTTTCTTTTCTTTTCTTTTCTTTTCTTTTCTTTTCTTTTCTTTTCTTTCTCTTCTCTTCTCTCGTCTTTTTTCTTTTCTTTTCTTCTCTTCTCTTCTCTTTTCTCTTCTTTCTGTTCTTTTCTCTTTTTTCTTTTTTCTTTCTCTTTTCTTTTTTCTTTTTGTTTCTCTTTTCTTTTTTCTTTTCTCTTTTATTTTATTTTCTATTTTCTTTTTCTCTTTTCCTTTATCTTTTCTTTTCTTTTTTCTTTTCTTTTCCTGTTGGTTGCAGGATTTTCTTTCTTTCTTTCTTTCTTTCTTTCTTTCTTTCTTTCTTTCTGTCTTTCTTTGATGGAATCAGATTTGAAATCGCTATTCTGGAATGTCACACGGTGACTTCAGAGGAGATTATTAAAGGAGGGGTGCATTTATTCATTTCTTTTGTATCCTGTAGCCGCAGTTATAGGAGGAAAAAAAAAAAGACAAGACAAGACAAGAAGTCGGGGAAATGCCTGTTCTTTCATAAGAAGGTGTTTGCAAGCTCTGGACTGTGCCACGTGAATTTTGCAAACGGCAGTTTTGAGCTGGCATCTCACGTCTTCAGGCACTTGGGAAAGCTTTGAAAAAAAGAAGCACGAAGAAAAACCAGCCTCGCCTCCACGCGGTGCACCGAGAAGGGACTTCATCCCGTTTGCTTACTGTCAACAGTGATATCTCTCCTTCTAGCTTCTTTTTTCTTTTTTTCTTTTTTTTTTTTTTCCCTTGGGGCGGGGGGGGGGGGGGGCGGAAATCTGCTAGTAACTCCAGGCGCCCCTTGCCTGGTCTGATAAATAAGACTTAATTCTGCAGAGAAGAGCCGGAGATGACACCATGCTATCAGGCAAGGCACTCGTATCTGCCTGCCCCACCTCGCCCGAGCACGGGGCAGCAGCGGCGAGGAAATCACGTCCCTTTCCCACGGGCCGCAGCCACGGCGGCCGGAGCCCACGGGGATCGCGGGGGTGGGGGGTGGGGCACAGCTGCCAGCTCTGGGAGGGGGATCCTGGCAGACCCTGCCGCGAGCTTCACATCCAAAGGGACACTGTACTACATCGCATCACATCACATCTCCCATCCTACCATATCCTCAAACCGGAGCTTTTCAGTAAAATTCACATGGGCGTTTATGCATACACGTTGATGGGTGTTTACATATATATAAGATAATATATTCGTATATGCTTGTATTTATTTAATATGTAAAATGTATGTTTACATATTCGCCAGTTTGCATTTCTTGCAGATCTTCAGACGCATGAAACAAAGGGAAACAGCGGGAGTAACTCACTATTATTTAATAAGGTAACTAAAATAATATAATATATATTCGATTGTATTAATTTAACATCTATTACTCGTACATGTGCATGTATTGATAGACCCATATGTACAGATATTTAAGCAGACGCGCTCACACGCACGCACCTACATGCTTTGCCGAGTCCAGCCCGGGCTGGGGCTTCCCGGCCAGGCTTGATGCCCCCTCCCGCCGCGCTGAGCCCACGCAGACCCGCCGCGCACACGCGGGAGCAGCCGCGCCGCGCCGCTGCCCACGGAAGCACCTGGGGCGGGGGGTGGGGGAGGGCGGTGTTTGCTCCCACCGCTGCTGCTCTCAAACCTGTGGGGAGGGCGCGATATTCGGCTTTAAACCCCAGCAGCCTACCCTGGAAAGAGGGGTTCCCACTCTGCCTGCACCTCTGCGGTACGGGCGGCAGCACACCAAACCAAAAACAAACAAACAAAAAAATATCCCCCCCCCAAAAAAAAAAACCCACAACAACAAAAACCCAAAACCACCTTAAAACACCTTTGTCCGCGCCACGACTTAGGTATTTTTCTCTCTCTGCGTGTTTTGCGGAGAGGGAAGGGGAAGGGGAAGGGGAAGGGGAAGGGGAAGGGGAAGGGAAGGTGCTCGGCGGCAGCAGGCGCGGGGGTGGCACGGCGGTGCTGCCGGCGGTGCGGGGGGGGGAACTGGCAAACTGGGGCATGTGGACGGCTGCAGCTCGCTAGTGCCACCCGCTACCTGCCCCGCGGAAGGCGGAGAGTTTGCGGCTACGGATATTACGCGGAGACAGCTCTCTGCGGGTCACACCTGTTAGTAAGAGCCCTCTGATGCTCGGGTCCCTATATCCTCACCCTCACCTGGCGTCTGACGAGAGCATCCTTTCCCTGAAGATACTGTTAGCTCTCGACTTGTGAGTCTATAAGCTATTTTAATAAATTATATCACCAAGCTGAAATGAGCCCTACCCTCAGGGCTCTGGCCTGCAGCAAGGTGAGAGAGGAGACCCTCCATAATTACACCTGAGCAGTGGGGGCATCTTCCTGGTTTGTGTAGCACCACCACCGCAGGTCCCTCACTTTGCACAGGGTTTAGGGTCCTGCTGAGGCCTGGGGAGGGTGATGGAGGAAGTGGCCCTCTCCGTACGGGCATCCGGATCGGCAACCGCTGCAGGGGGCTGGGTAGGCGTGGGGAGGAGCCGGAGGCTGGAGACCGGCGGGCAGTGAGGAGGGTCCCCGCGCTGCGCCTGCCGCCGGGGGGGTGCCCGCCGCCCGTCCCCCCCAAGGAAAGCGAGGAGCAGCGGGCTGAGCCCCGTGGGATCGGAGTCCTCGGGTTGCAGAAGGGGTATGAACCAGGTCGTTGTCTCTGCTGTGGTAGTTTCTTCCACTGGGTGGGTGGGAAGGGGGGAGGCCCTCCTTTTCTGTCTGTTCGGATGGTCCGGCTGGTGAAAAGTAACGTGAGGGCTTGCAAACTCAATGGGAAGCTATAAATGTCGGTAAGTCTCTTCGTTCGTGCCCGGACACGAAGTGTCCACTTCCCCTGTCATACACAGAGATCCCCGGGTCACTTTGTGAGCACAGCCCGCGGGATGTAACCCTGCTGAGGTGGGACCCGGCCGGGGCAGCGCCGCCGTGCCGGCTCCCAGGAACGGCAGGGAGAGGCTGCAGCCAACCTGGGCCTGCCCGAGGGGGGCTGTGTGTGCCTCGGGCAGGGACAGGCAGACGGGGAAATCTCTGCGTCCGCCGCCTGGGAACCAGCCTGTCTCGGAGATGTCCGCAGCCTGATCCTCGGGAGCCGTCCTGGCAGCGCACCCGCGGTTTCTCCCCGTGCGGCACACACCGCAGCCGGCCTGTGGTGTATTTCCAGGCGGCGATGGGAAAAGCCAAATCAGGGCAACAGAGTGTCCCGCCAAGTGCATATTACTGACGGATTTCCCTTCCCTGCCACAACATTTTAAAAGGTTTTGAACGGAGAGCAAACGCGGAGCTGAGGGATGCTGCGACGTTTACAACGCTAAGAGCGCTCACACGTAGGCGGGGGATGGAGTACCTAAAGGTGCATGACGCACACTTACTGCCCACCGACCTGGTGTTTCGGCCTTCCCCGGAGCAAGAGAAGGACTGCTGGTGAGCTGAAGGGTGCAAGGAGAGACGCACCCCTGTGTGTACCTGCGGGGCGGGGAGTGCTGGAGGGGAGCACGGCAGACCTGGGCTCCAGAGATGCGCTCGCTTTGCGCCGGAGACAAGCCCCGGTTTTGGGGGGCCAAACCCGCCGAATAAAACCCTTGAAGCTCCGAATGCCAACCTGCAAGTCCCACTGCCTCAAAGGCTGAGCACAGCTGGCCTGCCCGTCAGACATTGCAGGATCAGGCCTTCTGGGTGAATTGTGTGCTTCTCGGAGACGAGGGCTCTTGCTGCGAGGTGGGGAGATCCCCGTCGATCGGTTTTGCTGGGGACAGTGTTTCCAAGTTTGGAAAGAAGTAGCAAGAAATGTCATCTGGAATGTCCCAGGGATTACTTCAGTGGGAAAAAAGGACGGGAAATGCTCCCCCCGATCGGGTCTTTCCTGCGGCGTGGGTTGTTATCGCACCGTCCCTGTGAGCTTCGGGAAAGAGAGGTCCTCTCCCTGCCCTTGGCGTTGCGGAGTGAGTGGTGAGGCTGGGGACACATCAAACGCGAGGACAGATCCCGGCCTGGCTGCATTTCTGCATTTTGCTCTGCCGGAGCCGAGCGGCTGCTTGCCGGGACTGGACACCGGCCGCCGGGCCGGGGCGGGGCGGGGCCGGGGCGGAGCGGTACCGGCTGCCGGCGACCGCGGCGGGAGGCGGCTGAAAGGTGCGAGACTCAACCACAGATGCGATAAACACCCACACCCCCAGAAAAAAAAAAAATACGCCGGCTACAGGCAATATCTAGCCTGCTTTTGATCTCCTCC
Organism: Grus americana; assembly: GCF_028858705.1. NCBI lineage: Eukaryota > Metazoa > Chordata > Aves > Gruiformes > Gruidae > Grus > Grus americana. Next base: position 40,447,641 of record NC_072855.1, on the reverse strand, counting down.
TCCTCCCCCGGGACCTTTCCCTCCCGCCCGGCGGTGCTGGCTGCAAAGCCCGGACCGCATAGCTGACCCCGAGCCGGCTCTCCACGCCGACGGACTGGCATCTGAAACATTACCCAGGGAGCTGGAGCGGCTCTGGCAGTATCCCCCAGCTCTTCCCGAAAAGGTATCCCGGGAATCTTTCCCCTCCCCTGCCCTTCGAAGCCCCTGCAAAGAAAGCAGGCCCAATGTGTTAGCCTAAGCACGAAGCATCCGAGGAATTTCCACCAGGGAAACGAGCCCTTTCCGCGGGGCTGGCGGCGCTCCCCGCCGCTGCCGCCCGGCCTGCCCCGGGGGCTGGGGGCCGGCAGGCACAGCCCCCGGCGGGACCTACCTTCAGGCATGGAAGCATTTAGCGGTTTCGGCAGTATTAACTCCTAACAGGGTGTGAAAAGTATTGGGGATTGAAAAAGCAGTGGGAAAGTGGAGGCTTTCCAAGTCAGGCGGGCTGGAGCTTTCCTCCCCTCTGCAGGCGGACACCTTGAGCTGCTCCCGCCGCCGGGACCCCGAACGAGCAGCCCCTTCCCAGCAGCCATGGGTTAAGCAGCCCGGCAGGTGCGGTGCTTCTCGCTGTTTGACCGTGAGCTTTTATAGCTGGAAAACATGGCATCGCGTTTTGCCACCAGCCCGCTCTCCCGCATGACCCTGCCGGAGCCACGTCGCCGGGCGCGGGAGATGCCGCTCGGTGGGGCCCTGGCCTCTTTTTTGCTCCGGGTGCAGAGGCTGGGTCTTGCTCTGCCTCCAGCCGCAGCGGCCTCACACCCCCGTGTCCTTCCCGGGGAGCCCCTACTAGCCCCGCTGCCGCAGCCGGCTGAGGGGCGCAGGCACCGCCGTGCTCCTGGAGGCCCCCGGCCAAAACCCCGAGGTCTCTTCTCCTCTTCTCCCAACACCCTCTTGCCGGTTTGGTTTTTTTTTCTGTATGTTTTCTTGGGTTTTAATCTTTTTTTAAGTGTGAAAGGTCCGAAAAATAAACACGGGACAAATATTTCAGATCTGATCGAATTTAATCAGCCGTTAAGACTTGTTCTAATTTAAGCAGAGATTCACACAGCTGGCAAGGCCTCCTAGAGGGAGCATTACTATCTATAACCTGTGTCCACATTCAGAAGCTCCCTTTTTCCGCGGAGGGGGCAAACAGTGAGGTTTGGAAAAAAAAAATCTTCCGCGGCGTAATCTTAAGCCCCGGTGCCAAAAAAAAAAAAAAAAAAAAAAAAAAGAGAAGGTTTGGTTTCTCCTCGCCGAGAAAGACGGTGGATGGCGCACGAGCTCGCTCCGGTCAACCTGCACTCCCCCCGAGCACGGTGGCCCCGGAGAGAGCGGGCAAGCCGCAGGCTGCGCGCCCCGCCTGCGCTGCCCCAGGCTCCGGTGCCGCCGGTCTGCCCCTGCCCGGCCTCCTCGCCCACCCAGAGCCGCCCCCCGTATCGAGTTGTGTCGGGGTCCAGTGATGGTACCGGAGAGCGGGGTGGAGAAGCCAGGAAGGAGGATCCAAGGGTTCCCCGGGGAGGAGCGGTGCGGGGCGAGCCCCTGGAGAGGGAACCGAGCAATGCATCGCTTACCTGGCTTGCGCAAAAAGCACAAAGGAAAAATCCTTCCGCTGGGAAAAAATAAAAATAAAAATCCTCCTCGAGTACCCACGGAGCTACGCCCCGAGCGGTGCCCGTAGCCAACGGCGGGGAAAGGCACCGGCGCCGGCTCCTCCGCCGGCCGCTGCGCTCCCATCAGCCGGGCAGGGCAGGAGTGGCTGCCGTGTCTGGCTCGCCCAGCGGTTCCGAGGAACCTCGAGATAAAAAGACAGGCTCCTCCTGTGAATAAATCCATTTCTGAGCATCAGAGAGAGGTTTTACATAAATAAGGAAAAAAAAAAAGCCCCCTCCGACCTGTGATTGAGGGACAGTTAAAAATCATTGCCCGTGTTAAGAGGCAGAAGACCAGGTTACGGGGAAAACTACCTTCTTTCAAAGCCCGATAATGGCCATACGATTCATTAGGTTACTTAATCCTAATAACCTCGCTAGCATCAATCCCGGTGACCCAGCCCATTAAGCACCACCAGCGAAACCCTATAAAACAGGCAAGGGGAATGTCCAACATATGAGCACATTTATTAGCATTATGTTCCTGAGATAACATGCCCCCGGCTCCCCTGCTGCAGGCAGGTTGGGGAAAGAGGGAGTTCTGTTTTGGCAAGGGCTGAGCGCAGGACCAGGGCTCTGGAAGAAGGGTGGCTAGTCCCACCGTCACTGTCACCCACGGTCTCCCGTCCTCTCTGTTTTCCTCCTGCGGTCCTCGTCCCTCCAGCCAAACAATAGCTACATTTGTGGCTAGCATTTTTTCTCTCTGATTAAACCCAGGCCGACCAATGGCAGCCAGAACGAAATAAAACGCACAGAGTAACATTTCGATCATAAACGGGAGTTAACAGCTTAAAAAGAAAAAAAGGGGGGGAATGGGGGGAAGGAAGACAAAAAGGCTCCCTTCCATCAAAACGTGTCAGTGAGTCATTGCAATATCACCCTCCGTGGAGGAGGAGGCTGAGGGGGAGACAGGGGAAAGGGAAATCAGGGAAGCAGCAAGTCCGGTTTCTCCCGTGCCTTCCAGAGCCGCAGACAAACCGGATGCCTCCCCGGCATCTCCCTGCCAGGGTGAGGTCTCTGTAATTTACGACACGCGAGTTGTTACGGTATTTGCCACGGCTCGGAGCGGGGCTGCTCGGGGCGAAGGCACATGCAAGCGATTAGGGGAGCGGGCGGCTCCCGCCGGCCGGGGCGGGGGGGCACCGCTGCTAGCGGGGCTCCCCGGCGGGGCGGCTGGGCCTCCCCTCCGGCCGTCCCCAGAGAGGCAGCGCCGCTCCGCTCCCGGCTGGGAGTTAAACCCCTCCCAGGATCTGCAGAGGAACAAACCATCCTCGAACGTTGACTCTCCACAATTCCCCCCCAACATCCCTTTTTTTTTTTTTTTTCCCTCTCGGTTTCTAGAGAAAAATCCACCCAGAGACAGCGGGATGGTGGTGTTTGCACGCTGGCCGCACGATCAGAGGTGCTGGCCCGGGGTAACGAGGGCGCCCGGCAGAGACCGGCCGCAGGCCCCCGCCGTGCCCGCCCCAGGCAGGAGCGACGGGGCGGGCGGGCAGGAGCCGTGAGCGCATCCCCCGGAGACGGCACAACTCCCGGTTCTAGGTGGCCGGGAAGCGTCCAGCCCTCACAGAAAGCTGACGTGATCCCTCGCTATTTTCGCAATAGTTCTAACACGCTGGCAGCGATGAAAGAAAGAAAGGCGGCGGGGAGGGAACAGCAGCGCCCTGCCGAGCTGCCCGTTCCCGGTGCTGCAGGCTCTGCAGAGGATTTGCCGGTGATAAACGCTGCGGGCTGACCCCGCAAGCCCTCCTTCCCGGGAGCGGCGCCCACCCCGTCCCACGGGGTGCCCGGGGCACCGGCTGCTCCGCCGCTGTGGGGTTGGGGGAGAGGTGCGCCCTGCCCCACACCTCCGCAACTGACAGCGTTTCTGTTATTAAACCCTTTCACGTTTTTTTTTCTTTTTTCCTCAAGGGCTTTTTTTAACTCGTTAAATGTTTCTCTGGCTTGGAACTTGTCATAACAGGAGCCTGCTTTATTTATGGGGTTATTTATTCCTTTTACGCGCAACAACAATATCCCGATCACAGTCCGTTTGGAAGAAGGAGTTGCCAAAAACAAGAAAAAAAGGGACAGAGAGAGGGAGAAAAAAGAGGGCAAGAAAGAGAGATGAGAAAGAAGGAGGGAGGGAGGGAAGGAAGGAGAAAGAGAAGGGAAGAAAGGAAGAAAGGAAGAAAGGAAGAAAGGAAGAAAGGAAGAAAGGAAGAAAGGAAGAAAGGAAGAAAGGAAGAAAGGAAGAAACAAAGAGGAAAGAAGGAAGAAAAAAAACACACATGCCAGCCCTTCAAAATTAAAACAAGAAGCCCCGAAGTATTCTTTTTGGTATTAATATTATTTAACATTTAAAACTCCGGGAACTTCAAACAAACTTTTTTTTTGTAGGGAAAAGAAAGAGGAAAGAACTATTCTCTGGAAACCATTTGTTCACAACTCGAACTGTGCCATTTTGGCTTAGAAACAAAACTCGAGACGCCCAACCCTGTTCCCCCCTCCACCCGGCATATATCTTTTCAGCACACATTTTAAAATAAATATCCTTACGAGTCTTTCCAGAATGCCTCCTTGTTATGAATTGATAGGATACAACATACCCCAGCTGTGTGCCTGGAAGTTGGGATTTAGTCCTTTAAATACCAGGACAACATCTGCGGGGAAAACAATTACGGCGGCTTCAGCCCCCTTCCCTTACGCGCTGCCGGCTGGTGACTGGGGGGCGGGGGGGGCGAGGATGGGGTAGCCCCGTCCCTGCGCTCAGGAGATGTGGGGGGGCTCCCCGGGCACCGGCCAGGGGGGTTCGCTCCGGGCTCTCGGGGCAGCCCCGCTGAGCAGCAGACAGGCACTTCGTGGGCTGGATGCAGATAACCCGGGGAGAGAGCCCCCAAATAGCCTTTGCTTCGGCGAAAGAGATTTTTTTTTTTCTGGCTCTCCGTGCAAGCCCCTTTTAATTTTACCAGCGTTTTCGTTCCTCTAGTCAGGAAGTAAAAATAAAGCAAATTCAGTAAACTATCTCCACTGAATTTAAGAAAATGATGAAAAAAATTGCCGGAGCTCTACTCCAAGGTGTCCGGTTTGGGAAACACGGGGCGAATCTGACACGTTTTTCGTCCCAACGGAAGATTAATGAAATCTCGAGGATATTTTCGTAGGGCGTTTACTTAGTAAAGTTTTTCTGTAGCTATTTTGTCTTCATTTTAGCATTTACAGTGTGATGTTCTGTTTTGGAGCTTACAACAGGTGTCAGGGCTCTCTTCAGGGGCATATATATATGTGATTAAATAAAATGATCACTTTGTCTATTTTAAACCATATGTGTGCAAAATAAATAACAGAGAAATGTCAAAGTTTTAAACACCTTCTATGCTTATACAGCTTAGAAGCTTAGACTCAGTCAGAATGTATTATATGACCTTATCATGTTTCAGTCTCTATTTTCTTGTCACTTCTAATGAGACGCTGCAGTGGGAACTATCACTGCCCGTCTTTAATAAGCTGTACTCTTTTAATCTTAAGTTAGTGTATGTCTTCTTAGGGCTGAACAGTTTCAAAAATAAGAAAGACGCGCGAGTAATGGCATTACAAATGACGTAATAAATATAAGAGTATTGACATCTACTACGATGATCGGCCATCAAAAATACAAAGTATGATTAAGGTAATCACCATGCTTGAGGTGATTTACCTCTAGAAAATGAGTTACAGCGTGATATTCCCTGCCCTCAACCAAGACGGGGGGAAACAAACAAACAAACAAACAAGGAACATCGTTTCTAACAGATGATTTACAGAGTGGGACCCAGCGACCAAAAAACCTGAGTACTGAGCCCCTAACCCAAGGGGATGCAGAGCTCCCTTATCCATGCCCTCACATGTATGCCTACGTCCAAACACTCCTATAGCTAGCGTCTAACGCACCAGCGGTGTGTTACTCCGGGTCATAGAGCAGGGTATAAAACCCTCACAGGTCTAGTGATTTTAGGTTGCTGATTGCTTTAGGGAAGCTCCAGAGAGTTTAAAAAATGTGTCTGAGGATATTTTTTTCCTTTCTTTTCTTTGGCACCCCCCTCCCCGGCTGGCGAGTGCAGACGCCCGCCGCGCCAGGCACCGGCTGGGCAGGGAAAAGGGGGTCCGAGGCGGGCGGACCCGGGCTCCCCGGCCATCGCCTTGCCCCGCCGGGGGATGCGTGGGCTGCCCACGGAGCTCCCGCCAGGGCGGAGCCCGGCACCCCCTGCGCCCGGGGGTAGGGGGAACGACACACCCCCTTGCCTGTGGAAGGCTGCTCTCCAAACCAAATCACGGCTTGTCTCTCCTCCCTAGCTCCCCTCGGGACTCCCACCCCGGAGTCAAGCCCGAGCCGGTTTCCTAAAGGCGAACTGCCTGTTTCAGAGCCCTTTAAATCCCAGCCTGGCCCCAGGATACAACGCACTCGAGGATGATACGCGGCCGCGGGAAGGATGCCAAGGTAGCCCCAACGTGGGGGCTGGGGGATATTTAAGGCGAGGGAGCAATGAAATATTGAAAGGACTTGCAGCGCTCACGGCAAGGTGAGGTCCAGCGGGGACAGGGGGTCCCAGCCCCTGGGGTGCTGCCCTGCGCCCACCGCACACGCCCCTGCCAAGTGCGGCCGCAGAGCTCCGGCAGCGGCAAACCGCTTTTTTTTTTCTTTTTTTTTTTTTTCTCCCCCCTCCCCCGAAAGTACTAAATTCACACGCAGAAAATGGCAGAAGGGGAACGAAGGGCTCTGCCCCTGCACCCCGCCCTGCGTCCCTCCAGCCGCCGGAGCTCCCCGAGTCCGTCTACCTCTCCCAGAGGATGGATGTGCTTCATACCCCTACCACGCATGGAAACCCAGGCCATCCTGCGAACGACATGTTGCCTAAATAAAGATAAAACGTGCTGTACATCACAGGCTTTCCCGGTTATTCTCAATGACTTGTCGATTCCTCCCCTCCCCACCCCACCCCGGCACACGTGCAATGATAGAAAATGGTTTTAAATGACGAGGGGTCACGTAGAGCCATCCTGATCGTTTAGTAAAAATAACAGAGCTATTATAGAGCTGAAGGAAGGACCCAGGGAGTCCATCCACACATGCTTCAATATTGTGTCTCGACTGCACGCACACAGAGTCATATATATATGTATACACACACACACACATATATATAGCCGGATCGTCCCATGTGAGCCTCCTCAGCACTCTCTCATTAGGCCGTAAATGCGCGCACAGATGACGGTGTGCGCCCATGTGTGTCTGGGGAGGGGGACACGGACACGGACACGCACACGCACACGCGGAGGGGCTGCTTGTATCTTCGGGATGGAAACGCACGTAAAGCCTTTTATGAGAGCTCGGGAGACAGCATTTGCTCACTAGCCTACACTTTTTTTTTTTTTCATCTCTATTGCCGAAAACTGGAAATAATTAAATTCTTTAAAGGTTTACTTTTGAAACCATGGCTGGAGTAAACTATGATTCAGGTGTAAATAATTACCAAAGCCATGAAAACGGCAACTGCTACATGTGGTTTATTCATTGCTTTTCTTCATCTTCTTCTTTTTTTTTAATCGTTTGATCATTTTAATACTTAACTGTTTGCCAAATTCACATATTTGTAATTTACTAAACTTTATTGTCTATACCAGGATAGGGATGTTGTACATTAGATTCCAGAGCCGTCCTGCCCTGCCCCGGTGGAGAAGCTTGGCTGGAACAAACTGGATGGTCCTCAAGAAGGGGTAACGCTATTACCCCGGTACATGGAAAAGCTTTCCATATCAGATTAGAGAAAATAGAACTGAATGAAGATTCTTTCCCTTTCATAAACGCTACCAGACCTACTCGATTGTAGATTCCAGAAAAGAAATGTGTTATTGAAGAAAAGAAATTGTTTAAACACAATAGATCCATGCCCAAATGAGAGCATTCCCTGGGGCAAGACAAGCAGGATTTGGCCTGAGAGCATAAAAATAGAAGTATCCCTTAAGCAAAAGTTCAGGAGAAACAGGAGAAATGTGGACATACAATATACACCATATAAACAAAAGTCTAGGATTTATTTCATCCCCATTTTCTTCAGTGTGCATCTACTTTTTTTTCCCCCTCCTTCTTTTGCCTACTCTGCAATTTCAACCCATTTGTCTCTTCAGGAAGCCATGGTAGAAAAAGGCAGAGAAATAAGCTTTTTTTTTTCGCGTGTGTCCTCTTTTAAAATCTTTTTGCATAGTAAGACACCACTTGAACATGTTCTGGTGTTGTAAAAGTGTTTTTTATCAGGCTGTAAATTACTGCCCCTCTGACAGAGCAGCCGGAAATGTAAATCACACCGTTGAACTAAAGTTATGAAAAAGTTTGTTCCCTTTTCTGCGTCCTAGGAAGATTGCGGGGCTGCTGGATTAGGAAGGGAGAGGGGTAGGCTTGTTTACTATTTTCCTGCTCCACCAAACTGTTGGCTCCACGATGCCTGGGACTTTGATGAGAAAGAATGGACAATGTGCAGAGTCCCTTCCTATGACACCCAGGCCACCGCCACTTGGGAGGTCCTTTGGCCTAATGCAACCACAGCTAACTGCTCCCAACAGGAGGCTCTGTGGATCAGGCAGGGTCACAATTATACTTCTGCTAAAGGCAAGAGCCTTTCTTTTTTTTTTTTTTTTTTTTTAAAAAAGGAGAGAAAAAGAGAGAGGGGAGGGGGCTGGGTGAGCGGTTGAATTAAAGCCTTTCAATTCATCTGGGGAAGGAAAGACCGAGAGAGCAGGGTTAGTAGGGATCGCTTCCAACAGACGAGCAAAATCAGGTTGTTTCCATCCAGAGGAAAGTGACGGGGGATGAGGTCTGGGGCGCTCTGCACGGGGGTCACCCCCGACCCCAGGGCTGTCACGCCACATCGCTCGTCGTTGGGAGCGGCAGGCCTCCCCCGCGGCCGTGGGGGCTCATCCGCTGGCGGGAGACCTCGCTGATGCCAGAGAGATTACATGTGCATTGCTCCTCTAGGGTGGGGAGGAGAGGACACCACAGCCACAGCCCGCAACAAACCCTTAAGCATCACCCACTTGCGCCGAGGGGGGAGAAGGGCTCTAGGAGGAGACGCTCCAGCCCCTTGGCCTTTGATTTCGGCACTCGGGGGGCGCGAATATTTTCCAAGGGTGGTGGGGAAAGGCGGGAGCATTGATACACGCTGTGTGTTTCGAAGAAGGGGCTGAGTTCCCCGGCGCTGTTAAACCCCGTGCTTCTTGCAACGGTGAGGAAAAACGAAGGGGCGGGGGGGGGGGGGAAGAGACGGGAGACGGGGGGGTCTCCCTACCTCCGCCGCTTCCCAGGACGGCCGGTGCCGGTGATGGAAGCGGTGCTCCCTGGGCTGCAGCCGGCTCGTCCTGCCCGCTCCCGGCGGCCCGGTGGGGTCTGCGCCCAGCACCCGCCGGCAGCCCTTCCTCTCCTCCACCCGGTCTCCCTTTAAAGCCTCCGAATTCACCCCCGCTCCCGGGAGCCCGAGCCCGACGGGGCAGGGTGGGGGGTCCCACCTCGTCCCGCGACCCCCTCCCCGTCTTGCCTGGGGCAGGGAGACCCCCCCCTCGCCGCCCAACTCTAGGCAAACACACACACCACCCCCCCCTCCGGTCGCCACCGCCAGGCAGCGAGACCCGACCGGGGGAGGGGGGACGGGCGCCGGGGACCACCCCAGGTTCGGTCTCCGGCCCCGCTCGCCGCCGCCCCCCGCTTACCTGTATGAGGGTCCCCGTGCTCGGCGGCGTTGCTCGCAGCGGGCCGGGGGCGAGAGGGGAGGCCTGGGCCCCCCGGGCGGGGAAGGGCCCGGTCATGGCCCACCTCCGAGAGATCCGGCGGGAGGAAGAGAGAGGGAGGGGGAGAGGGAAAGCTTTTTTTATTTTTTCCCCCTTTCTCTCCCCGTTTGAGCCGAAGTGACCCGCAGTATCTGGAGAAGGTTTTTGAAGACGTTTGGGAGGGAGGGAGAGAGTTTTCTGCTGAGAAACTCAATCTGCCATACAGTAGCGACTGCATCTGGGATCTGTCACCGCTGACAGCACCACAGGGCACAGACATGATCTTCCGCACAACACTGCAACTCCCCAAAATACCCTCCTCGTTCCCAAGGTGTCTGCCGGGTTGCATCGCGCTCCTTCGCCAAAAGGGGGAACGCAACCTGAATCCCCGGCAAACAAAACACCGAAGGGAAGGCAAGAGAGAGCAATACTCCCCCTTCTCCCTCTTCCCCTCCGCAATGTTAAACACACAGCCGCCGAGGAAGCAGGGCGAGAAGCGATGTCATGCTCGGATGGCGCAAAAGGCCATAAATGTAAGAGCTAGCGCCGCGAGATTCCCGAGAATGACTTTAATGAATAATTTCGGAGACAGTTATGGCTTTAGGTAATTACTGCGCGGCTCTATGAAAACCAGATCTGGGAGAGAGGCAGTCAAGGCCAGGCCGTGCGCCTCGGCTCGCCCCTGCCAGCCCGCCCGGGTTCCCCCCCGCGTCGCTGCCCGACCCCCGGGTGTCCCCGGACCTCTGCACCCCCCCAGCTGCCGGGGTCCTCCTTCGGGCAGGGCTCCAAGCAAATCTGTGGAGGCTTCAAGCTTAGTTGGGGGGGAAGCTAATATTATTATTATTTTTAATCTCTTCCGCCTCCTGTATTTTCTGGCAGGACATTTCATTGTCTTTTAGGCCAGTTTTAGAAAACTGCTATGGGCTTGCATGCGTATTTAGCTTTTTTAAACGTTCATTATGCGCAGCTGTTTCAGCCTATAGCCACATATGGCATGCAAATAGAGACCCCTATAGGAGAATCGTCCTCTCTATTATCCCCACATGTTTGTTCAATATACGTGGCCGGGAAAACGACTCTACTGCTATACATTAAAACATAATTTTACATTTTTTTCCCGAGTACTTTGGGCAACGCAGGGGCTCGTTCCTGCTTTGAACAGCCTTCACGGTTAGCAAATAAACGGCTCCGAGATGCGGGCGCGCTGATCTCCATTGTTTCGCTAATATATTACTGCTGTTCCCAAAACTCTGCTCCCGCCTGCAGCCGTACCTAGCCCCCCGACCGGCGGGGTTGCAGACCCCTGCGCCTTTCCCCGGCGGGCCCGCAGGTCCCGGCCCGCTCCGCTCCGCGCCGGGTCTGGCCGCCCCGGGGGCCGCCCGGCCTCCTCCCGTAGGGAGGCGGCTGCAGCCTCAGGGCCAGGGGCTCCCTGGGGAAAGGTGCCGGGGCGACAGCCTCAGCGCTGCAGAAGAGCCCAGCGATGGGGTTTGGTAGGATTTTTCAGGTTCGGTTTGTTTCACAATTTCTTTTCCTTTTTCTTTCTTTTTCTTATTTTTTTTTTCCCCTGCCCGAACGCTGGGGTCGGTGGCTGTGGTGTGAAGCTGAGTGCACAGTATACCGTTTGCACTGATTCAGAAAGGAAATTTCCTTTTTCCTTTCGAGATTACAGAGACACACAGCGGAGCGTTGCGGTATCTTAGGGGGTTTATTTTATTCTGCTGGAACAAAGAAATGGGAGCATATTTTTTATTTATTTTTAGGGTTACACAAGGCTTTTTCTTTGCTTTTTTTTTTCCCCTCCCTCCTGGCAAGCGTTTTTTTACCTCGAGAATTTAATTCTTCAGAGAAATAGTCTAACATTATCTCTTTCCTCATGAGACGAGATCAACTGCTTTCTCATCCACTCCCCCCCCCTTCCTGGTAGTAGCAATGATAGCAATGTACAGCTGGACAAGTGTCAGCCGTCTAAGACTCTGCGAACAGCCAGCGGAGGCTCAAGCTGTGTTTATTCAATTATTATTTTTTATCTCCTTGGGGGGAAAAAAATGGTACGAAACGTACAAAATCTGAAAATTTGTGAAAATAAGCGTAGCAAACGTGGTCTGGGGTCTTGCTGAGCCAGAGCTACCACGCTGGCTGTTCGGCGTTTACCGTCAGCCAGCCCCAGCTCTCAATTACAGGCGATTCATTAGGATTTAATAGCAGGTGCAAAGCCATCTCCTCGCCAGCAGCACTGACGTTTGGGTAGGGAATCGTCTTGTTTTACAGCAGCCTCCAGCTCTCCCGACTGGTTGTAAACCTGACTACCACTTTGGATAGCGGGGTGTCAGCGCGCCTGCGATTGCCCGCACATAAGCGTTGTACTTTGCTTGGCTAATTTCTCCCTGCCAAGACATAAGGTGGAAATCTGCCTGGCTCGATATTTATTTTGGAAGACACTGCTGTGAGCGAATGCTCCGGGAGAAATCGGGCTGAGATAAAACAAGCGCTGGGCCGGGGGCTGGGCGGGAGCGGACGGGGGAGGGAAGCACCGCCCGCGGAACGCACCGCTTTTGCTTTCTCAAAGTCCCTAACAGACAAATAAACAAACAACCTCGGCAGCAAACTCCAGAAAAGCCGGAGCCTCCGGGGGCTCCGGGGCCGAGGAGCCCCGTGGCGGGAGCGCCGCGTCCTGCAGCACCCGCATCCCAGCTGGCGGCCGCGGCCGGGGCTGGAGCTTGGAAAGCGCCGCCGTGATTACACCCAAGTGGAGAGCAGGATGGCTCCTAGCCGTCTGATCTGACGTCAACATGTCTCTAGCTCCTCGCTGCAAGATAGAGGGAGCAGAGCCGGGGGAGGGAGGGCTCTAATCATTCCCAGATGTCTCTAATAGCAGATATAAAGACTTATATAGTGTCTGAGAATAAATTTGTAATCAATGCTCTACAATCGGATCATCAAAGCAACGACATTTCTTGAGGAAAATGGGGGTGGAGGGGAGCTGGGGAAGAAAGAGACACACACCACGCTGGTTTGGAAGGAGGAGAAGGGGGCACAGGGATTCCCAGAGAGGCGCTGGCCCCGCGCATCGCTTGGCTTTGCTAGAATTTATGTGAATATATAATTCAAATAACAACTCCGCTTTAATCCTCAGTATACGGGACGAGCTGAAACAGCTGAACAGTAATTGGCCAATTAGAAATAGAAAAGACTGGAGCTTGTTTGCAAAGGCACATACTTCATGGATTGAAAAAAAAATAATTCCCAAATTAAAAATATATAAAACATTGATAAGCCCCTCGTTACAGCAGAGGGGATTATGTCTGCAGGCGTGCGGAATGCGTTTCCTTCCCATCGCTACTTGGAGATTTCTTCTGGGTGTATTTGTGAGTCGTTGGGAGAGTACGTGCGAAAAAAGAGGATTAAGGTTATGTTTCCAAGCGCAAAAGGAGGATATTTTGCTTAGAGGTTTTATTATTAACCTTCTCCCCCCGCCCACCTTTCAAGCTCACGTTGTTTCAATGGCATCCCCTGGCCGTGTTTATATCCTTACAGTTGCCCGCGGATGACTCGGCGCTTGTTCTAGGGGTGTCTGCGGCTTGGCCGGAGAGGCCCCGTTACACCTCTTTGACAACGATAGCAAATTAGCACTAATTATTGCAATAATCTTTTGACGCAGAGAAGAGCTCCTGGGAATGAGGGAGTGGAAAAAAATTCCCAAACAAAAACAAAAAACCACAACACAAAGCAAAACGAACAAAAAGGCCCCACCACAGTTTATCTTCCCGCCTGCAGGAATGCAGGCATGCCACGCACGCCCGATAGCAACGAGGGCACGCAAAGCAACCCCATGAGCAGGGGCAGGGCTGGGGGTCTCGCAGGGGTCCCGCACATTGCAGAGAGCCCCCCAAAACCCAGTACCGCCAGCAGCCGCCTGGGCTTGCTGCCGGCGGCGGGGCACGGGCCGGCCCCTCACTGCCTCCCCGGTCCCCAAAACCACGACGAGCTCTAAAAAACTACACTGCTTTTTGCCTAAACTGGGCGCCCTCGAGGGATGCGCCGCCGCCGGGGAGGTCCTCGCCTTCCTCAGGAGGAGCGGCCGCGGTGCTTCGGGCGTGCAGCCGGGCCCGCACCCCGGGGAGCTGAGGGGACGCTTCCTGGGAGGGCAGGGGAGGCGGGACGACATCCGGGGGAGTTTTGTTGCTGTTTCTCTTCAAGGGGAAGAAAAAAATTAAAAATTATATTTTCTCTTGAAGCACAGCAGAGATTCTCACTCCCGCCAGACATGAAACGAGGCGACAGGCTAAAATACGAGCAACTTTGGGCTATGGCTCCGTCTGCGGAGACAGGGCTTCAACTACCCGGCTGCACTACACTGGCCCCCTACTCCCTCCTCTCTTTCTTCCTGCCCCCACTCGCACAGCGCAGAGAAATGCTGCAGAGGGGGACAGGCTGCCATTCCTCCTCCTACGTGCCTTTCACCTCTGAAAAAGCTCCCAAAAAATGCTTTGGCCCCGAGGAATTACCGGGCAGGCCGCCGGGGCGGCGATGCCCCCGGGTGCGGGCGCAGCGCTCCGCTGTTATCAGGCCTCGACTCCGCTGGCGGAGAGCTGGGACCAGGGCACTGACATCCCCATCTACCATCAATTTACCTCTGCTTCCCCATTTTGCTTTTAACGTCAAAACCTACATTTTTGTCGGCTCCGGCCTGTCTAGGGCTCTTGTGATTTAGCTGCGGGAATGACTGCTCCTGAGAAAATGGCAACATCCTCATTAGCGAGCAATTAAAAGATATAGTCCTTAGCGGATCCAGAGGAGCTCCCGGTCCTGAGAAATTAACGTTTCAGAAATGGAAAATTATTGATGGGGAAATATCGGAGAGGCGATTCTCCAGGCGGCGGGACCAGGGGGCGGCGGGTGGTTCCGTATCCCGCGCCCAGCCGCGCATCCCCCCGGGGAGCTGCAGCCCGGCGACTCGGTCAAGGGAAAAGACAACTTCTGTAAAGAGGCTGCCCGGGACGTGCCACACTGCAGTCCTCCCAACCATCCCTCGCCCCCCCCCCCCTTTTTTTTCCGTGCAGTGGGGGGAGAAAAAAAAAAAAAAAAAAGGTTTGGGCAGGGGGGAGTGCTAGATGCTCCAGTTTATCAGCTGGGTAACTAACAGGCAAGGAAAAGCAAACAAGGTGGGAGATTCTTCTCTTCAAGTGTTATAAACAAAGGCAAGTGTCTGTAAACACAGACCCACGCCGGAGCGCAGAGCCGGGCTGCATGACCCGACGGGAGGGAGGGCACATCACTTTTGTCTGGTTGTTGTAACCCCGCAACCTCCGCACTGTCAGCAGGGGCGGCGAAACGGCGCAGGGGCTCCCTTATCTTTTTATGGGCAATTGCACATCTACCTACGCTTAGTGCCGGGTCTCGTCGGGAGCCACTTCCTTAGGCGCGGCGGCAGGGGAAGGCAGGCAGGTATGCAGCCCTGGACCTGGAGAGAGAGCCAGCTTGGTTTAAGTTGAGATGATTTAAGTAAGGGTTTAAAATACGAACCCGAATTTTATTATGGAAAATGTAGAAAACCTTGCCCGTAACCGGGAATTGCAAAAAAATACCTAGAGCAGCTTCTTTATGTAAAAAGCTTTAATTTTTTTTCCTCGCCTGCCTGCGATACAGGGGGATGCCACTTATTTCCCAGCGCTGAATGTCTGCAGCTCTCCCCGGCAGCGGGGAGCAGAAAAGCCACCGGCCTGGCACCGGGACCCCTGTAAAGGGGTCGGCAGACGGGGCGAGAGATAACCGCGCAGATAGAAGAGAGATCATGCTGGGGGAGCGGATAAAAGTAATAAAAAGAGCCAGAGCACGGTCTGCTGCAGTTGCAGTCAGAAAAAAGGTTAAAAAAAAATATGCGCACTGTAGCGGACTGGAAACGTGCAACCCAGGAGAGTTTTGGGAACCACAAAGTTAATATTAAGTTCACCGTAGCTCATTGTAAATCTTACATATCCCCCCCCCGCCCCGCCCGCAAATCCCTTGCCTTGTTCGCTCTTTCTTGCTTGACGTAAAATTACCTGCTACATAATCACTCCGAGCAAAGCCCTCAGGCCTCCCTCGCCTGCCCCCGGCACCCCTCCGGGGAAGCCGCCCCCGCGGGGCCGCCCCCGCCGCCCGGCCCCGCTCCGAGCTCGGCTCCCGCCAGCGCCTGGCACCGCCGCCGCCCGGGCTCCGGCGGGAAGAAAACCGCGCATATCTGCGATTTCTGATCCGCCCGGGGTTTGCACCCTTGTCCGTTTCCCGTTAGCAGTAGGTCTCCTGCATGGAGAACACCACCACAAGGAATTCCTATTCAGCTGAACTGCCGGTTTCTGTTCAACACTCACGGGGCTGGCGAGATCCCTCCCTCTACTCCTCCTTTCACTCAGTCACTTGTTTAAAAATAAACTTAGGAGCCATCTTTATAATTTAGTTTACTTTCGAATATTTTAAATATTATGAAAAAAAGCCATAAACAACGCTGTTATTCAAAACATTTTGAGGTATAAAACATAAAAAGATTTGGGTTTTCTTTTTTTCCTTTTTCTTTTTTTTTTTTTTTGTTTTGTAAAAAACACACACAGTGGTTTATTGAGTACTTACAACGTTTACACCTTCAATATTAATTAGATTCCACTTTTTCCCTTACGGACGGAAGTGCACATAACCAATAACTGTTGAAAACATCTTCAAATACTGAACGACCACAACAAAATTACAACACTAAATACCGAGTCAACCGAAACATTGGTGCAACTGCTTCTGTTGAAATATAACTTTATAATCCCATGAATATTTATATCCAAAAGGCCAAGTATTAAAGATACACTTCACATACACACTAATGCCAGGGAGGGATTTTTTTCTTTTTTCCTTTTCTATGATTCTGTTTTCCCCGTGTGTTTTATACAGAGCAAATAACATTCACGAAACTATTAGAGACATTACCCCTTACCAAGCTGGAGTTTCCTCTTCATATATGGAATGCTTTTTCCCTCTCCTTCAAATATCCACATTTTGGGGGGGTTGGGGGAGAAATTGCACATAAATAAACTGGACGATTCCAAATACAAAGAGTCCTCGGAGGAGAGCTCACTACCGAGACTAAGAGGACGGCTCCTCCAGTCCTGCCGTGCTCACTGCTTGAGCTCCAAAGCCCAGACATGCTGCGGCCAGCCAGTCCTCCCTTTGGTTTTCTTATCGTTGCTGCTAACTGTGCTTTTCAAGATTTCGTTCTGGGGAGACAGGATGCGAAAGGAGAGAAAGAGAGAGAGAAAAAAAAAGAAGGGGGAGAGGAGAAAAAAAGGTTAGAGATATTCCTCCCCTTTCTAAGTCACCACTGCCCTGCCCTGAGAGGGAAAACTACGAGGGGATACGGGCTCCTGCCGAGGCCTTCGGGCTGCAGGGGACAAAGCGGGGCGGCCTCCGCGGGGTCTCGCCGCGGGTGAAGCCGCCGCCCGTGGGAGCGGCCCCGCGCTGTGCGCGGCCGCCCGCGGTCTCCGGCGAAGGCCGAGCCGTGCTCCGCGCCACCACCGCTGCCCTTCCGCGGCCGGACCCCGGGGCTCGGAGGCACGGGGAGCGGGCTGGAGGCTGAGCGGCGCCAGCCGTCTACGGGGAGATGGGGATTACGATAAGGTCCGTGCTAAACCATCCCCTGCCGGGCTCCGGGAAGGAGATGGGCACAGGCACGTATCGTCGAAAAGCATCGGGCCTGCGGCCACCGAAATCTGCGACAACATCGCCCGAGCGTGCCGTAGGGCCTACACAAAATTGGGTTTGCTTTGCTTCAAAGCCGACTCTTCCCGTTATGTCAGAAAGTTCAAGCGCAGAGCGCACGGGCAGGAAAGCCCCGCGCTGCGAACCTATTACTTGCCGAGGGTTTAAAGCCGGGATGGGCTTAGCAGGTAATCGCGCCTCTAGCCTTTCATTTAAGGGAGCGGAGGCTTGTCTCTGGCGGGACCACGGTTTGGGATCCCGGACAAGTCCAAGCCCGGGAATGGACCCCCCTGGGGGGCCCTACTGTCACGGTGTTTCCCCCACGGCTACTCGCAGCCGCCGGGCCGGATCCGGGCGCTCTGCGAGAGCCGCGGGCACCGAGGGCCGCCCGGGACTGTGCCCTGTCCCGCTCTCGGCCCGCAGGTATGTCCCGGGACGGGCGGGACCGAGGCGTCCGCCACGGACATCACCCGGCGACCCGACCCAGCCGAGCGCCGGGTGCGCAGGGCTGGGGCGCCGGCGGGCGGCCGAGCAACCTCCTCTCTGCGGCCCCCCCCCGCCCCGTCCCGCCCCGCAGCACTGACCAGCTCTTTCTTCCTCTTCTCCTCCTTCACGTCTGTCTTCTTGATCTCTGCCTTGAAGGCCTCCGCTTCCCCGTTCTGGTCATCCTTCGCCAGCAGGTCCATGAGGTAGGCGATGTAGCTGGTGGCCAGGCGGAGGGTTTTGATCTTGGAGAGCTTGGTGTCGGCGGGCACGTTGGGGATGCACTCCCGCAGCTCCGCGAAGGCGCTGTTGA
Source organism: Grus americana (assembly GCF_028858705.1). Classification (NCBI taxonomy): domain Eukaryota; kingdom Metazoa; phylum Chordata; class Aves; order Gruiformes; family Gruidae; genus Grus; species Grus americana. The sequence goes on along the minus strand of NC_072855.1, from coordinate 40,429,683 downwards.
TGCTCTGAGTCCTGCGCCGCTCCTTGCGGTTCGCCGTGCCCCTGCGCTTCACCGGCCGGGGCCCCCCGAGCCCGGGCGGGCCGTTCCCGGGAGGCACCCCCCCGTAATGGGAGTGGTCCATACCCGGCGCCCCGTTGGCGTACTCGGGGCTGTAGGACAGAGCCATGCTGTAGTCGGGGGGGGACATCTCCGGGTGGCTGCTGATGAGCCAGCCGTGGAAGTAGGGGTTCTCCTCGTGGCCGCAGCGGGTGGCGGCGGCGGCGGCGGCAGCGGCGGCGGCGGCGAAAGGGTAGCCCTCATGGTGTACCACCGGGTGGTGGGGGAAGCCGCCCACTAGACTCATCCCCGCTCCCTAGTGCACCCCACCCCGCCCCCCCGGGCCCCAAAACAAAGGTTTCCCCTCCCCGCCCGCCCCCCACCCCCCGCCGCACCGGCGGGAGATGCTCCCCGCCGCTCACCCCTCAGCACTGCCCCGCTGCCCGCTGCCTCTCCATAGGGCGCTGCTGCAGAGTCCCCGCGGGTGCCCGAGCGATCCCCCCTCCCCAGGCGCCGCCGCCGTCGCTCATGCGTTGTGCCTCCACCTCCTCCTCCACCTCCTCCTCCTCGCCCGGGGCCGGGTCTTCGAGGAAGCGCGCACAGGAAAAAAAAAAAAAAAAGCTATGGAGAGAAGTCGACCAAAACAAAATGGCTTGGCTTCCTAGCCCGGGATCTTCCTCGCCTCTTGCTTCCCTCCACTCTCGCCAAGTCCGCCGCGGCCCGGCCGGGTGGTACTTACACGCGGCCCCCCTCCATGCGCCCCCGGCTCGGGGCGGGCGGGCGGGCGGCGCTCCCCTCTGCCCTGCGCGGCGGCGGCGGGGGCCGTCAGTGCCGGGCGGGCGCAAGCATCCCTGCCCGCCGCGCCTCGGGGGTCAGCGCCCCGGCGCTCCTCTGGGGCATCCGCGCCGCTCGGCCGGGCGCGGCGGCGGCGGCGGGTGGCGGCGGGGCTCGGCGCGGGGCACTGGCAGGGCTCCCCGGCACGATCTCCATGTACAGCTACATGTTTAGGGCCGCTCGGGTTAATATATGTCGTCAGAAGCGGCGGCCGCCAATGGCTGGTGGCGGGGGCGGGGCCCGCCGCCCTCCGCAATAAAACTTTTTGATGTTCGCCCTGCTAATTGCCGAGCTCCTCTTTTAGGATTGGCTGCCCCTCCGCATCCATAATGTAATTAAAACAAGGGGGGAAAAATTATCATGGAGGCAGAGGTTAATGCAAGTGTTTAGCAGATGCCTTACTGTAAATTCTGCATTAAAAAAACCCCCAAAAACCAAACAACCAAAAAACCGACAAACTCATTAAAACTTAAATATCGGACAATCTCAAACCAGGTACAGTATGGATCCAAGGAGTTTCTTGGCAAAAATCTCTGCGAGAGCTTGATACGCTCCGAGGTTGCTTTTACAAAGTGCTTTGTGCCGGTGCAGTAGAGGAACAAATAAAACCAGCTTCGGAGGGCACCTTATCGATTGCCCGGTGTGATAGCCATACCCCAGCAGCGCTCCGGCTTATACTTTTATTGCTGGTTAATATACACAAAGAGATCACTAGTTCCCGTGAGGAGGGAGACGAAGTTTCTCTGCTTTGTCTGTCACCGGGCTTGCGATCCAAGTTAGCAAAGGCTGGCTCCGGCTTCGCGGCTGCTGACTTGCCGAGGGAGCGCAGAGCTCAGGGTTTGGCCAGGGACGGTATTTTCTTCCAGAAAGAATTGCTTTGAAACACTAACAATAAACCCGACTCTAACTGATTCTCTTCCAGCTTGCTGCCTGCGCCTACGCACCTCGACCAGTATTCACCCGACTCACTTATGCTCCTGAAATCAGTTTCATGCTTGTTTAACTGGTCTGATCGGTAAGTAACCGAATATTTTTTACAGCATGTTCAGAGCTTATTTTCTAGCTTTTACTAACAAATATATACATAGTTCACCGCATTCCTGCTTCTGCAATAAAAAAGACCAGCATCTGCGGAAAGTAGGTTTAGTTATCGAAAGGGAATAGTTAAATGTTTGTTTAACGGCCAGGCCAGGAGGAAATCTCCCGTAGCTATTTAGGTGTTTTGCTTTGGTAAGCTTGAAGACATTACAAAGGGAAAATGGATCTCAAGCTGTAATTCATGGATAACTTGGAGGCGAGGCGAATTGTTGTCATCTTCAAATGGAGCCGAGCGTTACTAAATAGCGGCGAAATATCAAATACCCACCCTTATGTGTGTTGGCTGGCGGCTAGGCGGATTCGGCGTATATTACAATGCAATCCTACAATATAGGCAGTGTGGAAAACTGTGTCAACAGGAGCTGAGAGGTCATAAATTAAAGAAAGGGAAAGATAGAGATGGAGGAGTCTGCGAAAGGAGGCAGCAAGAACCGCAAGTCCAATTTCTGCAGCAGCTCAGTGCGCTCTCCGGTCCCACGGCAGAGCCGGTGGGGATGCCTTGGGCGGGGGCGGGGGGGAGCGCTGGAGGGAAAAGAGGGCGAAAAAGCTCCTCTGCAGGGAACCAACTCAACGCCTGGGGAGAGGAGACGAGCTAAGCCCGAGCGCTCCCGGTAGGGAGAAGGGCTGCCGCCTGGCTCGCCCTCGGACGTGCCGCCGGGACACGGGGGCTTGCTGCGGCCCGGGGGCTTTGCGGATGGGTCTGCGGGCTCTCGGGAAGGGAAAGCTCTGCAGGGAGGTGGCAGTCTCCGCGGATGAGACCGCCCGCCAAGGAGCAGCCCACGGCGGTACCGGGGAGCTGGCTTCGGCGGGGAAATACCGAATGCGAAGCTGGGCGCCGGCCCCGCGTTTCGGCAGGACGGGGAGTGCAGAGCTGGACCCGTCGAGGGGACGTGCACAGAGAACAGAAACGCAGACGTACATTTGTATAAGTACACATATGCGTGTGCGTCTGGGTGTAAACTGAGTACGAAAGTGAAAAACTAGTCCAGATGTTGAACTGATGTATATACACATACATCTTATACGTACACACACATGCTTGTAACTAAAATGACTGATGGATATCCGTAACTATATATGCACACGCACACACGTATATATTGTATAATCCTAAGGAAATAACGTGTCTCCAGTGCGGATTTTTAAATTTAAGAAAGGCCGTGGGCACACCGTGCAGGCAGAGCCCTGGAGCGGCCAGGCAGTGTACCCCTGCCGCTCGGGATACAATGTCTGCAGGGCGCACCCTGGAAATCCACCCAGTTTCTGCAGCAGTTTCCAGTTTTATTTTGCTGCGATATTTTCCTTGATGCGAAGAAGAAGCGGGCATTGTCAAGGCCGGAAAGGTATATTGGCTTGCAAACAGGGTTGTGTTTCTTTGCACTCTTCTTATTTGTGTAGGAGCTTTCCAATATACTGCAGGCTGTGACAGTCTCTGTGGCAAGCCACTACGGTCACTCCGATAACATCTCCAATGATGAAGGAAACGGAAAACATGAGGCAGAGAAAAAGTAATAAAAGATACAAAAGATATCGATCAGAACACCAGTCTCCAAAGCTAGCATCATTATTGCTTAATTAGCTTTGGAGAAAGAGGGTCTCTAGATAAAGCACCCAGCAGGATCTGATATATATATTTATATATATAGATATATATTCCTTCTATCCCCCAGCAGTTATTTATGCGTTTTATAAAGCGAGTTTTAGAGCAAATGCAACTTTTGTGTCCTCCCTCAGGTTTTAACTACTCAGGCTGCCCGATCAGAGGTTATAGCCTTTTCAGTTTGACCAACGCTTTGGAAACCACTGCAGCCCAAAGTACCTTTCCCAAGACTAGAGTCCGCTAAAAAAGACGAGCGTGTTGCTGATCTTCCACTTATTGATTTGATTAGATTTTTTTGGTGCACAAATCACTTTCTTAAAAGAAAAAAAAAAAAAAGAAAAAAGCTCTAGCCTTATGTCACTTATTTCCCTGCCAAAATGGTTGCATGTTAGGCGGCGATTTATCTGGGCTCTGCTGCCAGAGAGGACTTTCCTAGCTCACCGTAATTAAGAAATTTTGGTGGCGACCGTGCTGAGATTGGTTTTCCCTTTCTCCCCTCCTCCCCCCCCCGTTGTTTTTTTTTTTAATTTTATTTTTTTCGGGGGTGTGTGTGGGTGGCTGTATCGTTGCTTTTGCCCCGCGGTTGTTGCCTGTCCAGCACGACAGCCTTCCGCGGCGCTGAGCGGGAGGAAGGGGGCTGCCCTTGCTCCCGGTGGGTGCCCCGCCGTGCCCGGGGATCCGGAGGCAGGAGCCCGAGGAGCGGGGCGGCGGCGGCGGGCGGCGGGGGGCGGCGGGCAGGGCGCCCACTCAGCGGGGCCAGCCCCGGCCGGGGCCACCCGCTGCCCTGTCCCGGCGCTCATCCGCCGCCGGGCCGCTTATCGCCAGGTCATTTCTCTCCTCCGGGCCAAGGGTAGGGTGGGATTTGGGGATAACAAAACAATAGAGCTGTGCTTCCCCAACCTCCCCCCCCTCCTCCGCCCCCGTCCCCACTCCGGGCTTGTGTGAATTAAGCTAAATTGCAAATTAAGCTAATTTCTCCGAATCAGACGAAACCGCATGGAAACGGGAAAGAGGTGCCGACGCTGGGTGGTCGGAAACCCACATCTGCTGGGGACTCTCGGGCTAGCCGGCTGGGAGAGCTGCAGGCACACCGGACCCGGCCTTTTAATGAGCAGGCCAGGGACATAAAAGCTCCTGGCCGGTGCCTGAGCAGCGAGCCTCTCATTCGTTTGCTCCTTTTCTGCACCTTCTTGCCGAGGAGCGCCCGATATCGGCGGGGCGATGTTGGGGGTCATGAAGCCGCCCGGGGTAGGGCAGCAGAGGGAGCGGCGGGCCCCGCGCCAGCGCTGCGGTGCCCGGTACCGAGCCCCGTCCCACGCGTCCCCGCTCCGTGCAGCAGCGCCGGGTCCTCCGTTCTGCTTCAGAGTTTTCATTAAAGCAAACAAACGATCAGAGCCACAAAAGCACCCCAAGGGCACCCCGTCCCTTGCATCTGAGGCGCAGCCCTGGCCGGACAGTCCCTCGACGGCTTTCCTCCCCTCCTAAACTCCCGGGGGTGCGCGGCCGGGGGTCAGGGGCTGCAGGGTTCCTCTCCTTCCTCCTCCCGCCCGGCTGCCTACCACATCGCTCAAACGCCCGGTGCACGGCTTGAGAAGTCGAGACGCGTTTGAATTTATAGAGTGCATGATGTCATTGACCCGGGACCAAACGTATCAGAAAGGGGTATCGTTCTCGGATGGATTTGGGGACGCCGAAGCAGCCCGTGTCCCAGGGATGCGACGCATCCTATCCCTGGGCCATCGCTTAGGAGTTCGCAGAAGAATGTAAACCCGCAAGAAAATGGATTTTTGTAAAGAGGCACCGGAGAAATATCATTTGAAGGTCAACCTGTCAGGGCGGGTTAATGAAAAGGACTTGTGCCTAATGGGCCTACTTATACCCTCCGTTACGCTCACACAACCTGGATTTCAACGTCCAGGGCAGAGGGCAGAATCGGGTCCAGCAGGCCCGAAGTAATTGCTGCCATTGGAGGTAGAGGAACCCTGGTTTACGTTACTATTATCGGTAATGAACGCCCACATATTTCAGGCATGATAATCTCGCAGCCGTTGTGTATACAAAAAAAAAAAAAAAAAAGCAGGGACGAGAAAAACCCAAGACACTGACCATTTCGTAAGTCGCAATGATTGGCGGTAAGCGCGGGACCCTACGCGTTTTACCACTGCATGTGTAAGCAATTATTCGAGGATTGCTTATATTTGTGACCGAGGATCCAGAGTTGCATTTAGACCCTAGACAGGAATCACAGAAAGAAAAGAAAAACACAACGAACTCCAAGCAAGACCCCTTCTTTGTCAGAAGAACAATAATAAAGACCTGATAAAATTCTCCAGGGGATGCACAGTGTGTCTCTATTTATTGGGTTTGTCATATATCTATCCTATACATACACATGTATAAACAGGCGCATAAATGTATACAGACATGCACACTTTTTTTCACGTAATGTTGTTTGCATTCCTGGGAAAGAGCATCTTAAGCGGCTCTTGAGTTCGGAGCTGATGAAATAACTCGCGGATGTAATTGCCTTCATTAATAAATATTTTGTCCTCCAGCATGTGATGTTCAGGCGTTGGAGGAAGCAGAGGTTAGGCTGGCATCGTTTTGGGTTTAGGCTAACAAAAATCAACAGTTCTATTGTCATTCTGCATGGAAAGTCTCCATTTAACACGGCTAGGATTTAAGCAGCATTCATAGATCAAAGGCAACCTCGCTTGGCTTAAAAAAAAAAAAAAATCCCTCTGGAGCACTGACAATTAACTGCAATTTCGCCCTAACTGCACGCCCCAAAATGTCGGTGTCGTCCTGCCGGTGCCCCCGAGCCGTGTACCTGCTGCACCGCACCCCGCTCCCGCTTGCGCGGGACCGGCTGAAGCACAAGGGCTCGTCTTAAATCTCAGCAGCTGACTCCTGCAAATGTCGGCTGCACACTTGCTAGAAGCATCAGCCCGGACCACAATTCCTATATGCGTATCTCGGTGTAATTGATCTGGCTGAGTGAGGTCTTTTTGGTAATTTGGATACACCAAGTCTCCAGTTAATGACATATAATCAGCCTTTAGGTCACTTGGTCATTCTCTTATTACAAACCCCTCCTGCTCTCTCTGATCTCCTTTCAAACTAAATTTCACACAAACAAATAAAGCAAGACAGGGACAAGTCCTTAAAATACAAGAGAGAAATATTGGAGAATTGCTCGTGGGGAACTATAAACATCTTTAAAAGAAAAAACCGAAAAGATAGGAAAGAACATCTTATCGAGAAAGAGAGTATTGTGTACAAAACACGGAGGGAAAAACGGTCTGGCTTCTGTTAAAAATGACATAAAATTAAAATAAAAATAATTACAAACAGAAATGGCATAAGATAAACAGAAGGCAGGAGGCTTTAATAGAAATGCGCGGCCGTACTGTAATTTGTTCTTACAGACGATACAACCAATCCGTGGATACGCAAAATCTTTATTTGCTTCACTTTAGCTGGGGGGGGGGGGGAGAAAAAGTCTTTTCTCTTCAGGAAAGTAACTGAAGAAGCCGGGAAATGGAGAACTGAGTGTCATGTACCTCCTCAGACCTGCAGGGAAACGGAGCCGTGGCTAAAATGTTGGGTGTAAATGCGACAACAAAAATAAATATTTTACCTCATCGTGCAGAACATATTTTACTAAGTCAACACTTTGTTTTTCTGCTTTTCATTTTTCTTCCCTCTAGGAAAAGACAATGCTCCCTTTTTATTAGGTATTCCCTAAAAGATTATTTTGATCTCCGTCCAGGTATAAGTATGTGTGTGTATATATATACATATACACGTTCAACAAAAACGCAGACGGTGATGTATGTGCAGAAGATGGTGCGATGGCCGGGGAGAGGAGCGAGTGGACATGCCCTAGGTAAGATCCGAGGGCCCTGCAGGCTGTAGGCAGTTTATAGCGAAAGCGACCCCCTTTATTCGGAACTACGGTTGATTTATAAAATCGAGAGCAGGGAGATTTCCTTATCGTTCAAGTGTTAGGGCTTCGAGGAAGAAAGCTAAAAGAGGACTGCAATCCACATTCCTGTACAGGCATTAGCACCTTTCAAAATATTATCAACATGCGTTTTACCAAAGATCTCATTTGTATTTAACACGGGATTCAGACAGGCGCTAACTGAGCATGTAAGCGTATGTGAGGTTGCGAGAATGAGCGCCGAGGCAGGCTCACACAGCAAGAGAAAACGGAGCAATGGATGCATGGAAGAGATTGTCACAAGGCCCCGGCGCAGGGCATATTAATGTGACACATCTTGTTATTTGTTCACTACATTCCCGGTCTTTTCAGCATTTCCAGGGGTGTCTCTCCCCCCCCCCCCCCCTTTTTTTTTCCTTCCCGCCCGCCCTTGAGCGGCTGGGTTGAAGCATTAGCCCGCAGCCACCCGACGAGCCGACCCAGTAAATCAAGGGGCGTCGGGGAGGCAGAGCCCCGACGCCGCGGTCCTGCCGGGGCGCACGCCCGGGGCCACCGGCCGCCCCCGCCGGGAGAGGCCGGGGATGCCCGGCCCTGCCCCGGCACTGCCCCCGGCGGGGCCCGCCGCCACCCCTCCCGCTGGCCGGGGGTCGAAATGCTAAAGGCCGAGGGGGAGGAGGCGGGCTGACCCCCGCTGCCCACCGCGCCTCCCGGGGGCTGGCGGCCCCGGGCCCCCCGGCGGCCCCGGCGGCGCCCCGCGGGCGGTGCCGCGCCCGGGAGGAGCCCCGTCGGGCTGGGGGCGGCTGGAAAGGGTTAAGCGCTTCCCCTCCTCCTCCTGGAGCCCCCTGAATGCCACGGCTTTCCTCTAGAGGTCTCATTAGGGAAACCCTAACTGCTATTTTCAACGTTTCCTCAATCAAGCGCCTTTAAATAGAGCTCCACAAACAAATTGGCGGCAAAAAGCGCAGATCTTGTCACGGGCGAGGCTGATCCAATATTTCACCCTTGTTTGCTTTGTAATTACGGCCTGGCTTGTGGCTACCTGCCCGCTGGGGAGAGCTCCCCTTGCCCCCCCCGCCTCTCCCCGCACAGCCCCGAGGACACCTTTCGGGGGCCGGGGGGTGAGCGGGGCTGCTCGGAGGAGCCACTTAGCAAGTGATCTTCAGGAAAAAATAAAAAATCGGAATAAACCCCAGAGTGTCCCGGTCCAAACGCTGCTCGAGGTTTTTGCAACGCTGCTCTGAAGCCACGAGCTTTCCAGCACAAGAGATTTCCCCCAAGCCCCCCCCTTGCTTCCTAAGCCGGGGTCAGGGATCAGGCAGGCGTCCGGCCTGTCCCCACGCAGGGCTCTCCGAGCGGTTGGGTTTGCTTTGCGGGCTTCGCTCCACTTCTCTCTGTTAAACCGCTCTTATGATTTGTTATATTTTCCACAGCTGCTTATTCTTGTTTGACTGTTGTACAAAGCCACTTTAAATCTTCGGCAGGAAGAGTAAAAGTTAAAACTGCTTGGACGGGTTCCTACAGACTTGCGGGCTGGTGCGGGTCCATTTCGGTCCCTGCATAACGACCCCTCTGCACACATCAGGTCTTGATAAGCCTCGTTACTGCGGCTCGGGGCAGCAATCCACTCGCTAGTATCAACAAAAGTAGGAGCTAATTCAATTATGTCTGAAAGCCGGGTGTAACAGAGGGAAACTTTGGCGCTTATGAACTAAGCTGCTATATTTGCTTTGCTATAAACCGACGAGAATATTTTATGATGGAAGGGAACAGTACAACACAAAAGGGAAATATGACAATAAATCTCTTTTTATGGATTCTCTCTAGCAGAAAAACACAAGGATTCAATAGTTTTACGACTCAACTATTTCACAGGTACATCTGAAGATACCTACATGGAAAAGAATACCCCATATACTCCCTCCCACCGCCCCTTTTTTGGGGAGACCCAACTCTGCCCCCCCCCCAGTTCAGTGACAAAACTCCTTGTGACTTCTATGGGAGCAGCACTGGCACAAGAGTTCACATCTGACCACTGCAGGGATATGCTTGGATTATTTATGGTGCCACTGCCAGTACCCTTTCATAGTTTACTGATATGCAAAACTTTAAGTCAGAAGTAATGCTCTACCATCCATCTCATAATAAGCACATTAGGCTATTTTTTTTCTAGTTACTCCTAAACTATTAGCGTTTGAGATTGTTTATCCCCCCATGGAGCTAAATTACTGCTTTAGTTTCACAGGACCAGTTTTTTTAGAGATTTTTGCATGCTAAAATAAAGATAGGTACTTCAAGGGGAGGATTTCAAAGTGGCAAAGGGTCTAATGCTCCTTGAAATAAGTGCAGGTTCAGCATATAAATCCCTTTGAGGATTTAAACCCTGGATGCTTTTGGAAACCAACATACACAGGTTTCTGCATCTCAATACCTTTTAAAAACTGCTTCATGGAAAATGTATTCTTCAGAGTCCAGTTCCACTGTAAAACAGTATTCATACATCCTAAAACTGTTTTATTCAATGCAAGCATGCTTGCATCTAAGGTGCTAGGAATGTTTTGCTACCTGTCTCCATGCCTTGTTTTGGTTCTTTCTTATTGTCAAGTCCTGACATTGCTTATGAGCACTCAAATCTGGGTTTAGGTCACCTCCAGAGCAGGGAATAGCTGGTAGGTCCAGTGGTTTGCTGCTGGGCAGTGATTTGGAAGTGCAGGACTTGAAACAGTTGCTTCACATATAATCTCACAGTGCAGTGCTTTTCCTATCTCATCACACACACATGCACGCAGCATGGCTTTTTAAGTGACCGGTCACTGGGTAGTCTAGTAGCTTATGAAAACAGAAAGCAGAGGTAGCATGTGCATTTAAATGTATTCTTTCAAATATAAGTCCTTTCAGTTAAAAAATGTCTTATATATTGCTAAATGAAAGTTACATTGCATTCCCCCCCCCCTTTTTTTTTAAATAGAACAGGCAAGTGATTTCAGAGCCCTAGCTTTATTAAGAAAGGTTGCAGAATTATCTACAGTTCAAATATGTCAATCTTAATCACGTATTGAACAACGTCTATAAACTACATCCATGGGAAAAAGAAAGCTCACAAAACCTCACAGACACAGACCTCATCAGTACAAGATGTGCTACTTAACACAACAAGGCTGCTCATCAGAGTGGCACCTATTTGTATGATTTCAAGTTTTGCATGTGTCTACTGTTAATGGAAACAATTTGAACATACCTGAGCTAGCTCATATACCAGTCTTGCATAGGAAGGCAGAGCACAGTGCAGGCTGATTTTACTCAGTTTCTCTCTGAGCAAAGTAGCCTGCGCTGAGCTCTATGCTATTGCAAAAAGGCGCTGCAAGCACTGTTTTGCAGCCACTTCAAGGACCTCTACGCTAGACCGCAGTCTGCAGTATAGACAGAGTAGTGGGAAAAGTGAGTATTGGATATACATAAATCTTTGCTTACCTGGAGGCCAGGGGCTCTGCCCTGCATACCCTGGAGCTCATGAAGGGCTTCCCCTGACTCCATTCATGTACTATTCATAAAGATATGTCCTAGCTTGTAAAAACAGTGCATGCCCATTTTGTATGATATGTGCATGCACACATCTGGGCTGCATGTGTGGAAAAGTAAAGACACACACCGCAAACAATTTTACATGTGCAATTTTCCAAGTATGGGTCTATGGGTCTATAATGTGGCATATCTACAGTGCAGAAAATGACAGTCTTCTGCACTGGAGGGCATTTTACATGACTTTCAAATAAAAAAAAAAAGCACCATTATTCTTGGTAGCACAGTTAGTAGCATCTTATTTCTCCTATGGCTCCTGAATTTTTCTGCAAACCCACCAAGATGGAGTGTTACTCCTGAACAGCAACATGCACACAGCAATCAGAATATTTCAGATTTTCATTTCTATAGGCTGATGTTATTAAAATTAAAAACATCTGCTTTAAGGAATGCAGATTTTCTGGATGTAAATGCTTCTCTACTCCCACAGTAAATTCAGCTACTCGGGAAACAAAATGTGATTCTAAACAGTCATTGCATTGTTCGACACAGTAGCAAATGGAACAATGCTGCCCTTAATGTTGTTGTTCAACCAACAATTGGAATTGGATAAAGGCTTTCAGCTGGGAACACTTTTCTAATACCTCTGTAGGTAACGGGATCGCTATTGTGTGCTGCTCTCTGACCATCAAGCCCTGCATACTGGGCAGAGGTTCACCCTCCTATCGCCAAGACAGCTCCCAAAGACATGAGCTTGTGTCTGCGATAGGCTTGTAAATGTTTTTCTGTTATCAGCTCACCGACACAGTTTGGCAACTGGGGAGGGCGGTGAATGGAGGACCAGCTGCCTGAGTTTCAGATATTATCATTTAATCCTGATTAGAGGCACCATGGGCTGAAAACTCCTCCGCAAAGTCAGGGGAGAGAAACCTCCTCCCTTTTGTGCGGCCCTTAAAAATCGTTGGGGAAAACTTCAATATTTGTGTTAGCTCCTCTTATATTGAAGCTAAGCTGTGTGTGCCTGTTTAAGAACGAACAGTTATCTGTATTGACCACCACAAAACACATTGATTGCTGTGCTAATGACGTAAGTGCAATCAATATCAAAAGTGGAGTTGCACTGAACACTGTGGTACGTCCATGGGACGTTTTGTTGCTTTTGCTTGTCAGGCTGACTCTAAATAGAGAAAAAAAGTTGCAAATAGGAAGAATCGATCCTGCTGCCGTGGGAATAAAGAAAAATAGAAGATAATCCATGGGAAGACATTGTCCTAAACTACATGGATGTGGTACATGACTAAGAAAGCTTTATGTGACCTAGGAGTGTGTACGGTACTACCCAGAAGTAAATAATGGCAGTTAAAGTCCTTTTCTTATTCTGACTCTTTACAAATCTACCACTGAGTAAATATGGGGGTTTCAGAAATGATGTATAAATGAAAACTTAGACAAAACATGGCATTAGTCTAAACTAAGTAAAAAGTACCTTGATGCCTATCTATCTTTTAGAAAAGAGTGTAATACATTCAAATACTTTTCTGTTTTGGGAAGAATTGGCCCTTCCTTTGGATCATAGGTAAAAGAGTTTGGAGACAGGTTCTCTTCCATTCATCTGAAACCAGGCCATTTTAAACACTGATTGCCACTACAGCTTCCCATAGTGGCTGTCAACAGGAAATCTGCTATTTGTGGGATAGATGCTATGAAGTTATAAATAAGATGAAACCAGGACTTTAAATTCTAATATTGTTTATATCCTATATAAGTTGATAAACACACATATGCACATGCACATACACGTATATATAGGAATTTGAAAAAAACCAGGATTTAGTCATGTCCTTTCAGTATTTACATCTTAACCACGTTAACTAACGTCCTAGTTCAAAAGAAACATTGGAATCTGGCAGGATTAGTAATATTTGAGAGCTATCCAGCTCTTGAAAAATGTCTGATTCTGCTTCCTTGGGATTCTCATGGATCATGGTCTTTGTGGAGGCAGGTGTCTTCATTCCAGCTGGCCACATGGAGTTTCACTAAGTAATGTTCACAGAGAGTGCTTCAGATGTCGGTCACTGCAGAAATGTAAACTATTTGTGCCTTCAAAATTTGGGATTAAAATAATGAGAAAAAGAAAGTAAAATCCATTCATTACATCTGACTTGAAGGAAATGTTTAAAGAAAGGAAACAGCTGATTATGAGACAAATCTGTATTTCTTATGGTTATGGCTGTGAAACACTGGTTGCACTTCTTGTATGGAGTAAGGAGTGTTGCCAGTAAACTGTACGTTAGACACTTACTCTGAGTGCAGGCGCGACACATTTTGTTTCCTTGATCTGTGAAGAACAGAACAATAGTTGCCAGGCAGAACTCCACTGTCGAAATCTACATATAGATCTGAAGGGGCACATGAACACAAAGATTCATTGCAGTCCAGGGGATGCTACCTAGGACGATGGATACAATTTAAAAAAAAAAAAAAAGCTAGAAAAGTTTTTTTTTTCCCAGTGACTTAAAAATACTGCAATTAAAACTATTATTAAACTAGATTAAATGAAGCGGAAATTTGCTTTCAGGTTTTAGAGCCAAGAATGTTCTTTGTGCCTCTATCCATTTCTGTGCTCCACGTACCCTGTGCTGTTTACACAAGGATTATCTTGTTTATTTTACAGTTATTATGCTTCATAGAAACTAATCAAGAGAATATTTCTTTTTTTATGACAAAAAGTGGATGTTGAATTGCTCTAGTTGCTTTTATACAACATTCTTGGGTTTGCGATAGTGTGATATTTAATAAAGTGTTTATAAAGGCAGATATAATAGTTTATCAGATCTCAGGCAGTCATAATAACAAAATTGCCCTTAGCCTGAGTGCTATGTACTGTACTTTGTAATTTACAACACAGCACTTTCTAAATTACTTCATAAACTAAGAAAGCTGCCTACCAAAGAATCAATCTTATAAGAACTAAGAAATCTTTTCCTAAATATTTTTTCTGTTACTTAGTCTCCATACAAATCATTATTAATAGCTTGGACTCAGACAGAAACTACACTCCCTTGTAGCATGCAACACATGCATGCTGTAAGATATTTTCATGCAGTCCAACCTATTTAAATTTCCAATGGCAGAGATCTTTCAGCTTAAAATACTACGTGTCTATAATGGTATCCTGCACAAACAACAGGATAAAGTAAAGAAAAAAGACCAAAAGGAAGCTGAAGACCTTACAGCGGGAATCTAATGGAGTAATTCAAGTGGGAGTTAATAGTTTATGAGACCATGAATAGAGAATGGAGCCTTTCATTTCTGTGTGGCTAGTCCAAGTCCCTACCAACTTATCTCAAGTCTGTTTGGTGGATTCAGTGTAACGGAATGCGTACAGGCTTCTTCAGCGGGAAACAAAGCCTGTACCAATGAGTCCAGTCTTCCTCCCTGCTGAAGGACCTGCCCTGAGAAATCCTGCCGGCAAACAGCGGGAGATCCGGATACGCATCCTAAGCTGATACTAGCTTCTCCCCGTTCTTCCACAAATTTCTTGTTATTCCCTGTGCACAATCTATCTGCTATTGCATGAAAAATAAAGAGAAGATAGTCATTTAAAAGTGGAAAACTGCTATTTGTAATTCAAGACCAATTTTTGGTCTGCAAATAGGCAACTACCTCCTTGATAGTCTAGCATTTACTTAATCCTCATACTGGAAGCAACTTTGCAGTTATTCACGACATGCACCTGTAGATACAAAACATGCCTTAGATCTTCCTTATGGTCACTATGAAATCATCATCCAATTACACTTTAACCTTCTATATAGTTTACACTTTAACCTTCTATACAGTAGAGGAAGAAAAGTATCATTCATGCATGTTTACATTGCTTATCTTCACATTTTTAGGCAGCATAAATAAACATCAAATTCACATCCCTCTGTAAGCAGGTATATCTCCTAGGTGGGCGAAGCTTCTCCTCGTGTTTCTAACAAGCAGTTTGAATGCACAAAATTGCCATCATTCTTTGCAAAAAGGACTGTGGATTTTAATTCTTGATCAGGTTTTGATCCAAGAGAAGTACAGAGATTGCACTCTGCTGGAGTGCTCTCTCACAGAAAAAGGACCAACTGACAGGTGTGCAAGGAGCAGTGGCTTCCTTTCACATCTAAGAATTTCTTATCAGATTGCAAGAAATCTAGGAAAGATGAGTAATTTCTGTCCTTATTGCTAGTTTTAGAGGAGATGTATGGCAGTCCAAGGTGATTATTTGATATCAGAAGAGAAACAGCATAGAAAGGGGAAGGTTTTGTGGTTGAAAGTGATACAGGTAAATAATCAATTTTTGCCTACGAGACATGGTAAAACATGTTCTTAAAGGGTTTTGTGGGAGACCATCAAATACATCTGATCTACTGAATGTTTTTTTAAAAGTAAGGATTGCAACCAGGACTTTATCAGGATGGGGTCAGCTCCTTGGGTTCTTGCAACGTTTCCATGGATTCATACCACATCGTTACCGGTAGATAGACCGAAGGATAAGAATCAACACTTTACAGGACTTCATTGAAGGATGGACTCCAAAACACTAGGCGGTTTTCTTATCCTTAACAGGAATATATGCAGTTGAAAAGCTGCAGACCTGGAATATGTTCATAGATAATTTCTTGCAAGCGAATTTGTTCTCCAAAGTTGTGTTTCCCCTAGTTTATATCTGTTCAGAACAATATCGCTATTTCCGTGTTCCACAACTAGAGTTGATACTGCAACAGAATTATTCCAGGATGAAGAAATTCCTAATGGAGAATACCTGTGATAATCAAAAGCCTTCTGCTGTATAGAGAATGGACAGGACTCGTGATGAATTCCAAGAACAAAAATTGCCGCCTTCTTAGCCCTCTTGAGCAATAAGAGTTCTTGTCCACTAGCTGGTGAGAAGATGTAGGCAATAGATAATTTTTTCCTGATGGGGTGTGTTAAGAAGAAAACTGCAGAGGACTGGGTAGCAACTTGGAAGTTTTGTATGGAGATTTATCATGGTATGCCATTTCCTTTACTCTAAGAACTGAGGGGATGGAGAAGCAGAGCAAGTTGTGAGTGAGACAGCATCAGATAGATGGATACCATGACAGTGGAGAAGAAGGTTACATTTGGAACTGGGCAGAGTGTGATGATTTAGAATTTAAAGGAATGCAAGCTGAAGGTGTAGAAGAGAGAAATTAAGGATTTTGGTGAACCCCATGTCACATTCTTAAATCCCACCAAAGTAAGGGGGAGCCTGACTGTATTTGAGAACAGAACCTTTCCCCACATCAGCTCACTTCTTTATGTCTTTGCTGAAGATTTTGTAAAAAGGTATAGTATGCAGAGTTACACAAGAAAATTTGTCAAGAGCATGCATGTAACACAAAATTCATAGTGTTGTGATAAAATTAGTGACTACAAATTTCTGGGAGATTTTGTTCAATAATTGAAATGAAAAAGTAATAAAAAAATGGAAAGAAAAGAAAAGAAAAAACTATGAAGACATGCTAATAAAGGTCCTATCTTTTCCTTGACACTTTCATATAGCTGTAACAGTGAATAACAGCATCTAACATTTCTTGTGGCTGCCTCATCTTGGCGGAGAGGTCCCACTTCTATTACACACACCTTTGCTATCTTCCTTATGAACTAAAACAATACTACACAGCTGAGCAGGGAGATGTGAATGTGTGAGGAGCTTCAGACTGGTAGCAGAGCACCGTAGCAGGTCTCCCTACCAAGCAGCAGTACCTCCTACCCACCCGGCGCAGTCTTTGCTGGCTTCCCGTGAAGCAGCGCAAGGTCTCATCAGGATGTTCAACAGCTTCTGGACACTGCAGGTAAAACCACTGACTGTAACTCTAGAACAGGCAACCTGCCTGGCAAGTCCAGTCCTTCACTTGGGATGCTAATTTCTGTAACCATAAGAAATTTAATCTATGGAAGAGACAGAGCTTTCCTGTGGTCTGTTAACGAGGGTGGGGTGACATCCACAGTTACTAAGAGCCATCAGAAAGGGGGATCCACCAGCTCCAACATAGGAAATTTTCTTCTTGTTTTTCTCCTTCACATCTAACCCCCTAAGATGTGTACTTTGAGAAACAAAACTAGGATTAAAAAAATCTCCTAGCAAAGAGTTTAATGCACACAGGAGAAAGACACCAAGTCACTGACTATCCCATTGCTCAATACCACAAGCTACTGCACATGGTGCTGAGGGCTGTGTGCCTCTGTGAAGAAGAGAGCAGTCTGGAAAGCAGAGAGTTCCTGAGAACATCCCTGTCACTCTGCCTGTGTTGACAGGCTTGACGAGAAAATCACGTGTCTCCTGTTGCGTCCATGACGGGACAACAAAATTAGTAGCTTGGGACATGCCAGTTCTGATCCAGACGTTCTCTATCATTTTGGGCAAGGTCTGTCATTTTGGGTAAGTCAAAATAAGGGTGCCTAAATCCTCAAGCCAGTATTTATCAGTCTGGAAATCATTCTTAGTTTATAACTATTTAGAGCTCTGAACAAGTGCTGTAGATATTACTTTGAATGTAATGGTTGCCTATCCCTCCACTGACTTTATAAAATCATATATTTTTCAGAAAGGTCACACAGGCTAGGAAAGAAACTGGCTCCTTCACTACCTGAGGTGGGGTTTGGACCATGCAGATGGAGATAGAGGGTCACTTATTCCAGGGTGAGGAAAGAGCTGCAGGTGCCAACACTCAAGAGAAGACCGTGAGCCTCAGGGACACCTTCATAAACTTAGGCTTCATAGACTTAAGGGTACGAATTGGCTGGATTTCCTGAACATGTTCTCTTTTTCAGCCCAGAAGCATTGTTTGGGCAGCTGTTGAAAAATTTATACATTTGTTAGGATTTCAAGCTGTTTAGGAGCTGTGGCAGGTCAGATGCTCTGCCCAGGCTGCTCTACAAGCAGGTTGTATACAGCCTGGTGGTAACCACAAGACTGCATGAACCCTCATAGTCAGGCCAACACTTTTAGAGAGCATCATATTTATTGTGCACATGTGACAAAGTCACCGCATGCCTGCACAGTAAGGTTTACACTTCTGGGGATTGTCTAATGGACCTACTGCCCATGTGCTGCCCAGTCATTGGGAACATGCACAGTAAAGGCTCTGTAAGTCAGATTTACTGTGAATATGCAGAGCAATGAAATGCTGCATGTGCAGCAGGACGTGTTGCTTCCTGAAGTGTGGGGTGGAGTGCACATACGCTGCACAGATTTCCCAGACAGAAATATGGGAGCTCTGTACTGGCCAAATGCTTAAGTCTTGAGGAGGGGCAATATTTTAAGATGTGTTCGGCATGAGGGCCACAAGAAATTTGCTGCTCAGCGCAGTGACTGTGCCGACTTCATTGCAATGTGCCTCATACGCACTGAAAAAACAATGCTCAGTGCCTGCCTCATGCTGCCTGGTTCAACTACCAGGCAGGCGTCACAACTGTAGGCGATGCAGAGCTCGTGTTGCTCTGTGGCATTAGTCCATCTACGCCTTCATTTCCCATCTGAACAGGAATATATAAATTCATGATAACAAGGATGACCAATAAAGATGCTATTAACATAAATAAAGATTATGAGTCAATCAGAATTTATATTGAGTCGACACTATGTAAATAATTTTTATTCCAACAGCAACAACCCCTGAAAGGCTGAGAACACCTTTATGGTAATCCTCAATCCCTCGTAAGACAGGGCATTTGGTTACAATTAAAGACAAAGGCTCAAACTACTTATTCGTACCTCCCTGAACTTCAGACAAAAAGAGATCCTGATTTGAGCCACCTCAGGGTATTGGCTTTGCAAAAGCAAAACAAAATTCATGGAATTTTTTAAAACCCAAACCATCCTGACTTTCAGTTTCAATGGAATTCACTATTTTTATTTTATTCTTTTTGTCCTCACACAAGAAAAAATGTGAACAGACTAGAAGTTAGGTTGATTTTGTGAGGTTGAGCTGAGGTCAGCGAAAAATTGATAGCAACTTTTGAGATGAAAAAAAATCATCAAAGCTAAAGGAAGCTTCTCAAAGTGGGATTTAATAGCAGCTATCATATTGCCTTCAATGGCTTGACCATTTCTTCTGCAGCTGTTTTATTTTAAAAGATTTCACCCCCATCCCACATGTATAGGCCTATACACTGACCTGAGTACACACATCCAAGTACTTTGGTCACTCATGATAACTATAAACCCTTCAGTGAACTACCAGAAAGGTAGTTCAAATGGAAATGGTGAAATTCAATATAGCGTTTAACTAAGTCACTGTCTAAGGTTAAGCCCAAGGAACAATCAGTAACACTGGGAGGAAAGGCAAATATATTAATTGGTACGTAGACACCAGATATATGTGGCTTTCCTGAAAGCTGCCAAATAACCACAGTGGTATTTCAATGTGAGTGAAGCAAATGAGTCTATTCAAATATATACTTTAATTCTTTTCTACATATAAGTGTGTGTGTGTATGTAAATATACCAAGATACAGATTTAGGCGCAAAAGAAAAATTAAAAGACAAGAGAGTAATTTTAGCTGGTAGTCCTGTTGCCTTTCTGTATGTCTAATCATGGATAGAGTGAAGTTCTCGGAAGATCCTAAGTGTGCCAGGCACCCAAGCCCCATTGACTCTCAGGATAGACTAATTTCTGACTTACTATGGGCTTCATGAAAACTCCGCTTTTGTGTGTTATGCAAGCCACAACTGAAAGCCTTACCTGTATCTCATACCAAGATATCACCTTTTATCACTGTAAGCATAGGCTAATATGTGTAATCAAGATGATGATAAAATGATGAATAGACTTTCATTTGGAAAGTGTGTGTGTGTGCATGGCTCCATATATGTGTTTATTATGGTACAATTCCACTGCTATGTTTTTTTTATTTTTTAACTGAGCTTCCTCAAAAGATGGTCAAGAAGCATTCCTTCATTTCAGTGGAGGTTGAACAAAATTAAAAATCCACATTTGATTAACTAAAGAAATATTTCTATTTACTCCTTTTTCCCCTCATTGATATGAAAAACATACCAGTAATTTTGATGAAGTCTTGTACATGGAAATAGTATGCCACAATGCCAGTCATGAAGCTGAGGGTAAAAGGAGAACTGGGAAGTAACTGCTTCACTACAGATTGACAGATGCAAATAATTTTAACTTCTTTGAGATTTTTTTCTTCATGAGATGCCTTTTTTATAACCAAACATTTATCAATACCAACAACAAAAAATGAATTGCTAACTGATTCTTTCTCATCCCTTGCTTATCCTCCACTCCAAAATCACCAACACTCCTACAAAGCCACCCTATAGTTTATAGTTTAAAAATGGGAACTTCAGTGTCCTACCATGGTGTGAAAAGTAAATGAATTGTAGAATGATGGGTCATAGTAAGCCAACAGATACACAGACAGATACTTGCAAAGCTATTTTTGTCAGAGCTTTCTCTTCCTGCACATACAAGTAAGCTTCTGGCATGAGTCGTAAAATCTGTGAAACAGCTGACCTGTCTCACAGCTTTCCACATAAGTGAATGATCCGTACTCTTAATTTCAAAATTGTCTGAAACAAGCTGAAATTTCTTCAGGATGACTGTAAATCTGAGATGCCATTGATTGCTACTATCTGTAGTTATCTGTAATCACTGAATAATCAAGGCTGAAGAAACTTCTGAGGTCTCCAGCCCAAAATCTGTCTCAAAGCAGGGTGAGCTCTGGGGCCAGAACAAGCTGCTCAGGGCTTTGTCCAGTCGAGTCCTGAAAACTCTTGAGAACAGAGACTGCACAGTCTCTTTGCACAAGGTGTCCCAGTGCTTAACTATCTTCATATGATCCATTTTTGGCAATATCCAGAACATTCCATGTTTCAGTTTAAGAAATAGTCTTGGTGGCCTTCCACTGGTCTCTCTCAGGCTTATCAGCTGTGTTCCCTGTCTGTATGCTGCTTTCTCCCATTCATTTCTAAATGATCACCGGTAAGGTTTACTAGTTGAACTTGAGAACATTGATCGGGCTAAGTTAATTTGAGAGATATTTTTTCCTATGTCTTTCACTTGCTTTGTGCTTCTGCCAGTTACTCAGGTGTTGGTCTAACCAGCATACTTGCGCTCAGAACCTGCAGCGTAACAACTTAGAGGGTACCAGGAAACACCATTAGCGTTCAGTTTGTCAAATGAAGATTGGGACTGAGGCAAACAAAGGTGTTCATTTCCATTGTACCAGCTCTTCAATCTGTACAGCATAGGAAAATGAGTAACTCACAATATGTTTGGAGAGAAGTATATATGTTCAGCAGAACATTAGAACAGTGAATTATTCCCCGATCAACCTGTGGTTGTTGTTTCGTGGAGGATCAGGTATTATGGAAGAGATCACTGAGTCTTCACTAGTGTTCTCAGAGAGGACACCTAGGTCTAGTTAGTGTAAGCATCTCTCGTACTCTATAAGCATATCTTAATTTTACACAGTTGATATATTCCCCAAACTAAGCTGTCACCTGAGATAATCAATATCAGGTGTATTTGGCCCTCTTCAAAGAAAGAATTACAGGAAGAGATGATCTCTAACTATTCACACAGTATTTTTGATCACGTGCAACAGGAAGAATGATTGATGATGCAAGGGAAAATTTGAGCTTAATCGTGCTAAATTCAAACTAACTGAATCAGTTAACTCAGGGGCTATTTAGAAAAAGCTCAGAACAAAAGATTGTAATTGATAAAACAATAAACGGTTCTTCTGCATGCCATGGAGTGTTTTTAAAATGTATGGAAGAGCATATGCAATATATATTTTTAGTGTAAGGCATTGAATGTGTGGAAACCCCGTTCAGCAAAATCTTCCAAACTATAATTTATCACCTAACCTTTGATTCAGCTTTTTTTTGAATTCTTGGGCATTGATGAAGTGCATTAATGTCAGAAAACCTTAGGTAGTAAAGCCACCAACACTTCTCTGTGTGAAATCCTCTCTCTTTAGAAGTCTGTAGTAATAAGTCCACTGGTGCTTCATCTTCACTCAGTAGTGTATTCATAACCTCTCTAACTTGCTTTCTATAAAGTATCCAAGTCTGCTAGTACTTCATTATTTTAAAATTACCTTGCTGTATATTAGTTCTCCTACTCAGATTTTTTGTTACTGTCTGTAAAGAGATTTACAAGTCAAAATGTTTTTTTGAAGTAATATGTATAAATACTGGAGGATCCTAATTTGTCACTAAAAGTTTGACTAATAAAATCTGAGGTTTGAATGCACAAGAAATGCAGAATTATTTAATAGCTGAGACCTTATGAAGTAATGATATTTTCTTTGATATCTGTTTTTAAAATAATAAAACATAAGAGATGTCTCGCATTAGTTTATAGGCCTTTTTTTACAATCACAGTGATAGCCACGAGTATTATCCTTTAAGAGGTTTCAGCTATTTGCAGGGCTTTTATGAAATTTTAAAAATAGTATCTTATGGTTGTTCACAACTGAACAGCAAACTGAATGTGTGATAGTTATCTGTGTTACTAAAGATAAAACCGCAAAGTTATTAGGCTACGTTTATCTAAACAGCCCAAGGAAGATGACATAGATTTAAAGTTACAGCCCAAGATCAAAGAACGCAATAAACGATGCAGGAAACAACAATTTAAAAAGGAAAATTTCTGTGAAGCGAAACCTCATTTGTTAATATGAAGGCTGGTTTTAAGGTGGGAAGAAACATCATTTGTAATAGGATTTTTTTTTTTTCTTTTCTGTGAAGCATGATCTAAATTAAACTTGTAGTTTAGTAGAAGTATGATAGCTTTTCACCTTAATTTCTTAGGCATTGTAAGCCTGCTCCAACAGCCACTGATAATCCAAAGGTGACTTGCACTAAGGCTTTTGAACAGGGTCCCCTGGAAATTCAAGGCTGATTTCCCCTTGCTTTGCTAAAAAATGAGGAGCTGCCCTGCTTTTCTCCTGTCCTGGCTGCTGGTTCCTCGGGAGACGAGCACGCAAGGAAGACTGAGGGCAACCTGAAAAGTTGGTAGTGCCAAAATGACCAGCATCTTTCTGCTGAAAAAACAACTGCATCCAGGGAGGAAGAAAAAGCATCCAGATCTGTGGTATACTGCAGGATTAGTCTGTTCCTGGACCAGATGACCTACCATCCCTTCACTGAAAGAGAAATGAACACTGCTTAGACTGTGGAGGAGAAGTCTTTCCTTCAAAATACTTTTAAGATCTTGGAGAACCTGCACTGTCTGTTTCAGGTGGCCTGAAGTTATGGTTTAACCCCAGCCAGCAACTGAGCACCACGCAGCTGCTCATTCACTGCCCCCCACCCCAGCGGTATGGGGGAGAGAATTAGAAGAGTAAAAGTGAGAAAATGTGTGGGTTGGGATAAAGACAGTTTAATAGGTGAAGCAAAAACCGCATACGCAAGCAAAGCAAAACAAAGAATTCATTCCCCACTTCCCATGGGCGGGCAGGTGTTCAGCCATCTCCAGGAAAGCAGGGCTCCATCATGCGTGACCGTGACTTGGGAAGACAAATGCCGTCACTCCGAACGTCCCCCTCTTCCTTCTTCCCCCAGCTTTATATGCTGAGCGTGATGTCGTATGGTATGGAATATCCCTTTGGTCAGTTGGGGTCAGCTGTCCTGGCTGTGTCCCCTCACTGGTGGGGTGGGGTGAGGAGCAGCAAAGGCCTTGGCTCTGTGTAAGCACTGCTCAGCAATTACAAAAATATCTCTATATTATCAACATTTTTCAGCACAAATCGAAAACACAGCCCCACACTAGCTACTATGAAGAAACTTTACTCTATCCCAGCTGAAACTAGCACATCTGATGGAAGAGACCGCTCTTCTTCAGCTTTTAGAAATGTGATGTGTTTGCCTCCGTACATATTTCCCATTTTTGCTGTAGATAGATGGTATTACAGGTAAGTGTTGAGAGCTGAGTACACAGGGACATATGCAAATACTTATGTTTACTTCCCTTAGGATAATTAAGAGCTTGACTTCTCTCCTCTCTCCTTCACCTCTTGTGCACACAATGATGAAGATCCAATGTCAGCATACTAACAACTGGAAACATTGGTTATTTTCTTTTCCTTAGCTTTAATCACTCTCTGAATTACCCTAGTTTGTTATAGACGCTGTTGAGGTCCTTAACAACCTCAAAGGAACCTCTTCTTGGTCCATTTTCCAGCATTAATCTTAGCTCAGAATTTGCTATTCCATTACTTAATCTGTTGCCACTCTTGTGTCTTCCCTTATGTCATCACTAGGCCTGGGTTAGTTTCTTTGCTTCTTCCCCAACAAAAGATACTTCTCCACTTCTCTACAGCTTTGCTTCATGTCAATTGTGTTGTATTAACTGTTTTTTTCCATATATCTGTGAAATGTAATGTAAATTTGGTGCTGGCTGTAATAAATGTATGATGAGCAGTTCTACTGGCAAGAGATGGGATGATTTTTCCTGGAACCGCTGTTCTCATATTGCAGGTCAAATGTACCGTGGTTCTTCAATGTCTTTGAACCTGCCATTCTGACAGATATCAGTACCAGTTGGGAACTCTTTATCTGTGTTAGTAAGTGTTTAACATTTTGCAGACTGAGATTTATAGTGTTTTAATATTCGAAGACAGTAAAATGCTTGCAGAAATAAATAGGCAATTTTGTTGGAATCTAGACAGTTCATCAGGCCAGCTGGATGAAGGCACGGCAGCTCAGCAGAAAGTGCCACAGACCAAATTGCTGTACATAGTACAGTGTCCTTCAGTGTTTGACTGAATGATCCATCTTGATGATCAAGAATCAATTTATACATGTAATACTCAGAAGGGACCTTCTGTATAAATTTGGAAAGGGACCTTGATACATGCTTCAAGATACATCAAGAGATGCATTAAGAACAAGATTATATGTTCAAAGCAAGAACATATATAGGGTAACGGACACAGTAAAATAAATGAAAAATAATGGTTTAACTTATATGTGGGTATGAGATATGATGCTGGGTCTAAAAGAAAGATACTGAAACTTCCAGTTGTTTGCCAGAGATGGCAGTGAACTTTTTGGAACAGTAATCCTCCAGTTCTTACTGTAACTTTTTGGAATTTCACCTGCTTAGGAGTTAACAGTGTGGAATTGCTACTGCTGTAACTGTCTGCCCTATAGTTGATTAAATCTGCCAGTTCATTTCAGTGTTATCTAAATATTGCTGGGCTTTAGTTTTTTGCAGTTATCAGAAGAACTATATAAAATTATATACAATAGAAACCCCATTCTGCTGGTATTTCTTTTATTCTTTTGTAGAATTACCTTCTTAGTCTAATGTAGATATTATTTGCAGTTCATTTCCCCCAAAAGTTTAATCTGTAGCTTAAATTTTTATGACAAGTACAAAACCCCACTTTGAAATACAAGTACGCAACTCCCCATCCCCAAAAAAGTATCCGCTCCTTTGACTTCAATAGTCCATATCATCTGTTTTTCTTCAAAGTGATTTTGCCTTACACATTCTGTAGGTAAGCTTTAATTTGCAATATTTAAAAGCTGTTTGTAAAAGCTCCAGTTGTCTTAGCACATGGGTGTATTATACCACTTCAAGCAGAAAATGGTTCTGTCGTCCTCCAGACTACAGAAGTTAATAATGCATCCCCATTTTCTGTTTTAAAATAATGGCTTAATAAGGGTCGATAAAAGGCCTGATAAAACAGATGGTCTTGGATGAGGTCCTAAGTTTGTCAAATCTGAGCTCTGTTTGACTGTAAGAAGGAGTACAACGTACAGGGCTTAGCGGGAGGAACAGGGGGCTTGGATATTTAATATCAGGAAGAACAAAAGTACTTGTGCATGGCAATTTTTTTTTTTTAAACTGCAGTCACTTCATACATGATTACAAAGGAAGAGTAAAGGACTTAAGGCAGGGTTGATGGCAGTTGGTAAGGGCCACAGGGGCAACTGGGACTACACTTGCGAGCATTAAGTAAACAAAAACTACTCTCAAGTTATGTTCTCAATGGAGAATCTTCATACATAGAAACACGGATGACTGTTGAATGCAGCAACCAAAACAAAACCAGTTATGGATTAAGAGGAAGGAACTATGTGCACATATGGAGGAGAATAATCTAGGAGCAAAAAGACAAAAGAGAAATATCCCTTCAATTAAATGTTTGTTTCCAGATAGGAAGCAATCTCCTCTAGGTCTAGTTCAATGAAATTCTGAGCAATACAAAACACTTTACAAAAACTCTTCAAATCTGTCACTACAGAATCCATATTCTTTTGCCTGAAGTTTAATTTGGGAGATTCGGGCTTCTTGTGCAAGCTTTACAGTTCCGTTGCAGAAAAGTTACTGAGATGTAGGTAGCAATGGCTGGATTTATTTGTCATCCAATTCTTAGTAGACACTTGAAATATAGTACACCTAAGCAAACAAATTTACAGTGTTTATACATTTAACTTTTGCTGAATATGGGATATCAGATTTATTGGTTTGTTTTATACCAAACATAGCAGAACCACGTTTACCAGAAAATGGAAACAAACTTTGTTGAAATAGATTTTGTAAGTAAAACAAGATGTTTTCAATGCAAATATTATTCCAGGACTAAGCCAACTGCAAATATTGGGGAAAAATTGGTGTGGTGCTTCAGGAGAAAGATAATGGCTGTAGCCCACAATTTTTTTTTCCTCTAGCACCGTCCTAAGGAAAATTAGCAATGCCCTGCACCCACCTGATTTGGGAGTCATGCTTATGTTAAGGGAAATGCATAGGAACCCAGTTTTCCTAAAGATTTTTGGTTCAGGGTGTCTTTAAATCATCTGATATTACACCTCTTGCATATGAAGGAAAGAGCTGAAGAGAAATGAACTACCTGTAAGCAAGGAAATACACTTAAGAACTATCCACTGTTTTGCCTATACAACTTATGAAGTTTTGCTATACTAAATGACTAACCAGTATATTTCTTGCTGCTTTGATAATAAAGAAATAATTTGTTTCTTCCTTTCAAAAAGTGCTGCCTTCCCCCCCCAACTCCCCAACAAATCTTGAAGAGGTAGTTAAAGCATCAACACCTATTAGAGAAAATGGAAAGAATACATCACTGGAAATCTTGGAAACTTTTCAGCAGTGTGTTTGTTTCAGAATAAATGAAGGCCTCTGAACTAATCCTCAGATGAAAAGAGGTTCATATACGTCTTTAATTAGATCATGCTATTGGAACACAATATTGTGATAAAGAAGATTTAATAAAGCATTTTGTCCTTTTATTACTTTCGTTTCATGCAACATATCTCCTTATCCAAGCAAGATGTTTGACTTCAAAGGAAGTGCTATCCACCCTCCCTTTGCTCCATAAATAACTCCCAGAGGAGTAAAAACAATATATGTTTGTAGCTTTGCCGACGCTGCTGAGTGGTGAGAAGATCAATCATTGTCATTCTGTTCTGTAGGTGTAGGCCTAAAATGAATCTCTTCCTTAAAGAAATTTCTGTATAATTTGTTACGTGTCATTAACCCTTCACTTTCAGGAGAGTGCACCTTAATAATAAAATGAAATCAAGTGGAGAACATTCATCTGAGCAGGGGCTGACCTTGTGCAGAGGGCC
This sequence comes from Grus americana, assembly GCF_028858705.1. Taxonomy (NCBI): domain Eukaryota; kingdom Metazoa; phylum Chordata; class Aves; order Gruiformes; family Gruidae; genus Grus; species Grus americana. The sequence goes on along the minus strand of NC_072855.1, from coordinate 40,402,026 downwards.
CTGTCAAAATTCATAGTAATAAAGGAACTGAAAGGTAGCTGAAGAAGTGTGTTGGATGGATGGTGGCACAATCAGAAAATGACCACTAACTTCTTCAGTGTGAGTATGCTGACGAGGCTTTTGACAGCACAAAACAGTCTTCTTCTATTTTTCAAATAAACAAAGCCAAAATGTTTTCAGAAAAAAATTAGACTCCAAGGCTGTCAATATTAAAGTTAATTTGTCCAGATATCTCAGCTTACACTGTGAAGACTAAAAGAAGTCAGAGGAAACAAAAGGCTGGATGGCATATATTTCACCTTTTGCTGCAAGGTGTGATCGTCTGTCAAGAGCAGCATACCTGGCAGAGGTTTGTATTTTCACAGATTTCCAGAGATGACTCCTTTCTTCTCCAGGTGATTTATTTCAGTATTTCTCTCTCACTGACAAAAGTTGTTCCTGAATCTTCATTGAGTCTTCTACTGCTGCTGCTGAAGCCTGCTGCATCTTCTGGTTACCATCAACATGGAGAGCAGGCTATTCTTTTCTTCTTTATAGCTGACTTCTAAATATTTGATTAATATGTTCCTCTTCAGCATTCTTTTCTTTACACTGGAAAACTGTTTTAATATATATTTTTTTTTAAATATTACACTTCTTAAATGTCTAGTGTGTTTTCCTGGCTCTTTAACTCAACTGTACCTTTCTTGAAATTCTATGGTTAAGACTGGGCACAGTAAGGCAACTAGACCTCTCCCGCATTGAGTGGAATTGAAGGTTTTCCTCACTTATCTTGCAGCCTGCACATCTGCTAATATCTGCTACTAGCTGTTTGCTATTTTTAATGGTAATGTGATGTTGATGGTTTATGTTCAGCCTGTGTTCCACAATAATCAGTAAATTCTTCCCTAAAAAATTATGCCAAACTGGGATCTCTCCATCTAATTATGCAATTGATGACTCCAGAAAGTGTAATAACTTTCTATTTTTTCCCCAACCACTTTTCCATTTTATGAAGATCATTTTGAATTGCAGTCTTGCCCTTCTGCCTGCATGAAGCTCTTGCTAGTTTGATGTCATCTTTTATGTATAAAATTTATGTCTAAAATTTATGTATATTCTGTAGTTTATCATTTGTATCATTCATGAAGCCATTGACAAGAATTAGTCACCAGACGGATCTCTTCAGAACCCCACTTGATCAACCTTTCTGTTTGCAAAACAAACCATTGATAACTATTCTGTGGATACCATTGTCCAACTACTGGAAATCTGAAAATCAAGGACATGTGGAAATGAATGTCCAGCTACCATGTGATACATGAAATCTTCCAGATAAAGTGGTTTGAAAACATACCACCCAAAAATCTCAAAGTGAAGAAGATTTTTTTTTTTATGCTCAGATTTTCTTCTTCAGCACCTACAGTTTCCCGAGACTTGCGTGGAATTTGGAAATGTACAGCTTTAAAGATCTGGCTTATTATTTGTACATAACATCATCTGTGGAATGGAAAAAAAATGTAGAAGGAATAAAACCGTGGTTACCACTGAGGATTTTTCAGTCTAAATTAGGTATAAGACTGCATCTGAGAGAGAAACATGATGTCAGACAAACAAGAGCGAAGGAAGGTTATGAGCTAGTTGTTTTGAGATTGTGCTTTTCCATTCTTTCTCCTAAAGTTTACTTTTAAATGATGTAGAATTTGGCAGGCTTCTGAGGGAGTGTGTGCTTTGGCAGCAGATTTCAAGGAGGAAACAGGATGGAAGAATGAAATTGCCGTTTGCGATTTAACTAGAATTAAAGGAAGAAGGGGTAAATTCTGCTTTCAGTTGCACTACGGGAATTTCCGACCATGTAGGTATGCACAACGAGCTTTTATTTTAAACTACTGTGTCACTTCATGCAGCTTGAATTAAAAGTCCCATTGAATTTTAATTTACCTGTAATCCGCAGAATCTATTGCAATAAGGTAAACCTTTTTAAAGGCATCCTTGTGTGTTATTTTTCCTCGTTTATTCAGCTTGGTTTAATATTGTTTGCTTTTCACTTTGTATTTTAACAAGCTTGCTCTTCAGTTTTAGAGTAATTTGTGATCACCCCCCACTGGAAGTTTATTTTATTTTAGTGTTTCTTTCACAACTAATTTGAACCTACATCTGGGTTTAAAGAAATATTTAGATAGAAATAACATGAAATTGCATGGTGTAAATGTAGTGCCATTCAACTATGTAAATAGCAGCAAAGATGCTTAATTGAATATAAAAAAAAGCCTGGTAAAATGTAAACATTGCTTGTTTTTGTTCCAGTTGCTTTATGCTTGAACTTGGATGATACAAATGAAGAGAATTAATTGATAATGGAAGTTACAGCCTGAAATGTGTTCTCACAACTTCTCTTTACATGTAGAAATCTTTTCTGCAAATGCTTGTTCCCCTGGTGCCACTCACTGTGCCTCTAAAATGCTTCCACTGTCTTCAGGTTATTCAGTCCTGGAGTTATAACTACTGTCACCACAGTGCAAAGTCATGCCTTACTGTGCATAAAAACAAACAGGTAGAGCCCCCCCCAGTCCCCCCCAGTCCCCCCCAGTCCCCCCCGCCTTTCAAGGTGGTGTACTGGAATAACAAAAGCTGCAAGATGCAGATGGATGTGGGACTGTTTTTAAAATAACCTCTTATTTGCATCTACCAAATTTAAGGAAGGATTATGACTGAATGGGAAGCTAGCCAAGCAAAAGCAGTAACGCCTGGGCTTCTGACAGGGGGTGAGGACTCTGTCACATTCTGCTGGGGTCACTTCAGGCACCAAAGCCTAAAGTCTTGAAGGTGGAGGGGCCAGTACTGTGAGAGGTGATTACTGCCCTAAGCACTCTGATCCGGAGGGCCATCTCTGCTTTTAATTGAAGGTTTCACCCATTAGTTTTACGTTGCTGAAAAGCATACCCACCTCTTTGACCCGGGAGAGCTTTTTGCTGCACAGGACTGACAGCCAGAATTCTTGTTCTGTCTGTCTGCACTCATGTCTCATCGCTGCTGTGATTCATGGCATGATTTTACAGCTTCAGAGGAAAGTGTAGAGACATCTGAAGGCAGTGAAGCAAGGAGCTGTCTGGTCAGGCAGCTCCATCGTGACAAAGGAAGAAAAAAAACTGGGCGAAGAAGGAGGCTGAGGGCAGCAAAGTGTGTTAGTCCATTCTCATTCCCCTTAGCCATCCTGTTCTCAGGTGGGTGCTGCCACCAACTTGCCCAGCCAGTTATACCAAGGACCCTGGCAGGCACATCAGGTCAATCTGTCTGCTTTTGATGTGAATTAAACACGCGGAAGGATCAGAGCACAGAGCTCAGCCACAGCTGGAAAGCTCACGGGGCAGGACAGGGCACCCATCCCCACCAGGGCTGAGGGGTCCCCAGCCAAGCCAGCTCCTGGTAAGGCTGATTGTCCCAAGGGCAGGACCCCAGCAGAGCCTGATGTAGTTTCGGATGCATTTACGTACTTTCCTTTTTATGCTCCAATCCTGTGCCTAAAACCACTCACGTTCTTACCCTAGAATCAACTTATTTTCAGTAATAAACAGTACTTACTGATAAAAAAAAAAATCTCAGAAATACTACTTCACTTCTTAACCTTTATTTTCCCCCTTGAATTCACTGTCCTGTTGTCTTCAGCTTCACACTGTTCTGTCATCTTCATACTGTCATCTTCAATATGCATTCGATATCCATTCATTGGGCTTTCAGCTGCCGCCATTCACAGTAAAATGATACAACTCAGTGTGGTAGATGCAGAATAACTGCAGGAAGGAAGATACCACAATGTGTACTGTCCTCTGTCCAGTTGATTTAGAGCAAGGGAAAAGAGACTGGGTAGAGCAGTGCAGCACTATAATTATTAGCAAGGTTTAACTATTATTGCAATGTTTTTTTCCATGATTATTGGCTTTGACACTTGCATGAATGAATATTGAGCCTGTTAATTCTCCTTCAATTAACTCTGGATGGAAGCTGTGGCTATAGAGATACACAGACCCATTACACAATCTTTATGCTGAGATATCATTTTCCAGTCAATGTTGTAACAAAGAACAAGAATATTTGCTGAAAGGCAGCTTTTAAAGTGAGAATTATTGAATGTTCACCACATTTTGGATCTGAATGTGAAAATTATGTCAGGATAAACTAATTGTGACAATCTTAATCACCTTATCAGGACACATTATTACTACTTCACAAATAAAACATAGTAGTGCTACTAAGTGAAGCCTTTATTGCAGTATAAAATATGGAACATTCGTGCCTGTGCACCACAAGAATAGTGTAAGACAAGACTTAAGATTTGGGTGGGAATGAGGAAATGGAGCAAAGAAAAATAGATGTCTTTAGCAAATAAATAGACTAAATTAGAAAACAAAAAGATGTTATTCTCGTCAAATTATATAGCTTGGTCATGAAAATATGATTGCTGGCTAACCACACTAGCTTCCAGTTTTGTCTTTGAAATGCTATACGTGGAAAACCTGCTAAGTAATGGGTAAAGAAAATGAGTTATGAATTTTAAGAAAATATTAATCAAGTAATTCTGAGCAATTAATATTGTTTAAATCAATCTCAGCGTGTTTTGTGAGTAAATTACAAAGAGAAAATTAAATGGAACTGTGTCAAATTTGTTTACCTATTACTTATACCTAGTTAACATTTACCAGCTATGATATTCTTTCAAAGTAGAAATTATACAAACACTTAAAAAATTGTTAAAGCTCTAAAAATGCTTACAGATGCTTTGATTCAGAACCACTATACCCAGTCATTTCTACCCTTACTTTTCCACAAGATGTTTCTCTTCTTCTTTTTTTTTTTCTTCCTAACATTTTATACAGCTAGACACCGAGAAAAAAACATGTTCAGGGAAATGAAAATGTTGTACATATCACCAAGATTATTGACTTTAGCAGAGAGAAGCAAGTTCATTCAAACGTAAGACTGCAACTTGATGTTTAATCAATGCAATTTTGCCTTAGTAGAACAGGAACTATAAACAGGAGTGATTTCCCAAGCCGTGTTAGTCTTGCAGGGAATAGAAATCAAACATGGTGAATTAAGGACAAAATTGTGTATTTCTCTTCATTTCTTTCAGCTTTTCTAGTGTTTATCAATCTTTGCATTATTTGAATAGTAATTGAATTTATAGATGATTTTAAACCATGTGTTTAAAAACCGGCATGTCTGGGGTGATGTTATTAGCTTGGGTAAATGCAGATAATTCTGCATGTCAAAGACAATTAACACGTATCCTGTGGTCTTGATTACCAGGTTCAAGGAAATTCTGCCCAGAAGAAATTCTTACTAAAGCCTCATGGAAAGTTAAAGGCCCCTGCCCTACAATTAAAAGGGGAAGGTAATGGACCCCCCACTTTTTTTTGGTGATTGACTATAAACCTTGGCTCAAGGGACTGTTCTCAGCGGAGAGGGTTAAAACAGTCAAGAATAAAAAGAGGTTGTTTTAGTTGTGAATGTGTCTACATTCCTCAGTTGCTTTTCTAAAAAAAAAACCCCCAAACCCAACAAAAAACAAAAAAACCCTTAAAAAAATCTTAAAAATAAAAGTAGGTAATGCCACACTAAGTCTCACACAGGAAGAACAAGCAAGAGAGGCACCAAATGTAGGTCAGGCATGTTTGTACTTGGACTATGTGAAAAGTCTTTTCTTTCTGTGTGTTCCACATATAGGCAAGTCACTTTATATACCTGTTCCAGAATAAGCAGTCCATTTCTCATAAGCCCTTGAAAAAATTAAATCATTAACTGACATCAAAAGAAAACAATTTAGAATACTTCTTCTGTGGCTAATATTTTTTTTAGCCCATTGGCAATAATTAATCCTTAAGTGTGCAGAGAAGAAATCTTAACAACTGAATCTTAACCTTTTAAGTCAAGAGCTGAGGTGGGCTGTTAGCAGGCTTTTTTTCCTGTTGTCAGGAAACTGTGCTGTAAGCCATGGCGGGATGCTGTCAAACGCAGGAGTTCAGCTCCACTCCGGTGCAGGGTTACGCTCGGCATACTTTACCTGATGCTGGCAACCTAACCTAGAAAATGCCGTACAGGTGACCCTGGCCAACTTAGAAGAGCTGATTACCAGACAGAGTAACCATGATAATTTTCATGTGTATAGAGTGAAGGGAGATGAGGTCAGGAGGTTTGGAGAAAGCTTTAGGTAGTCACAAGGAAAAATGGAGGGATTGGACTTGAGTTTTGGGCTAGGGTTTGTCCGAGAAAGCTACATAGAAGAAAGAACACCAGGGACAACAAATAACTGGGAATGTAATGGAATAATCAAGAAAAATGACGAAGCAGAGGGGACAATGTAGAGGTGGAACATGTACCTTTGTGCACATTTAATCTCCAGAAGCAAGGCAGGGGTGTCCCCTGGCACTCGCGTTAATCCCCTTTCCATGCACCACTCCTGTCCATGATCACACCTACTGCCTCTCCAACAGCTGCCTAGCAGCCTGGCTGACTTCATTCTCTTTTGGGTGCATGCAGACACGTTTCCACTCCTTCCGGGATATCTCCCTGTCATTACCAGACTGGGGATCAACCTTGTCACTACTGCAAGCGTGCAGGGGTTAGAGGACAACAGTCCTAGCAGCGTTACCAAGCCTGAAAGTCCAGGGCAGGACAGGAACATCAGAAAGGGAAGGAGCAGAGTTGCTCAGAGCTATTGGTCTGATTCAGATGTCTCTTCCCCTCCTGTACCCATGCTGATGGCTTCTTGAGGGGCAAAAGGCTGATGCCTGGTTCTTGAGTAGCCCTCACCAATTGCCAGGCAGAGGGCAGACAGCCACTATTAGCTTAATTTAGGGTGCATTCAGGTGGGGAACCCACATCTGAGGAGAAAATCTATGGTCCACAGTGGAGTTAGTGCTGGCTGAATTTAGGAAACTCCAGAGTTAGGCTGTGCTCAAGAGTAGAATTTCTTAATCTCTGGCTTAGATATGAGGCAGCTAAAATACTTGCAATTCCTGTCTTGAGCACGGAAGACAACGTTGGTCTGGATACGCTCTGAATCTCATTGTGGATTTCTCTTTTTGCAGCAAGAAAGAAAAGAGGAGAAAGCAGGGAGAAGAGTTACTTGGCTACGAGGGAGAAGAGTGAAGGAAGCTCTAAGAAGCTCAAAGGTTTGAGAAGAAAAATTTGGTCCCATGTGTTGAAGGTAGCAGAGATTTCAGTAAAAAGGAGTGGGATCTGATGAAGGAAAGGTTGTTAGTCACTTTAATGAGAGCAGTAGAGAGGACAGAAGCTAGATCAACATACTATCAATGTTAATGCCTAGTGCAAGTTTAATGGCCCTGCAGGAATACATTTCTTCTCTGTAGATTTTTTCTTTGGACACAGCCCAAAGGTGAGATCAACTCCTCATACCATAAAAGGGTAAACCCTTCACTGGATGATTAGTTTTACACCCACCCCCTCAAAAAAGAAAAAAAAAGAAAATTAAAAAAGAAAGAAAATAAGGAAAAGTCTGTGGTTTCAGAGGAATGAATTATATGCTTTAATGGTATTGGAAGTAAAGCAGCAGCCTTTCCATTATACTTAAATAAGGAAATAAAACAACAACAAAAAAGGCAATGTCAACCTTCCCTGACGAATAGTACAGGTTAGGAGTTTTCCACTTCTGGTTAATTTTTTTCTAAGCTAATTGCATGTGTTATGCTTATGTGCCCAATTTATTGGTGTGAATCTCCCCGTTGAAAAATTCATGACTTGTATGAGCGCAATAGGTGTTTGTATTTCTCAGTTTGGCCCCACAGCTCTGTATGCGCACAGTTGCCAAGGCTCACTTTACAAATCTAGCATGCTAGCTGCCAGCCAGCTTCTACAGTTTTTCTGCAGTGTCAGTGGCACCTCCTAGCAAAAATTGTCAGCAGGAAAAATAACGGTGCTATCAGCTAGCTATACCGTTCCCTACGAAACAATGGCAACAAATGTCATGAGTAGAGGAGTGGGAATATATTTATGGTTTATTTTGGATAAACCCACTTGTTTCTTCAAATGAATGTGTATTGCTGTAAAATCTCTGTGAAGAGGTGTTAGAAGAGTGAACTGAAAGCACAGCAAATAGGAAATCTGCTGGGCCATGTAGACTCTCTTTCACATACGCTCTTTTAAGAGTTCTGCTTGCACATACTTCATCATCAGGATTTGTGCTAAGGATGTATACTCTTTAAAGACTAGTTGCTCTTGAAGGCATAAAGTCTCTCTTAAAATCTATTAGTTTTGTTTGTGCTGAAAGCATATAGTTGCCATTCAGGTACAATGCTCCATTTGTATAGCTTTCAGCAAATGTGCTGTCACATAGTTAGCATAATGATTAAGGGCACTTTGAGAAGCTTACCACCTTTGCTTGTAGAGAGAGGGTACCTTGACCTATAAAAACCCTAAGTGGTACACTTAATAAATTTATCATTTTGCTAGATTTGTCTGTGGATGTTTTATTTATAATTCATTGTTATTAGAATATTTCTATAGTGAATGCTTGAGTTAACTCTTAGCTGTCTCTTAACTCTATTTTGAAGTATTCAGGGGTGAAGTAACAGAGAGCATAGCTCAATGAACCATTCTGTTCCTATAAGAGGAAAATGTTTGCATGGAGAGTGCAATTTTGAAGGACCAAGACCTTAATGTGAAAGGTGCAATACTACATAATCTCAGGTATTGTGAAAAAACACTTTCTTCCACCAGAAGAACTGAGCAAGAAATAAAGTTCTTGCTCTGAACCTTGCTGGAGATCATAATGGTTAGTTCCACACAAGCGATTCACCACTTCCCACACTTAAGGTGAACACTGGCATATTAATTTCCAAGTAAATATAAATATTCTGGCAAAACCCAGACCAGAATCTTTGAAGCAGTGATTTGAAGCAGTGATTAGCTATAGAAAAAGATTAAAAGAAAAAGAAAGTATGTCCTTCAAAGAGGTTTGAGACCTATGATGAAATAAAGAACTGATAAGCTTGAAATGGTTCATCTTTGCGAGTCAATGAGTTTAGGTCAATTATCAATCAAATACTGTTGTATTGATTGGAAAACACCCTCCCCTTGAGTACCCAAAGTAGCTACAGAAGCTTCTGGGATTCAGGCATGGTCAAAACTTAAAGGCTGATTTTCTTCAATTTTTTTTTATTATGTGTCAAGCTTTCAAATAGAAAGCAACATGCTACACATGTGATGACAACCAAACAACGCATTTTTCACAGAAATAGATGGTTGGTAGTCTCCGTGTGTCTAAATATCAGTCAGAGCAAAGGCAGGTTAACTAATGGTAGCACTGGTAATGACTGTGGGTGTCTTGTGCATATCTCAAATCAACAATGACAGAGGCAGTATAAAAACAATTTATGAACCACAGTCCTCTTGGGAACTACATTTCAAGCCATAATTTCATCTAAACTGTTTATCGGCTGCTTTTATTTAATGTATGAAGTGTCAAAAATTTTCTTTGACATTAGGCTTGTTATTGTCTTTTGATTTATGTATTAAAGCAAAGCACAGTAAATACAAAGATTGCTTAGTGGTTTTGTGTTTGAAAAAATATTGGAAACATTTGCTACAGTGGTAAAATCATTCATACAGTAGTTAAAAATTAAGAAATAAGTCATGAACTTTTAAAACTTAAATAACTTAGGACAGAGAAGACAAGAACTGTAAAATTTTTTACTGTCCAAAGCCTATCTTTCAAAATACAAATGTTTACGCTGTGAGGAGATCCATGACCATATACGTGCAAATAAATAGCTGGGCATGGCTTTCACATCTGGGAACGCAAAACATTCCTTGGTAGGTGTGTACGAAGACATAAATCCACGTACCCAGAAATTCCTGGGTGGACCTCTCTATGCATTTGGCATTTATTTAATTCAACCAGTGGCTATCTGCATCCTCTTATCTGTAAGGTTTTGATTTTAATAACCACTGAAGTATTCCTGAAATCCTAAACATACTTACAGAGTGCCGAACCAGCACAAAACCCTTCAGTGTGAGTCTACTTTCCCTAAACAGAACATGTCAAACCAGCATGTAATCCCAACTACAAGCCAAACTCCCATGTATGAGATTTCCCATATAACTGCACTTTTCTAGGCATGTACTGTGACTGCCCTTGAAGGCTGGTACATAAAAAAGTTTGTAAACAGCTTTAGAATTTGGCAATTGAATATCTGAAATATCAGACTATGAATCTGGAGGGGGTAACTCTCTTGTTGCCCCCTCCCTTCAAAATGCTTAGCAGGAACTGAGGTACTTTTCCTAGATTAGATGCATTCCTGAGGAGGATGAAGGAGACTCATCCTGAGGATATGAAGGGAACAACCTGCTACAGGTCTCCATAAACAGAGACAAAAGAGTGTAGGACACTTCAGCTTGGGGTGATGGGGGAAGCATGTGGAAGGAGTTAACAGTTGTCAAGACCATCGGCATGTGGTATGGCCATTTTGGGTAGCGATTCACCCAGAGCTTTCCTGACACTGGCTGGAGAGCTGCTGCACATAGCAAGACTCTATGTAGGACAACAGGGTCATATAATACGGAAATGTCAGATTTAAATAAGGGAGGGAAACATGAGCATTCAGGACCATCTTGCACTACATGTTCAGCCCATCTTTATTTGAATATTCAAGCACCTGTTTTGTTGGGTTATTTTTTGACCAAGAGATTTTACCTTGGCATGCTTTTCCAACAGATGTATAACCCACAAGTACAAGAAAAGGATTGTAAAGAACAGCCAAACAAGGGACCTGGTTTTAGTGCCATCTGTAACCGTTATGAGTAAAGTTCATAAAACACCAGCAGGATTGATATTTAACACTTATGTGAAATGGGATGTAAGTGGAAAATTATAGTCAGCTGTCTGATATTAGTGCAGTAACACAGAATTTACCTGGTTTTTATTTTCACTTTCTGGCCACAAAGTGTATCTTGCAGATATCAAGTGGAGGAAATTTGTGCTTCGCAGCCTACTTTGCTTGTCTTGGTTTTTGAACCTCCTGCACACAAAAAGAGAGCCAGTGTTGATCTAGTAAGTGTATATAGTATGCACTTAACATATATGTAAATGATCCCATTAACTTCATAGATTTAAAGTGGACACATGTTTTGTCACCTCATACTGTAGGTTTGCTGGTCTTCAGCCTACATGGAATTACACCTGAATATTTACTCATGGGCATCCTTGAAAACTAGAGTGATTTTGGGTTCAGACCCCCTGTGAGTAGATCTCTGGGATGACTCATAGATGGAAGAACTGCTAATCAATAAGATTAACAGCTGCAATAGACTGAGAATGCAAATATGTTTTAATTATATTTTATGCTTACCTTGCATGTCTCCCAACTTATCTCTGCTCTTTTTATTTGTGAAGGGAGGTTCTCTGGGAACTGGGAGATATTCACTCGCACCCTGTGAATGAAATTGGTCTGAAAACTCATAAAGTCTGATGGGTTTGTGCAGCTCCTAAAGCCCTCTACCCTGTAAAAGCACATTTTTAATGAATTTGCTGGATCCAGCAGGTTGTGCTCATTTAGACGAGGAGAAACCCACTAAACCACTGTAACACCAACAATTCAATTTCATTTACTTAATAGGAAATGAGAGTTTTGATAAATAGGTGTTGAACCTTTTTTTTTTTTTTTTTTTTTAAGATGCATAAAATCTACCTTTCCACATGGCTTTTAGGGTCTTTCTAAATGATACAGTGCTTTTTCAGAAGTAGGGACTAAATGCAAGAGGCTTATTTGTTTATTTGCAATCCAAAGAGGCTTAGAGTGTAAATGATAGAGCTTGTGGCTGTGTTTAGGAAATTCCTCTTTTCCCTTTTCTATAGATTCCACAGATCTATACTGCACTTGCAAGCAGACTTCTCTTGAGGCATTTATTACCGTTATTCTCTTAAGCCGAGCCTGTCAGGAAAAAAAGCCGAACAAACCCAAAAACTTTTTGAAGACAAAGAAATGACTTGCCAGCTGAAGGCTTCATCCTCGATGAAGAAAAAGGTGTTTCACACTGAAGTCTCTTTACACTAAATGATGACACATATAAACAAACATTAGCGTCCTTTACGTAGTGCTCTAGCTAGATGCCTGCATTAAAGGGATGCAAATCTCTAGAAAATGTATATTGAGCCTGAATTTTCATTTAGCTTTCAGGAGAATTTGATCTAGCAGACATGATAATGGGTCTAAGTCTGGTCTCATAAGAGCTGTACAATATGTTCATACTTGACAAGACTGGAGATAACTCCTCATGTTTGCCAGAGATGAAGCAGAATCAGGCCCCTATATTTTAAAAATCAATTTATTAAAATTGATCAACGTACATAAAACCAGCCGAAACTGGATCAGTACTTCTGGGCCTTAGAAGTCTGGTAAAACTCCAGTTGTAAAGTGTTACTGATGAGTGCACACACATATAATTGTATTTGATGCATGTTATGAATGACAGAAGTGAGAAAAACCACTCCTTACTTTTCAGTTTTTAATGAGCTCTGATGTAATGTAGGTTTTTTTTCTTTCTGCTGTTAAAGATCTGTGAATATCGTCTTTGGCAAGCACGCTGCTCCGCGCAGGAGCCTGCAGTACAAACGGGAAAAGTATGGCATCAGGCTTTCACCAGTGAATTAAAGGCACAATATTAAGTGCCTAAGTTCTGAGTATGTATTGTCTTTAATAGGAAGGTATATCACATGGGATATCCTTTCAGTGCATTTGGAAAAAAATATTCTTTTCATTTGAAGAAATACATATTGTAGCATTTTTAAAATCACAGCTATAGAATATAAATTGAAGCAGTGAGCTCAGAACAGAGCAGCAAATGCTTTGGGGAAAATTAATCAGAACACCATTAAATAGAGGTATTAAATTATAAACAATTTACAAGTAAAAATTTTTATAGCTGAAAATTTTTCCTTATGCAAAATGCTGACCTGACAGTTTGACAAGTTTAACAGGAAAATATAGGTTTTGCTAACTTTTTGTAAAAAAGTAAGAAAATGTTTTATTTTCTAAAACCCAAACCCTTTACAAGGTATTTTATTTTATGAAAAAAAGTCCTACATTCCTTTTTTTTTTTTTTTGGTCCTTCTTCAGGTTTTCAAATTCATGCAAATACACAGGCAGAAATTCAGTCTGTAAGTTCAGAATTAATGAAACGGGTTCATTAGTTTCTTAATTTTGCCATGGGGTTTTTATCCCTTCCTCAGCTACTTTTATTTAGGTAGTCTCTCAAAGCTGTGTCTTTTCCATCTTGTCACTATCAAACCAGCAAAAAGGAGCAGAAAGCTGAACTGCTGCAGCTCAGTGTGTGATCTTAATGTGTCTGCAAACAACAAGAAGAGAAACACGGTTTTCTCCAGAGTACTATTTGGTGTTGAAATGATTTAGGTCTGGAAAATCAATCTGTTCATCCTTCTGGACAATTTCTGAAACAAATATTTAGCAAGATTTATAGTGTTGTACATATGCAGGCCAAAGGATTCCACTGGAAGGCAGATTTTTGTAATACCATATAATCGTCTACTCAATAAGAACTTTTATTGTTTTGGGTTTTTTTTCTGAGTAATAAATACAATTCTGCAACATGTTTTAGGGCCATATAAATATAACGAATAATTTGACTTTTCATTTATTCTGTAACTAGATGATTTTATATTATCCTGTTTATAGAATAGATACAAAAACACTGGAGGCCTTTAGATGAAAGCAAACAAACAAAAACCTAAATGAAACACCTCCCCTTACATGCCCTTTAATTACTGAAATTTCATTTTCAACTTAGTCGTTTGAACCCATTAAAGTGTAGACTTTTCAGAAATGCCTGAATAACATAAGTTCAGCTGAAACCTTAAAGCATAAATGCAATGTGAAAACAGGCTTGAAGAGTGAAAATCATTAAGGTCGTTTTTAACATGTTAAGGCTATTTGCTTGTTGTTAGTCATACTCTTAGTTTACTCCAATCACATAGTCTGGGAATATTGTCGCACAGCGGTATCCCCTGGCACACTTCCCCTCTGCAAACGCAGAGCAAAACCATCATCTGACAGCCCTAGCACTTGTGCGTGAGATGAGAGAAAACAGATAAACGCAGATGTGTGTAGCCAGGAGAGCCCAGGCAAACAGTGCCGGCTAGCATCACCCACGCTGGGATCGGTGCACCTGTATCCGCACAGGTGACGAGTTTTCAATCGCCAACGTGAAGATTGAGAATGTTGTAGCAGGAGACTTTCACAGGGAAATCTTGCCAGGTGTGAGGAGCTGCTCAAGGAAGGCTTCAAGGCTTTAGCTTTAAAATGCAAGTGGTTAATGAAGCTCAGAGCAGGCTCAGTGCCTTGGGCAAGCAGAAGCCACAAGGGCCAGTTAGGTATGAGCTTGATAAATCAGTAAAAAAATGCCCAAGCAGTGTATAGTCCACCACTGAGGGCAACGGGACTTTTGATCCTTGTTATTTGGGCTTATGCTAGTCACCTGCAGTCTCCTCAGGTAAGTATTTTAGCCGTTACGAGGTGGAGAGGAGGAAGCAGGCGAGCTCGGCTGAGCCCATGTGTGCCCAGGCACCGCGAGGACGTGTGCCACCCCAAGCAGAGACCCCCAACCCACTGACGGCACCATTTGCAGCAAAAGAAGCTGCAGCAGGTCTGTGTGCAAAGCAAGGTGACATTATTTTCAAAACACAAACCACCTTTGCAGCAGCATTTTTTAGGGCTGTGAAATGCTCAGGTGCTCTGCGTTCAGCTTCCTCTGATCAGCTCTGTGGGGACTGGGGATGTCCCACGCATGGGAGCCAGTTCTGAAAGCCCTGAAATTTCTCCCCATCCCTGCCTCTCCCTGCAAGGACAAGCTGCAGCATGGCACCGACAAGACTCCTCCACCGTCCCTGGCTTTGATGCTAAAGCCTTGTGGCCTCACAAGGCATGGCGCATCTCTCGCACAATCTCAGACTAGGCTGAAACGTGGGCTCACAATGTCTAACGGGAACCTCACAGGAGGAGAAAGGAGAGAAAATATATCTGGGCGGTCTTGTGAGCAAATATTTTATTGCTACGAGTTACTTCTCTATTTATTTATAGAAAACTTTTCACTTAGCTATAAACTGGAATGCACTCAGAATTTCAAAGGTAAAATGTGTGGCAATGTAATGAATAGAATAGACAGTCCTGGCAAAATTAAGATGTATCTGCATCCAGACACCAGACTTTTTCTCCTCCATCCTCTGTATTTTGATAGCAGTAGTGAAGCCAGTCAGGGGCCAAGACACCAGTCTTTTGACAACACACAGAAGCAGCATGAAGATGTCTGCTATAGTTATAGCAGGCCAGAAATTAGATTTGAAGCCAGGGAAAATAACTACTGCATCTGATCAAATCTTTAAAGTGGTTAGAACAAGCTGCACGAAAGCAGGTTTATTCTCCCTGCCCTGAGCGTAGTGTTTTAGTTTTAGAAATTAAGATTAAACTAAAAAAAAAAACAAACAACAAAACAAAACAGTTACATTTTTGTGTATAATCTTGGGCTTTATACATAATAGCCTTTATACATAATAATTCTTGAAACCCTTGTTAACCATAGAAAAGACCAAATGATTTTTGAGTCTTCCTAAAGCTTAGAATCACTCCTCAGTCTAAGTATGGGATGAATAAAAAAATAATCCCTTTCCCAGTTTTGAATTTGCTACTTTTCATTTTCATTAAACCTTTTGTTGTTATCTTGTATGAGACAAGGCCAAAAGGTCTTTTTAGTCAGTCTTATTAATGCTTTTGTCAGCATCTTTCTGTGATCTTTTAATGACATAAAGAATCTTGTCAGTTCCTTTTCATATGAGGCTTTTCCTGCAAACAGCAATACTTAGAATTGGTAAACCCATTCTAATTCTTCAACAGCCTTTAAAAATGAGGGGAACACTGCTGCACAGGTTGCTGAATACCATACCTGTTATCTCAGAAAAGTCCAGGTTCTCTTCTAACCCATTACGTATCCATCCAAACAGTGTGTTTACTCTTTTGACCCCATTGGCTCAGCTGGAACAATTTTTATGCGATACCATCCTTTCCTGTTTTAATTATGGTGAGCTAATAATCCTAAAAAGTGGAAGAATCAGCTGAATTTTTCACTTCATGGTCAATAGAAAAGTTTTTCCTATGTGCCATCTCCTCATCTTTTGGCAATTAATTGCACAATTAACTAAATGTAGTGAGAAAATCCTCCTCTCTGCCTGTTAGCAAGTGAATCCACTTATTTATGTCTGAATAGGAACGTTTTAGAAACTTTCCTTGGTCCATCTCTGTCTTAGAGCATTCAACAGCTATCTCCCTGTAGCTGGTCGTATCCCGAGCAATACTTGGTGGTTTTCCTTGATTATTATGACCAACCACAGTTTTTTTCCATAATTATTTCATCAAGAGTACAACTGAAGCTGAATAAATTAAGTCTTGATTTTTGATAATGATCGTTATTCTTCTCCAACATGCATCTAAAGCATAAATTTGTCTTCTCTTGTCACCAAGAGAAGCTCTGGAGTTTCACTGGAGCCATTTGTCAAACACTTCTATTACTTCCTAGTCAGCTGCATTTGTTTCTCCTGATCTACATCCACAAATTGCTCTGGGAAAATTCTTCACCAGTTGAACTTTTCTATGTTTTGAAATACTACACTTATCCCACATTTTTCTCAACTTAGATGTCCCTAGGTGGTACACGGAGACGGAACAATCTATTGTTAATTTTTATATCAATTGTGTTATTAAATTTCCTTTGTTTACCTGTCAATTTTGAAAGAAAATTTTGCCTTTCTATGATGAATTGGCATTTTTCTGCTGCACTGATCTCTGTTCTGCTTCTGTTTCTCTTTGTGTGACTTTCTCTGAATTAATGCAACTATTGACTGGAGGCATGAAATCAAGTCTACAGTTTTTCCTTTGCCATTCTGTTTCTATGAATAATAATTTGTCAGTTGTTTTCTGCTTCCAACATTGCTCATTTTCAGCTACGCACATGTCAGTAGGCCAGACCCTCCTGATCGGACACCTTAACTCTGAATAATGCCACTGACCACAGTGGAAATGTACAGTGTCATCTTTGGTAACACTGATACGGCCACATGGTGCAGAACTGTTTGAATAAACTTAAGTTACACCAATAGGGATTCAAATACATTCTGGAGATGAAAAGACAGATGTAAATTCTTTTCCAACAGAGCGTATAAGCAGGTGCTTAGGTTTAAGCCAATGAGTTTTAAGTGCGTGCTTCTCCTCTAGAGGTATCAAAACCTCAGTAGTATTTTGATAGGGTTAGCAGCTAATTTTCAAAGGTGCTCAACTTCCATTAAACTGGCTGAAGTCAACAGAAGCTGCATATGATCAGAGGGCATTGAGACAGAACAACTGAGTCCCACCAATTGGAGAGAAATGTTCTGCTCTACTTGCCATGGCCAAGGATTGCCAGGATTTTGAGAAAATAGGTTTGTTTTCTCACTTGGAACACTCTTTTCTGAAAATGGCATGACAGATACATGCTGAGAGCGGACAAGTAACCTAACTTGTAGATGAGCTTCAGTGTCACACATACATAGTGCTATAGTTACGGATTGTTTTTATAATGCTCATAGTAGCAGAGCTGAAAGGCAAAGCCCTGCCTGCAGTGTGCAGCAGTTGGTCAGAAAGCCATCACGTGATGGGTAATTTTCCAGGGAGACCTGAAGGGGGCAAGTTGCATTTATGTGATCTAAATCCACTGGTCGCATTCAGGGGGGATTAACATCTGTTAAAAGTATTATGTTTATCATGCAGGTGTTTCAATATTTGTATTTATTATGTGTTGCAGCAACCGTCTCTGAGAAAACATTCATATAACAATCTGGTTGTTTTATTGTCTGAATCTGTCAGGACAGTCATTTTGTTACTCCAACATTGTGATCCCCTTGCAAGCTGTAAACTATTTAATGAAGTGAGTATATGGAGAAAAATGACAGACTTTCAAACTTTTGGAAGACAGTTTTACATCAGAGACATTAGGTTTTGCACTTGGGATTGTTCCTAATACATGTATGGCAAAAATGTTGAATTAGATTGAACATTTCCAGAATTCCAATGTATTCCCCTGTGCAGTTCTATATTTGACATTGCTTTCATTTTGTCAATAAACAATGCGCTTAGATTCCAATATTAATGGAAATAAATATTCCATGAAGTACCTCATAGAAAGCGCAATTATATCTGACTTTGAAGAGCTTTGCTTCATATGTCTATAATGCTTTTATTGCTCAAAAAGTAACTCTGCAGATACAGTGACTTGCAGGAAAGGCTGTTGCCTGTTAAAAAGAAAAAAAAAAAAAAAAGATAAAATTTAAAAGCTTGACATCTGCTGATTTGCATTGCAGTGTAATGTGACACTGCCAGTACCACAGACAAAACAGCTATGTTAAAAATGTTAAGGCTGCAAAATCAAGTGCTCAAAAGCGTGAGGAAATACAACAGTTTAGGTCAGCTGTGTGATCTTAATTTGGCCCCCTTGAGTGATTACATTATGATGCAGTCTTTATTATATTATCATGGATGTTTTTGTTCACAGGACCTCTTGAATCTGATCCAGCTCATACTGGAGCTAATGGAAATATTTTCATTGACTTCAGTGAATTTCAGGCCAGGTTCCAAATGGCCATTTTTTTCCTTTGTATTTAACCCATATTTCTTGAAATAACATAGGTGTATATAATGACGAAGTTTATCCGGTGAGTAAGACATGATCCTTGTCCTGAACAATTTACAAAGACTCTGTTCATATGATGAACTGGAGGTGATTGGTTCCCTCTGCCTAAATGGATCACTATTTTGCTTTGATTACTCCACAAAAATCTAAGTTTATTTTTATATGAACTTCACTGTTGTACCAAAAAGAAACAAACAAAAAAGAAAAAAAAAGGCACTAAGATTATTATTTTTTTTTTTTTAGCAAATAATTTATACCAAGGACAAAGACAACACAGCTCATTTGCAGCAGGTTGCATAGTGGTGACTGATTGTGGAAAAGGTAGGAAGTAGAGCTGAACGAACAGGTATTTTTTTCTTTTAGCATTTGCAGACCAACAGATTATACAAATTATAATGATTACTGTAGAAAGAGAATTTTTAATAATAAAAGTCTAGCCAAAAATGGTATTTAGATGTGATATGATCAGTCATGAAATGACAGAGTTACTGCCAAAGACTGAGATGGGATGAGATTTGTATCAGCCATTTCTGTTGGATAAGTTCTCCAACGTACCGTTTTGCTTGTACTTGTCCTCATTTTGGTCCTAAACTTGGCCAGGCATTAGCTGCAATTAAATGACTCGTCTCAAATTGTTAGAATTGCATTTAAAGCACAGCTTCCAGGAAGAAGCTTCCATTTCCCCCCTCCACGTATACTGAGAACTAAGATGATTTAATATATCACCACCTCACCGTAACACATCCCCTCATATAGTCTTTCAGATGATGTCCATCCATTTCTATTGCGGCCTTCAGAAAAGCAGGATCACACTAAATTTATTTTCTATTTTCCACCAGCGATTTAACTAACTGCATGTCCTGATTCAGTAGGACTCCTTCCTGACCATTGATGTCTTTCAACAATATCAAGAGCAGCAGCAGCATTCATTGGTTTAACTCTTGCATTTATTGATCCTATGGTCAAAAGAGTATGATTGAAATGTTTATATGTATTATGTACATATAATTTTATTCTTTCTTTTGGCCTTCTGAATTAGTAACATCTGTTACCACTGATGGAAAATATCCTCTGGGCCACAGAGGAATCACAGTCACATGTTGCCGCTGGAACAGCCTGTGTGAATCAGCAGTAAGATAGACTCATCACTCTGCACCTAATAGATATAACACCAAAATGGAGCCAAGACATTCCTGTCCAAAGTGGGAGGTAACGGTTTATCCTCTAGCTTGAAAAGAGAAGCCTCAAACCATTTTCCGAGTGCTTGCAGCCTAACAGGCAGAGCTTACTTAGTCTGACTCAATGTAAGCTTCACATTTTCATCAGACCTTTATCTTGCCTTCTTAACATAAGGAATAAAGTGGTCCATAAGCTAACTGTGGGAAAGACAACAACAACAACCAACGGCAACAAGATTCATGAATATAGAGTGCACACACAGCATGAGAGGCCCCTGAGTCCTTGCATTTTTTTGATTCTGAAGGATGACTTTGGAGTACCTTTCAGCATTTTTCATTTGTGTCAGGTCTAAAAATTTCCCAGGTCTATAAAATATCACACATTACCAATCGATTAGTCATTGTCGGAGGAGGCTGCAACAAGTAATCAGCAGAACATTACCCTTCGTGATGCTGATGCCGGAGAAACAAAAGGAAAATTTTGGTTTGCAAAGGGGCAAAATTTCTCCACCTTTGGAAAAATGACCCAGGATCTTTCATATATGGTATCCAGAATTACTGTCTTGAGTACCAAATAAGTGACACAGTCTCTTACTCAATGTAGTGCTGTTCTAAAAGTTGTGTGCACTGATCTTGATGCACACTAGCAATTAAGGTAGTAATCAGGTGTTTTGTTTTATGTTTCTACGGTGTCTAGCACACACACACAGCTGGAGCTTGTGACCAGGTCAGCTACTCACGTTAAGTCATGCATACCCTAAGCCTCTTAGTCAGATAAATAGTAGAAGCATAATAAATATTTATCATTTTGGTTTAAAAAAATTTTTTTGAAAGACCCATGGTAAAAGGCTGCGTTGAGGGAAGTCTACGGCAGACTGCACCTTTGAGTCTTACATCTGCAGTGAAGACAACTTTTTGTGCAAACTAGCTCATGTAGATCACAGATGACCAATAAGAGGATGGGTATATATATAAATGTCAGATTTAATTTATAGAGAGTCTATTTCTGTGCAATGCTTTACATGTGTTATGTTAACTTAAAAAAACCAGTAAAATATTATGGTATCCAAACAGAACGATGAATGATTTATCTTGTGTCTTACAGCTCTATATGTGCAGCAAGCCTATCTGTGTTACATAGTTAATTATGTAATTACTTATTTATATTCTTCTTCTACCTCTCTTTCTTTCTACCTTTCTTCTGTATTTATCTCAAATGCAACTATTCTGGGAGGAGAACCTCCAGAATGTATAAAAAGAAAACCTTAAAAAAATCTGAATTTGATAAAGCCAAATTAATTTACTAAATGCCATAAGCCACATTACATAGCTCTTTGTAATATAATTTATACTAGAGAGAAGGAAAGGCTCCAGGAATATAAAAATCCAGTCCTCAAGTCTCTGAGTCAACGTAGCAAAGCTAGATTGTATTCTTGATTCTTTACATACTTGCACTGATTTGCCCTTGCTATTATCTCTTGAGCAACATCATGGCAACACATTTTGCATGGTAATAAATTATCACAAATGGAGAGATGCAGTGCATGGCTAAAAATAATACCCACATTTTGCACAGCTGTAGAGTTTTAACTAAAAAGCTTAAGCAGCTCTTCAGAAAGTCACAACATCTGATCTGTAAGGTGCTATCTACCTTCATTTTCAGTGGAGGTTGAGGACGTACAGTCCTCCAGAGACGTGACACCTATAGAGGATATTATAGAAGTCAAGTAACTGACATGTGATAGTGTGGTTCATCCAATAAGGAACAGATTGTTTAAAACAGACAAAGTGGAGTGAGTAACTAGCTATCAGAGACAGTTTTGACATAGAGCCATAAAGTGGGAAGCGGCATGCCGTTTTAGCAGGCATTAATGCAGCAGACAGACCTTCCTAATGATCTATAAATAAAACAGAAAAAATGTCTTCCTGGCTTAAGTGAATTATTGTTGCCATTAAAGATGATAGCACGACATGGGAGGAAAGGTAGTGCTACTTCTTTAAAATGGAGTGTTCCTCCCGCACACTCGTTATTAACTCCAGCTAGAAACTGGAGTAACACAAACACAACCTTCTTCTGTCCAGGTTTGACACTACATCCACACAAAAGGAAAAGATAGCTTTTTTCCTGAAAAAAGCCAGGCAGCCCCCTGTAATACTTGCAGTTGTTCTTTCCCCAACACCAGTTGCCACAAGGAAAACTTTCATACAAATATCCACCTGTATCCTTCCCTGCTTTCTAGTAGGAAATGCAGTTCCAGCACGTGGGGAGAAGCACAATTTTTTGTAATTCATTAATTTTTAACAATTAAATGGCTGGCTGCTTGCTTGCTTGTTTTGGCTTAAAAATATGTTTTTGAAGTAATCTCAGCTGAAATAAGGAATTTAATCATATGATCATAGGTTAAGTGTTTGTAGGGTACGTCATGAGGTATCTAGTGTAATCTCCTGCTGAAAGCAGGGTCATCCATGAGATCAGACCAGGTTACCCAAGGTTTATCCAGTTGAGTCTTGAGTACCTTCAAGGATGGAGCCTGCACAACCTCTTTGGGAAACCTGTTCCAAAACACATGACTGCTTATGGCCAGTGGGGTTAGGTTTTTTTGAGTATTTTTTGAATATGAGATAGGAGATAAGAATAATCTCTGTGCCTTCCCTATTGCTGAGCAGCATGATCAGGTTGTTAGGAATGAATGGCTCTGTGAGACTGAGGATGACGATTTTTTAAAGGTCTGTACAAATACTTGGAATTCTCATCTGGATCTGAACATGTCTTTATATGGGGCCACATTTATTTCTTTTTCTAGCAGATTGTGGTAGGACTCTATGTTTCTAGTAACTTTCAACCTACTTTGCATCAGCCGTGAGAGCGGTTGCTGACATCTCCAGAACATGTAGAATAACCATGTAGAGCACTACCTGTACCCATGCTGTTGAAACGTCACGGCTTGATCATACACGGCTGAGAGAAGATTGAGGCGAATTTGCTTTTGCTGATACACCTTTCTTGATGTCATCTTTAACCTTCATTCAAGCACTGCGAAACATACCGAAAATGTTACTTTACCTCTACTGCAACCCTTTTTGCCCTCCTGTGTTTCCTTTCTCCTTTGTCTTTTCTAAAGAGCATATTTGCAATTTAGAGAGAGAGAAGGGGGAGGTGTGCTTGGAAGTTTTGTGGTACATGGATCCTCTATTCAAAATCCTTCTCTTGGGACTTGAATTCAGAAACTTAGATTTGGTTATCATACTGTCAGTTTTAGGCCAGAAGCATATCCAAAGGAAAGATTTTTTTTTTTATTATTCTTCATTTACTGGAGCAATATTCCATTCAGTACTTCAAAAATTTAAATAATAAGCCCATCCCTCTCTCCAGAGACGTTCTGAAGATGCTAGTATATCATGTTCTGGGTGCCAGCAGATGTACCCCTAGGCTCCAGCTCATGTCCTCTGCTGGCTAGGTTCTCCTGGTTCATTACATCATGTGGTTGCTGAGTTTTCTACCTGGTATAGGACAGCTGTGTTGCTTATCTACTTTGAAAAAAATCTGTTTGCCCAGAATTTATGTATGTACATTACTCTTTTAATTGTAAGCAAATACAGAAAACTCAAAGTGCTGTATTTAAATAGATCAAAATTCAAGGTCTTGGATCATTATTTAAAAAAGATTGTTAAAATACTCCAATCATTTTCATGTTTGTGGCTCTAAAATTTAATTTTATAATTCAAAATGCTATGGATTTTCTTAATTTGAAAAATATGGATAAAAAAATAAATTCCCTTGTCTTAGGCATGCTTTCTTAACCTAGAGATCAGTTCAGTAAATCATACGAAGTGCCCCTCAGCACTTTTCCAACGTTTTACAGTGCTTCATTACTGCAGATAAATGTAGTTATAGTTCACATAATAGGAACCCAGAATTCTTGTGCAGGTACTTAATTGAAGCGGATAAATTTTTACGCAGCAGTACTTTGTTCCTCCTAAATCTTTAGTAGTCCATGGGTAATAATATAAGTGGTAGTAGTGTTAGGTAAACTTTTTTAATGAAAAGAAAAAATACTGCAGTTTGTTTTGTGTTTTCAGTCTCTGACAATGAATGAAATGAAGGAGGCTTATAGTCCAAGGAATTATAAAGGGTTAAAAAAACATAGATCTCCATAAAGAAACAACATTTGTAAGTTTTATGGTTAAATCAGCCATTGCTTTGCTGACCAATAAAATGGAAAATGTGTGCTTTTATAGGTTTATAAAAAAGGCAAACTCTAGTTGCATGAAAAATAACTTTCACCGATTGAGTACAGGTGGTGACTTGTTTAAACTCCGAAGATGTAAAGGCTTAGTATGTATGACTGAAAAAGGGAACATGGCACAATAAAAAGTCTTCCTTTCTTTACTCATCAATCCTTTGGGTATTCCATGTCAAATAAATGTTACAACAATTTACAGTAAAAGTATACAGTGGAAGTGCCAACGTTAACACTTCTTAGGATTGGACAGGGTCCAAATTTTTCACACCAATATTTAATGTGAAGTAAAATGTCTTTTCCATTGGAAGTGTCAGCTGTAACATGCTTTCCTATATTTGGCAACATGCTCATGTGAAGTATAAAGTCAAATGCACATGATGTTCTTTTTATTTCAACCATGATAAATTGTGTTCATTTGTTTAAGTGCAAGTGGCAGTTTTAGTGTTCCTACTATAAATTTTGGTTAGCTTCTATTGACATGCTGTATTAAACTTAAGAAAAACAAATTACACTTCACCCATTTTAATTGACTAAATGTGTCAAAAACACAATAAGTATAACATGAAGGGTCAGAGTCTCAGACTTCACCATAATGGGTGTCATGGCAAGGGTCCAGCTTTTCGTACATTTCATTTTTCATAAAGTTTTAGTATGAGGCATACATTTAACATTCACTTCCACTTCAGATTTGTAGCTTAAAAAAAAATCTCGTGTTCTGTTCCCATTGCAGTCCCGCTAATATTGTTAAAAGTTCTGCTTTTTTTTTTTTTTTAAGGTGATATTACTGATGAATATTGATGATCTGCTATAAACGTAAGATTTCAAAATTGACTGCGGTATTTGAAGGAATGAATTAATGATTTATGTGGTACAAACAGATTTGTGTCAAAACCCGTGCCTGAGACCATGGTTAGGAATCCCTGAGACCACTTTTCTAAATAGACGAGCGTGGTTGAGTGCCAGATGAAACTTGGCATGCCTCGGTCCCAGAGGATTTGAATGGAGCCTGTCACTTTTAATGCACGCATTTCATGCTAAAGAATTGATGTCTATTTTTATCCTTTGGAAATCTTTACCTGTTTTCTGGATTTTAACAAGTGAAAATTAAGGAAAACCACTAAGAGATGGTATGAGTATTGGCAAAATGCCCCTAAGCATTGAAGTACCTTGATGGAGTTCAAGCCATTTGAATGTCTTGGTGTGGATTCATTCTTATGAATTGTGAACAAGGGATCAGCGCTTGTTACAAGTGCCAGAATATTTTTTTTTCTTTCTCCTCTTGTTGCTGTGTTAAGCCTGAACCCACTTGAAAGGCTTTTAATCTCAGCCTGAACCTCTGCCTAGTTAGATGTAGCAAGGTGGACAGGTTGGAGCGCAGAGGAGCTCAGACTGCACACAGACTTTCAGCAGGCTTTCTCAGCTCTCATGGGTTTCCAGCAAATCCTTTCAACTGTGTTCATCTCCCAGTGCGTGTCATGAAAAGGATGCCACGTGCTGCCACGTACCGACAGGCCGAACCGACACGAACGGCACAACTCGCCTGTTTTGCACGTCTGCAGCTCGTGTCCTCCTGCGACAGCTAAGTAGCGGCAGGCAAAGCCTTTGCTTGCTCCTGCTTGCTGTTGCTACAACGACTTTCCTCTGACCTGCGCAGCATCAGAGCCTGACTCTGATGCCAGTGGTAAAGACGATGGGTCCAAACGTACATTGGCATTCTCCAAAAACAGAAAGCAAAATTTTCAGCTGCAACAGGTGTATTTTTAGCCTGAAGTGTTTCTGTGCGGAAGTCTATTCATCCAAAACGCTCTGACACTTCCCTAGCTTTGGGAAATTGGATGAGATGTATGAACTCTGTACTTGTTAAGAAAGAATGAAGAGGAGCCAGAGAACTGGGTTAACCCTCATGGGAGCTGTTTGGAGGCAGTGCGGTTGATTTCCACTTCCCTTCAGAGGGGGTGGCAGCTGGGAGCAAGTACCTCACCCTGAGGGTGCTGCTGGTCTCAGCCTCTCTGCGGGAGAGGAACGAGGAGAGCGCCGGTCTGCCAGCGTGACTGCTGCAGGGGTGGCTGCCCAGGTGTGCGCCAAGAGAAAGCGGCTTGAAGAGGAGTCCAGGAGGAACCTGAACCTTGAGCCTGTGGTAGACATCCAAGTCCAAATCCTGCTGGAAGGATTCCAGTGAGGGAACTGGGCCTCCTCACTGAAAGCGTGATTAATCTCATATTTGCAGCCTTCTCCATTTGTGCTGAACAACATTCCTTCACCCACAGGTTTCGTAGTTGCCTCCTTGTTGTAGGCACTTCCACAACAGATAGGTTAGCTCCTTAGCATGCAGCACATGGCACGTTTCCTTACTTTTGAATTTTTGATGCAAAAGTTTGCTCTTTTATTCAGAGGCACCCTGCTGTATCCATCTAACTAGAAACTGTTAATGAGAGCGTCTTCTGTTTCAAGGTAAATTTTATTTGCTTTGGGGGTTTTTATGATCGTGTCACAACGGAAGCAACTAGTTTCATAAAGGTATTTTTTAGCTACCAGAGAAGGCTATGCATTCCTCAAGACTGAAAATACATCAGCTGGGATCATATATATACAACATCCCAAAGGGAACTTAAAACTTTCTTCATGATAGACTAAATGACAAAAACTCTCCAAAAGTTATAGTTCAGTAGGTAGGAAACCAAGCTAACTCTGTGCATATTGTCAACAGAACAGGCTGTGCTGTCTGTAGCTCCATTTTCATGCCATTTTCAATGTAGAATCAGAGAATAGGCTGTTTTTAATATGAATTTGCCAGACTAACTGTGCATAATTCTTCTTCGTTGCTTTTTTTTTTTCTTTTTTTTTTTTTAACCTCTCGTGGAATATTTCTCTTTTGAGTATTTGCTCTATCTGGAAAAAAAAAAAAGAAAAAAGGTTATTGAGAATCTCTCCTGTACCCAACCCATACAGCGTTAAAATTTGGAAAAGAAAATTATTCCATCTGCTGTTCAGAAAATGCCTTTTACTGTATCTCTAGTAATACACCTAAACTTGGCTAAGCTAAACACATTGAACACCTTCCACCCCAGCAACAGCATCAAAGAAACGCTGTCTGCTGGGACCCCCCCTTAGAGTTTAGCAGCTAATTTGCCGAGTATTTTGTTGGGGCTGAGCGTGCTCCAGCCCAGAGCTGGCCGGCTGAAAGGTTTCCCTGGAACTGCAAATTCTGGCTGTTGTGGGACAACATGATGCAGAGCATGAGGAAGCAGAGACCACCTCACTAGTTTTCCTTCCTTTCATACTGGGGCAGTATAAAGAAAAAAGAAATTTCACTGTAATGAAAAGGAGAACTGATCTGGGATTGTGTGTGTAATAGACTGTAAAGGTAGAGAGGCCAGGACTGGGAGCTGATAGTGTAAAGAAAACTTTTTTTTTTTTTTTACTGTATAGTTAAAGATTATTTAATATTGCACAAGCAAAATAAGGATTTGTACAGGGCAGTTGAACTCTGATGATTCCTACCTCTGGTGCTTCACCTTGCTTTAAGCGTTCCTTTAAAGTTTCTTGTGTATGTGTTTTATATTTTACCTTGTGGTGGCTATGCACAACTAGAGTTTGCTATTTATCACTATAGGAAAATATAATATTAATATTATACTATAATACAATTATAATATCACAGTAAATAATATGGCAATTGAGCTTATGAGAGGTGTAGAAAAGAGCTCCAGGTCCATGTGGCTCCTGCAGTCTTTCATAAATTTGACTAGAAGTTTTCTATAGGACAGAAAGATATAATTACCTGAAAGATCATTCTCATCTTACAGTAGGAAGGCAACTCAGGAAACGTCAGGAACAACTATTGGAGCTAAATGAATCTGCTGACCTAGGAGACAGGAGAGATGACAATGACTAAAATCCGTCAATTTTTTACAAAAGCATCAGCTGATTGAAGCATGTTTGTCTCAAATGCTGCTTTGCAAAAAATTTGCTTTATTTTTGCCTCTCATATTTGGAAACAATTTGTATCCAGTTTTGACAGTAGTTATTTTTTATCATCTTGACCTTTGAAAAGCTGGACCTGCAAGTATAAATGGGGTACCTTAATAGTTTTGGCAATCTTAAAAATACAGTTTATCTGTTCATTGAATGGATGCTAGGGAAAATTGAAAATACGTAGATAACTATTTCTTTGAAAAAGAACTTGCTTTATGATACTCTTAGTGACAGCGCTACCCTGCAGAAGCCTCTGCCCTTCAATAACCCACAGTACTACAAAAAAAAGTATTATCTGATTACAGCAACCAAATGCCGGTGAGTTAAACAGATGCACACAGTCCAACTCTTACCGAGAAACATTGGTGTCTCAAACGTTCAAAAAATTATTTTGACAATTCAGCGTGGAAGAAACATGACAAAACTGTCAGTGCCACTGAAGCTCTCTCTGACAGTGATAATACAGACTTTCACAGCTCCCCTTCACCTCAAAGTTAAAGGCAAAACCCAGCTGGATTTGACTGAAGTTAAAGTCCTGCTGTTTTTAATATAACCTCATGACTAGCTCACGTCTTCCACTATAAAATTCTTGAAAATAGTCCGTGTTGTAATGTAGGTGTTTCTAGAGGTCTCTTTCCTGATGCCTCTAAGACATACTCTGAGAAACACTCCACCATGCTTAATTGCTGCATATCATGACAGTGCATCCGTATCACCCCCCTCCCCATCCTTCTTTTGCGTTGTATGTCATAGCACAGTGTTTTTCATCCCTGTCTGTTATTTAATAAATAACATCAATCAACTAGTACTCCATACCAATCCTTACTGCTAAAACTCATTCATCACGGCAAGGTATTTGCCAGTTCCTCATCCAATTATCAAACAAGGTCAACTGAGTCTTTTTATCTTATAGAATCCTCTTAGGTTTTTTTCCCCCCTACATCCAGTGCAGCAAAGTCTTGAAGTGCCTTCACTTGCACACACACAAACAAACACTGCTCTGGCTGTAATTTAAAAGTAACATCTTCATATACACATTTCTGTGTAAGTATAGAAATTATTTCTTATCAGATCTATCTGTTCTTGCCTCTGTTTTGGATCTTGTTATTGTGGGCCCAGAACTGACGTTGATACTAGCTATAAAAATGCACATATTTATTTTCCTCTGAGTAACATTCAGTTATAAAATTGTAGTCCCCGGAAACTCAATAAAGCTTTTCATTCATCTAGAAAATATTTTTCCAAGTAATTGGTAAAAAATTCAGTAGATTTTTTATAGTCAGATGTAGTAATTCATGATCTGTATAACATTCTTCTGTTAGATCAAGTGTGTATCTCTATTTTAGTGTTGATTTGCTTTTGTTGTTTAATACTTGGAATCAAAAGTAAAGCCTGTATTTAAACACTGGATAAGCTATACAAAAGCATGAGTTCTTCCTTTTTTAATAACTGCATAAAATAGTTTAAAACTTAGAAAAATTAATAACTCTCACATTCTTAGTAGAACATGTATCATGAGAGTGTTAAAAACTAAGTAGATGCCAAACTTATCAAAGGTATGTGTAGGAAGAAATATGAAAATTTCTTAAGCTACAAGCTCTGAAGCTCATAAATGGAGGCTGTGTATGGCATCGCTGCACAGCAGAAACAGCTGCTTTGCTACTTTCTTTTCTGACTGCTGGGGAGATGCTATCCACATCTCTGAAGTTGCTGATGCACTAAGGAATTTGTTCTTTGGCCAGGAAAATGCAGGGATGCTGCTTGTGTCCTCATGGCAGCATGGGCTCCAGCCCGTTTGGAAATTTGTCAATGAAATATTATCGTAATACACCTGCACGGACTTGACCGGATGCGTCTGAGATTTAGCAGGGATTGGTAGACAGAAAGACACTATTCCAAACCCATGAGCCTCTTCCATATTTCCGGGAGACTCTTTTTTCCAATAAGCTTACACCACTGAAAACCCAAACACAGGTCAACAGTAATGAATGATCTTCATTCACTCAAATAGTCATCCTGCAGAAGGAACCACTTCAAGATCTGAGAGGTATGAGAAGCTTTTACAAGTATTTATATTAAATTACTAAGTGGTTTATTATAGAAAGAAGACTCAAGTTTTTTCTTATTATGTGTGTTATTATTATCAATTTATAGAGTACTGCTCTTGTTGGCAGTGCTGAACATCATGGATAGAGACAGACCTTGCTTCCAAGAATTAACTAGAATGAGCTGAAAACATTTTCCTCCTTGAAAAATTTGCCACATCAGGGAAATTCATGAAGTTTCAAGGTATTTATTGCTGAAAGCAGACCAAGGCAATTTTAACAGGTTTGATATAAGGTATGAATATGAGAGAGCTGTAGGTATGGTTGGGCTAATACATAGATGTTCCTTGTGGCAGTGTTCACAGCAGATAGCTCCCCCAAGATTGCCTGGAAAGTGCGCCTCAGACCTTGCAGGTTGCAAGCATTCACACAGATGAGAGATACGTAAGTCTCAGATATGCGCTCCACGTGCAAGAGCACACGATAGGTTTTCCAATCCATCTAACTGGGAAGAGTTATGTAGCTTAATAGGGTGACATATAGAGATACCAAAGCCAGCTCATTTGGGTACGGCTACTAGACATTACCTTGGGCAACTGGACATCCCAAATTTCTGTGTGACAGCCCCAGTGGAAACATGGTTTCATGTGCCATGCAATTGATCTGCTCACAACTAGTGGTCATTTGTTCACAATTTCCAGATGTTCAACAGCCCAGTTGAGCTATTTTTTTTTTTTTTTTCAGAGTACCAGATGTCCAGAAAGCACAAACAAGCAGCTAAACTCTTCTTCAATCAAATAAAATTTCCAAACTGAAAAGGAGGACTTGTCCACCGAATAAAAGTATGATAGCCCAGTTTACAGTAGATATGTCTTTACATACAAATACATATTTGGAGTGGTGACTTGAACTAGATATTCAGGGTTGCAGGTTCTTTCTCTCACTGAAAGCTATCAAGGACCTGAAAGCTTTTCAACAACATCTGGCGCAGTGCCACAAAATTTCAGTTTTGATAAACTACTGTCTTTCTAGTAAAACACGGTTTCATTGGAAAATTCCTGACTCACTAGATTCATCTAAACAGATGCTGACAATATGGTTCAAACATACGGGATACATAGGAAGACGGAGCAAATTTCAATTTGTATTTGGACTCCGATCCTACACTAAGAAATGTGTAGCCTCACTCCTGAGCACTGGTGAAGCCTTGATGTGGGATTGGGGTCATGGTCATGGTCAGTTACGACTGAAATTCTTCCCAGAAGAAATTTGTATGGGCCTCGGCATAATTCTGCCATCACATTCTCACCTCTGCAGCGTGAGTGAAGGTATTCAGCGTGCGCCTTTTACCATATCTGCCCGGACCGCAGACATGACAGTGTAGCTGGCAAAGTTGCAGGCCAGATGTATGGCTCTTCTGCTTTCCTTTTGGGATATTTGGCAGAGGTTCAGTGATGTAACAGTGTTCTGCCTTCTAAACCTTGATGCACATGACAGACCAAGACTAATGGTTTCCTTTAAATCTGGGGCTGAATACCATTGTTGGCTTTGAAAATTCCAAGAAATGTAATTTCACTTTAGATCACTATAAATTTATAAGCTGTTGTACAGTGAAGGAGTAATCTCCTGGGAAATGAACATAAACCTATTATATTTTCATTAACAATCTGTTTTCACCATTGACTTAATCCACATTTACTGTTGTGGAATTTGATTATGCATTATAAAGCACCATAAAACAAAATTAGGTATGTATCAAAGTATCCATTTCCCTGGTCATGTTGAATTACTCATTTCCTTGGTTTAAAACCTTGGGCCCTTTCTATCTAACTCAAACAAAGCTAGTCTGTGTATTTACCGTCATCCACCTGAAAAGCAACATAGCAATTTATCTTTGTTTTTTTCCATTCCATTAATGCCCTTTTTCTACAAGAAAAGAAAAGAGAATAGATGAAAAAGGGAAGGGAAAGGAAAATGGAAAGACATATTTTAATAAATTTGGTATATTAATTTGAATTGAAAGGGCTTTTTTATGCTCCGCACCTTTCTTTTTATTTGATTGTGTAATAGTTAAACATGCAGACTTCCTCCCACAGCTCAAGATTGCAAAACACACCAAAAAGAAATACTGACCCATACAGTGTAACCCGCTTCCTTGGGTTTGTTTTAGAGGTGTGGTATGATCAGGAGTTGGAGGAGAATCAGTTAGGAAGGCTTTCAAGTTGGCACACGTGGTTTTGGAATAAACCCACATTTTAAGTATGATGTGAATGTTTGTGTCACTTTTGTCTGGATGATTATTCTGAAATTTAGCATTCCTTACTGTCACACATTGACAGCTTCTGTGTTTTGTGAATTAGACAAAATAGCCCATAGAAATGTCAGGCTGCTTATTATGTACTTCA
Source organism: Grus americana (assembly GCF_028858705.1). Lineage (NCBI taxonomy): Eukaryota > Metazoa > Chordata > Aves > Gruiformes > Gruidae > Grus > Grus americana. The sequence goes on along the minus strand of NC_072855.1, from coordinate 40,369,456 downwards.
TTGCCTTGTGGTCAAATAGTTTTTCTGCATTTTGAAAATATTACTACTTTTAAATTATTACTTCTGTTTAACCATTAAAGCAGGAAGCCAGCTACTTGAAACTAAGCTTATTGATCAGCATTAAGTAAATCAAATATGTTAAATTTCACATAGCCCTCAGATAGTTGGCCGGTACTTTATGGCAGCTGCAGCTACAGAGCACTGACAAGAACTTCATGTCAGCATTGCAGTTTTGCAAATAACATTTCTAACTCAGTCAGCTGCACCAGTTTTACAGCAAAAATCAGGTCCGATGATGTTAATCACTGTTTTAAAATTTACTGAAGAGTCTGTGAAAGATACAGTGACAACACCGCACGGAATATTTTGCATCCACCAATGCAGCAGGAGAGAAATTAGGGTTAAAGAGAAGCGTGTGGTTGCAAGGGAGAGATTTTATGCATGAAAGGCATTGCAGCTTCTTTATTACTGTTCAGAATGGATCTAAAAAGATCAAAAAAAGAAGGAAAAGGAGTTTCCCTTCATGTTCGCAAGTTTTCTATTTAGCAACTTGCTTTTACCTACTTTGATAATAACACTATGTACAAGCACAGAGAAAAAAGGGGAAAGGTCTTGGAAGTTATATTGATAAACTACGTGTGGATCCCACAGCTGGCATAAAATATCTTGTTTGGGCTGTAAAAATATATTAGTATGTCATGTTATCTTCATAAATTCTTCCAACACATAAGGTGGGTAGTGTCCCCCTGAATCCCAAGACTCATTACCATTTCTGCTCGCTCTTACCATTCATCAGCCGCTTTGTCATACAGAGCAGGCGCGCGGTTGGGGCCGGAGCATTACGATTCTGGAGGGGTAGATACTGAGTGAGTTATTAGCTGTGGCAGACAGCCCTGTTCCCAAACACTCCTGAGAAGGTTCTTCACTTAGGCAAGCAACAATTATGATGGCATTCCCAACCTGGGGAATGCCAGAAGGTTCTGAATATAGCCTGCAGGTTTCGGTTTTCCCTTTACGACGACTCTGATTAGACATTAATCATGATTTCCAGAGCTTTCCAAAGTTCACCAAAGAAGTTCAAGCATTTAGGACATTCACAAGTATTTGTACTCCACTAAAACAGTCTGACCTGCATGCTATTCTTGTTTGTAAGTAAGCTATGTATTCTATTCCTGTGTGAAGAGCTAGAATCTGAAACCCCAAGCAACTGAAAATTTGGGGCTTCGGCATAATGTGAAACCGGAATGAAACCTGTAAATTAACACATGAATTATATGGCTTTTCACAGCTGTATGGATTTAGAAGTACTAGAACATTTTCCCTTTCTTTTTTTTTAGTTGTTTTGTTTGTGTATTTCTCAAATTTACACATTTTAAAATAGCTATATTTAAGAGGATTTATTATCTCTTGGCTCTAATGATGAACGTTTGATTTATTTAAAATAAAAGTATTACCTTTTTCTCACTATTTGGAGGCAGGGAGAACAGAACACTTTTCCAGACAGCTACTGCCAGATTAAAAATTAAAGGTATTATTTAAAAGTGATGTTGATTGATTTTGATAGATAAAGCCTGAGTGATCTAGGTATCTGCCTCTCTTACTTTCAAGTGACTTAGGAACTAAATCACTTTTAGTGGGAAAATAAATAACTTTGGCCTGTAATATTATTTAAGATTTAAAAACAACCCTATTTGCTGTTTAGGATTTCACTGGTCTGGTATGACAAAGCGACCTTTGCTTTTAGTCAGATCAGCTTTGCTGTTTGTTTCACTACAGCACTAAATCTTGCAGAACTAAAACTGGTGACAACTTTCCATTTGCCGTTTAATACACTGTGCATTGTCAACAGCAAGATGAGAACTTGGACCAGGAGCACCCTATAGGAATTTTTAATGAAAACACCTTTCTTTTAATCAGAAAAATGCTTACGTTATATATTCATTATTACTTTCTGTTCTAATAACTAAAGGTTTAATTTAAACTACTTAAATCTGTCTGCTGTTTAGATTATCATTATAGGATATATATAGAGATGGGAAAATACCCAAGAAATGTTATGATAAAAATAAGAATAGCAGTCTAAAAAGACAGCATGGGTCAGTTTATAAGATTTTATACTGAAAAGCATTTTCTTTGATAGTAAAGGAAATTTCCGCATCCACTTTGATGCATAACTCTCAGTAGAGCGCATATAAATATTGGTCATTTTCAGAGCACATCATACATCAAACAACTGCAGTTTTCATATCCATTTTTATATACTTCCGTTCTAATTTTGCTCTCCTTTCACTTCTAAACAAAGACAAAAACCTCCTCTACATTTAAGACTGTTTCCCACATTTCATTCCACTGAGCTATTTGAGAGTACAAGTGAGAGTAGAAGTTTGAGATTAGAAGTGAGTTTAGATGCTCGTGAAAAATATTTTCTGTTGCCCAACAACTGGGCAAAGGCTCACACTGATGCTTTCACTTAACAGGAAGAAATTTTGCATGAGAGCAGCATCTGATGATCTGCCTGGAAAAAGACAATCACAGTTTTGTCTCCAAAGCTAACGTGAGTCTTGTAATTGTGCTCTTCCACTTGGTTTTCTTGCCTTCTCCAGTGTCATGCCCAGTATGCTATACTTCACCCAGCCTGCTCTGGCGACAAGCACTTTAGGAGGGAGGGCAAAGTATCTTGCGCAGTGCCACCCATTCCTACTCCTGTCCTGGCAGTGAGGACGTGGAAAGTCTCGACGCCAGCCTTCCTGCCGGTGCTGCAGCTGAGGCTGCAGGAAGCTCTCTCCAGAGAATTTTATGTCACTCCCTACATCAAGTGATGATCTAAATCTTTAGTGAAAACTGATGTACTTAAACTCCCAACATCGCAGAGATCATAATATGGGCTCTTGCTTCCTAGGTGATAATTTTTCACACTAGTTCTGTTATCCTTAGCAATTGTAACATGTTATTTCATTCTTTTTCCCCTTTATTTTTTTTCCCACCAAAGTACTTTACTGTGACTTATAAAACATTTGGAAAAGACTCTTTCAAAGCTAGGCTCTATAATCACATCGGAAGGAAACAAATCTCTCTCACTCTCTTCATATTGGATTATGTCAAAGATTAGCTTCTATTTAAGCAACGTTGTATGAAGTTTTCCAAAGGATTTTCTTTTTAAACTACAACCATATGTTTTACTCCATTGAAACAGCTTACATATTGGGTATATGAGATTGATTGATGACATTTGCTCCAGTCATTTCACTAGTCATTAATTCATTTAAGGTTAGGTTGAGAATGTTTATTAAATGATTGGCAAAGTAACTAATTGATCATCATTCCATGTTTCTGGATAGAAGAAACTGAAGAGCAATTATTTTAAACAAAAAAAATATACTACATTGTTATAACATGACTACACAGGGATATTCATTATTGTTCTGCAACTTCTTTATCATAAATTCTTATAACAAATACATTACGTTTTCCCCTAAAAAAAGACCCCAAACAAGGCTATAGAGTGAACAGTGACTGGCCCAACAGCAGCCTAATCCTGTGCCTCCCTCTTTGCTCTGTCTCCCACTCACCAAAACAGATCGTAGCACACATCATCCTCATTTTCAGTTTTCTTCATTGGCACAGAACTGAATATTTAAAGACGTCTTCATTCTGTTTAAGACTCTTGAGGAAATGGATCCAAGATGCTGAAGAGGCCACCTTACCTCTCAAAGCTGCAGCCTCCCTCTCAATGCTCTCCCTCTCAGTTTCTCAGCAGTTGAGCTTTCTCTGTCCTTGGTGATGTTTTCAATAGACTGGAGCTTGGTCTTTCCTGGCAGACTGCCCAAGACAACAAAATTCCTTTTTTCAGGAAGGAAGAGCAACTCGAGCAGTCACTATTTTCAGGTTGCACGTAGAAACTTCTTTCTCTGATTTTGGTCTTCCACAAAGCAAAAGTAATTGTGGAAAGGTAAGGCAAGGCAAGGCGTATCTTAAAAAGCAAGGGAAAGAAATCAGAATTATAAATAACTCCTCTGAGGAGGATGGAGACTTTATAACAGCTTCAGTCATCTTACATGAGTGTTGTCTGAAACAGATTTTGGGTAATTCCTGAGTAAGGCTGAGGAAGGCAAAAAGGGGAGTGAGCAAGCAGGCACAGGGAGCATCTGCAAGGCTGACTGGTGCAGTCTGAGGAGGAAAGACTGGGATTTCATCACACTGGTGGGTTACTGTTCCAGGACTGTATGTCTGCCTCAGTCCTTCATGGTTAGTGAAGCTCACCACAGTGGCTGGTCCCAGATCAGCACATGCTAGATGTTTGTTAAGAGTGAGGCTTTATGAACCAATCAACCTCACCTCCATTTCCTGAAAATACCAGAATAAATGTCTGTAAGCAGAAATAAAAGTACAGGTGATAAGAAACAACTCATAAGGATTTCTCAAGAATCAATAATATCAAGCAATATTCATCAAACTCCTTCTGCTAATGACCTTGTGAAAGGAAAGGAGCAGTAGATATGATACAGTTCTACTATAGTAAAGTTTTTGGCATGGTCTCAAGTAGCATTCCTGGAAGCAAAGCAGTGTAATATGGAGGAACTGAAATTGCTGTCAAGTGGGTGAACAACGGGTACAATATTCTGTAGGAATAGTTGTCAGACTGGAAGGGTCCATCACCCAGGCACCTGCAGGAATCTATGCAGGGTCCAGAGCTATCATTGCTGAGAGTCTTTGGAGTGAATACATGTCTTAGTCTGTATGGGCCATCAAACAACTTGGAGAGTCCAGATTAGTGTTCGAGATGATCTCAACAAACTGGAGAGATCATCTGGTGTAGCTATGAGATAATTCACAAAGTGCAATATAAAGAGCTACACTGGAGCTAGAATAAATCAATCACGCAACTTCAGGAAGGGAAAAAACACAGTAAGCAGCTCTGCAGTAGACCGTAAGGTGAATATAAGTATGAACAAAAAAGTGCAGAGATGTAAAAAAAGCTATTGTCCAACTGAGTTATATACAAAGAAGAGTTATGAAGACGTACCATGTGAAGACTCTGTACATGTTGCTTAACACTTTGGACTGAGTTACGGTGGCCATAAAAAGATTTGGAGCAACTGAAGGGTATTGGCAGGACAAAAAGGAACGACAAGAATGATCAGACAATGGTCCAGAAAACATGAATTGGAGGCAAAAGAAGACACAGAATACACAGAATAATAGTACTCCAACATTGAAAAGTTTTTGCAGAGATAAAGAAAAAATATTCCTTGCCACTGGTAGTAGAACTAAAAGTAATGAAGTCAGTGTGTGTCATGGTTTTGCCCCAACTGGCAGCTAAGCACCACACAGCCGCTCGCTCACTTTCTGTGGCAGGATGGGGAGAGAATTGGAAGGGTAAAAGTGAGAAAACTCATGGGCTGGGATAAAGGCAGTTTAATTGGTAAAACAAAAGCCACACGTGCAAGCAAAGCAAAGCAAGGAATTCATTCACCACTTCCCATGGGCAGGCAGGTGTTCAGCCATCTCCAGGAAAGCAGGGCTCTGTCACGCATAACGGTGACTTGGGAATACAAATGCCATCACTCTGAATGTCCCCCCCTTCCTCCTTCTTCCCCCAGCTTATATGCTGAGCATGACGCCATATGGTGTGGAATATCCCTTTGGTCAGTTGGGGTCAGCTGTCCCGGCTGTGTCCCCTCCTGGCTCCTTGTGCACCCCCAGCCTACTCACTGGTGGGGTGAGGTGAGCAGCAGCAAAGGCCTTGGCTCTGTGTCAGCACTGCTCAGCAGTAACGAAAACATCCCTGTGTTATCAACACTGTTTTCAGCACAAATCGAAAACACAGCCCCATACTAGCTACTATGAAGAAAATTAACTCTATCCCAGCCAAAACCAGCACAGTGTGGAATAAGAGAGATTTAGCAAAGAACCAGTTTGACAAGCTCTCTTTAGATGTGGTCAAAGCACCCTTGATATCACTATGGGATGGGAATATGACTCCTTCCAGTCTGCTTTTTTAAAAAAAAATATTTTTGTGGAAGAAATCAGGCAATAGAGCTTCTATTAATTTACACATTTGGGTGTTATTTTCCAATATACAAGAATTGATATAGTAAGATTATAGCACTCCTACTTTGGCATAATTAAGTATGCCATCTAGGAATGCAGATGAGTCTAGCAGAACTCCTCATTTCAAATTTAAATCATCTTCCATACTTAACTTCCCCAACTATATTGTAAGACATGTAATTTCCTGAGGAAAGGGCAGAGAAAGAAGCTCCTTAGAAGCAGCTAGGCCAAGTTGTCACCAATTTCTGGCTCCAGAGTGTAATGTGTAATCCTAGAGAAGAAGAGAATGATGGTTGGAAAGGTGCTCAACCACGTTTCATTCACCTGCATTTTCCACTTGACTGTTCTGAGGAAGGAACATCAGAAAGGATTGCCCTGCTGCAGAAGACTCCTCTACTAGGAATTAGCTGAGTTGAGGTGATACAGGGATTTCTTATGTGTTTGGCCTAGACATATGCATGAGAAAAAGATCTTTTCTGACCTTCCTACCCTGGGTCATGTACAAAGCTGGCAACTTCAAAGGAGATCCAGTCCTGGTATGGTTGAAGAGCTTTAGACTTGCAGAGTCCTGATAGACGGGATCAAGAGTCAGGGACCAGCTTTGAAGTCTATCTCGTCCAGTGCTTTGGGTGACTTTAGGGTAGTTGTAGACTGACTTGGGGGAAGAGTTTGGAAAGCCCCATCCTGTTGCTAGAAAGTAATGGCAAAAATAGCTTGAGACAGTCCTTGTCCCTCGCAAACATCTGTGGGTTGTGTTTGATGGGCCTGCTGAACAACATGCCTTTAAGGGTGTTTCAAGGACTTTTAGAATAAATAGAGTCTTTATATAGTGCCAATGTGAGTATATTTGGGGAAGGTCAAAGGTGCCACACAGGCCTGCGAGGTGAGGCCTGAGGGCACTTCAGCAGGAAAGGCGTGTGCTCAGGTGACCATTAGCAGTGTATGTGTGGCCTAAAGCTCAGCCTCTGCAGAAGGCAGGCTATTATATCACGCTTTTCATAGAATGACCCCAAATGTTAAGGAAATAGTATTATAATGAAAATGATTCCCTTAAATTCATGAGTATCTTATCCATATCATAATAGCATTTGTGCAAAATACCATATGAAGTGCGTATACACTCCCTATGAATATAAAGGCCATAATTTGCAGCAGAGGAGTTTTGCACTTTGTTTCAGAATAAATGGAGTTTTATTGTAAATGATATTTGGATAATCGTTGCATACAGGAGTTGCTACCACCATCCAGAAAAAAAATTTAAGGGAAAAATTACTTTATCCATGTCTATTCAAAATGATTTCACACATGTTTATGCCTGTAGCAGCTATATCTGATACTGCATGTAAATAATGCTGAAAATAAGGAAAGAACAGTCTAGTGAAGGGCTGCAAAATATTGAGCTTATCTGCTCAAAAAAGTAGCTGCAGTATTTAGATACATAACAATGTACATTTTGATGTTTTGAAAAACACATTTACAGTGTTTATGAAACTTGTAATTTTGTCATCAGAAAGAAAACAAAGGTATAGCAGCTGATGCACTGAAGGGAGCATACAAATTTTACGTTATAAGTTACTTCTAATAAGTAGTTTGTTTAGTTTATTGAGGAACATTTAAGGATAGAGGAAATGAATAAGCATGAAGTACAGCTGGCATATTAAAAGGGAACCTACATGACAACTGCCAAATACCCTGCAGCAAAGAGGTTTAATAAAACAAATAGAAAAAGCACCAGGATGCTTTCTTTATTGCAGCATTACCAAAGTGTAATAAAGAAACCAAACATACAACAAACAAAGTAAACTAAAATACTGATCCTACATTATTGGACTGTTAATAAATCATACTGATGGCCCACTGTTAAATGCAAATGGATTTGTGAGCAATAAGTAACAAATATGAAAACTCATCTAAAATAGTTGGTGTAGATCCTATTGAAGATAATGCCTTCCAGGAAGTAATCACTGTAAAATGATGGGGAAAAAATCAAACTAATTTGATAGTCTATTTGATGCAGCTGGTGGGAAACCTAAACAGCAGAGTAGACTTTGTGTTTACTACTCTGTGAGGGCTTCACCACCACCAATAAACTGGGTGTGAATTCTGGGTGATGGCTTCTAATCAGTCCAGTATTACTCCCTACATCATTAAGGGCTTGACCCAGGTGAAAGTGGCCTCCATGGCTGCCTGCCCACACTAAATTAAAAAAGAAAATAAACTCCATGAGCCGCTTGGGACCTGCAGCTACAGAAGCTTCTTGTGACTCCAAGAGCAATATTTCCCCTGGTGACCACAGAATACTGGATGGAGAATGAACAATCACCAGCTCGGCTGCAGAGACCGAATCTGCTTATTCGATTGCTGGCCTGTACCTGGAGCACAGGCTTTTCGGAGTGCTACTATGGGACTACGCTGCATGCATTCAGAGAAAGCCGAAACTTTCTAACGTGGTTGTGTCTTGTGCAGTCACACAATAAATGAGTAGCAGAGCTGAGAACAGAATTCTCTAAGTCCTGCCTCCTAATCCCATTCTTCAATCAGTAAAATAAACTAAAAGAAACTAACCTTCTTTATAGGTACTGGCCAAATCCATTCGTGTTGTGGTATTACTCCAACGTCCCATGATATCGGAAAATCTTATAATCCATGGACACATGGATAGTTTATAAATTTAAAATTTGCTTGACATTCAGTCCTTTCCAGGATTGGAAATCATTTCAAATGCATTTCTACAAATGTCTCTGCCTGAGACTTTTACAGAATGCTCACAGCTACAGGTTTGGCTATTAAAGATACATTTCTGTGTTAAACAAAGTTGTCTTCCCTATTAAAATTGACAGCCAGGTCCATATGTTCCATAAAATAATGGAAAGGGTCACTGTGAACAGTGTTGCAATGGATCCCAAAGTTCTCATAACTGTTCAGAGTGTGCTTTCGTAGTAAATTCACAGGAACCTTTCAGAGAATATTGCTTTGCAGTTCAGTCTTACCTCTCACTTACACGGAGTGGAAAAAGGAGCCAAAACCAAATTCTGACCACATTTGCTTATACAGGATTCCAAACACGTGCAATAGATTGCTTGCCACTTCAAGAAGGAAGAAAACAACTTTTTGGTGTAGATGGTTTAGGAGCTCGTATTCAGTCTGCCTCAGTATTTGTTGGGCTTAGTGGTGCTTTCTCAGTCCGTCGGTGTCCCAGCAATGCCCAGCAGTGCCGGCACAAGCGCTGCTTTACCCTGCCAGCCCCAGATCACCCACTGCCACCCTGCCTGGCTGCAACCAGCCTTTGGGCAGTGAGTACAGCATGCCTCGAGTTGTGCCAGTCTGGTAAGGTGAAGAAGCACCCAGAGATTTAAGCCTCCTAAGGGGCTCGAGTGGGCAATTTGGGACACATGCCAGTCACAAACTGACCGAACAGCTTCTCACAAAAGATAGTTGGAATTGCAGAAGAGTGATAAGGTAGAAGATACCTACCTTGAATATAAGAGGTAGATTGTCAGAATAAGGGAGATCCAAGTTTATGAGGCTGAGAAATTCCAAAAAGGCTTTTTCCAACAAGCTGAGAGAGGTTTCTCACTGTAAAACTCAAGGCAGGACAATTCTTTACTGTTGGAATTGCTGTTGTTGTGTTACATGATTGTAGAGAAAATAATGTAAGATGAACAGGTCCTGAGATGAATTAATAGTGCAGATATGAGGAGGTGTCCACTGGATCTGTTACCTGCAATGGAGAAGATCACTTCCAATACCTTTTCTCTCAATTCACATTTACTGGTGATTGGATAAAACATGTTAGAGTTTTAAAAGAAAAGACTAGGACCTGCTCTATTTGTCCAAATCTCTTCCCTTGCAAGAGTGTTTTCTGTACAGTGAAAGTCCCACATAGAAGTAACCACTTACGTTCAACCATATTAGGGGTAGGACTCAGCCCTGTCCGTAGATGAGGTTTCTTCTTCTCCCTACATATCATGGCTCATTCCAAGTTCAGAATTCCACTTTAGAGGCCAGGGATCCCAGGGTTTTTTTGATGTGGTCCCAAATATCTTTAAAAAGATTATTTCATATATTGTGCACTTCTGTGGTAGTCCACTTAGTCTCCTCTGCCTTCTACCTTACTGTTTCTTCTTTTCTCAGAAGCTATGCTCAAATTCTCCCTCCTTCTCACCTAATGTGGAAGGTCATCTTGTGCTGTTAGCAGAGGTTTTAGGGAAAGGTTGCAGCATTTGTTGTTTGTAAGGAAACTAACTGCTGTCAAACCTACTTATCAATTTGTGATTCCTGCCATTTATTTTTTCTGGACATTCTGCAAAGTCTCAGTGTCACACAAATGGCTTTTCATACACTTAATTAACAGTGGAACATGCCTAAGATTTCACTCATGGATACACTGTGTATTAGCTTGGAAGCTATATTATTCCTTTCCAGTTGAAGATATAGGTTTCATTAGGTGGGCATAGCTGTCACAAGTTATGACAAAAAAAAGATGTTACAAGAAAATACTTGAGTAATCAGTGATAGTCTCCTGCATTTTTCCGTTGATTGAGCAATCAATCCTGTAGCCAGTCTAAAGATGACTGCTCAATAGTTCATCTGAACACACACACATCTAATCTAATTAAAATATTTAGAACATTAACAGTTTGGATTAGAATACGTTTACTATCTGCACCCACAACTTCATGTGTTGGGCTTGTATTGGCTGTTGCAGGCAAGGTGAAAGTAGGTTCCAGCAGCACTTGGAACTGCAGCTGCTGCAGAAAGTTATGCCTTTCCTCCTGTGTCACTTCTAAAGAATGAGCTCCAGGACAATGTTAAAAGCAGCATATTCCAATATAGGTCCCATAGTTTATGTAAAAGGACAAACATGTTTTGTCTGAAAGGCAAATGGAATTATTTCCATGTTGTCACCTATACTTGGCTTTTTTTCTGAGAGTTCATGAAGTTCTTTCCTATGATTAATCGTATCATTTTACTTAGAGTTTCTCACTAGCCTTCCACTCATTTAAGCCAACTTATTCTTATACAACCCTTCCCCTGGCTTGGCTACCCAGGGAGCAGCTGCGTTGCTGGAGAATATCTTCTGTGCTAATTGCTGTTCTGAGCAAAGGCAGTCAGGTGCAGAACATGGCACTGCAGCTACTGCTTCCACCGTGCTACTAGTTCTCTCCTCTATGCCACTTCGATTATACTTGAAATAGCCCTATTGTCTCCTTCTGCTTCTCCACCTTTTTGGGGAGAGAGGTATGGATGATAATTTTTCTCCCCGATACGGGAAGAACTCAGCCTACGTTTGTCCTCCTCTTCTACTATTAAATGCTAACAAGCCCTTCAGATTCTTTATACCAGATCCACTCCTAAGCTATTGAATTAGCTGCTGCCCAAAATAAACTCAGTTACCTTTACCATTTACTTATTATTGCGATACATGAGCTATTGTACATCTTCATTAAGTCTTCTTTTTTTTTGTTATTGTTCTGTCATTGGTTTTTTAGTGGAGTTTTTCTTTAGATGTTAGAAAGAAATTTTAGATGTTAGAAAGAAATTCTTTACTGTTAGAGTGGTGAGGCACTGGAACAGGTTGCCCAGAGAAGATGTGGATGCCCCCTCCCTGGGAGTGTTCAAGGCCAGGTTGGATGGGGCTTTGGGCAACGTGGTCTAGTGGAGGGTGTCCCTGCCCATGGCAGGGGGGTTGGAACTAGGTGATCTTTGAGGTCCCTTCCAACCCAAACCATTCTGTGATTCTGCGATTCTACAATTTGCTCTGATAGACATTTGGGATAAGTCCGCTGCCAGTGACTAGTTTTCCTCTCTATAACCTCTCAGCTGAGCTTTCCAATATATTTTCTTCCCCACAAAAATAGCTGCTAAATTCCCTATTCTCTTTTTTCAGTGGGAAATTATCCTCCACCATCTTAGATAATCATGAGCCTGTTGCAGTCCAGACATATTAAAACCTAGCGATTTATTGTAGCCAATGCTATGTGATTATAGTATTTTAGCAGCTAGTGCATTTCTTTTGTGCATAAGCTGTTAAATAGAACAAAGGCCTATTGTGTTCAATGTGGGAAAGCAAATCATTTTTAAAATGTGATTAATTGTGTAAGTATGGACCTTTTAAGTACATGTGGTAAGCCCTGTGCTATGGGAATGGCACTTACTGCTCTCTCAGCATGAGTCTGACGAAGTAAACAAAAAGTTAAAATACAGCCGATAGTCTCCCTGGCACTCATTAACATAGCATAGAAAGCAGAAACTAGCCACATTTTATATAAAAAGACTCTAGAAATCTGTGTCTACTTACATTAACATTAGTCAATTGGTGGGTGCCAACTATGCACATAGCATGTTTTATTTATAGGTCTATATAGTAGTCAAAAACATTCTATCACGGAAATGTGTTATTCATTAATTCATATTTTGCTTAGCCTTACTTTACTTCTTGAACCCATCCAGGTGTTTTTTAAATGATGAGGGTAATTTAATACCAAACAGCATTCACATTCACCCTATTTTTCAATTCCATGTAACTAAATATTCCTCCCGATTTTGTCTATTATTTACCTTTAATTAGCTCACATATATTGCAAACTAGAGTTTGTCTGTGTTTTTATGACAAAATTCCACACAATGGTAAAAAATAACGGTGGAATAAATGGTCAACTTACTGAACAGAGTATTTAACATTAAATTTTTCTCAAATATCCATTCTTTATATCAACTGGAATGGTAAATAGTGCTATAGATATATGCTTCTGGTGCCTAATTTGTTTTTAAAGTGTTCATTTAAAATGTTCAAAATGTTCATTTTAGCCTACTGTTTCAAAGCTCCGTATGAGATCTAGTCACACATTGCAGAACATAGATCATATCAAATGACCTCAACAAATCCAGCAACATGCAATGTATATGTGTTTTCACTAAAGGAGCTTTATATGTTTCCATGACTTAACCTATGAGGTTTAAGGGGGTTTAAGGAGGAAAAACAAAACCCTTTTCTTGTTGGTTCTTTTTATCTTATACGTGAATGTGAACTCAACATAATCTAATTTTAATCATGAGGAAAAATTAAAACAAAGTTAAACCAGGAACAATATATCAACACTAAAATGCTGTCAATTATTGCTTATTACCATATTTGTCATGTGAATCAGTCATATAGGTCATTTATGAATAGCCATAAAGCAACTTCTTCCATTTGCAAGGCACACAACCTTTGCCATTCAGTGATGTATGTAAATACTCGTGTCAAAGCTGCTTCTAAAACACCACCACTGGGGAGAGAGAGAGAAACCTTACTGCCATTAAGACATGCAAGCCTTCAAGCTCTGAAGAAAAATAACGGTTAAGCAAGCAACAACTTTTTATAATTAGAGTTGATAGAAGAGAAAATGTCAACGTTGTAAATGATTTCTGCTGGGGTACAGAGTGTTAAAATGGGGTAGAAGACTTTTGATGAAAATTCACAAATTTTTGCTAACATCCTTGAAATACAAAAATATTTTTAAGCCTTCCTTTTGCAGGGCAAGACAATTGTTTCCTGTTAGATGTTTTTATTTTCTTTTAATTTATTTTTGAATTGAATTGAATTTAGTTTAATTTAATTATTTTATTTTTTTTTAAGCTAATGACCATGCTGTCACATGTCTTCTGCATGTTTCAGTTCTCAGATAGAGATAGACTGAAAAATTATGTTTTTCCTCTTCTGTGGAAACTATAAATTCTCAACCACTTACAATATCCTTCCTGAAGTTCACAGCCCCAGATAAATATGTTCTGTTTAGTGGAATAGTACAACATTTTAGAAGGGTTTCAGGTATAGCCAACATTTTTTGATCTTCTCTGCAGTCTTTCCAAAAAGATTTCAGAGGATGCAACTAGGCATTTGAAAGGATAACCACAACAAGTTCAGCTCCACAATTCCTGTTTAAAAGCTTGAATATTGTGTTTCACACTTTGACTTTTAGAAGCCTCCAACAGAGGTATCACCTATCTGTCTCATTTCTTGTATGAGTCTTAAGGCAAAAATAATAATAATAATAATAATAATAATAATAATAATCGGGCTGAGTTTAACAACTTCTATTTCCTCGGACTCTATGAGATTTAAGGGCTCCTCTCTTCAGCCTTACCCAGCAGTAGCAGCATTCATGTTACAGTGATCCTGTCTCTTAGCCCAGAGGTCTTAGATAGGAAGATTGCAGCTGCTCATGTATTTGGAAGAGAAAAGACAACATCAAGGTCACATTCTACAAAATGAGGCTAGGTTAAGTCTGAAGGACCTATCGATCAGACTGAGGGACAGCTGAAGAAAGCCAGAGAGTTTAGATGGAAACATTGCCTTGGGTGAAACTTTCTCATTAGAAACTTTACCCCTGACTTTATCAGCTGCCTGAAGTCCAGAACGAAGGACCCTCTGCTACTCCAGGGAAAAGCAGACTTTCTTTAACAGTGTTTCCCTATAAATAATAGTGGTCATAGTCATTCGCCAAACACTGACTTTACGAGACATGAAAAGCATTTGCGTCTAGCACACAATTTAGTCAGAGATTACGTTTCCATGTTCGAAACAACTAACCTTAATCATTACACATCCTACATTTTGCTATTATTCATGTCTACAAGTATCATAACCTTAGTCAAATTGAACCTATCTCTAAAATGGTTTAGGACATCTGGAAGTCCCTTGAGGGGCCTGGTGTCTTGCACACTGGCAGAGGAATCCCAAACCACTTTGTCAGCAGCAAGGAGTCTAGCACAAAGCAGAGCACTGGAGCCACTTTCACTAAATAAAATAATTTTTAAAAAGAGTAACCCTTGACTGTTTGCATGATTAGTGACTACTAGTTAGAGATGAAAGCACTTTCCCAGGAAATGGGAGGCCTGATTTCAGCTCCCTGGCCCAGTCCAAGACATCCAGACTTCCTTCTCTCAGGAGAAAGGGAAAGCCATGCTTATGGTGTTAAAAAATTGCACAGCCCTGGTGCAGAAGTTACACTAAAGAGCCACTGAGGGAGAAAGAAAACCAAGAACAAATACATCCCTGTTAGGACATATTACTGAAATGAGATCTGCCCGTTGGCAGTGGTCCTTGTCTTTAGACAGTATTGTTTCTTGAGACAATTTTTGAAAGGGAAAATATCTCTGCTTGCTGCTGAGGCTATTGCTGTTCAAAGACCACAGTGTTTAGTCAACACCTAACACTGAGGACATATCCAGAATTTGCATCATTGATTCCTCTTCTAGTAGGAACATGATCTTAGACATATGCAAAAGTACAAAACTGTCTTTTTGCACAGAAAGAGCTGAGAAAAATGTAATATCTTTCCTATCTCTTGTTACATGATGTGTATAATTTTGAACCTGATGGACCAAGGCAAATGAGCCTTATATCTATATCCGTATTTTTCTAACAGGTGTTTGAACAGAATTACCAAGTGGAAGCCCTTCAATCACTCAATTTTAGATCAGAGCAGAGTTTGTTTTCCCATATTGCTTTGAGATATCCTTTTGTGAAGTCAGCTGTATAAAATAAAGACGATGATAAAGAAGTGGATGAATCCTCCGGAAGCCAGTCAAACCCTGTCTTCAACACAGCACTCATTCATGTACGCAGCGAGCATCCATGTAGGCTGGTTACACCGCTCTGTGTGTTGCCTGATGTTCCTTAATAATGTTTACTAGCAATGCTGAATCATCCGTAACGTACGTGTAAACAGTTAAGCTGCAGGTGTTTTTCAGGTTCTACCACACTGAGATGCTGAGGACTCCCCCAATTCAGTTTCTGATTGTTTACAATCTCCTGCTGTGCCTGCAATATGCTTGAATTGTACTTAAAACACATAAATCTGCCTTCAAAGGCAGCTTGGGAGGCAGAAGTGTGGCTAGGGAATTTTAAATGGAAGGGACAAGCAATGGCTACAAAGAGCTCAGTTTTTAGTAGTAGGTGTTGCAGTTTGTTCCAATTACAGCACACGCTAGAGTGTGAAATGTTCATGCCAATCTAGTAAAAAGAAAAAGTACACGCAATGCTGAAATTAACACCTTTGTAATTACAGACAAGCTCCTTTACTACTACCCCAGCAAGTGCAGCTGAGGCAGGTTTGGAGAAATGCAAGCGTAACGGGTTGTGCGATAGGAAATGTGACATTTTTTTCAATCTGACTTGTTAATTGGAACCTTCTTTGGCAGCCAGATAAAATCATTTGCATTTCTGAGCAGAAGAATTTAAGAGTGTACTACATCTATATTTGCCTAACTGAAAACCAGACAAAAAGGGTTTTTTTTTGCAATTAAATGACTTGCATTCCCCTTCTTTCCCTCATGTACCATTAACATCACAAAACTATACATTTGGCATTCTTCAACATAATTTATGGCTCTTTTTGCAAATCAAGCCAGTAACAGGCCATCACAGAGGCAAACATGCCTTTCATTTGCATTGAGTGAGCTGTCTCAGACTCATGGCAAAATGAATAGCTGGATATCCCCCAATAATCCCAGTCCCTCACTATTCGCACACATTCTCAGTGACTCATCCAGGAAAATATCACTGAGTGTGTCTTTTAATTTTATTCATGTTTCCACTATAACCCTGCACAGGCTTCTTAGTGCTTGTAAGATTATTTTAGTTAGCTTCACTTGCCAAACAGATCTTTCCCCACTTTATTATATCGTCATTATTATTTCTACTATATAGGAAGTATATTGCCACATATCATATATCAAAACATTACTAATGCCATTAAGACAATGCCAAGACCAGTCACATGACATGCATGAAAAGACGGCTCAGTTCTTCAGAGAGCCTTGAACATTAGCTGACCAGTTTCTGTGCAACTGGTGTTGTGTGTGGATGCCAAAGCCAGAGACAGACATCCTGTCCAGGACAGAAGAAGGAACCTCTCTCTCGCTTCTGAAATCAAGGCTGGGAAGCAGACTCCACCTTGTAGCTCAGGACCTTTTGAAAAAACAGCATGCTCTCATCCAAATGCTTTTTAGATTTTGTTAATGTCAGAATAGATGCTTCCGTGGAAGATATAATTTGACAAGATTTAAAAAACTTGCTGCAGAAACCTTTTGACATAACTGTAACTTTTTGTTTGCATTAGATGCTTTTGCATAAAAGGGAGAGAAACGATATCATTCAATTATATCTCAAAGGACAGAAATAAGGCCACAGGCAACCTTAATGCTGGCATTTCCTAGCCTCTTAAACCTTGCCTCTGCAACCTCGCCGCCCATTTGACAGCATAACTTTCCGTAATATGATGAGAAATGTCCTTTCTCCCTCTAGGTCTCTAAGTCCAGCTATTCCCATCTGCTTGCACAGGCAACCGAGCGCACTATGGTTCTGATCTTTACTGCTGATTTTTTTTTTCTTTTTTTTTTTGGGGGGGGGGAGCTGAAAGCAAAATACTAAACCACTTTAAATTCTTTAATTTTTATCCTTTATCTAATTTAAATTTTCTGGTCATCATAATATGCTACATCTTAAACAAGCAATGGGCGCGTAGGTTTCAGCATTGGTTATCACTACTAGCAGCAGTCTGACTATAATTAACCTAGGAAGAATTAGTGTTTGGTCTTCCTTTACTGCAGTCCGTGTTGCTTTTGATTTGTATATCTTAGCAGAAAATATAGTGTATCTGGTCACCATAGGAACACATTCCCCATCTGCTGTATTATCACATTTTTTCCCCTTGACTTCTGTAGATTGCAGTCCTTTCTACTATGTTGTCAAGATATGTAGGGGCCAATTTCCTCTCCATCTACAAGGAGTTACGACAGACATGAAAGCAGTCCTGTGTCTTAACTCTTGGAATTCCATGACTTTTCACGTACACAAAATTTTCAGCAGTATGCCTTCAAACCAATTCCTCCCTTTCCAGCTTTTCTAGCAATACTGCTTTTGAAGAAAGCGGGTTGGGAATTGTGTCAAATGCTTTTTAAAGAAAAAAATGCAGTTTCTCTTTGCAAGCAAAGTTTATGTCTCATTATGCATCATGAGCTCCCCTCTGACCAAGCCATATGGCTCATCATTAGAGTCACATGCTGCTGTGCAATGGGAGAAAGTTTGCCAAAAAGCCTGGCCCGTACGAAAGCATGGGAACCAGGGGGCACTACTCAAGTTCCCATGAGGCACAATAGGCCAAAGCAGATTAATGTTGAACTGACTTGAAACACAGTGTTTGGGTTCAGTTCAAGGAAATAAAGCACTTTGATTTAGTAAGTCAAAACTAAACATAGACATTTCCAAATTGAATTATTTTGGAACATTTCATTCCAAGAAAAAATTGTGATATTTCAACTTTTTGTTCCTTTTCTGAAGGAAAATCATGTTGAAATACTATTTTTTCCTGTGGGATGTTTTCTGTTCCCAGCAAGGAAAAAACAGCTTATACAAAACAACAAAATTATTCAAAGTCAATAATATCTGTGTATTGTATTCAGTGCTTATGTTGCCAATTTTTTTCAATTTATAATGCAATGAGAATTAGCGTACGTACATAAGGAGAAGGAGATTAAGATATTTCCAGTTTTCTGAGTTAGTGGAAAGTGAAAAAGGTGTATGCTCCATACATAAAAGTCAATTAGATAATCTGAATTTAAAAATGAAAAAGTAACAAAATTTTATACAGAGACACAGCATAAACACAGGACTAAATTCACTTGTTTAGACTTTTGGTTTTGGTTTAGCCAGTTTCTGGTCTGCTCCTTCTGAAGGAATTTAAGACAGTTTTAATAGTTCATTAGGTTTAGGAATACAGAAATACTGACCTGAAATTTCTGTGATTTTAAATTGGCCTCTACTGCCACAGGTAATCATACTGTATATTTCTTTGCATTAATTCATCAGGCTTGATCTTAAAACTATTTAGGTTTTGCTCCTACTAATCCTAATTGGTTAGTAATCCTTGTCTGCTACAAACAACTTAGCAGAAAGCCACAATTTTTTCATGACTAATATTCACAAAATATTTTTGTAATTATATTCCTTCATGAAAATAATTTTCTTTCTCTGGTGTTCCCCTTCCTGATAAATGAATAATTTGAAGTTTCCAGCACTTGATCTCCTTGAGTTTTTTGCCCATCTGCTATATATTTACTTCTACTTTGATGTTCTCATTCCCATTCAGATGTTCTGCTCTCGCTTCCGTGTTCAGCACCACCCTCCACAGCAAAAGCCTGAAGAAGCAGTCAGTCGGTTTTGCATCAGGTCTTCATTACATTTAGGCTCTCCACTCCATCTTCGTTTTCCCTCTCTTCTTTCCTACTGCTGAACAACATTTTGCTATGTGCTACCTGGGAGCAGGATCTGGTGAAGTGAGGGATGGTCGGTCCTTTCCAGGCTTAGGTTCCTTAGGCGTTCCTCAGTGACCTGCCCAATCCAAGGGAAGGAAGGTCCAAGACAGCTTCTACACGGCTGCTCTTAAGGCCTGGCTTTACTGACAAGGCTCACTGTAACATAAACTGAATTCATCTCTAGACTTTTCTCAGGGCTGGCTGCCTCTCAGGTTTGTATCTCAGACTCCCTGAACAAGTGCCAGAGTCTTTCTTATTTATTCCACATCCAGGTGAGATAAAGAGTTGCTTTTACCAGCAAAACACACTTAAGCTTTTCTCAGTTTTAATAATTTCAATATTATTAACCAGATTAGCTCCTGGCAGGCTTTTCTTCCAAACATGGTGCATCTCTATGGAAACACAGAACTGCATGGAAAACTGAATATTGAACACACATAGTAAAAATTCATTTAAAATGCTATTGAGGCACATTTACTATTCTTTTACAGAGGAGTTATTCATTGGTAAATCCATATAATTGACAAAGCTAACACTTGCAAGACCGCTCAAAAGACTTGGGTAGTTATGTTTCCTAACTTTTAACGGGATTGAACAACTTTGGCATGTTATTTAAAAGTGCCTGTCACCTAGTTTGGATCAGGAATGCGCTTTTGAAGCAAATTTATCCCCACTCAACAGGGCTTCAGCTCACACCATGGAGTGGTCTGGGAGTGCACAGAACTAGATCCTGAAACTGGCAACTGGAAGACGTGCCCTAGGAGTGCCCACGACTGACCTTCAGCAGCTCGCAGGGATTTGGCCCCAAGATCAGGCTAACACGAGCCAGAGTGACACGGACTGTGCGTGTCGCGTCCTCAGCGCCAGCTTGCTCTTTCCCTCCACGTCTCCTCCTATCAGGACACACTAATTGCTAGCAAAGACATAACCTCAGACTCCCACATTGTGTGCTTTGCTATCTTACACACTTGTACACTCTTAATCATAATCAAAAATAGTTCTAACACAAGGTATAACCACTTCTTTTCCATTTTGAAACCTTGGGCAGAAACTAGTACTTTCTTTTTTGGCCCAGTTTTTCCAGCACAGAACAGATGTTGCTGACTATTTAAATGACTTGGTATGCAGCCCCAAAAGAGTGGATAAAGCTCTTTCAAGGTCATGGATATTTAACTTCTTAATACATATTTGTTCATACAGCATTTAGTTCCAGTCATAACATTAAGACTTTTTGTATTTTGTGTGCCTGTTATAATTTTAACATAATCATAACCTTTACTTGGGGTAGAGGCTGAGTTGAAAAATCACAGCAGAAGGGATATGGGGAGGCAAAATTATTTGGTTGTTAAGTGTATTGGATCACCTCACCTGTCCAAATTGGTGCTTGCTGAAAGGCTTATCCTAAAAGCTGCTGCTCAGTTTTAACCCTCTTTGAAGTCAATTAAGAGTTTAAGTCAGCGGGATCATTGTGCTCAGGCCCTTATTGTTGAGTAGCAGATTCCCTTCTGCCTATGTATATTGCAATTATCCCTGTTTCTATAATTACACTATGCAATCATCAGCTGTCCAGGACTAGATCCTTATTAGGTTAATAGCAGAACTTAAAGGGGTCAGGGTGCCCTTTTGGCATGTTTCACATACCCTGTGCTTTTCTGCAAAAACAAAATCATTAAAAAAAGTTATACATGGATGATAATTAAACAGCCACCCCAAAGCTTGCCATGTTCGTAGCTGTAGTCTAGTGATTATTTTTAATCCTGCTTTAATCCTGATTTTTTTTTCCTGTGCTTTTTTGCTACTGATAGCAACTTTATTACTTTCAATCATAGATCGGAATAAGTTATTAGACATACTGCAAATGCAACTTCAGTGCGGAACTCTCCCAAATAATGTGAATAGAAGCAGCTCATCCAACCACAGGCCCTTGAACACTTCTGACCATAACATTTTAAATAGTTAAATTAAGCAATCATTAACTCCATTCCAGGTGAGGATAATGGTGGAGATAAACTATGCTTTATACATGTGAATACTCTATTTTTTTTTCTGCACCAAATCTTCACAGTTTTTACATCATGTATCCGAGATATGAAATTCAGGATTTTTTATTTTTCTAAGCTTGACATTTTAAGTTTGCACATTGCTTTTATAAAAAAGAGCAATCAGAAATATGAGGGGTTGGCAAGAGGGAGTAGGTTTTGATAACATGTAGTGAATTGCATTATTATCTCATTTCTGACTTTTTAAAAGAGATGTGTCAAAAATTGCCACGTGAAGTTTTCCTGATGTTTACACAGTGTTTTTCTATCAATGCTATAAATACAAAATACAAAGGTAAATATTTGCATTCCCTACATAATACAATAAAGGAAGTTATTCAGTCTAAATAATTTAATCAGTGGAAAAGCACACTATTGTCTATATTGTTTTCTTACCTGCTGCTTTGTCTTCAGGTTTATTTCTGTTGTTTCACACTATTCCTCTTCTTCATTATTCCGCCGGCTCTAGATTGCCACAGTTCAAGAAATCATGCTATCATCTGCAATTTTTTTTTTTAGCTTCCAGCACTGCTGCCTGGCCCGAGGCTTAGTCTTACAATCACTGGGAATTTTTGCAATTAGATTACACTGTGGCCATTTTTCCTTCTGGTTGTCCAGAGCATTAACTGTCCCAGTTGCATCTCGTATCCCCACCGATGCCATTCAGCCACTGCCGGACCCTTCTTTCTCTGCCGTCAGCACTCAGTAGCTCAAGATCAGGTTTGCTCTGAGCATTATTCCCTTTCACATGCAAAATCAATACTTTTCCATATGCAATAATTTATTGAATGGTTATTTGCTAAGGCCAGAAGTAAGAAATAATAAAAGAAACAAACAAAAAGTAAAGAATGAGGTTTGAAGAAGCTATAGCCTTAAGAAGGCACTGTACAGAAATATCTGTAACTTCTGTAACATATACAGAAGCTTTTATGTTAAAAGCTGTTTGGGAATTTGTTGTCAGAATAATTGGATGGAAAAAAGAACTTCTGCAAAATGGAAATTTTTCCAAAGGAAATCTAGGATGCCATTAGAAACATTCCTACTTGCAAAATCAAAATTAAATATACCTTTTTGGGTACATTTCATTTGAAGTAAAATAGTTTAGTTTGCTGGAAAAAGTCCCTATTTCTTTTTTAAAGTCAGTTCTGCATTAAATTTCACTTACCCAAAGCATATAGTACCTCACAGGACTTGTAGAAATGGCAGCATAGGTTTTCCTGTTCCTTCTCTGTGAAATAGATAGGTAGACCAGAAAAAACACTCTCATGCTCATGGTATTCAAATGTCTTCCCAAAGGCTTCATAAGCCGTGCTATTTCTCCTCATTCAGGTAGTGCACATGTACGCTGCCAAACCTGACTGTATAGGTCTTAAAAACCCCAAGCTGGTTGCTGGTTTTAAAAAAGGTAGATAGATAGACAGATAGATAGTAGTTAGTAAGTATTCTGACACGTGGCCTGCTTCTGGCGTGACAGATGTCTCACTTTTTTATCCATGTTTAACACATCTGACTCACATCCACGGGCATTGCTTCGCCTCTGATCGCAGGTGTGTTGCAAGAGGTTGTTAGGATACAATACTGATTTTTTGGTGGCAGGCTATGTTCACTCCATTGCTGAATGCCATATAAGACTCATGCACATATGACTGATTTTTCAAAATACATAAAACTTTGTTTACTTCTATGGGTTGATGATGATGGAATTTTAAAACTTATTACTTTGAATCAAAACTAGAGAATGCAGAGGAGAACAAATATAATGAGAAAACTTGCACATTCAAATATACTAATAGAGAAATGAAAAGAAATCTTTTTATGTCTTTCAGGTTCCAGTTCTGTTCCAAAGGACACTATCTTAATTACATGACCCAATTCCAATGTGAGCTATAGAAAATAATTGCTTCGATCACCCTTGGAAACAATTTATTGTTAAAGACAACAATTCACAACAATAACAAACAACTGAAATTTTCAAATGAGATTTCCAGATAACTGGATTTAGCAGGGTCGGTACGATGAATGCCTTTCCTCCTGCAAAAATGCCAAATGTCCAAGAAGTCCCAAATAACTGGGAACAAACTCTGAACACTGGTCTGACATCTTATCTGAAAATTTGCATCATCATTATAATGCCTATGGTCTTTCAAGTCCTTCTGGGGAAAAGTCTGCCACCAGAAATGTCAGCATAATTTATGTGTCTTTTTCTAATTTCCAATAGAAGAACTGCATCAGCTGTTAGACTTGACATTGATACTTACCAGAAAACAGGTTAATATTGCCATTTGTTTTGTAAGACACACAAAAATTGTAGGCAATTTGGGTGAAATATAGGTGCAAAAATGATTTGATGTTTGCATTGAAACTCTTTCACTTGTTCCCAAATGGTTTTCTTAAGTGTGTATCATAGAAATGAAAAATCAGAATAAAGTCTGATTTTTTTGAGGCTGCTTAATACAAATGTATTAAGTTTCATACTAGTGCAATCTCATCATGAAAGATTATCTTAATCATTAACTTTGAATTTCATTCTGAATGTCTTTGCTTTATTAAATTTGACTCTTAGTGGCATATTTTAATTAGTACTCAAAAAGTAGACACTCTACTGCCATGAACAAATCAAGAGCCTGACAAGCTCCACTATGAAATACATACAGTACCATACAAAGTCTAACATTAAAAAATCTGACAAAATATTATGTAGCTGACCATTATGTCATAATGTCTTATTTTTCAGCAACTATCAAAATATGCATTCGATGAGTTATTGAAGTTCACTGTCTGGTCAGCAACGGGATTATTATGAAATTCATTATTAATAATACATTGTAAATATTATGACTATTAGAAAGGATAGACATATTGCACTGTCAGACTGGTGGGAGAAGATGTAACTCTTCCTGAAGATATTTTCTGACCTGAAACCAGAAGTTACTCAATCTAGTCTCAGTCATAGCATGGTCATTCTGGTGTCACATGTAAGTAAAAATTTCTCCCTAGGGAAGTAAGTAAAAAAATCCCAAACAAAATCACTGCTGAAATTAATGAATATGATACAGGATAACTGTGGAGTTTCTTAGCAAAAATAGTAAGCTGCACGCTAACCTGGTGCAAATATTCATTATTTATCTAGAACCACTTGGTTCAGTGAAAGATTTTAAGATGACTTTTAAAAAAAGACTTTCAAACCATACACTGGATACAGTGATAAGGCTTGAAGCTGTAAGGAGATAAAAATAGGATACTGCCAGGGTCCTCAAAATTGTCTAAAGAAGAAACTCAGTAAGAGTATCTATCTGATATGGATACTTCATCCCTCACCTTCTGTAAGTGAAGATATTCACTTACATTATCTGCTACTTAAAACCTGCAGATAATTTTAATCTACATGGACTCAGAAATAGTTAAATTTATATAGCCACAATTTTTACAAAAGCAGTGCTCTGTGAATCTCTCTGCTTTCAAGCAGTTTGGCATAGTGTGACTGTTTCAATATGTAGGAGTCATGACATGAGCCAGGAAGTTTATTAAAACATTCTCAGTGTTTTGCTTTGCATGGTATAATTCAGGGCGTTATAGCAGGCTAGGAGAAGTTGTTCTTTATGGGACTGCTGCACTCACTGGATGCTAGAGGGGTACATCCGTGGCATTTTTTCCCTACAAGATATGTTTGAAAAAGTATCTGAGTAATTGCACCATTACTTCAGTAAAGGCATTGCTTCTGGTTACCAGAGTTTAAAATACAATTCAGTGTTTAAATAAGTATTCTCTTTGGCTGCTATGCATCATCTGGAAAGATGTGAATTTTTGGAATGGCTCAGCAGCAAACCCAGTCTTAGTCAGCAAGGTCTTTTCCTCAGGATCGTTTGTGAAGGTTAGAAAGTTATGTTCACACCCAGAGAACAACATAGTTCAACACACGTAGAAAATAAACAGACCCTCCGGCTTCAGCCCAGTCCCATGACCCCTGCGTACAGAGCTTAACCTTCCAAAAGGCATTCAACTTCTTTGGGTCACTGGAGGAGGGGTGAAGATGTCTTGCTCACTGGAAAATGCCACCGTGACCAAAGAAGTCTTTTGTGAGACAATATCCTGATGCAAGCGTTTACCTTTCTGCGATATACCTATGTTATTTCATGCCAAAGATCAAGAAATAACACTCCCTTTAGGGAAACTATTATCATCCATCAAGTGCTACTTGTTCAATCACTTTCGATAGAGAGTTGTAGTACCATACTTCAAAAATATAAAGTGGGATGAAGTGTCAAGAAGCATACTCTGTGATTTTGGAAAAAAAAAAAAATTCATTAGTTAGAAATCACAAAACCATTTACATTAGGAGCTGTAAGTACTTTAAACTGTGATGCAAAGAATTTTTTTTGTGTGTAATGTGGGACAGTTACATGTACCTGAGATGCAGTGGAAAGAACTGCTAGATATGAATGTCATTTTTTCCGCTGGAGATCAGGGTTGAAATTCCCACTAGGGGATACCTTTATAGATCTCATTTTAGTATATTGTAGTCATGCCATTATAAAACCATCAAATGTAATTTGGCACAGCATGATGCTTAAGCGGTGGCCTGAAATTAACAGACTGAATTACCCTCTACAGGCAGCCAAGGTTATTTATAAATTGGAATTCAGATAAGTAAGTGAAGTGCCTTACTGAACTCTGTACTTTTATATTCCCAAACTCAGTCTTCCATTCTTTGAAATACTTTTTGCAGTCATTCTTTAGTTGAACTTCCAGAATATTTAGCCACTTAAAATGGAAGCAAAACTGAAAGCAGGATGCTCTATTAGGTCCTTACAAGAGATAGTGCTTTTACATTTGTAAACTCTCTTGTAAAAAGTTTTAATTAAAAGAGCTACATCTTGGCATCTGTGAGGTCTAGTGCAATTAGTTGCTTTAAACTCCATTTTTTCCTCCCGCTGCCAATTAAGCAAAACTTGTGTGCAAGAGTAATGGTTGCCTCAGTGACAAAATCAGAACATGCTAAATAATGTGATTAAACTTGTTAAAAGCCAAAATAAACACTTATAATTATCTCAAGAAAACCCGCATAGCACAAGTGAGAGCTCTATAAAGTGAAACTCTGCATCCATAATTTCAGACTTTCTACACAATAGATCATAGTTAAAGATCTGTTAACAGACCTCTGACTGCTGAACTGGGCAGCTTGTGGTTTTCTTCTAAACCTATTGGCATAATGTGGATTTATGCAAGAGGTGCAAATTGGAAGTTGTCTGCTATTGGAGCCATTGGCAGAACAGAAATCATACTGTAGGGTTAGCAGCATGAAGTACATTGCTTTGAAATTACACAGCAGGGTTTCTGCTTGTTGCTCCGCTTGCCTTTAAGACCAAGGTCTTATACTGTCTGGCCATGATTAAAATCAAAGTGTAGGCCTCTTTGCTGGGTGCCAGTAAACGAAGGTGAAAAACAGAAACAATCTGGATTCTTAATTATTTTAAAATGCAACATAGGCAAAAAACTAAGATGAAAGCATTTCTTACTAATCTATCCTAATTATTCCACATAAAATGATTTCCTAAAGAGGCCTATATCTTGAGATAGTCACTTTCTATGACTATGCAAGATCTTTTTGCCTATATAGCATCTTTTACGTAAACCCACACACATAGAGAAAAAACAAGAGCTCACAAGCATTTCAAATGGTAGGCTTACTTAAATCCAGGCTCAGGTGTACATCAAAACTTGAAATAAACCAAGATACCACACTGAATTTACTGAAAATTAAATGACCATTAGCTTCTACAGTGGTCCACTAGTAAAAAAGCGCACATTTGGAAATGCTCCATTTTATTGCCATACTACGGAGATGTAGGTACGTACGTACATACTGACAAGTGGGATCGGAAAGAATAAAGGATTGTTACATTAGGAAATAAATGTACGGTAGAGGGATAGGAGTCCTCAGTGCAAATCCAAGGCCCTCTACTTAGACGCTCTCATTCTGGTTTCAGTCACTGTGGTCAGTATTCGAGTAAACTCGTGGCAAAATAATGGTGTGTGGCAGAAAGTCAATGCTGAAAGTGGGTACCATGGGAGCTAGCTACACTGCTGTCAATTTTACCATAAGTGAACAAGGGGATTCTTCTTGACTTGTCAACATATTCCAAAGTACTTGCTGTCAGGATATTTTCCTAATTGGCTCTTGAAAGGTTTATTGGTAGACACACCTCCTGAGGGAAATGAAGATGCTGCAGGCATATCTGGAGATAGCCAGATACAATCATTAAAGCTGATGTGCAAAATATTTACCCATTTTAACTTCTGACTTGTTTAACATGTAATCTTTTGATTTAGACTCCAATGCTTGAAATTCATCTTTTTTTTTGCCTCATATGAAAAATATATCTTATTTTTTTCCTAATTTAGGCTTCTTGTTCATGATGCCTTTTCTCTTAGAAGGCAAATGCATGCCCTCCAGATTACCAGCAGAAGAAATATATTACATATAAAGGAATAAAAGAGTCAAGCAGTCACTTTGAAATGCATTTTTTGCATGTTCTTTTAATATATTTTGACTACTTTTTTCTTCATAATTCACAGCCCAGTTAATGTCATGTAGCTTGTTGAATCCCAGACAGTTATTTATGAACAAAATTTTTCATGCCTTTAAACCTACAGCAGAGAGGGAAATCTTTCTTTCATGCACCAGTTCAGAACAGTCACTGCTGTTAAATTTATTTCTAACTCACAGCTACCTGCACGTGACCTTCTGAAACCAGTTCTGTTAACTGGGTTTGTCTCTGGTCCAATTCTGGCAAGACAAACCCAGGCAATGTTGGTGGGAACTGGAAAGGTGAGCTCCTTGCTCACCTCCTCCCTGGGGGCAGGGAGGACATCTGTACTCCTTGCCCACTACCACAGTGGAAGACAAAAATGTATTTAAGACCACTGTGGTAAGAAATTCAGAGCAGTTGTTGCCTCCAGTTTCTACTTCTTCTGACAGAGCCTTGTCGCCTTTTTCTGTTTTGCTCTTTTCCCTTTAAATAATCTTGTTACTATTAAGAAACCACATTGTTTGGGTTTTTCCCAGTATCCAAGTATGTTGAGTACATACTGTGGCAAACTTAGCCACATAAAAATTGCTGCTCTGGCTAACTTCTAAAGCGTATAATGCAATGTACTCCACTGGAGAGTTTTAAAGTGATTTAAAGAAATACATTCCACATCTTCAAAAGTTGTAAAAATTCCAAATTAATTCAATAAAATGCATTAGAACAATAGGTAGACAAAATTACTAATGTTAGCGAAGCTTGTTTTCGGCAAAACACTCTTTTCTCTTACAAGACAAACATGCAGTTTTGCCCTATAATATTCCAGCTCTGGTGCTAATGGTGGAAAATGTAGTGAAAGCAACCCCTGCCCACCACTGCTGCCAGTAGTGCACAGAGCTGATGCAATGCTAAGTGTAAACAGGTCGCTGGCACACACAGGATCTTAATGACCGCATGGTATCAACCTCTTTGCACAGCTTCTGCCATGAGAACAACTGCATGAGGGGAAATAAAGCAAGCCCAAACAGAAGCACCGTCAGGAATGGCATACTCCACATCGCAGTCTATTGGAAGATGAAAAGAAAACAGCTGTGAAAAGTAGAGCTATTCCGTGCAAATTCTGTAAGGATAGTACTGAACCCTTCTCTTTGAATTCTTCCTCCAGTCTTCTTTTTCAAGTTCCTTGTTGGAATCTCTCCTACGGTAAAGAGAGGTCTGCAAGTTAAGACTTAGGTGTTTCTCCTGCTGTGCCTTCTCTGCAAAACAGTTTTCCTATTTTCTCATTCTTCTCCCTGTGCTTGGCTTGTACTCCCTGTGAGACAGACATCTGTCTCTTCCTTCTCCTCTTCCAACTTTTTCCACAGCCTGAAGATTGCATCCAGTATAACCACTGGTACTTCAATCCCACCGTATCCATTAGGGGCTGTTCTTGAAAAGGAACTCCTGTGGGTCAACAGTTATAGCCTGTTGACTCCTTGCAGTATGGACTGAACTTGATGCATCAGGCACAAAATACTGATTTTATAGGATTTATCTCAGAAAAAAAAACTTTTTTTTGTTTGTTTGGAATCTGATAATTGGACACAGAACGCAGTAAAATGGTGAGTAGAAAACTTGGGATTCTTTCCTTCTCCACATGTTGTGTCTTGGTACACATTACCTGACTTTGGAAGTAATGCATTCTCAGTGAAGTTAATGTATCTTCAACAAAATAACCAATTTTAGCTGCAAAAAGTCTTATTCATGTACAAAACCCCCAAAACCATAGAAAACCAGGCTGTTCAAGACAAAAATTTTCTCCTAAACCAACAATGGTTGGTTGATGTTTTCAATTACAGGTTTGTTTATCTCATTCAAAACTTTTAAAATCCTATTTTAGAATAATTGTGAGTGTTCTCAAATATCTAGAAAAAATAATGTGGATGAATAGATATTTCTCAAGGCAAAGCAAGAGAATAATATGAAAGGGTATATATTATCAATATAAAAATAAAAAAAAGCTAGATTGGCTGATCAGCAGAGGAGACAAAATCTGGCAATTAATCTCAACTCTGAGTTAAATAATTAAACAATGAAAAACATGGAGAAAACCAAGGGCACAAATAGTGAATTTGGCTCTAACAGTACTACTGTATTACAATAGTAGTG
The DNA here is from genome assembly GCF_028858705.1 of Grus americana. Taxonomy (NCBI): domain Eukaryota; kingdom Metazoa; phylum Chordata; class Aves; order Gruiformes; family Gruidae; genus Grus; species Grus americana. The sequence goes on along the minus strand of NC_072855.1, from coordinate 40,339,389 downwards.
ATAGGGCCTCTGAGTCCTGCTATCCTTTGCATCACAGTCTTGGCACATATCCTCAGGCAATTCACTGAATCTCTCTTCAGCCATAAAACTGGATAAAATACTCATCCTAATATGATGTGAAGATTGTGAATGCTTTTTTTAGTTTTAAGTTATGAAGGGAAAAAGAAACAAAAACAAAACCAAAATTATTCCTAGAGCCATGTGGAATATACAATATTAGGTGAATAAAAATAAATGTTGCCAATGCATTTTTATGCTCTTTAGAAGAATTTCAATATTAATGAAAGAATGGGATACAGTAGCTTAACATACACTGTCTTAGCTCAAGTACTTAGTAAAGTCTCATGAACCATAATTTGAAAACATAATTCAACCTTTTATGTAAATGGGGCCACAGAGATTAGAAAACGGGATAATGATACATGGCAAAATATCTAAGTGTCCAAGCCAATGGAAGGATCAGTGTAAGAGCTGCTTCTAATTAACATCTTAGTGGTTTGGAAAACGGAATAAAGTTCATATTAAATAGATTCGCTGATGATGTTGCACTGAAAGATCTTGCCAAAAGTAAAGCCAGAAAAAATACGAAGGACCAGAGATGTTAAAAAAATTATGGCAAGGGAAGTAAAGCCTAGACTTGGGAAAAAAAAAGCAAGCTAAACATTTGGTAAAAATGATAAAATATACATGAGAGAGAGAAAGCAATGGTAGTAAGCAATTCCTTTGGTTGATGCCAAAATCAAGTTAGATTCGTGGGTTTAGCAAGATCAGACATCAAAGGAGTTGTTCTACTTGGTCTGTGTCTACCATGGCAGGTGCAAAGGAAAGCGAGTCTCTCTCTCTGACCATAGTCTTGCACCATTAAAAATCAATAGATTATTTGTAAAGAATTTCAATGAGCAAAAGATGAAACCCTACATGATGCTGCTAACCCCAGTTATTGAAGACTTGTGATTGAGCCTCTCTCCCTATCTTCCTTATTGCAAGTTTTAAAAAGCACCACATTTTAAAAGTAGGAAATGCTATGTTTCTTCTGCTTTTGGAAATGTTAGGCATTGCATTGTAAGGTTTTCAGTGGGGGAGAAGGCTAGGGAAAAAAATCACACTATGTCTTTTATTCTTGTGGGTTTTGTTTCCAGAGACTGAAGAAAAAGCTGAGATTTGCTCTTTCCATATAATTTCAGGAGCTGGTGCCTTAAAACAAACAAGTACTATGAGATTAATGATAAAATCATCAGATCTTGCAACAGTACACAGCCATAACATTCACTTCTAGGGACTACGACTGAAGGATGGTGATTCACCGATGAGAATTTCCAAGACGGTAACTAAATTAAGATGAAAGGAAATCTTATTCTGAAGGTCTCCTGGTAAAGTGGCTGTTGTTGAGCTGTTGCTGTGTAATGATACGGCAGATGCTAATAGAGCTCAGACACATCTTCTGTATCTGGCTGTTTAGTTCAAGGATCGCCCAGAGAAGCTGAGCTCTGTGGCTGAATCTTGGTGGACTGGTATTGACATCCTCAGTGGCAGTAAGGGGATTAGAATGCAAAATGTACCTAACCCTGAAGTAGTATATCCAAGATGATGCTGGTTTTAATTAAGGCTGAGCTTTGACACAGTGCTGCTGAAAATTTAGGACTCGGTCTTGTTTTTCCACAGCTTACTCCCTCTACTTATGCAAATGAACACCTCTTCTTTGTTTCCAAATAGCCTAAATTTCTGATCCGTGCTTCCCTCAACGACCACTGCCACCAATTAAATCTGAAACCTTCTGTGCAAGTAGTTGATTCTGTCCAGCTCTTCTAAAGTGTTTGCAAGTCCTTGTACAAACAGCAAATCAGATGCTTTTTTTAGTGTAAAATGCCTCTTCCTCCAACATGAGGGAGAACTGTTAAAAGACAGCACATAAAAAGCCTTCTGTAAATGAAAACAGCCCAAAACAAAACAGACTTAGAAACAAACTTAGTTTATATAAATTAAAATCAAGAAAAGAAATTAGACATACTTGTTGGTGACTAAAATACAAAGACTGTTCTGTCTGTTACTTAACGACCTGAACTTTAACGTATATGAGGATACACAAAGGATGGAGACAAAGGTAAAATTTAAATTCAAGTTATGTTGAGCTTAATAGAACTGGTGTTGCAGATAGTATTCTGATTCTTTATATAATTAAACAAAGCAGAAATAAATAATTGTTTTATAGCTTAATCTTTATTTGTAAAGTATATACAATCATCTAGGAAAATTTTACAGTGATTTTAACAGAATGGTAGTAGAAAAAGTCTATTCGCTAATTTTTTTTTTCTTTTAAAGAAAATATGGCAGCATTAAATGACTTAGTAAAAGACAAAAGCACCTAAAAATTTCGTGCTTTAAAGAGTTTTGAAGCAGAATTCCGAATCCTGTTTGAGGTACTGATCGATGTAAAAGTCTTGCATGGGAAAATAAAAGAAAGTGGACATCAACACACAGGTTGAATTTGTGTGCAGCTTCTCAAAGGACAGCAAACAGGGAAAGGCTGAGGACAGACACTCAATTTAAGTCCTTGAGCAGCTTCATTCAAGAAGTAGAGTGGCTGCATACCAGAGGCCTAAACCTTAAGGCCGAGTCAGTTCTGAGAATTGCAGCTCAAGTGTCTTTAGCCATTTTTGAATAAGGCAGCAAAACACTTGTGCTTCTATAATTTCCAACAGTTTTGAGGGAGGTACCAGACAAGCAAAAATTCTTCCCTTAACGCTTCCTACCACCATTTTTTAATAGGATTATTTCATGCTTATGTGACACAAGCCCCTGTCATTCTGATATGGAATATGTTTAGTTTCAAAATCTTCATGTGCAATTATTGGCCTATAATCTCTTTAAAGTAAAACCACAGTCTTAAATGTAAAACCACATTTAGACAGGCCAAAAATTGTTGAGCAACTGGCTGAAAGAATAAATGTTAATAAAAAGCTCCTTCCAGTGAATCAAAAGAAAAAAGCCTTTCAAAGAGAAGCTGGGAATGTTGGATGATTTTGATATAAAAGGACCTGTCAAGGAAAATCCAGATCACTGCAAAAAGCAAAGTGAATTCCTTGCACTGGTATTCATTACAGAAAAAACTGTACACTCAAATCATGCTTTACTGGAGAAGAGTCCGAAGAACTATTTCCAACTGAAACATGAGTAGGAGATACTTGTTCTGTAGTGATAAATTAAGAAGAAAATTTTTTTCAGGACCTAAATGGTATTTCCAGGAGTGCCAAAGGTGCTCAGATAGGAAAATCCTCTACTGGTAATTGGGATGTGTTAACTATTACTTAAGTTGGCTTTGATGCTAAGGGAATATGACACAAATCTTTGATATCCCATCAGCTACTAATCCAGAATTTTATTTCTAGACTGTCCTTACGTAAACCTAGATAAACTGATGGAGGACATATTAGAATATGATACATGGATATGATGCTTTGGGGAAGAGTCAGTAAGTTTTGCAGGTGTGGGCATGATTTGCAAACCCGATAAGGTTCTTTGACAGAATGATTTACCGTGTGAATACGGGTAAATCCAGCTGGCATGGCGTATCTGGACTTTCAGTCTGCTTTGCCAGATGTTCTTACAGAAGCTGTGCCCTTACAGAGCAAGACTGAAGGGCCTGTCATGTAGTGACAACTGAGTGACAACTGCTTAAATGATAAGAAACAAAGGGTAGGAATAAGTGGTCAGTTTTTCCTGGGAGGAATGTTAGGAATATTCTCCCTCAGGGATCTGTATTGATCCCTGTACTGGTGAAATGGTCAGGAAGACGGCTGAGTACAGGTGTGAAAGTTTGCAGGTGATATGGGATTATTTTAGAAAAACAATAGACATAGTAGGATGAGTAGGAATAGGACTACCTTCTAGTTGCCAAGGTTTAAGTGAATATACAGATGTAATTTCTGTGATATGATTCAGCTCTTTAAGATGCAACAGTTTGGTCACAGTTTTGAATCCTGTATTTTCAAGAGCTCTGGGACAACAGAATAATTATTTCAGTAGTGCTCCTGAAATGTTAGCATACAACAGTATAAACCCAGATATCTGGACCAGTTTAAACAAGACTTACAGGATATTTTTGTTTTTCTTAAAAAAAGAATGAGTGTTTTATTCTGTCACAGGCTGTATTCTATGCAGAGGCTACAGTAGGATAAGGAGGAGGAAAAAATGATATTATGAATCTAACAAAAATGTTTAAGTAGGTCATTTCATAAAATAAGGAAGAAGTAAGGAATGAATTGTTCTGAAAGGCGTCTTATTTACTTGAAAATGGGGCTACGTGGACACAGGAAAAATTGAATTAAATATCTTGGGAATTAACAAGGAGCACTTGAGTTTTCTGAAATACTTCCCTCATGGATGAAACCTCTATTTTCAAAGGAGATTTGATTAAAAACATGTTTTCTAAACAAAACTGCATCTGCCTAGTCACTCATTAAAAAATTTTCTTTTTATATATGCATCTATTTACTTCTCCAGAAAAGCATATAAGATGAGTTAAAGATTAGTGTTATTAAGGAGATAGTTAACTAAATAATTACAGTGGAAAATTGTGGTAATTTGTGAAGAACCTGTTAAGAGAAGAAAATATTCACTAACAGTTATTGAGACCAAATGCATGCCATGATGTATTAGGTCTTATCCTGGAGACAAGAGGCCAATAAAAATTCTGCACATGAATAAAGAGAATAATTTAATCTGAACAGAAAAATCCAACAGAAAATGTCAAGCTGCCAGAGCTTTTCTACTGCCTGCCTCACCCCTAGGTCTGGCAACAGGCACACCACCCTGAGAGCACTCTCGCCAGTCCCTTTCTCACAGCCTCTCACTGAGCGCCATCCAACCAGTGGAAGAGGCAAACCATGACAGCTATTCCTACAAGCTTTCACTTTTAGCATCAGCATGTTAATATTGACGACTTTTACAAAACATGACAAAGAGGAGACTCTCCCATTGGTAGCTGAAGTTGGGCACGTAAATTTTTTTTTATACTTTGCATTCAAGTACAAGATAATATGCTACATTTGAGGATGAATTGCATCGCATTAAATATTCATTACACAATATTGTGACTGCTGTCTTTCATGCGGCCTATCACAGGGATAGGTGTCACTGATTTTATTGTCCCTACATCATTTCAAACTGGGTATAATTTCTTTCTTATATTAGCAAATAGTCCTGCCCTCACCAAAATTTATTAGTGATGTCCATGAGTGGTGCATGAGCTCACGAGCTTTATGCAGTTCTACAGCTTTCTGCTGTCCTGGGTGTCATGTCTGGGCAACTTGGTGTGCAAGCTGAGCCTACTTGTGCTTACAGACCTGCCTGGTCTACTACTAACTTTTAATCTTTTTTTTGGCTTATATCAGTTTGACACTGTGTTTGCAAAACACTTTCAAAGCCAGAAAAATGGGAAAAAAATATAAATTTATTTGTAGAGAGCAATATGCTCATTTCTAGCTGGATTTATGCGAACCTATTCAGATTGCTATGTTATGTCTACTAACACCATAGAAATAAGATAAAAATACACTCCAGCTGTCTGATAAATTCAGGGCCAAAGTCTCTCCTTCAATTCAGACACAAACAGCTTCCACTGAGGTTAATGGGACTAGGGTGCTTACACTATAGGGTCCCTAATTGTTCCTTGGCTGGCTAGCACTTGATATCAATACACATACAGTCAGTATTAAAATAGATGTGTCATATCAGTACGATCAGCTAGATGATAAACAATACCCTGCCATTAGCTCTGACAGGAAAAAGAGATTTTAGTGCGCAATCAAGAGAAGTAATTGTTAGAAATGTAACAATTGCACGTAGCTCCTTGATGAATTACTGAACTTCAAGATCAAGCATCGTATGTTTTTATCGGCTATAAGCCAGCAGTCAGGTAGCAAGCCCGAAAACCCATGTAAAAGTTCTAAGTGGCTTTAGACTGTAAGATGAAGATGAATTATTTGTGGTCTTTTTTTTTGATAGCTTTTGCTTTTTGGTTCTGAAATTCACAATTTAACTGTTAGTGTCAACATGCAACTAGTTAAAACTAACACATAGCTTATCAGAAAGAGAGCACCACGTTATAATTAGCTGGACAATTTTTATAGGGTGACTTCCATAAAAGATCATTGGAGGAAGACATCGGATAATGCCACTGCTACAATAAACTGGAAACTTTCTGGACTAAATGTAGTGCAATCAATAAAAAAAAAAAATCAAAAGAAAAGGGTCCAGTGAAATACTGCAAATGACTAATAATAAATATAAATAATACAGAGGTGAGCTTAGATCTTTGCTAGGCGTGAGTTGTCTTAAATTCATAATTGAATAACTTTGGGAATTTTGTATGAGGTCTTATTTTACCTTCGCAATGAAAAACATAAATGCAGATTGCTCAATTTTGCTTATAACAAAAAAGAGAAATCTCAGGAAAATGTAACTGAGGTACCCACGAAAGACCATAAACACCCGTGTTATTTATCGCAATCATTTAATCACCTGCAGAACTCTGCAACACCCAGACATTTTATGGGTTCCTTCACTGACAGCAAGATGGCCATCTTATAGAGTTATCTTTTTTGTTTGTTTGTTTGTTTTTTGTTTTGGGGTTTTTTTAGCTTTTTAACAATGTTTTCAGGGCTTTTCTTGAAAGGCAGATGCAGAATACCTATGTCAAGTTATTGCAATATTCTTACAGCAGATCAGCCAAGTCTGCTTTTCCCTATGGAAACACTAATTTTTGGCCAGATTTGTTTGGAATTACGATCAATCTGGAGCTTTGTATTGTTTTTTTTACCCCTAGTTCCAGGCTATGACCTCATTAGGGTATATCATGTGAAATCAGAAATATCTGAATGTTGAGCAATAGCTCTGGCATTCAAATCTATGAAAATCATCTGTTAGTCTTCTGATATCCTCATGCAGATTGCTCAGACTCTCTCACAGATGTCATTCTTTACGTCAGGATATACACATCAGTTGATATTTTGACTTTATTTTAAAGTCCAGATTTCTCAGATCTCTCATTACATCCTGTTTCAGCGAATGAAAATAGTCTGTCGGCTCGGTGGTCTCAGTTTCTTCCACTTCCTCACACATCACCAAATGTGAGATGCTGAGCTGGCATCAAGTCTCTAACTCATGACTGCTCTGCAGCTGCTTCCTTCCTATGGATCCCGGCGGCCGCTGCTGCTCCGCTACGCCGAGCGCCTGAATCCCTTCTCCTTCCCCCAGCAGAGCTTCAGGACATGCTGTCTCCGAGAGGAATGGATTAAATGGCAAGAGGAGCGTGGCTTATCCCATGTAGCTTGGTGAGGAGGACGTTAGATCCGCTTTGCTCTCCTGGCAGCCATGAATTGCCCGGGACACGATCAGCCGCGCTGGCTATAAACGCCCTGCTGAACGCTGCCAGCGCGGTATTTATCACTCTGAATTAGTGCCAGAGGAAGAACCATTTCTAAAACAAAGGAGTTTTGTTTAATGCTTTACAAGTGCCAGGAGTGTTACTTCTTTCTTTTTTTTTTTTTTTGGTTCTGATGTGCAAACGCGTCTATATGGGAACAGAATGAATGAATTCAGTAGGATTATTCCAGTGGGTCAACGAGTTAGGGCCTTAAACCTATAGAAAATGAACCATTTCCTCCAAAACTCTGTAAGAACTTCTGAGAAAGAGATATTCACTCCCTCGTACTCCACAAACACAGCCACACTACTGCACTGGCCTACGCTGTCTTGAAAACACGTCGTGGAAGAGCAACAATAAAAATCAAGCGGCGGGAGAAAGCCTGCACAGTAAATACAGTTTAATCTGGAAAGGAAACTCCTGGGTCCAGTCCTACAGTGCTCAGGCAAACAAAACTTCTACTGAAGTTACAAGGGAAAAAAATTCTTTTGTCCTAAATGGACATACTCCTTTGAATTAAACAGAATTTATTTACATCAGCAAAAATGAGTCACTGAACATGTAGGTTACACGTCCTACAGAGCAGGATATACCTAACAGAAATTTAAGTAAGATGAATGAAGAGCAGAGAGCTTTTTCATGGTATAAAGATAGTTATGACCTCTTGTGGAAAAAAAAAAAAAAAAGGATCAGAAGACTAGTGAAAAATGTAATCTTTCTGAAGAGAAGATGTTAGTTAAGCTTAACCTGGGTATCTGATGTTTGGCTTACTGAATACAAAAGGACAGGGAATTTCAATTAAGATTTAAGTTGACTTTTTAAAGCATTCTGGAAGTCTAATGACTACTCTGTGTAAATTACTTCCAGATGCTGACCAGCGTGAAAATGGTGGGAGAGAATAATCCCATGTTTTAATTTGCACCTGTAACAGGTGAGATATCTCCAAAATTTGTTTGAAGAAATGTAAATGTATATATATTTTTTTTTTAATATGGAGGGGAAATGTGATCAAGTCTAAGTTTTTCATGAGTACTTTTCTTGACTTAGTCTTCAGTAAGGGTTTTTACATCCTAGAGTAATATTTGGTCCAGTTTTTGTGGTCACAAAGGGGAGTGAAAAACTCTCCAAGTATAACTCTTTAGAGGTGTGGTTTTCAATTTCCAGAGATAAAGAATGAAAACCTTAATTAATGTGAAATATTCTGGTTTTCCCTTTGTTTCACTTTTCAAAGAACTTGCAGTGAACAAAACCAGCACAGTTTCAGAGCTCAGGTCTCGGTGTACTGAGCTGATCTACAAGAGGCCTCGTTTGGAAGAACTTTACCAATTCAAATGAAGTTTCTGATCAATGTCCTGAAAGTGCACTGGACTGATTTCTTCAGAGATTGGGAATCAGATGTGAGAATTCTATGCATAACAAGCAAAACCAGAAAAACAATGTTTATCATAATCAAAGAAAAAAATCACCATTTGAAGATTGTATCTGCTCCAAGGCAGATTTTAGAGGCCAACGACGCTGAGGCGCTAAGGATGCTAGGGAAAAAAGGTTCGTTGCTTGTGAAGGGGCTTATTTCTCATTTTTCATTTCTGTTTGTAATTGCTGTCATCTTTGTTTCTTATGCTTTGGATAAAAAAGGTGACTTTTATATTTATTAGAACTGGGTTTCAATAAACATTATGCAATATGGTAGACCAGGGAATGATTTATTGATAATTTGTCACTTATATTTATGGAAGTGTAGACCCTGGAGCCCTAGAGCTGGTAAATCATATTATACAGCTACAAATGTTTTTTTTTTATTCTTTGCTGCCAAAAGTGCACCATGTAAACTGATTGCCTCACCAAACCCCTGGGGCCTGATAATGATGCACTTGCTAATACAAAGGGAGGAGGGGTGAGGAGAAGACAACTAATTATAAGTTTATTTTTGTTTCAATATGTTTGCCATTTAATCTAGAGTTCCATAAACAATAGATTGATGAAATATAATTAGGAGGAAGATTACAGTTTAATGAGGCAATAGATTGGGAAAGAATGTAAATGGAGCGGTAGGCTGCGCAGAGTTTTTAGCTGTTTATTATTGTACAGCTGTAAGGCACTTTCACACAGTTCCCAGATGGAAGCAGCTGTTAGCTCTTCGCCATTAGAAAAAAAGAGGTTCATAGTTCATTTTTATCCACTTGTTCCAGCCTAGTTATGCTCACTACAACACTTCACCAAGTCACAGCTCTCAGCTACGGCTGAGACTGTCAGGATGGGCACCTTGTCTTCGTTTGCCACTTTGCCATTCACTTATCTCATCTGGCAACCTCTCAAGCAACAAGCTGTTCCACTCCTTGTAATATGTTTATCTCCCACAGTGATGTCAGCAAAAGTCAGCAAATCTAATATTCATGCTCAAACAGATTTGTTGGTGCTCTTTGTTTATAAGAAAGGGCTCTATATCACCCCTGCAGCTGCTTCCTCTTCGCCAGGCTTTGTTTTTGTACGGTACTCTTCAGATAGGCCTCGGGAGCTGTACAAAGCATGTGCCCATCTGACTTAACAGGGGTTTTGTTGGGGTTTTTTTTTTGTTTTGGGGTTTTTTTTCAATATAAAGAAAAACAACCCACATCTCCTTTTTTCCACAGCCTGTTATGAAACCTACATTTTTGCCTCAGCTTGTCAAGATCTCATGCACAAGGCAGAATATAAAAGGCAAATAAGAGGGGCGTTTCTTTAAAAAGCAGTCACTGGGAAAGAAAAAGTAGGCAGGCTTTCAAGAATGAATACTACAGTAACATTTCTCATGCAGCACTTAAACAATTCCATATTATGGGCCAAGATATCACTGCCCTGCACCCTGCACAGGCATTTACATCGATGTAAAGCGAGTGTAAATCTTTACTATTTCAGACAGGTTGTATGTTATATTTGGTGCCAAGGTATTGCACATGCTACAGGGAATTAGAGAATTTGGTGCTATTTTTGTAACAATTTATACATTTTGAGCTTCTCATTTCACAGTGCTTGGGACTATCTCAGATGCTTTATAAAGCACTTGCTGTGTGGGCTTATATAAATTTTTATTTCTAATGTACCTTATCGATGATAGTCCCATCAGTCAAGGCGAAGGCGGAGCGTTGCGGTTTATTCAAGGCTGGCATTAGGCATGATGTTTCTGAACAATTTCTCAATCCGAGTGAGGCATGCTTTTCTTCATTTGTTTCTGTTTTGAGATTAGATTTTCTAAAATTTTTTGGGGGCTACTTTACCATTCATTCAAACTTTTGGCAAGAGATTTATTGCAATTCCACTATTTACTTATCCCAGCAAAGGACAAATTTGGGGATCTGGGTTTAACCAGGCAGCAAGTGTGGCAATTCCCTTTCCACTAATATACAAAACAGTCTGGTTCTAAATTGCCAATTTTTTTTTTTAAAGTTTTTATTTCTTTTAGGGAAAAGAAGAGAATTGATTTAAACATCGAATGGAATTCTGGTCTCTTAAAGATATTTTGCGATTGACTTCCAAAGGACAATTTATTTCATAGTTTCCCAAACACCTTTCAACATTAATAAACATTGCACTTTTTAAATTTAACATTTATGAGAAACTCAGGAGCAGAATTCTGTCCTGATCTCTAAAAAAATGATACAATACAAAAGATTCCAGCAGTATAAAGGGGTTTTTTGTTTTTGTTTTTGTTTATTTTATTTTCTTTTTTAATTCTATCACTATCAGCAGGCCACCCACATGCTTAATCTAGAAGAACCACCTCTAGGCTATGAGAAAGGCTGTTCAGTCTCTGTGCCCCTACAAAACTCGGCTATTTTGCTGACAAGGATGCCGGTTAAAGCCAATTATGGCGGGGAGTTTTATGGTCCAAACAGCTGTCCAGTTGGAATAGGACTAAGACCACCAAGTTATTTCATGTGTCACAAACAGGCATCTGATTGGTTAAATAAAGCTGCATATATATTTTTATGAATAGAAGTGGAAGGTTTAATTTGCTTTTGTTTGTGGGGTCTTATTTATTGCTTGAAAGTGTTTGGATGCCTGCTGGGTATTTGTGAAAAAGGGCTGCAAAAGCTGCACATATTTCATCCGCAGTTCTGGGGCAGAACTACAGTGCTGTGGTTAAGGCTAACCAGAGTAGAAAAACGATAGGCCATTGGAGCAAGATATGAAAGCTATTGCTAAGGTTGAAGACCAAAACAAAAAAAAGCCCACTACCCCAACTAAGAACCCCATCTGGTATTTATGTACGTATTGTGTGTATGTATGTATGTGTTTGTTTAATATTAAGCAATCATTTATGCTCAAAATTTTACCTCCTGTTTAGGTATGTTACTACTTCAGATTACAGCACTTAAAAAGACTTCCTTACCTGCTCTTTAATGCCTGTTTTCTTTTGTTTGCTTAATTCATGCACCTAGACCACTTTCTTATGTGCAATTTTTACTGTTTTCCCAGTTTAGCTAGTCTGTTTTTTCATCCTGTCTTTAATGTGAAAGCCCTATGCAGCAACTTAGGAGAGAAAAGCATTTTTAAATTTCAAAATTATGACTTCTACAAAAAAAAAAAAAAAAGATGCAATGGTAAAATTAGAAACACTGGCAAAAGAGGTCCAAGATAGCTTGAGTGTCTGCAGCTATGTCTAATTCCTAGAAAAAGACCTGCATTAGTCTTAAAGTCACTGGCATCACTTTAAGGTACTGACCCCAAAATTCCTGGGTCGTGGATCACATGCGTATTTCTCATTAGACTAACAACATTACCAAACATTTATAATATAGCCAATACTTGTGATTTTTGTCTTGTTAAATATACTTCTAAAGCAAATTGCTTGTTCATGGCATAGAATTAACACTCCCAAAGGTTAAATTTGCTATCTACTTCCGAGCTCCATTATACAAAGTCTAAAAGATTTACTGAAAAATATTTGATTGCCTTTAGTATCAAGACCTTCTTAATGTTTGCTTGCTCTCACAGGACATTTTACTCAGCTGCTTTCCCTGCTATCTCACTGCATCTTTTGCTTATATTTCTTTCCTTCAGGTAGCTTGCTTTTTTCTTAACCTTCTGCATCTTTCCATTTTCCTTTAAATAACTACTCTACTATCATATGACTCATTCTTGCCTTGTCAGTCTGCAGTTTTCACATCCAAAAGTTTGTTCATAATTTCAAGATTACGTTATTTACCTCTTATTCCTCTTATGCTCTTCCTTTCTTCCTCCATGTTTTTTCTGTTCTTTTCCTTTCCAGTTGCTGATGTTCTGCCTGCCTGCTGTTTATTCTCTCTCAAACTTTTTCTGCTTTATTAATAATTTTTCCTGTCCTGCTCTCAATAGAACTTTCACACTGTTGGTCCTTTCCCTGGTTTACTTCTCCCCATCCATTCCAAATCTTGCTGCAGTAATTTTGCTTATCTTATGCTTTCCTAGATTTCCCAAATGTTCTGGTTTTGTCCTCAGTCAATCAGTGGCTTTCTCAACCTTTTTTCAGGTGCCAGCCCTTCTCTTGACAATCTAATTTTAGCTTTTAATTGACTTGTAAAGTCATTGAAGAATTCTCTAAAAGCAGAGGTTTTAGTTAGGGTAGCACATTTTAGAACAAGGAACAGTATTCCACAGTGCTGCTTAGATAATCAAATCTATTATAAGCCCTGCATTATTTTTTCTTCTTTGGAGTAAAGACAACCTTCTATATGAAGGCATACCAATGTGTTAAAGGCTTGGAAAAGTAAATAAATTTTTCTATCTTAATTTATTCAGCTGCATTTCTTTCTCATTTTCCAGTGGTCTGGCATCTAGGTAGTACACAATTTTTTTTAAATGGGCTATAGGCAGTATCTAAATCAAAAGCAGTATACCTAATAAACAATATCTTTATATATTTATAATGAATTCCCTTTTTAGATCTTATTATTGCTAACAATTGACACCTAAGAGGAAGATTTCTGTGATTTGAATCAAATAAGTTACATGAAACTAATAATTAGGATGCTGATTTATTCTCTCATTCAAGCAAGAAGAGTTGTGATAAGAAGCACGGAAAAAGCTTAAGTCTACAAATCTGTTTTCCTCTCGGTTAAATTACTGCAATATGGGAATAGTTGCATGGATCCTGGTGAAGAATTTCGTCTCCAAGATACCACTTGGCCAGAAATAACTTTTATGACCATCTAGCCTGTTCTTTAGGGTAACATAATAGAAAGAACCTACTCAATCATTAGTTTCCTTGCAAGCCCATTAAATACATTTGAGACAATATATCCTTTAGAAGAGCACCTGACTGTAAAGACCACTACTAATGGAGAAGCCATCACCCCCCAGTTAATCTGGATTTGACCAAAAGGTAATGCTCCTGTGCAGATAGTTTTAACCAGATGAAAAAAAGTGTGTGAAATGTGTAGGTTTACAGTGAAGCTGCAAGAAGTTTCCCAAAACTAAGCGGGAGGAAGTTTTCCGCTCTAAAAATTTCACTAGAGTTTTTGAAAGTTTTGTGGGCTTGAACCTATACTGACATATGGTAACTATCAAGTGTAAGGCATGGGTCAGCCTGATATATCTTTGATAAGAAAAGAATAAAAGAGAACAGAGGGAAGAGTTCCAGGGTTTTCCTTGAAAACAAACCTCCCCCCATCAAAAAAAAAAAAAAAAAAAAAAAAGAACCCAAAGAAGTTTTTAGCTTAACAGCTTAAAAAATCTTATATGGAAGCTCTATTTGTCTAAGCATTTCAGATGCACATCAAAATACACTGGGTGTGTACTTCACCTGCTAATATATGCCGTACTTCCATAGCATGATAAACAAACTTAGCGAATCATTGTACCGTGGCCACACAGGTTTTAAAACTCACCAAAAGTGGAGAGTGTCTGCATATGTGCCTGAATATCTGCCACTTGGCCTCAAGGCCATTTCAAGTCCCCAAGTAAGCTGATATTTAGCACCTCATAAAAAAGCGGCGTACACCTGAGTAGAGGAAAAAAAGTGACATTTGTTGGTGGTTTATACGGAGGATCACATTACCTTTCTTAAAAGTAAGAGAAAGAAAGATCTTCATCTCTGTGTCTAGAAGAAGGAGAAGGAGTAAGGGTGGTTTTGCAAAAATCCTTGTTTTGGAGAAGGTGCTACTAACAAAAAAGAGTAGCTTTGCACAAAAGCAAGCAAGCAAGCATGCTGATTTCTAAAACCGCGTAAAATTGCCTTGAATTTTATCCTGAATTAAAAGATTTACAGTACATTCCTAAGAAAAGTTATAGCTACCCTGCAGTTACCCTCCAGGTACCTGGTGGCTTTTCGACTATCATGTGCTGAGCAAGATCCCTCTCTGTATACGCCCAGATGCGCGTAACGAGTATGCTTGCTTTAAGGCCAAACGAGAAGGCTATGAGCTGCACAGCCCGCTCTGCTTTGTTTTCCTCAAGTGAAGTATGATTTTAAACCTAAATACTGAAATAGCACCAAATATTTAAAATATGTGATAGCTGGTGAGTTTTTCCACAGTGCCGGTTTGTTTCCCATTCCCTCCGTGACATCTCGCAACTCTAAGTGCTCAATGACAGCCTGTAGAGGTTTCGCCATAATCCACCTTTATCCATTAACAGACACTCAATCACTAAAGTGCTTACTAGACTAAACATATTTATCCAACCAAATCACACTTTACAATGCAAAACTGCCAATCAGACCCCAGCTATTAACGAGGAACTGCTTTAAGGGGATTTTGGTGTTTGTGCTGTGAAGAGCATGCTTACCTCCAACAAACCACTAAACCAAATTAACATAGCTGTATCCTCATAAAAGAAACCAGATATCCTGTTGTGAAAATAGAAAGCTTGGTAGGACAGGGCTCCTTTGATGGCTAACAGTGTGGCAGACGAAGGCTTCAGACTACAAATCTGGTTACCACAGGCTCATTACAAAACTCTAGCATTAAGCTTTTGCTAACTTTAAAAGCAAAATAAAAATGTATCGTTTGGGTAACTCAGTAAGTCATCAACTTACTAAGTTACTATTATAATTGCAATAAGTGCTGTAATTGTTGGATAAGGCTCCTTAATTCTAATTGCTCCTTTGTCCAAGATCATGTTGTAAAAACGCTTGCATTAGCCAAAATAAAATCCAAGAGACACAAATGTGGTAGTAATAATAATTCTTTTTATTAGCCTGGAAAAGAGGAAGAGAACAAAGCTTTAAAAAGACTTCAAAGTTCTGACCAAGAGAAAAAAAATCTAAAATCGGAGAAACATGCATACACTCTGCCCTTTTATTAGACTCATACAAACTAAGTGCCATCACCACAACTTAGAGTTTGACAGCATTTCTTTCCCAGGCAGCAGGAAAACTTACACCATCCATGTTGCAGGGCTAATTTAAGTTCTCTGTCAAAAACTACATAAAACAGTCCTGTATATTCTCACTAGGAAGCCCTAATAGTTTTAGACTTATTGATATTATACCTCCTTTAAATCCCAATATTTTAAAGCTGGATTTGACATTTGCTGAGACTTGGTGTATTTTCCCTCCATTTAACCGTAGCAAAAAGAAAGGTGAAGTTTTAAACTCTGAGGTAAGCGACTCATGAAAATTCATGTTTTTAAGAAACACTTATCAGTTTAAAAATACATATATGCCCTTCTTCTTTAATTCCAAGTAGCTTTAGCTCTGTGATTGAAATATGTATTTCCAATCCTTCACTGCTTATCAAAAATAATGAGCACTTTCTTTTTTACTAGCTTTTATAAACACTTCTGGGGAAAATTTTATGAGCAGCTAGAACAAGTTTTACTTCTTGGAGAGAAGGCTTCATGCTGGAATCATATCCAAAATGAGTAAACCACAACATGAACAGATTTTCCAAAAATCACTAGAGCAGACTTTGTAATTAGAGTTGGAAACATGTAAAGTACAAATTAAGTTGTCATGTAACAGAATAGTATAGTTTTGTAGGCTAGAGTTAGACATCATGTTCCATCATAATATGTATCCATCGCCACTATGTCTTTAGTATAGTTCTGAACACTTAGGAATAATACAAGAATTTGCAAAATAAAGCTGTTCCAGGCTTGTGCGTATGAATGTCCACATGTGTTTTTATAGGAAAGAAACTGATGCAGGTTTTCGATGCACAATTATATCACTTACAGAAAGGGAAAAACATCATCATGACACTAGAAGTACAAGAAAAGAACAAATTACAATGCAAATTAAAAAGAGGAATTATTGTAGACCACATTGAATCTTAGTATTTAGACAATACTTGCTGTGGTTAATAAGAAATACATGCTTTCACGCCTTTGCTACATATCCATGTTAATACATTTTATATTCTGCATTGTGTATGTGTGTCATACGTAAGCAATGAAAATATACATAGAAAGCACTAAGAAATTACTGATGCCAGGAACAGTTCTCTCCTGATTAACTGAGAAAGCAATGTTAATAACTGTAATGCTGCCAAGCTGGTTCTGTACCACTGATTTGAAACAATTTGTTGTTCCATGGAACATGAATTTCTCAATGTTCCACTTTGTTATTTTTAATTGGTGTTTTGTTTTGAAAGGTACCACATGTAGCATATTGAAACTTTCCAGCTAGCAGAAAGTGAAGAATAGTGCGAACATTGGAACAACAAAATATTTCATTCTTTCATAACTTTGTTACTTAAGTAAAAATGAAACCTCATGTTGTGTTTAGATGCTAGAGATGTTAATGAACTGTACGACAACTTCATAGGCGCACAAAGAAGGGCGGGAACAGCTAATCTGTTGAATTACATGGTATGCCTCCGTTGATACCTGCAATATGTCCAAGTAATAAGAGAACACTGTCCACAGCTCCCATTCTGAGTATCATGCCCCCAGGTTCTATGTACAAGGGCAGTATTGTGCCTTTTCACTTGTGACACATGAAAGTGTCAAACTTCCCATTTATTTTCCAGTTGTGTCTTTAAATAGACACAATACATCCAACCAGATTGCCTATATTTTCCACCATATGGCCAGCACTGCTTGATTTGTCTTCTGGAAATGACATGATTCATTATGTAAACTTATTCCACTGTGAAGGCTTTTCCACATGTCACCCAATATTGATAATCTCTGCAGAATTATATTTGTAGGAGGTACAGTAAGTTGAAAATTTGTTAGCTGTCTCTAAGCATCTTTGACTGATTCATAAAGAAGAAATAATAAATGGTTTCTGTAAAATATTTTAAAGTTGAAATTATTTTAGGACTTCCAAGTCCCTTAAAACCATGTGAATTCATTCATATATGATGTATATATTTACCGAAACATGGATAACATTGTATCATATTTTGCAATTCTTTTCTTCAGACTGAAGCTAGAATCTGAAGATTTCACTTAGAATATATATTGTCAATAACATGATAAATCTTACAAATGCAAGTCTTTTTACAATTTCCACTTTACTCACATCCACAATATGGTTGCCATTGTTGCCTGTTGTCCACTACTTCTGTAGCACAAGCTTAGGTGCTCCTGTTAAGTTTTTTTACTGTATGAAGCCTTTTTATCATATTTTAACACAGCTTTACACTCTACTGAAAAATCTTCAAAGTTATTGCACTTATTCTGCGTGTCCTTAGCAATGATGTTGCCATCAGGCCATTTTTCTCTCAACTAGCTATCAATTCTTCATTACCCAGGCCAATATAGGCAAAAAAGTAGATAACAGAGGCAGTGTTTGACATCATGGGGACAGCTGTAACTGACCACGAGGAGTCCAGTCCTTTGGGGTTATCAGGTCCCGCTCAGGACTATTTCTGCTGGACCACAGCTCTCCCTGGCAGAGCCATCCAGTTTTGTTCCCTATTTCTCCAAATACAGAAAGGCTTGTTATCTGGAATGGAGCAGAGTATGTGTGTGATGACAGATATGAACTGGCTTCTATACAAGCTAATAGGATGTATATATACCTACACATACATATCTGAATACGTATAAACTGGCAGGCCAAGAGAAGGAAGCACTTGCTGGCTGGCCGAGCAGTTACTCGAGACACCTTTCTCTTGGCTACCCCAAAACTATTTCTTCCTCTCTTCTTGCTCAAGCAAATAGCTCAGCAAATTTTGTATTGCATAACCCTATCTCAGGGTACTTGAAGGATTAGGTTAACCTCCTTTGTGGGTAAACACCAGTAGGCCCTCTCTAGGCTGCATGTTTGATAAAAATGTTTTTAAAAAAGGTGTTTCCTTAACAAACAGTAAATATTGGCTCTCCTTTATTATGTTAAATAACATAACACATATCTCATGAATAAGTCAACAGCTTTAGTGAAACATTTTGTTAATTGTTTAGCCAAGGTGTTGCAGCTATCTGTCTGCAAAGAGGTTCCAGAAAGCAATGTTACCGTAATGGACAGATAGCATCTAACCTACTATCTAGTAGAATAATTTCATGTAAGAAAACTTCAAATTCTATTTTTGCTTCAGCTGAAATGTTAAAGAAAGATGATAAACAGTTTATTATCACCTGCTCTTCTCAGCCTACAACTGAATCTAAAAATGCACCACGTTCCCTCCACAGTTCAAAGACAAATGGATCTTAAAGTAAACACTACTTTACCTCAAGTGGATGTTACAGGCTCATATGGATGGAACATACTGTTCCTCTATGCTTTAGCTAACCTTTATAGGAAAGTACTTAAAGAGGAAAATCCAGAGCAAAAATGAAATGTATGTTCCAACTAGAATACGCATAAACAGAACCTTTTAAAATTTCATGAGACTAACTTGTCAAATTCTGACAGCATATAATACGTTCAGGGTTTTATAAGTCAAATAAGTCTGTGTGATACCAAAAAGGGGGAAAAGTTGGAAGCCACAACTATAATATCTAAAAATAGTCTACACTCAGTTTAGTATAACAACTATAGGTTGTTGAGCATTTTGATATTGACTGCCTTTTTTTCTTTGCATATACAAATATAGATAGTTTTAGTTTAGACGTATTCTAATTAGGCGATGTTAGAAAGCTATTGGGAGAGATGTTTATCCAATTTGCAGTGACGTAGAAAGGGAAGAGATGGTTGCTTGGCCATGCAGTTGTGGCATGGGTTTCAGAAGCATTTGTTCTACTAGCTGGTGTCCAAGGGAAGGGCTATTGCCATCTTACTGTCCTGATAAACTTGAGTCTGAATTTTTTACTCAGAAATTTACTTTCTTTTAATAGAGCCTGGAGCTTTTCTTTTTTCTCCCTAATTATCCACAATATCCAGTTTGGTGGATCATTCTGAGTCAAAATAACTTTGGCTCAAAAAGGTCAAATGTGGCAAATGATATCTCATATATCTGGAAAGTTGGGCAGAAGCTATTGCTTTCTCAGGGAGAAGCTCCTTTTTAGTCTTGACATCTCACACTGCAAGAAAAGTTCTCCTAATGCAGAGATATACTAACTACAAATACACCTCTTCATTAAAAATGTAGATAGATCAATGAGTCAGAAGCCCACACTTTGCATTTAGTAGCCATTGCATTTTTATGTAGTGATGTACTATTCTTTTCCCCCAAACGCTATCCTGCAACATTCGTCTTCATCTATTGCCTACTCTTTCCCTTCTCCACATTTATTTTAGAAATTGATAGTATTAAAAAACAGGTCTTCTTTCTTCTTCTAGATACCAGGTCCCTGATAATCTCACACAAAGTTTTAAGTCGCATTTTTGTTGCTGTGAAACTGCACGAACCTGTAATTTACATATAGGTTTAAATATGAACGTTACTTTACTAATGGAAAACCAAGCCTCATTTTTTTGTTCAGCTTGTTTGTTCCAGGAAAATATTTATCTGGTTGCCTGTTTCAAAATCCTCTACTGAAAGGTCAAAGATTAAAACCGAGCACCCTCCTCCTGTGCCCTCAAACCGAGCATAGCAGACAACCTCCGTTGTGTTGGTTTCCTGCTACTCAGTATTTGTCAGACACTGATTACGACTAACACCCTGAGCAGTTATCTCTATATGGTATGTTTCTAACTCAAATGTCATAACCAGTGAGTCACCATGAGTAAGAGAAATAAGATTACCTTTTAAAATAAGTTCACAGTAATCCTTTTCTTAAATGTCATAGCTAACAACTCATTCTTTTGCACGACATGCAACTTTGAAGGAAAACCTACTTGTGAATGTACAGTGACTTGCCGTTTCCATGATGAAGAGAGGAGTGGATTACTTTTTCCATACATTTTTATTTGTTACCTTTTGGAGCCCAGATCCATTTGCCACACAGACTCAAATTCATGAGTATCAGTACAAATACGCTACCATTTTTTTCATACATTTCTCTTTTTTTGCATTCACAACACTTCATAGGCAGAGAGGAAATAAGTCAGACTCTTGAAAATTGGACAGCTTTAAAATAAAATAACGAGCAAAGAATTTTCCAGTAGGTGGGGCAATAAAAATGAAAGGCGGGTCCCCCGAGTCACAAACACGGAAGATTATAGCGGAGGAAACGGCCAAGATTGGATAAGCTGGCTGAACAGAGAGAAACAATACCAGAGACACAGGCTAAATGGTTCCACAAAGGAGAATGGAAAGGGAATTTTGAATTGGTGATAAAGGACCCATTATCTAAATTTCTTTAATTGACTGATGTTGCAATGGATGTAAAAGAGAAAAACAAGGAAGCCTGTGGAACCATTAGCATTTACATAAGTGTTTGGGGGAAAGACTCAGGGACTGAGAAATTCACTTAGAGTGGTACAGTTTGGGCAGGATGTGAACCTATTTCCAGGAATGGTGGTATTATTAAAGGGACTAACAACTGCTACAAATTTGTCCAGGCTCACAACATGAGCCCATTCACTACACGCAATAATTCGTATTGCTGCTGTCTCTGCCACCATATCGCAGACCTGAGTGGCAGGTGTGTCCTGGCATCCAGGCCCAGGTCCAGCTGCAACTTCAGAGGTAGTGTTAGTTTCTGTGTTTCATACTCAGGGTGAGCAAAGAATCCACCCAGCTCTGGAGTAGCTCCAGGCCCACCATGGCCATGCTCCTCCCTGGCAGGATCCTGGTCTGCTGCAACACTGAGGCCCCCAGCCTGGAAAGTCTTACGCAACTTGTGAACCTTATGTTTCTTATCTTGGAAACAGACATATTTAAAACTTAAAAGGGGTTGAAATCTTTGCCCACTATTTTCACCACATGGGTATGCTGGAGGAGCAAACATCTTTTTGCTCCCTGCTGTACCAAACTGTGCACACAGATTTGTGAAATGGTTGTGGGTCGAGGATCTAGAAAGTCCTTCAGCCTAATCCCACCTACAGACAAGATTTATCATTGCTTAGACAGCTCTTTGAAAAGATTACTTCAATGGACAAACATTTATTCCATTTATCAGACAGTCTCGAGATTTCTGTGAATTACTAAACTTGCAAGCTGAAATTGAGCCAGAACGGGGCTGAAAATACAAATCTGCCGATCAACCTTAGGCCTCCTCCACTGACAATACACCACCACCAGATCACCAGGTTTGTTTTTTTGGTTTTTTTGTTTTTTTTTTTTTAATCTTCATGCTGCAAAGCCCATATTTAGGTCTCAGAAATGGGTCTCACTTCCAAGACATTAAGTACCATTTCAAAGACAGGCTAATTTAACAGCTAGAGCACTAACTGTGGACATAGGAGTATAACTTCTGCTGGAGTAGAGTTGGAAGATAACAAGTCAAATTGCCTAGACTTGTTTCTTTACAGTTGCCTCTCACTTCTGTCTATCAAGAAGTTTTTCATTTGAGACTACTAAAATATTATTTAGAGGAATCAGTACATTTTTCTTGAAAGTCTGAGCCATTCTTTGATGATGTGCATGTCTAAAAATTATACAAAACTTGGCAAGTAACAGATTTAGTGCATGATCTATGAAACTATCAAATATACCAGCTTTTTTGAAGGAATCTCTACCTAAAGACACGAGTTTTCTGATCAAGCTGTGCTACATAATCAACACAAGTTTCAGTCGCTGTTCCTTAGAATAGAGGAATTAATTCCGATACCCCTTTATTCCATTTTTATCCCCTTCCTTTTTTTTGTAATTGACACAATAAATACTGTTAATTTTCAAACAGACTTTGCCTCTTCTTCTCACAAGCCTCTTTTAAAAACAATTCTAGTTCAAGTCAGAGAAATCTGTCCTTTTTAGGACTTGAGAATATTCTCTTTTAAGCACTAGATTTTTCTCAAATTCTCTTAGAAGATTTTTCCACATACTTAATATAGGTCCAATGAAAACAGATATTTTGTCAATGCTGTGCAATTACCACGCTTTCAGGTGAAGAGGTAAAAAAAATGCCTGAATCACTTTTAAAGGTTTTTTAAAAAGAGTAAAAAAAGGAAAATAATCCTGTCATGTGAAATTTAAAAATAGTTCTAAACACAAATGTACTTGAAACTTAAACCAAAGCACTATAACTACTTTATGTTCAAGAATGAAAATGAAGTATCATGTAATACAGTATTTGTCTCAACACCTTGGATTTTTCATTACTTCTTAATGGCAGGTAAGATCCAGATTTTTAAGAACTTGAACATTGCCTCACAAGAATTTTATGTGCTTGGCAATCGACAGGAAAATAAACAACCATTCCACCTGAATTTCCCCATAGAGAGATGCCATTGGCTATGAAGATGAATTAGATGGATATCTAGTCTAGTTTGCCCAAAAGTTTTAATCTCTCCCTCTCACTAACAATACTATGTAAAAGGTGAGTAGGGGCATTGTTATAACATTTTGCTCTCCCTGGAGATTTACATGAGTTTAGATGACAGTCTAAACCGCGATGGCAAAAGAGCTGTAGATGGGAGACAATAGGCTGTGATGGCCACTTCATTCTGAGAAGGACACTCATTCACCCTTTTGAAAAAAATGTCCATTTGACACGAACTAGACAAAACTCAAAAACAGACTGGAAGCAGAGACCAGAACCTTAGGTCTCTTTGCTGCTTTTCAAGTGGCCGTATACATCTCTCTCATGCCTAGTTCCACGATGGCTCTGTTTCAATGGGAGAAAATCCAACCCACCTGCGGCAGAGGAGCCAGTTCACTTGCACACAGCTTTGATTACAGGTCTGCAGCTATAAGCTCTCTAACCAAAAGGCTATTTGTGATGCACTTGGTGAGTGTTGGTGTCCACATTCTCCTCCTCCTTCTCTGGACATATTACATAGGACTAAAGTGCTCATCTGTCTTAATACAGATCGTAACAGTGTGTTCAGACAGGAACAGGTCTCCCAGAAGAGACACAGCTGACAGGTAAGTCACAAGCTGATGATGCAAAGGACCTGAAGGCTAGCTAGAGATGTGACTGTGGGGCAAGTAGTTCCAGAAACAGGTCAACTGGCATTGCCGGGAGTAATAATTTTACCATTATTTATAAAACCAGACTACTTTTCTCTTTCAGCTATGGCTATGTTTTAAAATACTTGTCGCACCTGTTGTCCCACTTCAGTCATGCCCAAAGACCACTGAACGTAAGAAGTGCCATACTGGGTTAGGCTAGTGGTCTACTTAGCCTAAAAGTGGCAAAACTGGGTGTTTAAGGAGAGAGTGCAAGGCTGGCCACTTCATGCAATCCTTTTCTCTTGTGCTGTCCCAGCGTGCATGCTTGGTGCATTTGGGGTATTAGAGAGAACATCGTTCCCAGTCATTTTAGAATCCATTTATGGACCTGTTTTCCTCTAATGAATTTGTTAAACATCCTTCTTTTGTCTGCCTTCACAACCACCTTTGGCAATAGGTTGTGAAATTTCCCTACCTGCTGAGAAAAGTACTTTTTTACTGTTTTAAACCAACCTTATACTAGTTTCATGTAGTACCCTTATTCTTATCCAGAGAGACCAGTTCTCTGCTTAACTTACAAGAAATTCATGACTTTGTGAACCCCAGTCATACTTGCCTTCAGGCTTTTTTCTCTACGTTGGAGATTCCTAACCTTTTGAAAGTCTTGCCTCTAAAGGGTCCCATCTCCTTAGCCATTTTTGTTGCCCTTCTAACATTTTTAATTACAATGCACCCTTCTTGAGTTATGAAGATCAGAAACAGACACAAAACTGACACTAATGGATGTCATTTTGGTGACTTTGATTCTGAAAGGTCAGGATTTGAGCTGTAGATATCAGCGAATGCAGGAGACCTGCTCTTTCCCTGTCTGGTGCTCAGCAGTAGGACAGCAGGTTGGTGCACAGCAAATGTGAATCCTCTGCACCTGCTTCTCAAAAGCTCTTCCAGAACAATCACAAAGTTTCAATGGGTAAGGCCTCTCCATGGCCATGAACAAGTTTTTCCCATTACATATAAGAAAATAATTTGATTAATTCTCTCTCCCTCTGTATGTTTAAAGAACACACAGTAACTCAATCAGACAAATTTCTTTAAAAGTTCTTTAAGGCACTAAACCAACTCTGACTCATTGTTGCACTGGCACAATTAAGACCAGGCCCAATTATTTCAAACCTTAAACAAATGCAAAACACATTGAGAGTTGAGAAGTCTGTACTATCAATGAGCTCTGCAAAAATTATAACTAAACGTTTCTGATTATATTAGCTTAGTGTTTTAGTGAAGTCATTCAATGGGTGAGTCTACACACAGTATTTCCTTGTAGGAAGCTAACAGATTCTGTTTCCAATTCAAATCAGAAGGCTTCCAGCCTCTGCAGCACTGACTCCTACCACCTCTGTAGAGACTGTGTGTGCTTCATCTTTGTGTGATTTATTGTATGACACTGAGCAGCAGCTGACACTGAGACCCCAATACTACAAACCATTCCTCAGGGTCACAGCTCTACATTTATGCAGAGATTCGGAGAGTAAAACTGTCCCTTCAAAAGAAAGGTTTTGTAGTTGTGAGTTCAAGTCAACCCAAAAGTCAGATGGGACCTTGTAATTCAGTGTTAAGAGATCTTCAGGGAGCAAGAAATTTGAGATAAATGGCTCCTATCCAGTATGTTTCTCCTTCTCCCAAAATCTGGGACTCCAGTTCATCCCCAGTTTGTACTACAGCCTCTCAAAGTAGCAAGGGTTCAGCTTCTCCTGTATTTTCTGTTGTACCATTTACTCAAGCACTAATGCTCATCTATTGCCTCTCTACTGAGAGACTTAAATTTCTTCTATTTGCTGATGAGCAGACTTATTCCAAAGCAGCATCCTGGTGTGAGCATCTCTCAACTTCCTTTCTCAGTCAGAAACTCATAAACTGCAACTTCCGAAGAGGAAGAAAAGATTGTCTTAACCCAGACTAAGATAACCTATGCTGATTAACCCACATTAAAGTCCTGCTGGAGATAAGATTGTTGCAGGCTGAGCCATGTCAGCTAGTCAAGAAAAAAGCTAAGGTTTTTATCTTTAAATCTAATCATATGAAACTAAGTGCAGTTACTTAAGGTACCTGAAATAAAATAAGCTTACTGAGGAAAGTAAAGTTTTAATTTGTCCATTAAAAAGACTTGGTGAAAAAGTCAGATAAATAAAAGTCAGATGATGCTATCACTTAGACTATTAAAATATATTTTGTTCACAGTTTTGCACTGTGGGGAAGTTAAGTTTGTAAGGAAAAACTTGAATTTTGCATATCCTAATGTTATTAACAGTGGAACTAGGAATGCACATTCCAGAAGTAGTAAAGACTTATTTAAATTAGTTGGGTTTTAGTTTTTTTTTTTAATTTTATTTTTTGTTTCCATACTCTCTTATTTTGACTGTGGAAGTCTTCCCATACACTGCAGTAAGCAGGAAACAGATCTCAGGGAAGTTACTGTTGTGGTTTAATCTGGCAGGCAGCTAAAACAACCACACAACCGTTCACTCACTCTCCCTCCTCAGTGGGATGGGGGAGAGAATTAAAAAAAAAAAAAAAAAGGTAAAAGTTGTGGATTGAGATAAAGACAGTTTAATAGGACAGAAAAGGAAGACAGTAGTAGTAGTAGTAATAATAATAATAATAATATAATACAAAACAAGTGATGCACAGAACAATTGCTCACAAGCTGAAGCTGATACTTAGCTAGCTCTTGAGACAACTGCCTCCTGGCCAACTCCCAGTTATATACAGAGCATGATGTCATATGGTATGGAATATCCTGTTGGCCAGTTTGGGTCAGCTGCCCTGGCTGTGTTCCCTCCCAACTTCTCAGGTGCCCCCCACCTTCTCTTTGGCAGGGCAGTATGAGAAGCTGAAAAGTCCTTGACTGCTTGGCAACAACTAAAAACTTCACTGTGTTATCAACATTATTCTCATCCTAAATCCAAAACACAGCACTTCACCAGCTGCTAGGAAGAAAATTAACTCTGTCCCAGCTGAAACCAGGACAGTCGCAAATCAGTAAAGCTGATGCTAAAGTGTTTCAATAAGAAACACTCTAATTTCAATAAGAGTTTGCTAATTACAGAATCACAGAACCCCTTTGGGTTGGAAGGGACCTCAAAGACCATCTAGTTCCATTCCCCCTGCCATGGGCAGGGACACCCTCCACCAGACCACGTTGCCCAAAGCCCCGTCCAACCTGGCCTTGAACCCTTCCAGGGAGGGGGCAGCAACAGCTTCTCTGGGCAACCTGTGCCAGTGCCTCACCACCCTCACAATAAATTGATTGAAAGAGAAATATTTTGCTACAGTTTGCTTGAGTTGAAAGAATTCTGATAAATCCCTAGTGAATTTTGAAAGTGACTTGACTTCCTGCTCCTCTGCCTGAATCCTGGTCTTGTAATGCGGCGAGAGGAGCTGGGAAGCCCAGCTGCCTGTCACCAAGCACGGCCACAGCCTGTCTGTAAGGGCTTTCCAATATCCTGCCTGGGACTAGCCAGAAAACTGTATCCCTTAAAGCTGGAGATACTAGATCCACCTGTACTCCATCCTCTAGAGCAGCCTTCAGGGAAAGTGGAAAAAAGTTGTTCAATTTATGTTTGTGAAAGTAACGAAGTCAAATGCAAGAAGAACAGAGTGTTACGGAATTAAATTTCTCCAGCAAGCACTACAATAAAAGGATAGTCATCCTGGATGAAAATCTTTATTTACTTGCTTCATCCAGACGATGTGAATCCCTTTTCCACTACCCGGCCAAATGGCTGACATAAGTAGTGCTTAGAATAGCTCTCAGGGAACATTAGAGAACAGGGTCTTTCTTTTATGTATTTGTTATCTATGTTGGCTGATCTTCAATATTTTCATCATCTTCATAGAGGCTGTGTTTCCTTCCAGTGTCTTTCACCATCCCTGGGGACTCTTAAACATTTATATCTGCACTCAACAGGAGAAATTGAAGATATTGTACGTGACTTCAAGCTAAATCCTAGAGCAATGTATTACTAGGGAAATCATGAAATTCTGGCAGATCTGCCAATTTTACTTGGTAGAAGAACTATGGAAAACCTGTACTTGTAGCAGTCAACAGGCAGATGTACACAGTAACATAATAAAGTGTAAGGCAAGTATTTAACAAATCATACAATTGCTTGCACTTCTGGCTTCTGTAGATTGTTATTGGCATATCAGCATTTGAATCCTTGAATTAAAGGGGAGACTAGTAGACTTAGCTCATAGATACCACACTTATTTTCCCTCCACCATTCTAAAATTTCAAAAGAGAAGTGATAAGGGAAAAAGAGAATTATCAGAGAAACCTGATTTGTAGTAGGTAGGTACTCAACACTTTTTCAAGACTATCAGGCTGTTTTGAGGGCAAGAATTTGGGTTATCCATTAGTTATGTTTCTAAAAATATTTGGCATTATGTATTATCTTATCCATGAGCAGTTCTGCAGGAAGCAGATCAGCATTTACGTTTTTTCTTAAGAAATAGCTTTAAAAATAGATAGTTGGAGCTACTACCAGCTTATTAAGAAATATAATGTGGGATTTATCACCAGTGAAATATGATAATTACTCAAATATGATATATTTTTCATCATGGTTATTCATTTATGAAACATACTTAACTCATCACAGCTGAACTCCAGCTTGTAATTTCTTGTGTTGCACAACTGAATTTGGTGTTCCATTAAAATACTCAATGACAAAAATCTGACATTTTCTTTTGATCAAATCCTTTACAACAAACCCAACTGCATAACCGATTCCCTTAGATCTTCTGGTGAAACTAGCTATTGCAAACAAAGAGTTTGAAAAATGAAGTTTATTTTTAGCTGATAACGGAGTCCAAAATCCCCACAGCAATTACCACATTAATTCATAATATTGAACTTTATCGCAAATTAATATCAAGCAACTAAATAAAAAGGATTTTACTTTGTGCTTTGGCTACTCTCTACGCTTTAATGAGCAGAACTCTGTTCTACTCACAGACCGCTCTGACTTCAGCCAAGTCCAGGGCAGTTTGAGAACTGTGGGGTCACAGCCATCTCCCCCTCTTTTCTCCCATACTGAGTCATAAATGACTCCAGTCATTTCAGCGCTGATGCACTGCATTCAGTGGGAATCATCCTGTTAACTTCAGTGGGATGACACTGCAACTTTGAAGTTAAAGAAAAAAAGTTCCATGTCTTTGACAAATCATCATATAATTAAAAAAATCATTTAAATTCCAGTTGTCTATGAAATTGTCTACAATGGTTTTTTTGGGTTTTTTTGGTTCAGGTTTTTTTTTGGTCTGTTTTGGCTTTTTGTTTGTCTTTTGACAGCATTTCTGTCACAGAAAAGGTATCTTTTTTTCCTTATAATGTATCAGCAACTTAGCAAGGATGTTCTGTTCCAGCCCTTTTCTGGAGGAAAAATAATATTTTAAAAGGAGTTTAAGTGTTTCAGGAGTACAAGTATCATGAGAAGTTAAATAGCTACTTGTAATTCTGTCTAAAAACTCATTAGTGCTTATTCAATGCATTTCATGTTGCAAAAAAATATAATCCTGTGCACTAGAAAAATAATGTGCACTGATGTGATCATTCTAAGGGGGAGAAATTTAATATTTCAGGATCAGATAACTTTCACACAGTATTCTAAATCTAAATATGTGGCTGATTAGGAATGAAATAAAATGACTTCAAGTAGGCTAGATTTTCAGGTAGTTAATTTACATCTGTCATAGAATGCATTTTTTTCCAGATAGCGTGAAGTGTCTTCTACTTTTGTCCTCTAACATCTTTTTTTTTTCTAGTGTCTATTTAAAGGCAGTCGTGAAGAGTTGAATGAACATTCAATGAATATCTTTATTACCTTGCCTTTACCAGAAATTCTTTAAATTTTATTTGCTCAGGTTTTGTATTACCTTCCTCTCCCCCATCCCTGCCCCTCCCCTGTCAGAAGGCTGCATCACTTCTATCTTTTTCAGAAACCGTCTCTTATTTTTCACTGCCAGGGAAAGACAGACAATGCCTTGAAAAGTTTCTACTTCATTACTGTAATTTGAAATACGGCCTCTGGTCCATGGTCACAGGTTTAGAAGGATTATTATGCAAGTTCTTGTTTGTACTACCTGGCAACAAAACTTACTTGCTTTGGTGTGAGACCGGTGTCCCGCAGCATCAACTCTTGAGAACATTGCTGAAGATTACATTAGTAGTTTTTCAGTCTTAATTGCTCTCCTTGCATAGCTCATCCTTTGTCATTAAGCACTATGAAAATATTTGCTTAATTTTTTATGCCATTTGAAGAAAATAATTTAAGAATGGTTGTCTCAAAAGAGCACTTGCATTTAGACAAGAAAAAAAAAAATCTTAACTAAGCTGCTCTTGTCTATTCCAGGTTTACACTGAGTCCTCCTCATGGAAGCAAGGTTCTACTTTTTCACAGGCTTGTCTCACTACAGAAACAACACAAATTAGTA
Source organism: Grus americana (assembly GCF_028858705.1). Lineage (NCBI taxonomy): Eukaryota > Metazoa > Chordata > Aves > Gruiformes > Gruidae > Grus > Grus americana. The sequence continues at coordinate 40,309,185 of NC_072855.1, read as the reverse complement.
CAATAAACTGTTTGCATTTTATGATAAGATAAAGACCTTTTCCTGAAGTTTTGTTTTTGGGGGAAAATATTTTGCAATAGTGATAACTCATTGTGAGCTGTTTGGCTATTTTCCTTCATCTGAACCCAGCTGTAGGGATCTATTTAGATTTGTTATAGAACCTAATTAACTCTCAACTTCTTTGAAATAAGAAACTTGTGCTCACACTTGTATCAGTTTCACCAGCAAAATGTAGGAAACTAGGAGTTTTCCTGTTTTTAGCCTATGAACTGCCTTTTTACAAGCCAATCGACATTTGACATGGAGAAGAGGGAGAAAGTTAGTAAGATTATGTTCATACCTGCTAATCCTGTGTGTACATTGTGATCTGTACTGCTGCTGCGCTCAGCACAGAAAACAAAGAACACAATGTTAACGTGCTGTTTTCCTCGTGCATAAAACACATTTCTTCCCCTCTAACATCCATTAACCTAGACTGTAAAGAGCAAATGCTTTGCTTTTTGGTGGAAATGCTTCACTGGGTAGGCGTGTTTTCTAAAATGATTTGGGTACTGTTCTTGAATGCTAATGCACAAAGTCCAGAATCTCTAACTTTGTGATGGTTAGAAGTAATTTCCGTGAAGAAATACTGCTGTGGACACTTAACTTTTGAAACAACAAAACCAAAAAAACCTCAGAGAAAGTTTCATGGTTTCTCAAAACCCAAAGAACCTAAATGTATATTATATATGCTTTTTTTTTTTTTTTTTTTTGGCATTCAGCTGTGATATGGTATGCACTCAACATGTTTTTCTAGCATGACATATTAGAAAAAAAGTCCAACTAATTTTGTATACAGACTGAAAAGCTGCTTAAACAGGATTTGCTCTGATTTCTCTCCAATTAAAATAGAATGCAAATAGCTGAAAGTTCTTAAACAATGTAAACAGCAACAGTAAGAGTACTATTAAGAAGTATCTGGCTGTAATTTTAGCTTTTAAAACTCTGTTTTTAATTTTTCCCTACATACCACTGGCAAAAAAAAGGTACAAATGAACAACAATGTAATGGAAATATGAAAAAAATCTTTTCATACCTTTTGACTTATATTTTTAGCTTCATTCCTTACATCATCAAGACAACTGTTGCCTAGTAATTCACCTTCTCAGTCTTCCCTTTAGTTACTTCATGTAGTAACCTCCTCACTTTAAAACCTAACAAGCCAATGAAGATTTTTGTAACTAACTTGCTTACCAGTGTAAAAGGCCACATGATGCTTTGCAGTCTTGCAGTCTCTCCAGCTCCCCCTCAGAGAGGGAGGTGATCCCATCGTTCCCCAGCTGACAGCACCTACTACAGTGAAATCCAAATCCCCATCTGTAGGATGCCAGTGCCACATAATGGCATCAGTTATGACTATATGTCATCATTTCAGTTTCCGTTACCATATTTATTATTGCCTGAAAAGAGGATCAAACATTTTATCTTGGTACACCTTCAGTTCCTCAGCTCACCTAGGTAAGGAAGAGATTTTGGGAATGGAGTGGTAGAAGGTGAGCACACATATTCATGCACTGACTTAACATAAATAAGTCAGTTCTTTCCACTCTCAAGGTCATACAAGGGGTTGTCCTGGAGTTTAGAAGTAACTGTAGAGTGGAAAGGTGCTTCCTGAATTTAGAGCTTTCATACTTCTTACTACTTCTCTAAAGAAAAAAAAATAAATTAAAAAACCCATAAAAATTTCCCTTGTCTTATATGCTTGTAGTTTTGTCAAAAGTACTATTAATTCTCTGCAGTCTCAAAACTGTAAAAATTAAAGGTATTCAGGTCAGTCTTGAGGAAGAAGGAAAGCTAAGATTGCTAGTAGGATGAAATAATCATTTACAAGCAGTTTTATTCTAACCTTTTGTAGAAGCCTGCAAAAAATGCTAACAATGATGAGATAGCAATTGATTCTGTTATTTCGATAGCTTCAGGTTTCCTCATAGTAATTTCTGTAACTAATGGGACAAGTAGTTTCAAAATGTGTGGGTTTTTATTTATTTTACAATTAGAAATTGAGTTCCGTACAGACAAAGAGAAATAACACAGTTTATCTATTTACTACCACCAACATGGTTATGAAGAACATTCTGTTTGTTGCAGAATTTTTACTTTATGCTATCTGGATTAATAGTGTTGGTGATGATTTAAAATTTCCGAATCAGGAAAGAATAAGCTTCCCCATTGTGGCTGAAAAAGCCACTTCCAGCATCAACCTGTGTGCCTGAGTTCTTATGGGAAAAGACTTTAATATTTATTGCTGGAGGTCTTTGTTAAATATAATGGGAAAAAATTTTCTATAGATGCATGTGGAGATCTGAGCTCAGCAAAAGAGGGAATTCGGCCCTTAATTAGCAAATATTTCATGGCTGTCTTTTTTCAATCACCTGCTGTGTACAGCCACAGCCAAATGAGAGAAAAAATTGTTTGTGGAAAAAGTCTATTCAGTCCTTTTATGTTCTGTTTAAATTGTGGATATTGTGTACTGTGAAGGAAATCTTCAGAATTCAAATATATATAGTATGGTTGATATTATGATTTTTCATTCATAGTTTTAAAAATATTACTTAGATTATTGACAATTTGAGCAACTATAGGCAGTTATTTCTAAGGTTTTTTCCATAAGGACTTAATGACAAGGAAGAAGATTTCAAGTTCAGTCAGACTAGATAAAAGAATTTTAAAAATAAAGTGGCATTTCTGATATTTTATAATCTCTTTTGGATGCACATGGGTATACCCGAACATTTCACTATTATGCTTACAATGTTCAAAGACAGCATAGACATTTTTGTCTAACAGTAACGATGGTTATGTACTGCTTGAATCTTCCAGTTTAGGCTGTCTGTGCCAACAGAATAAAACTATCGAGTATTTGAAGAGCATTAACAGATGATAGGTAAGGTTAAAACCAAGGGTTTCTTTTAAGGGTCATTCCACTTTGTGATCTCTGTTTTTACTGACTTCCAGATTATCTGGTCTTCCTTGCAGCAGAGATGCAAACTTTTCATTGTGCTCAACAAAACACTTAGGATGTGGGTCAAATAATTACTAATGCCATGTTATATTCTTCCTTCCATGTTCTGGACTGTAATCCCACTCACTGGCCATGTGCACCAATTTTGTAAATTCAGTATTATGTTTAAATCCCAGTGAGATTACTCACGTTATTCAAACATAAATCTTTCTAGGATTGGGGCCTAAGGCTATGTAGTCCCAGGGCAGGAAAACTTTTTAGCTTGCCTTCCACAGGGCCAAGCACACTGTCAGACATAACAAATAAATAATACTGTGGAAATATCATTATCTGAGTCACAAGTCTATTTTTGCAAAAATATCATGTTCCCTAGTGGTTGAAACATTATTCCGGGCTAGATCAATCTTGAGTTCGTATTTCAATGTTACATGTCATAGCATAGCCAAATACTACGTAATTCATCCTCTGGATTCCTATTTACCATTAAGAACAACATAGTTTTTTTCAAAAAAACAGTAAAGATTTTTCCCTTTTCTTTCTATGAACACAGTAAATATAGTATTAGAACAGAAAAGCTCTACTTAATGTCAAATATTTCCTTTCATTTTTATAAGGACTATGATATGCTTTGACCTTCTAATTTTACATCGATAATACCTACTCCACTGTATTCAGTTGCATGTAGTACCTGGACTTAACTACCGTACATATTCTTGACTCATGCTTACGTGCATGGGTTATCCCTACAGTAACACATGAGATCAGCCTAGCAGCGACGCCCTTTCTGGATAAGTGAGAACTGCAAAACCCTGTAGATTTCAGAGTCTCGATAAAGTGTTTCCCTTCCTGGACTATAAGAAATTCTGTCTGGGGATCAAAATAGTATCATGTGCTGTTGAAGAAGATCATTCCTCTCCTGCAAGGCAGGATCTCCTACACCACTGTCACCAACAGTTGTTTGTTCAACTTATTCTGAGAAACCTCACGTTGTGGAGACCTCTGAGCAATATGCTTCACAGTCTTTACCACTAGAGAGTCTTCCTGTATGTCTAACCGAAATTTTCCTTTGTGATTAAATGGTAGTAATTATATTCTATTTTCACACTCAGTTTTGTTTCCTTTTCCTGTCACGTCGAACCTTTGAAATCTTTACCAAGATCAAGGCTTCAGCAGTGAACAATGAGGTTGTTAAAAGCTAGATCATTCAACTCTCTGGTGTCTTAAGACTGCAGATCAAAAACACTTTCTCCCTCATCCCTTGGTTTAGTTCATTGGGCAGAACTGAAAATATGGGTATGAGGGCTCAATTTGCTTGATTCCCTCATCACAGTAACCACCTATTTTCCTTCTTTGCACTTAATTTCTAGACACCTCCTTTCCTAATCACACTATTACGTCAAATTATTTTTGTATAAAATTATTCTGAATTACATTAACTTTTTTGTCCTACGCTGGCTACAGGTACCAGCTGGATATTCCTCTCACATACCCCATTTGTTGGTGTTCCTAATCCCCAGCGACCTGACAATTAACCCCTTCTTACCAGTCATTTAGTCAAGAAGCACTGAACAGGAAAGAAAACGAACAGGGAAAGGAGATGCCCTTTATGCTGTGACTCTGGAATCACAGTCTTCAGTGGTGTGATGTAAAAATTAACAATAAAAAGAATCCAAGCACTATAATAATTGTAATTTTTCCACCCATTCCTCTTTCTGGTGGGAAGCTTTAGCCAGAGAAGCCCCATGTGCAGTTCCTTTTCCTGTCCTGGGAGCAATTCTGCAAATCTTCCCATAGATCACCTGTCTCCTCCTGCTCTCCGTCTCCTGAACTGAGAGCTGGCAGCCCAACATCCGTCTCACGCACTATCCAATTTTTCAGTGGAAAATTGCCACCCCTGCCCAACTGATGTGGAGGCACTGGTTTGTCATGAAAGAAAAGATCAATTCAACATTTGAGGATTGCTCAAGTGCATACTTTGATTCACTCTCTCTTTCAGGACAGATCTACTGATGCATTTCTGATGCAAGTATTCCTGCAAGTCCTTACCCATTTCCATCTATCACATACCTCTCTCTCTTTACTTCCCATCACCTTTATTCTAGCCAGAGCCTACTGTTTAATTGCTCCTTCTGGGACCTGGTTGTTGTTCATTTTTACCTTGTTTACTCATGGTGCGAGCAATGAAAGTAGCAGTCAGACAGAAACGGTAGCACTGAACGTGTCGTATACGCCCCTTTGACAAAAGTGACTGCTCATTGAACAGAACGGGAGCGGACTGAGCCCTCCAGACCTTCCCGCTCTCAGGTCTGTCCTGCTGCCTTCTCGTGGAAGCTACCTCCCATTTCTTGTGAACTGGTGAACTTCCTGGATTCTGTTTTTAAATATACTTGTTAATAGAATCATGATTGTTGTCAAAACTGTAAACCAAATACAAAATACAGCCCTGCTGGATGTGCAATGAAAAAAAGACAGGGAAAATGCAAAGTATACTGGAGACTTCAGAAAAGTGACTTAATTAATAGAACAGAAGCGGCATCACCTAAGACAACACTGCTATTGGCAGTTTGAAAATCTCTGCACCCTTTGAACCAGTTTGGAGGGAAAAGTTATATCAGCTCTCATTTCATAATAGTGTTTTGCTGTGAATATCCAATCAACAACAACAAAAAATCTAGTTTAAGGATCTAGTAAGACTTAGCAAGCAGAAGGTCTCTTAGCAACAAAACCCCATAACTAATGTGAAGCAGCTGTGGTAATTTTAGAAAATGGCTCAAACTGTTGAAAAGCCATTAGGAAGCTGATATATAGAGAATAAAAAGAACCACTCAACTTTAAAAAGATTTCCCAATATGGAGTGTTATGTTATTTTATAACCAAATCTTAGTCATCCAAAGTTTACATGCCACAAAATGCTATTTATGACCATGTGGCTGGACTTTCCACAAGTAGCTGGAATTCCATCACATACCTGAAATTCCCCCTGAAAAAAGAAATTGCCAATGGCTAAGCACATATTCTTCTGCGGTAAAGGTGCGATCGCTATATTTCAGCGAAACTGATGCCACTTATGGTTTGATTTATTATATGCACTTGGAATGGGATCCTAAATAATTGGAATCAATTTCTTTAATCCTGTAACTTTCAGTCTCTGTTGGAAATAATGAAAGCCACTTGCTTTTGGTAGGCTTTGCATATGGCTGATCGTCACACATTAGCTAACAGGCTCTCTAGCTTATTTGACTGCTTCTTTGATTGGAAATATCCAGTAGCATGAAGAATGGCATATTTAAAAAACAGTATCTGGAGCAAAAAATCAAAGGTGTCAGGAACAACAAATTTTGTTGGTTTACTCTTCATGCTGCTACAGATTGATGCATTACTAATAATTTTTACTACTTATATTTATTATTCTACCATGGCCTCAAAATAGCCTAAAACCTTGGGCAGGCAAAAATTGATCTCAGTTACTAAGCATGTCAGCTGGCTTCAACTAGATTCAAGCAGGCTTAAATGCTTTTTTGAATAAAGGCCAAAGGTTGGAAAAATAAAGAATATTAATTAAACAATCTTCATCAGGCTGAAACAACTATATAAGCTGAGTTGGATGGGCTTCCAGATATTCAGCAGTCCCAGATATATGTGGATGGAGCTACATAATTGATGTGTGCGTGCAATGTGAGAAACTTCTCTGTGCAACCTGGGCACATCAGACTCACTGTTTTTGAATCTACCCTTGCCATCAGGTCTGACTGCACATGAGGAGACCAATATTCAGTCCTGCTCACTTGTGTTGGGCAGCTGAACTCCCATTTGCTTACATTAAAATAATTGTACTGGATCATAGCTACACCTACTCAAAGGATTGTTGGCAACCTCTGTTTGTCTTATCTGCTTTCTAAAAGAGACAACTAAAGGGATGTTTTCTGGACAAGCTGCCTTATAGGAGACAAGAAGCAAGATATATGCTATGGTATTGAATGATAGTTATTAGGAAAGCACATATCTAATCAGCTTTAGAAAAAATAAATTTTGAGGGAAAAAAATAATTTTTGAGGGAAATAATTAAAAAAACCAACAACACAATTTAAGATGATCAAATGATAAAAAGATCTCATAAAAAGAGCTTCCAGCTCTGAAAGCCACCAGGTAAGGACCCCAAAGACTAGTGTTACCTATAAAACATGCAAAAGAAAACAAGTTTTCACAAGTAAGTGAATTCTTGAAAGCTCAGTAAGTTTTAATGTTCTCCAATAAACAACAGGGAAAGCTCCACTTTTTTAGTATCATGTTCATGTCTGCCTTTTTAGATTCTGTGTTTTATGGCCACTGACGTTAAACTGAGGATGGACTGTTTGTTGCAAAACAAGTGATAAAACACAGCACAGAAAAGATCATATCACGATTTCAAAATATGGTGTTTTGGGCCACTTTTAATTGGACTGACTCATACAGTCTCTTTCATCTATTAGATTAGATAACAAGGTTATTAACGTAAAACAAATGAATCAAGATTATTGGAAAAATAAAACTAAATCTAACAAAAGATATGGGATTGTACAGAAATTGTGATATTTAGTGGCTTTGACTCAAAGTTTGAAGGAAATTGGTAACACTGGCAAAGCTTCACTTTTGGCTTTAAGTCAGCTTAGAAACCTAATGAAGTCAAGTAAAGAAACAAGAGAACATTTTTTCAAGAATGTCCATAAAACTCAAGCTATCAGAATTCACATATCTGAAATAAGAGATGTCTTCAAGTCCATTTATTCATGGAGTTAATTACTTCTTTTAAAAATGTCACAAACCCTTATTTTATAACCTGAGTATTGTAAAATACGTGGCAAACAATCTGCCTAAATCACTGTTATAAAACCCGATTAATTATATAGAGGACACAATTTGAGATGAAATTTTCTGTAAATGAAAATTGCATAATTCAATTAATGAAATAATTTATTAATAATTTATTAATTCAATCTGTGATGAGAAGTCAAGAAAGAGGTATAACTTATGTTAATTCTATTTTCCAAATTTCCTATCAAGATAAACTTGATAATTATTATTAAACTCAATAGCAACTCAGTGTTGTTATATGGTGTAATTGATAAGATTTTTATTCACAGTAAAATTAACTGATTAATTTTAATGACCTGCTATATCTGGCAGTCTTTGACATAGAAATAGAATTTTTTTTTCATTGTTGACAAAGTAGAAAAGCTATTGCTCAGTATTAAATGTCAGTGCAGTCATCTTTCCAACCAAGCCAGGTAGACAAAGACAATCTGTACTACTACCTGGAAGCTTCCTGAAACATGTACCTTCTCTTATCACTATCTCTTCTAGGCTGTATTTCTTGCCACCTAATTTCCATTTCATCCAGCTCCTACTTTCTTTAAAATAATTCAATTTAATTTTTCTGCATGTTTCCTCAAAATCTTCTTCATTCTACCACCCTTCGCTCTTTCTCCTTCATTACCACATGCATAGCATTTCCAGCCTGAAAAAGACGACTATCTTGGATTTCGCTTGAGCTTTGTGCTTGTGTCAGTTTTTATTTTACACTGATTTTAGTCATCTGTTTTTTCTCTTACCAATATAAATAATTATCAAGAAGCTGCAAAACCTGCTGCATCTTTCAAAGCCAAGTCAGTATCCGCATTTTTTGAAAAGTCAGGCTCTTTGGAACATATTCAGCAAAACACTTAGACTCCTCAAGAAGACAATCTGCAAGTGCCTTGAAGCCCACTTCTGTGATATACAATACTAAATCATAGCAACCAGTACTTAAACTGATATCCTTTCACAGACAGGAAACCATCAAAGGATGAAACTGTCATACTTGTCTGCTAATTAGCTAACTTTTGGAATAGTGTAATTTGAGAGTAATAATAGAATAAGAGGTCTCTTTCAGTACTCCTAAGTGATGTATTGATTTGAAGTTGTGCCACTGGCCTCACCACATGGTTTGGAAATGTATTTAGAACACTCTTGTTGAGAACCAATACTGTGTTTATATCATACTAACGGATTATTTATTAATAGTAAGTGTACAAGATCATCAGCCCAACAACCAGAGTCCTTATTCATCCATGGGTTCAAACTTCATAGGATTTTTATGTGTCAATATCCTTACCATGTATCAGGGATCATATTCTCTATGATGTGGTCCTTCTATATTAATCTGCTATTTTATATAACAGGGATATTCTGTCTTTAGATGTCTAATTTAAGAGGCCAGTCTTCCTTATGCTCAGTGGACAGAGTTAGACTCTTCCCCAATTTAACTGTGGGCCAGTAAATTAGGCTCCTGCTTTGAATGACCATCTGGAAAAAAATATGCCCATCTGCAAATAAAAGAGAGAGTCATGAGCCATTGTTAGTTACTAGCGTGAATATCAACCTTAATCTTTACTCTGGTCTTATAACTATACGTTATGCAAAATATTCAGAAGATTTAAATGATATTTTCTTTCCTTTAATGTGTCTGCAAGACCATATTATGTGCTTGACTTGCCTCTACAGACAGGTGATCTGGGACTTTTTTCTTAATACCAGCAAGGGAACACCTGGATGGAGGGTGGACTGAACATCCTTAACACCATCTTAATGTTTAAACCAGTTCCCCAATTTTGACCACTCAGAGTGAGACTTTCAAGATGGCTTTTCTTTAGCTAAAACTACAAAATATATCGTGACAAGGAGTACTTTAATGAATTTATCTGGTTGACTTTCAACTCTGTTTTAATACACTACTGATATGTCTTAATTTGTGGATGGAGAAAATTATGAGACCTATAAGTCAAATGGGAGAGAGGATAAGTACTCCAAACTGACAATTTGATTAATATGAATTAGTACAAGTCTGGTTTAGTACTTCATTAGTTCATGTCAGCAATGATAAAAACCAACATTAATGATGGTACTGAAATGCTGAACTAAAGTTCTAACTCAAGTATTCTTGCACATGCTGGAAAACAGCCTTGCTGACCCTCAAACACTCGCTGTAGTGTTAGACAAAGAGGCAATGTGAAAGAATAAAACTGGAAAGAATGAAGAATGTTTAGCTGGGATGGATATCTCTAAGTTGAGTAAGGTTTTCAGAAACCTTGATGATATTATCATGCTTAGTTTTGAATGAAAAAATTAATCAGTTTTGGTGAGCTAGTACCAGATATACATGCTGTAATCATATATCTGGGTCTTTGAAAAAGAGCGAACTCCCTCAGTGACTGCTGTGGGAATTATCCCAAGGAGTGAAAGAAAAAATTCAGCATATGAGAGACTTGGTCCCAAGTCCACAGTTCTTGTGAAGAGAAAATTCCTATCACCAGATGCTGATGGGATCACATTTAGGGAGAAACATAAGGAGCAATCAATCAAATAATTACAACTTAGATTGTGAAGTGGTCTGTGTGTCAAGACTAATACTCTAAAATGGATCTGTTGGCACAGTGGCAACAATTACAGAATAGCGTGTAGGAGGTAAGAAGCTTCTTTATTGCTTTCACATATGAAGATACATAGTGTGACAGTCTGAGAATTCAAGCTGATTTATAAAGAAATTCAACTCGACTATTAGTCTAGCGGGATGATAAGAGTGTGGAAGACAATGGCAAACTTTGTACATGAAAGAAATACATGTGAGGGTTACTCTGGCAGGAGCTGGATTTCCGCGATGACAGTGTCAGCGTTCATCTTTTCATTATGCCTGTGCTGGGGCTGAATGTTGGAGAGTCAATCAAATGCAGATATCAGTCAAAGAGACAGCTCACAAAGGATTACATGAGAAGAAAAAGAAACGTGTCCCATAAAAATTGCATTGGAAAGAAGCTAAGCCTGCCACTTTCCTGACAGAGGAGAGCTCCCAATGCCACACAAGTATCATAATTTCTTGATTTCTATCTTCTAAAATCCTTCTGACGTCACTTTATCAATCTCCACGCAGTCCCACCACTGACATCGAAGGTTGCTACTCCCTAATTTCAGTGGGGTGATCCTTAGTTCTGACCTGATTATAAGGTAATAATCTCCTGTTCTTGGAGAGGACTTCAGCTCAAAATCTGAAGAGCTAAACTCCAGAGTTTATTGCTGACTTTTCTGCTTCTTGCTGGTTTATTTTATGAGGGAGAAATTTTCATTTTTTGCAAAAAGCTTTCCCTTATGTGCTACTGTAGTAACTATTTAAAGTAAATCCATCTTAGACATGGAGGTGCTTTACAGCGCATTTTTTTTTTTTTTTTTTAATCAAGGCACTATTACATTACTGGGTATAACAAAAATAAAACAAAGGTTTTTCTTCCAGGAACCAACTTCACTATGCTTAGAGATATATAAAGGGATAGCCTCAGGCTTTTATGATGTAGAAGTAAAAATTAATAGCTAAGTGGTATGTTATACTTTGTCTAAAAAAGCTCATTTAATTTTATGGCATGGGGTTTGCATCTGTTTTCTTTTTTCCAATGATATTTTACAAAGGTTTGGGCCACAGCTTTCAAAGTCACTTATATAACACAAAAAAGACTTTAAAAACACGTAAAGAGCTATTGTGGAAAAAAGAATAATGAATTTCCTCATGTTCTCCAGTAAGTATCCTGTATGTTATTGGGAGATCCTTCATCATAGAGGGTGGTCCGCTGGTAATGTACAAAAAAAGGATAGTGTACAAAAATTAAATTATTATTTGACCCCACATCATTATATGCCACATAACTAATTAAAGCACACTTTAACAATGTACTCTTAATGTGCCGTCTGTTACTTGCATGACTCACTCATCTTTCACAAAGAATAAGTGATTTGTATTAGATGAGAGTTGCTAAGGATGTTTTTGGGGCTAGCAATTGCTGTCATTGCTATGTTAAATCACAGGCCCAAGCCTGGGACAGAAAGAGACAGGCTTATCATGAGCCAGGAAAACAGCACCACAGGACTGATAGCTCTGACTTAGGGCCTTGTTTAAAAAGTTATGACTCAGTGCAAGCAGCCAAGGATCCTCAGCCTTCCTCAGTTCCTCCAAAGCAGCCATTAAGAGCCCTAATGTTCAGGTTGCGTGCCTCACTCTGATTATTTTTGGGAAGTTGATCACAGCAAGCCTTTTTTTTCCTAATAAGCATTCATCTTCATTTACTGGATGAAGGGACCTCTCAGTGAAAGCTCTATACATGGGGCAGGATAATGGTAATTTCTGCCAAGCTCTGTAACTGTACGGGCGCATGGATTGTGAGCTTCTCTTTTCTTTCTTTGAGTTGTGAAGTAAAAAGCACATATCATAATAGCTCTCCCGGATGCAAGTACAAGCAAATTATAAATATGGATAACAATTTGTGAGGGGATGCAGCTCTTTGGTCTAAATCTGAAATTAGTGCTGCTAAAATTCTATCATACAAGTACAGGGAATATATAAGAGAGTGTTATGCAGCAAGACCAAAGCTTTAGAAACTACAGAAGAAGATTAGTTTCTTTTTTCATTGGCACTGTTTTCCATACTGCCTCATTCTCACAGCCAGACTTCTTTAGAAGCGTGCATTCAATTTGACAAGGCATGCAGGGAGAACATATATTACATTTAACAAATTGCAAAAGTGACCTTAGATAACTTGTATATGCATAAGAACGTTATTATTTAAAATTCTAGGAGTGCTAGTGCTCCTTGGAAATTGTGAGAATTATTTTCCTCCTTTGCCAGGAAGTTTTGATTTCCAATTCAACAGTATTGTTAGATATCTGAATGTAAAAGCTTACCAGTCTAGGACTGAATGTTGGCTATCTGAGCATTAAGCCAGCATAATTTTGAGAGGAAGAGATAGTAGATGAGGAGATACAATTGCATATTTCATAGATGTAAGTGTTTTTTTTCTGAAGTTATTCAATGCCATCAGTCCTAAAGGGATAATTTAGCAGACAACAACAAGTTGTAAGCACAACAGTCAGACATACAAAACCAACACTGTGATTACACCATTTAGCACATATTGTGTAAGCTGATACCCATTTATTTACATTTGAGAATATATAGCTATTCTAAAGCAAGAGCAAATGGATTGTCAAGATGATTAAAATGTAAAACACACAGAAGCTGATGAATCTAACACTAAAATTGTAAATATTTCCCTAACTCTGTCCCTTGAGAGTATCAGTCACCAAATGATTCATACACCTTTAAATAATAGGATATGATACGTCAGAGAAGATGGTTCTGTTTGAAGGACACAAATTTGAGACTTTAGACACACTGACAGCTGCCAGCCTGATTGTGAAAATATTAAAAAAGGTTAAATGTACGACTGAAGACCCAATTGGCACTGAGGTCCTGCTGAATCTATAATTAAAGTTCATCCAGATTTCTAGCAAGTCATTTACTAATACAAAATGTCTCTTCTTCAATAGAAAGCAAGCTGAGTACTTTCTTAAGGAGATTAAAAAAAATGCAGACATGCAAAAGAATGTCAATAAAATGTAATCTCCTCCTCTCTCATCACCCACCTGCGAACAAACACACTCACTCTAGAAACCTGAGGAGTCCAAACTGGTTAAAACATGAAAACAGTTGTTTCAACATATGGACAGGATATACCATTCTTAAAAGGAAACATCTTTGTTTCATTCTATAGAAATTTGCTTACATTTTTCCCCCCAGAAAGAAACTTTGTGTTTGTATTTTTCTGCATACTATTTTATTCTTCATCTTTCCCATTTTTGCCATGGAAAATAGGCTCAAGAGAGGACATAAAGAAAGATTCTCACAAAAGGGAAAAATACTGCAGCTAAAAATGTTTTTTCCATGTCTGTTGCATAGTTAATGTATGCTCTTCTTATAAAAATAGGAGGAGGACGTCGGAAACTTTCACAAGACATCGAATTATATGAAGGCTATAACTTTCTTATTAAAAAACCCAAACAAAACCAAACAAAAAAACTTTGTGGATTTTGACTAGCTATACTTAAATTCCTAGTCCCATGGTCAGTCTTGAAATCCTTTTGCCCACAGTCAAGGTCTTTTTATTTTGCCATTCTCTTCCTATTTCTTTACTTTTTCACTTTTCTCTGGAGGTGTCTATACTGATGCTACAAACTGGATCAGGGCGGGCACTTCAGCATAACTCTCCAGAACGTCCCCCCAAGCTGGGTTCTGGCTGGCTCTGCAAGGTGGTCTCAGACCACTGTGTGAGTCAAATTCCTTTCAGGTAAAATGAATTCTGGAAGATGCACTACCTCCAAATGCGTAGTCAGAGAAGGAGACCAGCCCTGCGCCCACATAAAGTAATAAAAAATCCTGAAATGCATATTACTTGCATCAAACTCTCAGTAGCAACTATTGTACTTTGCAGATCTGCTTCAATAGTGATGTGCTACTTTCTAAGTTACCCAAATGTAATCTCTTAAAAGGGGAGGATAACTACCCTCTAGATACTATCTCCTAAATCCACCTCTGCTCTCTTTGCTCAGCACTAGAATCTAAATTTGTCCAATGAAACAGAGAACAGGACTGGTGTTTAATGCAGTCGGGTAGTTTCCACAAACTTCCCTCCTGCCAACATCTTTTCCTTGATATAAAAAGATTGTGGAATGGTCTGCAAGTGTGCAATTTGAAGGCATCACATGCTTACTGCCATGTGATAAATTTCTTAATATCTGTTATTGGTTATCATATGAATCCACGGCTAACTGCAAAACCGGAGAAAAAAACTCAACCCAGTGCCAGTGCTAAAAGAAGTATGGGCTTATACCTTGTGCTGTTGTGTACCCAACTGCTGTTGGTATTTTTTTCTTTAGCCAAATAGATCAATTCTTCTCTACTGCACTTCCATTTCTGTAAGTGCAGGTGATGGCAGAGATGACGTTAATAGGAAGTATCCATAAACAAGGAATTCCCAAATAAATTTATAGTATTTTTATTTGCAGTTCTCTACATGTGCTTTGTCTCATTCAGTGTTTTTTCCATGACATCTTTCAGAAAGTTACAAGATTGAAAGACAAAACTGATATGAACTTGTTAGAAAAATGCACGTGAATTTCTGACCACAAGCCAGAATGTTATACTTCAGCAAAAACCGAGGAGAGGAGAGAGAATAAAGAAAATAGGACTAAAAGGTGTTCTCACTAATTTTGCAAAGACTCCTTTAGGAAGAGCCTGTGATTGCAGCAGTAACATTCAGGAACAATAACATTTATAAAAGTTATGTGTACTGTGTTACAAAAACTAATGGCAATGAAACAAATGTTTCAGCTCAGTGTTTGGTATGAAACAAGGAGGCATGAAATCGTGGTCACTTTTCATCACGTTCTTAAACTGGATACTAAGCAGGTTAGATGAATCAGAAGACATGACTTTGGATGATCTAGAGTTAAACTCCTTAGCCCACACCGATAACACTGTACAAGTGTCAGACATGCTTGAATAAATGATGATACTCTTCATTACAGGGGGCATCGGTCAATTCAGACTAATAAATGCCAAGATGACAAATCAGTTGAATCTTGGTAAAGTAATAAACAGTTACAGTGCTGAAATGCAGCCATGGTGAGGCTGTGAGCAAATTCTTACATATATTTAGCAGCAGGTGCCAACGACTCCTCATGAACTGTGAGCAGCTGCATTAAAGAAGGCTGAAGGAAGATGAAAAGGGAGTTTTCAGAAAGAAGAAAGATGTAAAATGTAATAATTTGGGATGGTACAATGGGAACAGGATTTAAAAGTCAATGTACAGGGCTGGTTACACCTGAGAAGAATATGGTGGTGAGACACTGCTGAAAACAGAGAGGCTAGAATACAAAACAAAAGCATATATATGCACAGCCAAGGTCAGTTTGAAGGGAGAATCAGCCACTATTTAGACTGGGGCCCACTAGTTAGACTGGAGTTTATTACAAAGTGCTTTGTCCAAGTTGGGCTTAATGGAAGAAATTGTCCTCGATGAGAATGACCAGCAATACTGTACTCCAAGGATCTGCCAGAATGCCCTAAGATTAAAAGACATCATTAATTTAGTAGATAAGTTGATGCATATTTGAAACTTTGTAAGAAGATAATCTTGATTCTTGGTGGTTTTTTTACCTTTTAGGGGAAGTAACAGGTGCAGGGCATTATAAATAGGCAGATTCTAGCATGTGCCAGCTGTAAGCAATTGTTAGGCTGCACAGAAACCAATTTTATGCAACATTGCTCAGTAAGACATTGACGGGCAGACTTCTTCCAGGCCCTTTGGTTCACAGTCATTATGGAAAAGCATTCTAGCCTATGTGAATGTTTTAGGCTTCACCTTGCTAGCCTTCCCTCTTCTGTTCCTGAATTTTCTTCATGCCTGGTTTCTTTCCATGCTTTCCTGACAAAAATGTCATTGTTCACATCAACCACATTATGAACTGCTCGGGCAATCTTCAAAATGTGGCAGAACTGGTTTCCTTTGGACCATAGACCACAGAACAACCCTAAGCAGGTTCTGGCATCAGACATCTAAAGATCTTACTGCCGAAGTTCACAGATATATTATCAGACTGTTTAGCGAAATGAGGCCGGGCTGTCTTTCAGCCCAGCAAAGGAGACATGAGTGGATACACACAAGTTTTAGGGAACTCCCTGGGGGTTTCTGTTTTAACCTATTTGATAGTGATGCAGGAAAGAAATGAGCTTCATAGTGTGTATAACAGATGTTTAATTGCATCTGGGGAAACATTCATTATGGGTATCATTCACACCATACTTTACCTGTTCCTCTGGTGTACACCTGTGTGTTAGTAGTGCACGTGGTGGTAATGTGAGAAACTCTCACTACCAGCCTTTTAAATTTTACTATGCCCTCTTTTTTAAAACGTGCTAAATTAGATACAGAAACAAAGAAACACACCTAAATAAACAAAAGAACATAAGGAACATGAGCAATGCCACACTGCCAGAAAGAGCAGGTGGAAATGTAAGTTTAAGGGCCATTAAGCACTGCGAAATTTTTCAGTGTGTCACAATTACAGGAACACCTGGGTCAAATAAATTAGGACTAATCCATTGGGGGTGTTCTTTACAGTCTACTCTGGCCCCAGCATGGCTTGACCCTAACCTGTAATTCCGTACCAAAAAAGAACAAATTACAAGGAAAAGCTTACCATTTCAGGTGGCTGTTGTCAAGGTAATCCATTGCTTTGTAATAGACTACAAAGAATGCAAGGAAAGAATACGTACAAGGAATTGTCTCCATGGGCCTTAAAGAGGAAATCCAATATGTATATGTGTTTGGCTAACGTGTGAAGCTCGATAAAGGCCTATCTCTGATTGCCACTTAATTTCAACTGTAATGAAGGCAGCACTGATGTACAACTAAAGAAAAGTTTGGGTATGAGAACTATTTTCTGAAAGTCGTTCAAATACTAGATCAAGTTTCCTGATTCCCAAAGACTGAGAAGACATACTGGTCAAGCAATATGTCTGTAGCTTTAAGGTAAAGTCCACGGGAACACCCCTTTCCCTTTGCTCCTTGGAAGGGAAAAGGAACCAGTAGACATAAACTATCCTGGAAAGCAGTAAAAGTTGGGGGCTTTCTATTAATGTACTTCATATACTAGTCCCACCAGCAGGAATACTGTAAACTCCAATTTTCTTGCCAAGCACCAGCTGACACTTCTATTTTGGGTTCCTTTACCTTCATTTTATCTACCATGGCGGTGGAGCAGACTTCCCCTGGATCTAAAAGAGAGTCAGAGAAAGGTCAGAAACTGTTTTCCACTCCTCACAATTCTGCTAAAGATACTGTGTTTTCCTCTTTAGAAAAGGAATGATTAGTTAAGAGCACAGACAATCACCTCTGTACACTTTTCCCATGGCAAGACTTTCTGCCAAGAAATTTCCACTGTTGCAGGAATAATTTTTCAAGGGCACAAAGTTTGATTTAATTAAAGGATTAATAATGGTTTAAAGTAAAAAAACCAAATCTCACAGTGGCTATATGCATATTAACTATAATATCTTACTGTACTAGGTAATAACAACTTCAGTAACTATAGAATGAATACAATAACTACTATACTAGCACACTTATACACACACACATAGTAATCTTACCTAAAATAATAAAAGAGCCAAAGCAAGCCATTTTCAAATCTTCTGTGAATTCAGAAGGCAGAAGCGTATTGACAGCTAAGCATGAAATGGTGCTTTCTTTGCTGAATAATATGCAAAGGCCCTAACAAACAAATACATGAATGCCTGGAAACATGTTGAAGCTCATTTACAAAGTTCTAATATAGCTAAGGAAATTCAAAGAACATAAATTCAATCTTTTTAATAACTATGCCAGCATTTAAAACAAAGGACCTTTTAAAACAAGAGTTCCTCCTTTTTACAAGGGTTCTCCTCCCTGCTAGATTTAGGCAGTAATATCTCTGCTTCTGAGAACAGATCATCTAAAATTTATTATCCTAACCTACATGGAAAGAGTCCTAATACCACAAATAAACTGAATTGTAGTACTTTGAGGACATTGATGAATGGCAGTTGAAATGAAAGAAAGAGAAGACTGTACCAAGCGAAAGAGTATTAACATGTTCTTTACTTCAAGCAAAAAAAAGAGCTGTTCTTAGCAGGATGTGATTATTATCTCTTTAGAAAGACCAGAATGTGAGTTCGCTAAAAAGTGGACAAGGTCGTAGGATGACCCATCCCCTTGAACAGAAGCAGAACCCAGAGTCAAATAATCCTTATTTCAAAACACAGTCCTTTGAAGACCAGTGTTTATGAAGGGATGAACAGTTGAAGATGAGCTTAGGGATCACAAACTGAATCCATAAAGGGTCTAAATGGTATATCAGGTATCTAAACCCCGCATTTATCTAATGTGAAGTCTTTCAGAAGTTCATGCAATTGCAGGCAGAAATCCACCAGTTTTTACTGGAAATACAAAGAAATATCAAAGTCCTGATCTAAAAAGCTGCCCATGTCATATGTCCAGTAGCTGACTTAAATGTAGAGTTGTTAGGTTTACCTTGCCAATAGAAGAAAAATCTATTTTTGATTTCTTGAGACTATTTGTCTAGATCATAATTTACATGCTTTTACATCAGTTTAAATTTTAATGAGGCTTTATAATTACCAAAAATTAGACAATAAATATATTTACACATGTTCAGTACCTATGACAAATTAATCTGAACGAGAATACAAACACTTGTAGAATGCAGAAGACTAGATTAGCTTTATAAGCTTTACTTCGAGGTTAAAAGAAAACATTTTCAAGACACAGGATTTCAATGTGACCCATATGTAGAAAGTCTTGCAACATCAGAAATTGAAACAATGTTCGAATAAGGAACTACACATAAAAGGACAGTTTTGCATACAATGGGATTGTAATGCCATTGGATCTGCTGTAATTTTGGAATTTGCACAGAAATATTCTATTATACATTAGACAGAATTTCCATTCTAACTTTGATGCATAAATGAATTCATGTGTACTCTTACATGGTTCTAAGGAAACAGCTAGGTTTTGTTAGGTAAAACCCAACATAAGGTTAGCTGTGAATCCTTACATAGTGAACACATTTAATCTGAAGGAGTTTCCTAGTAAAAACCTGACTGCAAATATTTGGCATAGTGTTCCAGGAATAAACTCAGAAAGATAAATGAATTTGCATAAAATTTAGTACAGATAACAGACATACTGCTCATCTTTTGCATAGTTTCCCTGCTACTGTTTTTTTCTGGTAGCTTTTCTTATAGGGATAGAATTTAGAAAGCAAAGTAAATTCTGATTCACATTACTCAGCATCAGAGACATTTTCTACAAGTCCCCATGTTGGCAAACAGCAATCAAGACCCTCTCATTCAAAACATACCTTCTGTTATAGCTATGAATAGAGGCGCTAGGCTAGCTATGAGAGCCCTGCTACATGTCAGTTGTTTCCATCATTTTAAATAGAAACTTAGGCTTCTTGGAAGGCATGAAAAGTTTCAGCCACCTAGAGCTGGAATTGCAGAGCAAAACATCTTAATGTTTTGTTAACAAACAGCTTTTGACAATAGCACATCCTTTGATCTCTGTGTTTGCAGCTGGGAGGTTACATTGACTGTGGAATAATCTGATGGTAGGAAAAAGATGAAGGCAAGAACAGAAAAGACACTGCAGTTTTAGATCCAGTGGATTTCACTTGAAAAGTATCTTGCAAATGCAGAGAAGACCAAGTCCTTAGCTGCTGTTGGTATCACCTTAGCAGAGGCTCTATTGCTTCTGAGCAAACCGTGCTGATTTACATCGGCTAACAGAACAGTCCATCACTTTCATTTCTGCAAATTATGCATATACAGTAAGTTCACTTTTTTTCTTTGTATTCACTGAAACTTTAGTTCTAGTGGGAGGAGGGAGGGAATTTTGAAAGATTTTGACAAGGGTCAAATTAAATTTCTTTTTGTGAGCAGAGTCTCATGTCTGTGCTGGCCAGACCAGAGGAGAGATCGAATGAAGCAGACGTCTGTTGGATTGCTTGCCT
This sequence comes from Grus americana, assembly GCF_028858705.1. Lineage (NCBI taxonomy): Eukaryota > Metazoa > Chordata > Aves > Gruiformes > Gruidae > Grus > Grus americana. Next base: position 40,288,715 of record NC_072855.1, on the reverse strand, counting down.
ACAACAGATACCAAGTGTAAAAAAACTCAAGCAAATGAAGAAGACCCCTGTGAAATGTCGGTGCAAGTCCCACCAAGTTGAAAGTCTCAAGAAACATGGACAGAATGTTTAATATCTGAATCTAAACAACCTGATGTTTTAACATCTTTTCAGTTAATTCAGCAAAGACGACTAGTTATGAAACTGTAGGACACAAATTTCAGGAACTACATGCCCCCATGCAGAACTGGAACATTTCCAATGTATATAAAAAATGCCAATGCAGATTATGGGAACTTAGTTTAAGGCCAAAGGGCCAATCTTGCTATGGAGATAGAGAGAGACTGGGGAGAGCATGTGAGGTAGAGTGCTATCAAGTGGGAGGGAAAAGGAGGGGAAACAAGGGCTGAGCAGTAGTTTCTGAAATGAGTGAGGATGAAGGGTGTTAGAATAGGAGAAATTTGAAGCTAAGATATGTTAATACAGAAAATTCACATAAGGCTTGAAAAAAACCCGGTAGTAGGAACAAAGCTCTGTTAATTTAAAATGGATAGCCACAATGAGAAAATTGTTGTTTTGTCACAAACACAAAAAACCAGACCAAACCAACAGGAGAGCACCGGGTAGTGGCATAGGAGTTGGCACAGATTTTAGCTGCCTGGAAAAAAAAGGTGTTCTAGCCTAACCTACTGTTCTTGGTTTTTTAAGAAAGCCTTTCTAGGACTATTCTACAGCAAGGCACACAGTCTTTCCATAATGATAGTGCCTGAAAGTGGGCCACAGTTTAGTGAGTATAAGTTTAAATCACTTGCAATGAAATGCAGACTTACTCATGTGGTTCCTAGTTGCTAGTATACTCAAAGCAATGGATCAAAAACAAAAAAAAAAAAAAAAAAAAAATCAGATGGCTGCTGGTAAATGCTGTGAAGCCCACTATGAAGTCTTTCAAGTTATAACTGTTAAATTATAAATGTACCAATGGAATATGATTGTTAACACATTGTTTAATGGATAATAAAAATGTTGGTACTCCCAGAGACTATTGTGAGAATTAATGGAGACTTGCAGATATTTAAAGAGTGCCTTGAAAAAACAAAATGCTGGTAAAAACAGCTTCATGTTTTATATGCATCCACCTGTGAATTTATTTATTATTTTGGCTGTTGAGTTTAATATTTGCAAAGGCTGCAGTTTTAGTTTAAATGAGAGTTAAGTGTTCTTGCAGCTTTTGTAGCCAGATGTTTAGGTATGAAGTTATCTACAGTAATAAGTCTTTGTAACTTGAAAGGGATAGAATGAGCGGGATGAAGAGAACTAAAGGACCGAGTTAGGTTGTAATGAAGATTTTATCTCCCCTCCTGCTTCTTTTCCATTCCACCATAACCATCCCTAAGCTATGTTTCCGAAACTGTGGAATTGTCCCTCACAGCCGGCTGCAGGCACTAAGGAGAAAGAGCCCACCGTGTCTCCCGAAGGAGTTAGGCTGTCACTGCTTCTGAAAGGAGGGCTGCGAAGAGGGAAGGAATTATCTGACCTCCATGTCCGTGCTGGCTGTGCAAGGAAGAGTAGCCCTGAAATGCACCCAGGAAGGTACATTCTCAATCACTACGTAGTGAGTTTGGGGTAGTTAATCACCCAAAAGAGATTGTCTGGGGAAGTTTTGAGTATCCTGGCTCTGGAGGGTCTTTAGGTACAAGTCGAACAAACACTTTGAGGAATAACACAGGTAGAGCTGATCGTATCTTCGGGCAAGGGATAGACCAGATGACTTCTTAAGTCCCCTTCCCAGTCTATTTTTCTGTGGCGGTAACTGCTCTGACTCCCTTGTACAGACAATATCTGTTGTAGTACTGGCTATAAAGCAATGCTACCCAATTTTCCATCGCTGAAGAGGCTGATCATTCCTTCTTCTAGCCAATGGAACAAGACCAGAACCTGTTTTTTTATTTTGTCTGTGTGCATGAATCCCACTAACAGCAGTAACTTCCAGCAGAATGTCGTGTGTGTGCCAAGGGACGAGAGTGGGTCTCTATGTATTTTTCACATTAATGTATTTTCACGCAGTATTTTCCACCCAAACTGAGACAGTAAAAACCCCAATAGATACAAATAATAATGTTTGTTCAGAAAGGCAGGCAATAAACCTTTAATAAACAATGTCACTGTAACCCTTAAATAGTAATTGTACTGCCTAAGGCATCTGATAAAAGATTCTAGTGTTCTTGCTATATTGTGTCAGGCAGATGCATCAATCAAACTCCATAATGGACTAAATTGGGAAATAGGGTACTGGGAATAAACAGTTCCAAAAAGAGGTGAAACTTTGTGACAAGCAGCCTTAACAGACCAATCTTGATTCTAAACATAGAAGCAATTTTAGGGCTTCTCTGGAGGCAAAGGACAATTATTGCCTAAACAAATAAACTAGTGTCTCAGTACCTCAGGCATTCACTGAAGTTAGTTTGAAACAGTTTTGAGATCTGAGTAGTGGAGTTTCAGGGACCTTGTAGCTTGACCCGTTAACTTTTATTGAACTGTATATGGACATCCTTTTAGATAATCCATAAACTAAACTGGAATAGAATGAGAAAACCGGAATGTGTTATGATTTTAGCACCAATTCCGCTGCCAACAAAAATAACTAGGTCTTAACTAAGATTGAATATATGTCAGACTCTGAATTTGAATCCACATGAACACTGCACACTTAAGGTTCTTAAGTTCAATAAAAGACCTGAACTTCAGCTTCTATTTGGAGCGTTTATTTAAATCTGTATGGCAAGCTGGCAGCAAATCTGACTGTTAAAAAAAAAAAAAAAAAAAAAGGCTTATCTGGCCATTTATACTGTATTGTGCTGAGTGCCTCAGTGCCTTGTAGGTGAGCATGGAGTCCAGAGCCTACAGATTCGTGCTTGCATTCATACTTGCACCATGTACTGAATGGTATCATACTACAACAGAGGAAAAAAGGTTTCCCAAGAGTTTTTCCTCCATGGACAGTGGTGATTCAGACTCTGAAAACAATATTAAATGTCACAAGGATTTAGGTTTCTCTGAAATAGTTTAGCCTCTGTTATAGCTTGTGGTTGAATTTTACACACACCCTCTCCCAAGATTAGCTGGAGAGATTTTCTATAAGAGTTAACCGAGATACGAAATTAAAATAAACTGTTTATGTGAATATAATCAGCATAGTCCTCATGGCATTTTGATTTTAATGAAGTCTTGAAGGTAATGCATAATCTTATTTATGTTGCACCACCACCCTGTGACATTCCATCTAACGTGATTTTACTCCGAAGACAAAGCTCCATCAGCACGTATTGGGGAGCAACGGCAGTGTTTCTGGTGCAGTATCACATTACTCCAGGGGTATGATTTGGTGCTTTTGCATCTGAGAACAACCTGGCTGATAAGCAGCTGCTCAGTTCTGATGTTGTTCTTTATCAGCAGAATTTAAAATAGCTCCCAAACTCACAGTGTAGCACCCTGTTTAAATATTCGCATCTTCCTGAAGAGGTACTGCCCAGTGACATTGTAATACCATTTCCCATACATATGGCATTATGTCTTCTGTGCACTAACATACAGTACAGATTGAAAAACAGGACCATTATGTTCCCTCTCTACCAACTGAAGTGTGGGTAGGTTGCTTCTAGTAAGTGAATTTTATTAGTTTTTGGATTTTTCTGATTTCTTGTTTGCTTATCCAAGTGCAGTGGTGTTTTCTTGGAGGTTATCTTCATCCTTCTTTGTGTTTGTTCTGGCATCAGTACCATGAACTCTTTATTTAGTTTTCTAAGCTACTTCTAGTGTTTTGTCGGCCATTCACAGAGATGCTTCTATGTCTTACTGCCACTGTGTCATTGTAGTATTTTGTGTAATTCAAGGAATGCAAGTTTTCTTTTCTTTTATTTGCTTTCTTTTCACTTTCTGGTTTGGTTGGTTTTATTTTCTTATTAGCATTGCTCTGACACTTCAGATCTACATCTCCCTATTGCTTGTTCTTCCAGTACATCGGATCATATTTTTTCATTAATTTTGATGGCATAAAATATATTAATAAGACTAGGCTGAGGGGATATAATTTATAGGAATGTACTTTCTGTACACATTCCTGTTGGATTTCCATTGAGTCACTACACCTGCTCTTCTTTAAAAAAAAAGAAGAAAAAAAAATTAAATGCTGTTGTTTCACCCACATTAAAACTGGGAAGGATCACACTGTACTAGAATTACCAAGCAGTACAATACTCTAAGACTGGGAAAAGCAGCATACTAGATCAAAACAAGGTCTATGCAATGCCATGTTCTGCCTCCAACTGTGACCAAAACCAGAATCCTGAAAAGCATATGAAAATGGGCAAGTCCAGGTGATATTTCCCCCAAGTACTTTCAAGGCATTTGTAGCTCACCAAGCAGCTCAGTTCAAAAGATTTAAAATTTTTAATAAAGGGGAAATCCAAGTTTTCACACAAAAATTATTGAGTATTCCATGCAATTTTTTGCAGATTGTTATAGAAAATATCTGTTAGTGCATTTTTTATATAATCACCTATATATAATTTTGCTATAAACATAAAAGAGAAAAGCCAGCAATGTAAGGTAATTTATCTGTAGACTAAAACACCGTTTACTTTAATAATCTATACATAGGATGTTGTCTAAACTCCATTACTTATAGATGAGAAAAGTTTTTTTAGACAAAGTTTTGTTAGATTAGAAAGTGTATTTGAACAGTTTGGAGCTATTTCAAGATTAAGGTTTCACAAGTTGTTTTGACATTTCTTTTCACAGAGTTTGAAGGTACAAAGGCATGTAGCAACTGGAAGGGGAAAAAAGTTTACCTCATCTGTAACCTCATGAGTTTTTAAAGTCTTTTAAGGGAAGTTAGGCTGGGTCTAATTTTATTCCTAGGAGTTTGTTCATCCCTAACATTTCTTACTTGGTTGCAGTACAGAGAACTGGTAAAGGTCTATGTGAATAGGTAGCAGCACTGCATTCCTTTTCTACATACAGCTTGTTTTTCCTTCTATGTGGACAGTATCTAATATTGTACTACGATCCTGTGAAGTATTAGTGCAGCAGGACAAAAAGTCTCCTATTACTTGGAAAGGGTAGAGTTAAGGAATGCATCATGAATTTAAAAGTTAGTTTTGGTGTGAATTTTGCTAAAGCATTTGTACATCTGATGTGTGCTGATTCTTCTGATCAGTCATTTAATTGATCTGGCATGAAGGTGGTTAACATTTCCACCTAATCATGATCACTTAAATCTTTCATGCAGCTATGCAGAGCAAGCAGTCTGGGAAACCCTGTGGCAAAACCGTTGTCAGTGCCAGACTGATAAAGCATTTAGCATTTGTCAGTTACTGGAGAAAAACTGGATAATAGTGTATAAATCAAGCACTATGTTTTGGCCTGAAAATACTCAATGGGATTAAGTAACTTTTTTTTTTTTCTTCTTTTTTGAAAATAACACTGTTAAGGGGATTTTAACAAAGATTAAGCAGAAAAACAGGAACTTTATCTCAGACATTGTAATGCATCTTTACACTTCATTTCAGAAGTATTAGGAATTTGTAAACTACATTATTCTACGGTTGAATCCTGGCATTTCTCTTACACTCTTCTGTTCTTGAAATCTTTCAGTGGCTACTAAATGAAGTGGCAAATTACATACATGCATTCAATGCATTTCTTTGAAGCTTCTTCATCTCCCATTTTTCTTTAAATCTCTGTTGTTACTTCTGAAACACTTCCAAAGAACTCCTGACAAGTCCTCAATATCATCAGATTGATCATCGTGCTTTTTACTTATTTTTAAAACTAGGTTTCTGACAATCAGTCTCACACATTAGCGTGGGTCCCCACGTTTCATGGCAGAATTGGTGGCTGAGCTGGAGGTGTGGAGGATTATCGTCAGGGCATTGCACGGGCTGGGGGATCCCAGGGGGGCATCAGGGCAGGGCCTGGCAGCCAGGACTCATCCCACCACCCCAGCCAGGAGCAGGGCAGCCAGGGAACACTGGGGCAGCCCCAGCCCTGGGCATCGGGCACCTCCCTGGGGACAGGTATGGGCTGAGTCCGGGCCGAGCCATCGGCCGTGGGGGTTGAGAGGACCTGGAGACCGACACCACTGAGGTGTTGCTGGGGCAGGGACTGATGGCCCTGGGGAGCTGAAGTGGGGTCCTGGGCACCAGGAAGGAGGGAGGAGATCCCAGGGAGGCTGGGAAGGATCAGTCAGGGCTGTTGGTGCCCTCAGGGATGTGACAACTTTGCTGCCCCTTACCCCTGCTGGGTAGCTATTTTTCATTTCACATCCCTGGCCTTTCCCATCAAATCCTGCTTCTGTTCAAGTTGTCCCTCTTTTCTGATGCCCTTGTCCTGCTACCTTCTCAACTACACTCAATTTCTAGCTCCTGTACTTCTTTTCCCACTTTCCTTGCTCCCTTCTTCCCTATTTTTACCCAGCCATCTTGCCCCTTTCTTTAATTTTCTCCTTTCCCACCTGGGGTCCCCATAAATGATGCCACAGACTTCCCCCCCAGGGTTTGGGAAATCAAAGTAGGAGCACTGATGATACATGCTCACTTGTTTTTGGTGATCTTCAGTCTTTTTTGATTCCCTAAACATTTTCCATGGATTGTACAGACAGACCTGGCCAGCAACTTTAATCCTGTTGTCAAACAGCTGGCTTTTCTCAATTCACTCATGTCTTAGAAATTACTCAAGGCACAGTCACTCCTTTGTCAACTTTTGTGGAGAGGCTTGGCCCTCTCAGGCTATGTTCACATTAGCAAGTAGTAGGATCAAACAGGAATGGAGTTGAGGATTGAGATATTTAACGCATACACTGCTTGTGCAAGTTTACTTCAGACTACTTCTGACCTAGGAAGCAAGGAGAGCCCTGGAAGAGTTGGGAACCTCTCCTCTGAGGAAGCACAGACACTTTCCTTCCTCCACTATAATGGCTCATGCCACGTTCAAACCCTCTGTCTTCATTGTAAGGAGAAAAAAAAGCTTGTAACATTAGCTGTACTTCAGAGCAGGAGAAGAAAGCACCCCATTCCTGTGTCCTCCCATTCATTTGAGTGCTAAGAAGCCTAAAATTTCTCCTCCAGGTCAAAAAGGGAGCAGAAACCACTGCCTTTCTGTCCTTGAGAGACAGAAGATTGGGGGTGGAGGTGTTAATTGAAGGCAGGCAGAGTGGGCGGTAGTGCAAGCACTTGAGAGAGCTCTGGAGGGCTGTGCTGCCTTACTGCTGCCTTACTGCTGCCTTACTGCTGCCTGATCCCAGCTTTCACCGTATGCTCTCATTTTCTAGACACCTGACTTCAGTCTCTGAGGCCCCCTTTGCTGAAGCAGTAAGTTTTTGAAGGTGCAAGCTTCAGTGAATGTTACTTTTCCTACCTTAAGAAGCGGGGGAAACTGCAGCTAGGTTGTTCTTATATGCAGCAGCTGTCTATACATTTTTTCTTAAAATCAAATACTTGAGAACCAAAGTATTTTAGTTTAGATAGCCAGCCACAATATCTTAAAGGAACTGTATTTTCATTTTGTTCTGCCTTGCTTAACACCTCTGCATGGGCTGAACTCTCCTGCCAGGCCATGTGTTCTTCAACACTGTAATCAGGGATTGTATAATAAAGCAGCCTCTTCTTACTGCTGATGTTTTGCTCAGAAAGACTGTGCTACAGAGGAGGATGGGAATATTAAGGTTACGAACTACAGCTGCCTGAGGTAGTATGGTAGTATTTCATTACTGAAGTAGTTTAATTGTGAGCCAAAATAGTTCAGATTTTGTTTACTTCTGAAGTTGAAATTTCCCACTGTTTAATTTCCCTAAATAATTTTAAGGCTATGCAGTCTGAAAATGGTCCTAGATATCTCACACTGGACATCCAGAATTAATGAAGTTGTCTTTCCTTAGTCTTACCATGTTGCTGGTCTTAATAATAGACATAATAATTGAACATCACCATTAAGAAGAGTTGTGAAATTAAATTAAAGTTAAAGCATATGATATTAGAGTATAAACTCTTCAAAAAACTGTTGTAAAAATAAGGATGTGTTCAAATAAGATTGCTAGATGGTCATAATTCTGGAATTAAACAGGATTTTGGTCAGAATTTATGTAGGTATTTAATTTACTAAAACTTGGAGTTCATACTACAGGTATATTAGGATTTTGCAAAGAGCGTTGCAAATTGAATACAAGTACTACTTCTGAAAACATTGCACACTGTCTTTATTCAGGAGGTCTCTTTTTAGTAAGCGTAAACAAAGTTTTCAACATGGTTCTTGTACCAGGATAAGTTTGTTCTTCACGTATACAATACTACAATATTTGCTAACAATAAGTGTGACCTTTAGCAAGCTTATACCTGGATTTCACTGTTTCCAAGGTAGTGGTGGGGAGGAAGAAGAAGTATTCTTACCAATTAAAATATTCAGCCTTTTTTAGTGGTGTAAGGTCAGAAATATTTGCGCATTGTTCTTTAGGATACTAATCTGTGCATGGTTATGTGCGCTCAGATTTGGATTGCACAGATCGTGTTTGTATGAGTTCATGGCCAATGCCGTACCTTACACAAGCAACGTGATCCACCCAAGATACTCCTGATGGCTCAGGAACTTTGAAGTTTGATGATGACATAACTGTCAGCTTCAGAAATGTCACTGTTTTTGGTCATGGCAAATTCTTGTCTGCTACCGTGGCGTACTAATAACATATACCGCTTTGTCAGAATTGCCTTAAACATGTCTGTAAGGGATCTTTACTGTATGTTTACAGTGCTTGCTCCTTGTCAATTGGAGGAGACACTATGGCTTAGTAGGCTCATGCACAGATTTTATAGGATGTCGGAACAAAATGATTTTTTATTGAGGAAGGGTCAAACAAGTCGTGCTTTTTGTTGTGTCACACTAAACAATATAAGAAGCATGTTAAAAAAGCTCAGGGCTCTCACTAGAAGGCAAAGGCTATGAGAAATGATTTAAAGCTACATTATCCTGTTTCTAATTCCTTTTCTTTCTTCCTGCGGAAATGTAATTGCAAGAGGCTGGGAGAAGGGATTGGAGCGTTGGCTTCTATGTCAGCCTTGAAGAGAGTCATAAAGTCTCTTTTATGGGTTTCTCTCTAGCCTAGCTCTACTTTTCCAAATTAGAGGAGACAATATGACAATCTTACCTAGCTCTGATCTTACATCTTAATTTGCAAACTCAGCAGCAATATCGGTGCCCAATATCAGTGGATATGAGGAAATATTTTTGAATTTAAATAGTTTTCCATTGACCTGCAGTAAAGGTCCTTTTTACAATTGTCTGCACATTGCTTTAAAGACCTCCCCCTAACTTTAGTAATTTTTGATAATAAATATTCTGGGTATCTAATGTCTATCTCAGGAAAGATGCCTTTTAGATCCTAGCTATAGAAGTCAAATATGCAGCTGGAAGATTCAAACAATAAATTCCTTGGGCTGACTTTTTTTTTCTGAATTGAACACAGCAAACATAGACACTAGAAATATATAATTCCATGAAGCATTTGAAGATTTTTTTTTTTTATACTAAGCTGCTGAGGACTGGCTCAGATTGTTTTATGTATTTTGAATAATTTTTAACTAATGTTATTATGTATGAAAACCCAACAGCCTTACAGAACCCTGCATCATCTATTCCTTCACATTTCCTGGCATGACTTAATAAAATACTTGAAGCTCCAGCATGCTGCTGCTGCTGGTGTACGTTGGTCATGACCTGGAAGGACCACCCACTCCTGTAAAAGAGAGGTTAAGTCTGTCTCTATGCTAATTTGATTTTAGACCTCCTTTGAAGAAAAAGTACGTGTATCCTTCAGCCAGCTTCAGTCTGGGCTGTGTCTAGTCTAGTTCTGTGATGCAAGTTTTGGTCCGCAGAGGCCGTTTGTAGCTGTGCGCGTAAGGCAGAGAGCGTGCTGTGCGTGTATGTGTGAAGGAGAAGGGAAACGTTTATTGGTACTTTTGTTTCTTTTCCACTTGAAGAAACCCCAGATATTTTGCTAAGTATATTTGAAAAAAGGTCCAAGAAAAATAAAAGCATTAATATTAGCCAAAATGAATCTTTAGTTAATGAGATGTGATTGATCACTTTGAAGGGAAAAAAGTAATATCCTATGACATATAAATCTAAATGTATCGGTTAAAGATCTAAATCATTTTATTTGCCACAGAAGAAGCACTTGTAATTAGGAACCAAAAATGCAGTAAGCCAATGAAGAGAAAATAAATTTATTGAAGTGATTTTGCAAATCACAGTTAATTGAGCCACAAACAAAGCAGCAAATAAAGGAAATAATGTGGTAATTGGAACCCTCATCCCTTATTGGCATACATTATGGGTTGCTATCTTTTAGCAGTATTAAATCATTGCATGTGAATGTTGCCAAAAAAACTCTTCATTTCCTTTTAGTGACTTCTTACTGCCCTCAGTTGAAGTTTAATAGAAAAGGAAGGACATGATGTAGTTTTAATGACAGGAAACCCATGGCTTCCAAATGAATAAATTCCATCACTGGCTGCCACAAAGTGTGCTAATTATTTCCTTTGATAAATTAAAAGCCGTAAAAGTCCAAAGTATATAGCATGTGGTTTACAGTTATAGTCTGCCTGTCTGCATTATTGAAAGTTCATATAAACCTCATTATTTTAATTTAATAAACATTATAATTATTTTTTACACCAGTAGGCTGTATAGAAAGCATATGTTGAGGACAAACTTGTCTGACAGAAGGGTAAATAGCCCACAAACTGAATAAGCAAGGAACGTGATGTGTCATGTTGTGATAGCTCCAATTTTTTATGATACTTTTGAATGAGAAGATGCTTATTTTTTTATGCTTATAAACAAGAGCCTAGTGACTACCTTTATCCTGTAAATGAATATTTAATTCTGCAAAGTGTGCTTTGATGAATGATACAGACCCTTGTATTTTAGAACAGAAGTTGGGAACTTGGGAAAAAAATTGGGGAAATGTAGAGAGGAAAATGGAGATTTTCTAATAAACATTGTAAGGGGGGGGGGGGGGAAATCCTATTCTATTTGAAGGAATGAAACAGCTATCCAACAGTGATGTAAAAGTTGTTTGGGTTTTTTTTGTGGTTTTTTTGGTTGGTTTTTTTTGGTGTCCAAAAAAGACTGTATCCCATGAGGGCCTGAATATCTTTAATGACTATTGTACTAATGACATTCAGGCCTGCTTGGTACCTCATGGGATTAGACCCTAACCTTAATATAAAAAAAAAAAAAAGAGACTGAAGAATGAGAAGCAAACTCAGTTTTTATAGGTTATGGAAGTTCATCTTGGATTATTATTCTAAAACGTTTTAAAAGGCAAATACTTTACTTTTAGGTTAGCCAGACAATGCAGTAAAAGCAATCTGTTACAGTGCCAAATCTTTTGCCGTGTCCTGATCTAATGCACCTGACTCCAACTGTAAACTGACTCAAATGCTCTTTTAAAATAAGAAAAGAATTCAGCTGGGCTGCATGACTAATTTTGCTAAGCGTATTCATTTGGTAATGAAACTAGGAGTTTCTGGAGACATGAGAGAGCAACGGCGTGCCAAAATAGAGGGCATAGGATCACACAACAGATATCTGGAACCAGCAGGAGGATGAACAGAACTAGGTCTGGCACGACCAGGAAAAGGCAAAAAACAGGCAAACCATTTTGCTCTCTCTAATTTAAAATGCTGTTATAGAAAGCAATCACAGATACTGATTAAAATTACAGGAATTGGAGCATGTAGTATTTTTCCACAGCATCTGACCAAATGTGCTGCAGAGGTGGGCATGCACAGATCTGTTTCTTACTGCTGGGGAGCCGCAGCTCCCAAATGGCTGGATCAAAGCGTCTTATCAAATGGGTAATGCTACAGCTTATATTGGAGAGCTTCTTTGTGCTGCCTATCGGATGATGTCGTCTCCCTAGCACAAATCGAACCCTATTGAGCAATACAAATGTCCAGCTGCTCTGACCTGCTTGTGCCGGAGAGCAGCTTTCCTGCAAACATATAGGGAATATTGAGACCACTTGCTGCATATGTACATAACCAACTAAGCTAGTAGTTCTGTGTAAAACTAAGGATGCATTTCCCTTGTTCTTAGAAGTATGTGCCTAGACTCTATGGACAAGTTCAGACTTGCACATGCTACAGGGCTGTCTGAAGTCAGTGGAATTGTATCTAGTTGCAATTATGCCGACTTGGTGCTATAATGACTTCATGCATCAGCTAGAATTTATCGGTTTTAGAGTGACTGACACTGCACCATGTTATGGAGAAATGTGTTATTCTCTGGAAGAAAAAAAAAAAAGTACCTGACTTTATGAGAAAGTGCCCGAGTCAACTTCCGAGAGACTTTATTCTGCCTTTTGGTGAACTGAAATGGCAACGTATTTCACTACTTGTTTGATGCGCCTTACCAGCACTTTTCTGTCATTTCACTGTTACACGGTAACAGGAAAAATGATTTTGAGGGAAATAGATCGGGTGAGAAGTATTCTGTATCTTTTTTTATCTGAAAGGGAGGTTGAAAGAGAACTGGGGGAGGTCTTTTAATATTCTTGCAGAAGTAATTGGTGTTGCAAGGAAATGTAGGAGGGTGCACTCTTCCTCATTGCAACATACTGCAGCCTCAGGAGTACTGAAATATACCATACATTCTAGTTGAAGTATACTTAATTGCAAAAAATTAAGTAAAAAGTCAATTGAAAATGCCAAATCTATAATAACGCTTGCAAGAACGTCACCTTGAGGAAGGCCACACTCCCTTTACTTTTAAATGTCACTACTCCTCATTATGAATAAACCTATGAAAAAGAGAATAAAGGGCTATAAATAACATAATAAGGTCAAATCAACTTCAAAATAAAAAAAAAAATCATAGTAAGCTGCCACAAGATTCTAGTGTGCAAATGACTGTTGGCTAACAATTAAGGGAGCCATCACAGACTCGTTTTGTCTGTTGTATGGAATGTGGGAGGGTCGTGGCAGTAGTACTTTATTTTTGCTTATAAAGACATATTAGTGCCTGCTTGGAAAATGCAAATGCACTTCAACCATGCAAAGGAATTCTGTTTCTTTGCTCTTCCTTTTGCTTTTTTCATCCTTTTTTAATTAACAGGAGGAAGATAATATTACTGCTTCCTTAGAGATTATTTGCTTTATTGATTTTTTTATTCTTCCCTTCTGTAGTCATAACAAATCTGCTTGTAAGCTGAAAATGACTTGCAAAACAGCTATCTATGCTTATTCTCATAGTATTTTACTTGGAAGAATAATTAACTTTTTTATTAACACTGTTGTGAAACTAGCTATAGAGACCAAAATATATTGTAAGAGCTTTCTATAAAATACTAGTGGGATTTGAACACCTGATTAATATTAACAGCATGGAGTAGAAATATTTTGTTTTAAAGACTTTCATTATCTCTCTACTATTTCATCTCATAGTTGTTCTTCAGATAATGATGAGTATTTTGTGTCTTAAGTTTTATAGGCATTGATTCTTCTCTTTGATAACATGTTATTATTTAGAGAGGGGTACATGAACAGCATTTGCACCACATGCAGAAAAACCGTTTCCTGTAATTGTGTGGAAATATAAGGCAAATCTCTGCGCAGTCTTGTAGTTCAAAGGCAACTGCGATGGGCATGACTTTTAAGGAGCAGATAGAAGGGGAAGGACAGGGTTGCTGTGAGAATCCTTCCATCTGACCATTTGTCAGAGGTTAAAGAAGGCCCTAAGGGAGCTGGACAGGACCATGATGAAATAGATAGCCTGTCTCTGGCTGGATTTTCAGTCAAAAGCAAATAGGAGTTACCTCTCTGTGAAAAGTTATTTCAGTTGACTATGAGAAACAGAAGGAGGAGGGGCTGTGGTTTCTTTCTATACCTGCAGGAGGTCAATGTAAGTGACGGTGATGAAATTCTCTCCTTGATTTTTCTGGGCTGTTTACAGCTCATGTAGTACAACACCACAGCATGTGTGAATGAGGATATGACACAAGATCTCTCTGATGTTCTGGGATAGTATAAATGCATGTTCAAATGTTTCCTTTTGTTTAGGCACTGGAAGAGTTCTTGATTTAAAGGCTATAAATCAAACATTCTTCCATACTCTAAACATGTCACTGGCATTCCCTGGAGAGCAGGTCGGGGCTTCTTGGTTTCAGGTTAGGAGGAAGCAGGAATTTTTTTCTGGGCAGTGTGACTACTTCTGCTCTATCCAGAGGAGCACAGAGCAGGGAGATGGTGAGACTCTGGTGTGTTGTGACACAGTTTTACCTTGAAAATACAGCACATATTTATCTTGTTATTAACTCATTCTGTGTATCTTATTTTCTGGTCATCCGCAATTTTGGGGAAAGAGAGGTTAATTTTTAATGGGCATTATGGTATTCCTGCTTTGTAACAACCGTGGTCAACTTGAACCACGGGCATCTTCTGAGTAATCTGAACTGGTCTTATCTAAACCCTGTGTCATACCAGTAGTGAGGCTGTGTTAGCACAAGAGCTCCGGGGTCATCCTGACACCCGGCGTAAGTGAATTGAGACTTAGGACCTGCCTGCATGTCCAGCCAAGCCGTGTCATGCAGCAGGGCAGCTGGATTCCTGGAGAGCCCCTTTGAGCTAGTGTCTTCCCCATCCCCTCGGTTTTCTGGGGGAGATAGTGCATGGGACCCAGTCCTGGGAAGCCTCCTATGTGCAGCTTATAAAAATTAGCCAGCTTTATGTAGTGTTTTTTTCTTTGAGATTCTTTTACCAGTTGTTTTTCCTGAGAACTTGCTTAGTGGTCTACCTATGAAGAATCCACCACCTGACTTGGGTCTATGCAAAATGGCTGAAGCACAGGAAGAGAGGATTATTTTTAATTTGGTCTTCATGCGTTATTGCTGATTGGCAGAATAGCGTGTATAGTTAGCACACTATTTTCTCATTTCCAGGTGCTATGGCTAACATGCTGGTGTAAAGCTGTAGATGTAATTACCCCTAGAAAAATGTTAGATGGCTGCATTTGTTGAAACATGAGGTTTCTTATTGTCACAAATGCTTTATCTGCTTTTATCTGGTTTCTGTCCCTATCAAGTGAGCGAGCTACAATAATATTATGTTATGATATATAATGTTTCTGTTGCCATGAGGTGGAAAAGCAAGAGGGTTAAATATCAAATGGTTTGCTTGAAGCTCTAATTTGAAATCCCATCAGGGTCACTTGTTTACTAGCACTAATAGTTAACTAGTGCACAGCCTTTAAATTACTGCTTATTACAGCAGTGCTGTTCACACCGCTGTGCTTAAGGACCTGTCAGCATTTCCAGTGGAAAACTCTGTTTTCAAAGGCTTATGACTTTGTCATGAATATTTGCTCTGAAACTTGCCAAATGTCATCTCAGGCTAGAAACAGATTATTTCCTTTATTGGAGACTACTTGGCTTGAGTGGGGAATAAATCAGCTTTCAAATTATTTTGAACATAAGAAGAGCTGACTGAAATGTTTCCCTACCACCATAGTCTACTGTATTTAAAATAATGTAAATGAGGAGGGTTCTGGGACTGTGGGCTAATGAAGAGGCAATACAATGAAAAGAATGAACGTAAAAGTACATTGATTTGTTGTAGCTTCACAGCGAGTTCTCTCGTGGTAACAATACGCATTGGAAAATTTCTCTAGCTTTTGCATATTATTGCCGAGGCTTTGGCCATTAAAACTGATTTTCTTCAGTGCTTTGATACATGAGTTTACTTCTTTATATTGATCTTTTCATTCCCATCTATTAGATCTAACTACACTTCGACCGAGGTGACTTGGGTTTCATTCTTAGCTGTCCGCAGACATTTTTGTAGCCTCAGATATGTCATACAGAGAAACTGGTGTCTCATTTGCCCCGTCAGTAAGGCTACGCCACGGCTGACTTCCAAACCCTAGTGCCCGGTCAGATGCTAAGGAGGCAAGTGCAGCTTCAGGACTTCAGCTTCAGTGCCCCAAATGGCACTCAGAATCCTCAAATTGGAGTGGTATTATTTTAGGGGAATCTCCTCTTGCCTTTAAGAAAATAGATACTTTTTATGCTTTTCTTTTCTACTGATCAGTATTCAAGGAATATCTTTTTTCTCCAGAACGCATCTCAGAGCTCTTAATGGTGAATTGCTTTATGAACTTTCATATTTCTGTTAACATGGTGGAGGGTTCTTCTTTCCTTCTTTATTTTTGCTTTTGTTTCTTAATTTTCCTTCAACAATTAATGTACCTAGACTCCAATGTTTTAAACGTTGCTAAATTTTGTTGATTTTTCGTCAGTTTGAGTTATTGGAATACTTCATGAATCAAATTACTCTCTTCCTTGATGACAAGTGTTACACTGTACTAAAACTGGACAGATAACAGCTTTGATCTCTCAAACCTTTTTAGTTTGGTTTGGGTTTTGTTTAGTTGTTTTTTTAAAGTACTGCTTTGAAAAAAAATTATGTTTTTAAAACTCACACATTGTGCTTAAGCACATGTACAAAAATTACTGTTTTGGAGATTTCATTGCATATTTTTGAGAAATCTTTAAATCTACATGCCAGGAATTAGCTAAGTATGCAACAGACCCATAGAGTTAGCTTCAGCTCCATGGTTTGGGATGCATTTTCTGCTGGCCAGCCTTCAGGTTTCGAGGTTCAATATTCCAACAGTACTATTGTTCATGCTTTCTCGTTGACAGCTATATTGTGTCCTATTCAGCATGCTTATGTCTCTTGGCGCCTACTTGTAGGTGTTAGCCAGGGAAAAGATGAATCTCATCTACTAATAGATTATCTTTCTGGGAGAAAAAAATACAAGGGTACAAAGTGTGTTTTACTTATAAAGGGAAAGCCAGCACCTAATGCAAGTAAATATAATTTCATCTCTGCATTTTGCAAAGGATTTAAAGATGTTACTCAAATGTGCATGCAACTGCACCAAATAATCACTCAGAATGTTCGGTGAAACCACAGTGTGAAACAAGGCCTAGGGAAAAGTAAGTATGACAGCTTTAAAATTAATTTTGAGATCTGATAGGAATTGGTATATAAGCTAGGGAAAGGCAAGGTCAGATTCAAACCGAGGGAGTAAGAAAAGACTTACTCAGGCCCATAGCTCTGAATGTTGGGGTTTTTGACATTAGGCTCACTGCAGGAGAAGGAAGATAAGTGAGCACATTTCACAAGATGTTTGTTATTTTTCATGCAATAATATATGCAAGAAATAGAAAGTAAGTGGGAAATGCAGAATTGTTTTTCCAGGTTATCCATGCAATTTTTAAACTGAACAGGGATACTCCGTGCTTGTACCAAATGGTCGCTTTCAGCCACCAAGTTTACTGTGGATCAAAAGTGCAGTGATAAAAGCTGAAAAGCTAAATAAAAATGAATTGCAGTGATGTTGCAATGGAAACTTAAAAGGAGAGGATGGCAGACCATTCTAAGGTAAAGATGCTCTGAAGTGTCAGGGCTATCGGTGAAGAACCCTATTGTTCATCAATAGTATAAACTAGGTTTACAGGAATATTATTTTAAGCCCTTGGCTTTGCCACAAACATCTGTGTAGAATTCATCCACTGGGCTTCTGAACACATCATGCACACTCATGTCTCCACTGATCTGGGCGCAATGCTAACAACGTTGATTCATTGTTGTGGTGATTATGCTCAATGCAGAAAAAAATTAACCTTGAAAAACAGTAAATTTACTTTCCTTCGAAATCTTTGTACCCCATGCAGACGTTAATTATTTCCTATACTATTTCTGTCGTTTAGGTGAAGGATCCATGTGTGCCTTCCATGACCCCAACTAGGTTGTTAGCCGCAACAGAGAAACAGGACTTCAGAGGGAGTTGCTAACCTTCACTGAATAGCCTGTCAGCCAGAGAATGATACAGAGCACCTTCAAAAGGTCCCCTAAGTAATGAGCACTAAGGAGGGTTATAATGGGCCCATCATTAGCTCCAGCTAATATTTTGACCTAATGCCCACATATACTACAGGTGTCATGCAGGGCCACCATAGGATTAATCTGCAGGATGTTTTGTGGCTATATGATGACAACACATTTCTTCAGCATGTTTCCCAACTTGTAAGCCTTTATATGTTTTTTGTATAATGCAAATAAATTATGACCTCTTATATTGTTTACTTTTTTCCCCTCAAGCTCAATCACCCACAGTGGCCAAGGAATCAAGTAAATAGCCATGCAAAGAGGAAAAGAAAGACACTAAAAGCTTCCCCTCTAATAAGCATGTAACAAAATGTAAATACGGCTACTAGGAAAACTCATCCTTCCTCCTATTGTGTTTTTTTTCTTTCCTTCAACTGTTTTTTTTTTTTTTTTTTTTAAATCCTGGTGCTACTTACAATTTTGAAAAGGAAGAAGGCTTATGCGCTCCAATTCTGCATATGTTTTTGTGGTCTCCTGTAAAATCATCCCCTGCCATCCATGGAGGTCTTGCTTTCGTGATAAGTAATTTATTTTGGTCTTTCCATTGGTGTGTCTGTTTTCCACTTTATCAAACTTATTCACCCAATAAGTTGAAAGTTCTTGCCTTCATACTTGATGGTTTAGGATCCTAGTCATTGAAGTTGTTAAGGATTCACCTTCTGAGAAGTTACAGCTTTCCTTGCTTTCATGTTGGTAGTTTCTTTATACCACTTGCTAAAGAATGGCAGTCATTTTGTAAGCTCAACTGAGCAAATGCTAATATTATTCATATTTCTCAACCAGATTTAGGGACAAATTCATGTGACTCCATTTGTCTGCACTCGTCTCCGCATGGTGTAGACAGTTATATTTTACTAACCTATGCAAACTGCTGAGTGAATTTCACGTGACTGTAATCTGGCAGTCATATTGTAGAATGCATCAATTATAAAAAGACAATTCAAACAGTTTTAGCCCAGTAATACCAAATAGACATCAGAAGTTTATGATCAGCTCATTTAGTAACAGGATATTTGATATAAGAATGAGGTAATATTTGATTGATAACTGCCTACTTTTAAATTCTTTATGCACACAACACACTCCAGTAAGATTGTTGTATTCTTTTATTGCTTATATTAAAGACATGCACACCCAAAATGCTGAGTGTTATTTAAACTTACAAAGATGAAGAAACAGGGAATTCAAGCTCATGCTCCAAAATCAGTTTATTAAAGCAAAAAGATCTAATAAGATGGTAAAAACATACATTCTTTACAGATGACACAAATTGAGCTAAAATTTCAGCTTAACTTGTAAACGGAAAGCTTATTCTCAGATTCACTCCAAGAGTGCAGGCTAGATATTTGTGTGAGCACTCATATAGGTTGTTTTTTTTTAAATTAAGTAACTGTAGATGAGCACAAGTTGCTTTTCTTTCTATGTAGAAACTTGTTAAGAGACAAGTATGTAGTTCATGAAGAAATCTTAGATGTCAGTTTAAAATCAGTATTATCAAAACTTACTTGTATTTCTGAATACCTTTATAATCAACATTTAGGTTAACTATGCACATTTGATGCTGAAATACTTGCAGAATACAGAAATGGATTCTGCATAGCTCTGCCAATTTAGATAACTTATTAAAGGCCCTATTATTTTGAGGAGTTGGATAACGTTAAACTCTAAAAGGCCATTGCAAATAATTTCATTCATTGAGAGACAGCACTTACCAGAGAAGAGAAAAGAAAGTATTTTGGATGACATTTAACTTTACTTCATTTGGGCACAAGACCTTGAAATTCTCATACAGACTTACTGAGTACAAATTAATGTTTTGTTAGTGGATTTTTTTTCTCCTTTCTCAATTGAGTTATTTTCAGGGACATTCAGGCACACTCAGTGCAGTCTTTTTTTCTTTTAAAAAAAAAAAAATCAAAAGAATGAAAACTTTCCTTGAGACCAAGCTATTCAGTGCTTAAAATGATAAAATCTGGTCAATCCATGTTTGTTGTTTCTTTCTCTATAGCCACTAAAAATAAATCCTTCAGGAGAACATTTCTTTAGCTCACTTTTTCATTATTTCCAGAGGCAAAAGCTGGCAAGGCAATTTATAATTCAATTTTTGCTAAATCCGCAACACCTAATATATATGTCAGGCATTTCAACGGCAGGGTACTTTGGGGATAGGTGATAAATTGTACTGATTATAAGTGCAAGCTGTTCTTCCAAAACATCATATCAAAAAGAAGGCAAGTATTATTAGGAGAATGTAATGTATCTTTAGAATGTCCAGAAACATAAGAGATAATCACTTCATGTGAATATATTCTCCCTTGAGTTTTAAAGCTCAATATTAAGGTCTTACCATGTTTTTGATAGCACTCATCTGGAGGGAGGGACCATCATCGGTTGGTAGTCTTTCAGCAGCCACATAGCTCTTAGGCCTGCAATAATTCATTTCTCCTAGAAAAGGGCTTACTATGAAACCTGAAACATGGTCATAATAATTTT
This sequence comes from Grus americana, assembly GCF_028858705.1. Classification (NCBI taxonomy): domain Eukaryota; kingdom Metazoa; phylum Chordata; class Aves; order Gruiformes; family Gruidae; genus Grus; species Grus americana. The sequence goes on along the minus strand of NC_072855.1, from coordinate 40,268,241 downwards.
CTGACTATCCTGGGGTATGTGAAAAGTATAAATATTATTTTATAATATAATCTCCCCTGATCTTTTAAACATCCTTTCAATGTTTCCATGTATTTTCCTGTGAGATACCCATGACGTTAGCTGTTTATCAGTACTGCTGAGCAAAACCAAAAAAGTTCTTCAGATTCAGCTTGGATGTCAAGCTAATGGGAAAACAAGGAAAAAGACAATATGTCTTGGGATCTTTCCGCTTAGTTTCTCCTTTTTTAAAGTAAAACCTCAAGGGGAAGGAATGTGTTGATCTTACAAAGATGGGATTGGCATATCAACTATGAATATCTAGAACCAAAAATTAGGTAAATGAAATGGGATAGTTGACATTAGCTACAGTGATGCAAACCTTTTCACCTGAATTTAGTTTGGCTGGTTTTGACTTGGCTGCTCAGCGGATGGTCCTTGTTCGTCTTGCCAACCATAATCTGCATCCTGCTCACTCTCTGAGGAACTGAATGATTTTGTGACCATGGTATTGATTTAGGACCTATCCTGTACTATCATCTTGTTTTAGGCATATTTCCTTCTCTTTAGCATCTCAGGAAATCATTTTCTTGCTTGAAGGATGGCAACCCTTATTAATTTTTCTAAAACAAATAAAATTCAGCTTAAAGGCAAGAAAATAAAATTACAAAATTTGTGTACATCTAATCTTAAGTAAAGCATCAGTAATAAAAGCAATAAGGTTTAGAGCAGAAAAAGACAGTTCCAACAACTCATGTTCTAATCAGTTTCTGTATGTTTGCTACTTTTATTTCTCAGTTTCTTCCAAATTGTGTCGTAAGCCTTCTCAGAAGTTCTCCTTATTGTGGATAATACCTGAAATATTTTGTAGACTCAAGTCACTATTCTGGGTGGTAAAAACCACTCAGCCAAAATTATTTTCAATCAAATTTTTCTACCAGAGTTTCCATTTTGATTTGCATCTACAATTTAATCTACTCTTTGTGGGGAAAAAAAGAGGATTCTCACTGTAAAATAAAAGTCCCCTCTCAGTTGCTACCAGCTAAAAAAAAAAAGTTAAACTTCTCAACAGCATGTTTCAAAATTTTGAAACTATCAATTTTCTTTCACACTTTAATGAAAACATTTGTACATTTTAGTCAGTATTACCTGACTCCATGAGCCCACTTTTAAACTGAGCCCTGCATAAAAGAATACAGCAGTGAAAATGAGCTGAATGAAGAAAAAACTATTGCTCTTCTTCTGAAAAGAGCCTTTCAGATCAGCAACTTAAGTGAACTAAGTGCAGAGATTTTTTTCTTTCTCTCTTTTGCAACAATCCCCCTTCTACTATTAAATGCAAACTCTGTGCTCTCAAACTCTTAGTTTTGTCCCTTTTGCATCACCTAAACTCATTTAATGAAGATGAACAAAAGTGGAAAACAAATGATCACTCATGAACCAGACCAGCTTAGTGTGTACGCTTGTCTGAAAGACTGATGAGATAATACCTGCAAAAGAATGGTCTGCTCTGACAGGAAAAGGAGAACCAATGTATCCAGAACACCCAATAGCTCATCTGGCAGTAAACGAGGGGTCAAAATGTCAGTCTTCCAGTTCTGCCCCTTGTGGTGTTAGAAATCTATTAAAGAAGTCCTAGCATCTATTCAATAGTACTAGAGGCATTCTTATGGTATGGATGGGAAATTAAAAATAGGTGGAAGTATGGACAGCAAAGAGGTACTCTCAGAGGAAAAATGAAACAAAGTTGGAGAAAGGTTGAAAAATACAGTGCAAAAAAAAAAAAGTTAGTGAGAAATAGAGAATCTCTGGGAAAAGACGGGGAAAGAGGTGCTTGAAGATATTTGAAGAAATAGCAAAGAATAAAATGAGGAAGAATCACAGAGGTGTTTACCCCCTTATTTCAGTCTTTCCCTTTGAGATAAAAAAAAAAATCCTTAAAAAAATGCAGAAAAATGTAGTTGAGAATTGCCTGCTCATGATTGATGATACCAGGCAGGCATGGTTTCTGTTCGGCTGCATTTCTTGGGCACAGAAGGACACTGTGTTAAAATACCCTGCTAGATAAAGACATGCTGAAATTCGTAAGGCTGTTAGTTGAACCTAATCTCACATTGGCAAAAACTGTTACTACAGCAAGCCAGACTGATTCAGCTATTAATAAAGCAAAGATGTCATTGCTTCCCAAAAGAGATTCTTAGCACAGCTTGTAGAAGAGATTAATATTATTCATGTTATTAGAAGCAGACCTAAAGAGGGACATTGTCTACCGTATGAGTAGAAAGGATTTTACTTTTCCTGAAGAGCCTTTGAAAGAGCAAAGAAAAGATCCAGGCTAGAGTTAAAATATCCCATATTTTCTCATAATTTTCCCTTAGAAAAATTAAAATTTGGGCTTCCATTTGGACAAAATTCTTATTATGGATACATTCTTGGCCTTGAAGAGCATGGTGGAAAACAAGGTAATTTTTTTTAGAGTCAATGTTTACTTTTGGACATATTTGCTTATGCTTTGATGACACATTAATGGGCTTGTTAGAGACCCTATGGCTTTAATGGGACAGGATTGAGGCTGGTGTAAATATCCTCAAGCCAGTGTAAATAGCATAGTTCTCAACCTTCTGGAATAAGGGAAGACTTTTGGTGCAGATGCAAATATTATGACTTTACATTGTTTTTTCTTATTCTTGATTTTTTGGCGGGGGGGGGATGGAGGGAAGGGCTTATTAATTAGTGGATTTTGGAGACAGTAATTTATATCTGAATTTTGTGTGAATTTCTGCACAAAAATCTAGAATTTGAACTACTGGCATGGGGTTTCTAAGACTTGTCTTGCTGAAAGGGTTGAAGAAGACAGGAAGGTTGTGTGTTTTTATAAATCTGAGGAACCTTGCAGCCAGGCGAAGCATTAACTTCATATTGAAATATAAGCAACTATTTTAAAAATAAATATAAATGTAGCTCCTCCTGAATATGATAATTGTTAAGCAGAGTGGTAAAAATGTTACTAGTCTTTGATCTGTGAGATTAAGAGAATTTCAGCCCTCACACAGGGGCCAACCTCCAGCCAGTCCCCTAGTTAGGAGAGTCAGTTTCTGTGCACTCGCTAAAATAAGTGAATAAAGATCCAGGCCTCTTCCCTCCTCTTCGCAGAAGTGAAGAGAGTGTAGCGCTGACTTTCAAAAGATTCTATGGAAACATCCTGTAGGTCGCATGTGTTCCTTTAAGAGGTGCTGATACAGCATAGGAAGCAGTGGGTGCATAAGACAAAATGAGCATCTGTGAGCAGCATCGGAGCAGTACAATGTAAATGCTGAGATGCCGCTAGAGTGGCTCTTTGGGCTTTAAATCCTTTTCTGATAGAAAAGAATGGACATAAAGTCTGGATATGCCTCATGATCTCTAAATCTGGGCAGAGGTAAATCCCATCTCAACAAGTTTGATGAGATTTTTAAAGAATGAAAGGTCTTAGGGTGATGTCATAAGCCTGAAAACATAAGGTAGGACCAAAAAAGTTCAATGGAAGGTTTTCTTAAATTACTTCAAAGTAAATGTGATTTGATTTTTAGTTCGTTGAAAGGCTTCTGTGAGATGTATTCCTCCTGGCTTTCCTTTTACTACCAAAAGTTAAGAAAAAAAAAAGGCATGCGTCCTTTTGAATATGGAACAGCAGGTACTTCCATATAAGATGCTCCCACTGTTTCATTGTAAAAACCAGGTATTTAGAGTTCAAATTTTTTGTAAGAAACATTTCAGAGACTGCTGGCATTGAGGGGGTGCAATCAGGGAAAGGTAACAGGACTACAATTGATTTTATAATAGTGAGGGAATTTTAGTGAAGTTAAAATAAATAAAGTTCTCGGGCAAATGGAAATCAAACTTTCAGTTCTGGCTCATTCAATCTAACTGACACTTTGATGTGTTTAAATCTTTGCAGACGCTATGTAAGAACTGAATCAAAGCCAACTACACCACCTCTGTTCTTGCAAATGGAGAAGCAGTGGTATCTGAACAGTAAGAGGACCAGCTCTTTCAAGAAGGAAATTTGTAGAGATAACATGAACAGTGGCTGTCATTAAAAGTCAAATGACTACTTTTAGATGTTGTTGGCGAGGGTTATCAGAAGGCAAATATGGCACATTAGATTATGCAACCTACTTCCAGGGTTTTGCTCCATTTTCTTGTCTTAAGAAAGGCATCTTGTGCTTTCTGATAAAAAGAGCATGTTGCAAAAGACCTGATTCCGCAAAAGAAGAAAAAAGTCAATATCCATAGTATTCATTTTACTGTACTTCAACAGTACGTAATCAGATATATCTTTTAAAGCATAAATATTTCCCATTCTACAGTTAATATCCTAAAACTGCACACATATAGCAGTACTTTTACAGTAAGCAACAAAACAAATTATTTGTGTCATGTTATTTATGAGATACTATTAAAAGCAAACTCTGTGCTCTCAACAATATTTTTCTGTTTCGAACTGGACATACACACACACACACACACACAAAAGTCAGGAAATGCAAGGAAACCCCAAGACAGTATAATTCTAACACTTGATTTTAATTAAAAAATCTTTTCTAAACCTTCTGCCACATGTTACTTGTATATATTATCAGGATACAGAACTGAATAGGAATTTCACTCAGGCTTGTCAAACCAATATTCAAGGCAGTTCAATGAAGAGAAGGAGACCAGACAATAAAGAGAGAAGGCTGTGAAGAACAGGTGAGATTCCTTCAGTGAAATCAGAGTGATGGCACTTCACAGAATGAGATTCCAGAAAGTGATAGAAGGACCTGTAAAGATAATTATTTTCATAGGCTTATAGAATGGTTTGGGTTGGAAGGGACCTCAAAGATCATCTAGTTCCAACTCCCCTGCCACAGGCAGAGACACCCTCCACTAGACCAGGGTGCCCAAAGCCCCATCCAACCTGGCCTTGAACACTTCCAGGGATGGGGCATCCACAACCTCTCTGGGCAACCTGTTCCAGCGCCTCACCGCTCTACCAGTAAAGAATTTCCTTCTAACATCTAATCTAAATCGACCCTCCTTCAGCTTAAATAAAGGATTATTCTTCTGAATGTATAAGTCATCAGGAATAGCTGCTTACTAGATCTATAAAACCATTAAGCAATTAAATATCGAGTCTTTCCTGAAGAAAAAAAAAAAGTTAGCTGTTCCCCAAATGAAGGTCCTATGGGTATCTTGCAGGTTTTTTTCCTTTGCATTTCACCACAGTCAATGAAGTTCTGTGTTAGTATCCTAAGCTGATTGTTAGTATCCTTCCTGATTGCAAAGAAGGTAATTAAATAAAAATAATTCTGTAATTCACCTCAGGCTGGTGAATATCATGGCATTCTATAAATATTGCAGTATACGAGGCAGGACTGTAGCCAAATAAAGCACACTCTGATGGATTTGTAATTAGATAGGAAGGTGGATCAGCTGAAAAAAGTTGTTATCTGAAAAAGGATTGACTTCCAAGGCTGCCTGTGAAATAGCTTTAGCCATGAAATATGTGCTAGAACAAGAAAGGAAAACCACCAGATGACAAAATGGGATGGATAAAGTGCATGACACAACAAAACAAAAAGCTTTCCTTAAAACTCCATTGTCATAACATATTCCTCCGCTGGGTCTGTGAACAAAACACTTCCCAGGAAGTGCAATGCAAGAGCAGAAGGTCGGCAAAAGTTATAGATGGGGAAGCAAATGCAGCTGCTGTAGAGAGTAAATGAGAGGTTCAGAACGGGGTATGTAGCGCAGAGCTGTGAGCAGGAGCGGCTCCAAACAATGTGTGTAACACAGGATGGGAAAGTGCATAGGAATGAGCATATTCTGGGGCTGAGCTGAGCTGGGTATAATTGAAATGTTCTTACAGACGAGCTACTTTAAGAAAAAAATGATGTCACTGTTTTTACATTGCAAAAATGTAGTCTAGCATACCCTTGTGATGGGGAGTGCAGATACAGCGATAGGGCCAGGAGAGCTATGCTTGAGGTTAACTGAATGCCTAACATGTGTGTCCAAGTGGGAGGAAGCTGTGGTGAGACAAGAAATGAGAGAAATAATTCATTTAGTGTCTGGCATGATGACTGTGAATTTCTTTAAAGATGATTTCTGTGTATTGTGTAGGTTTGTGGGCTTTTGTGTCTGTCTTTATTGCTGCTGCAAAGAAGTACATCTCTTTGCTAGGACTAAATTATGGTTACTTCAGTTTTGTGACTATTAATCAAGAGAAGGCATTTGCAAGCCTTTCCCAGCCACATATCCTTTGAGGGTTTTGAAAGCTATAGAATGCAGTTTGTTATCTGTCACTGCGAGGCTGTGCCAAGTTCCATGATGCAGTGAAAGCGAAGTCATACGCTGCAGCTGACACTTTCCCACTGACCTCAGCTTGTTGCACTGCATAAACAGAAGCTATTACAAGTCAACGTGGTTCTTGGAGCGGGGTTATGCTGAAAGGAGTGCAAGAAAGTTTTCCACGTTTCTGCAAAGTTCAAAGTGAATGATGTGCTTTTTCTGTCACATCAGCAGATGAGGCTGTCATATCCTCAGTTCACCTCATAAATAACAGGCACAGAGGATGGTTGTGTAAGGCTGCAGTTCAAAAGAATTGAAAGCTGACAGCAGACACTGCCTTTCCTCGACATGCTCACCTTTAGCCATGCTCATTGGTGGGTACGTTTCGATTTAATACGTGCCTGTCTGCTTGGTGAATCAGCACCCAGCCCTGTAGGCAAAGGCTTGCAAGGGGAAGCCACTGGGGCACTGTGACAGCTTCTGAAAGAAGATGCAGACCTGGGAGCAAGCCGAAGGGCTTGAGGACCTGCCACAAACCTTGCCTGGGCTGGTGGCATCGGGCAGGGAAGGGAATTGAAAGGAATTGGCTGTGGGCTCCAGGGAGCCACCAGCGATCTGGAGGTGGTGGTGGACAGGGGGGTGGTTTTGTTTCTTTCCCTCGTCCCTGGAGGTAAATGTGAAGGACTGGGGAAATAAAGTGGGGATTTATTGGGAGGGAGCAGATTTACTAGGAACTGGTGGGCAGGGAAGCACTAACCTTTTGCTCCTTCTTCGAGCTGATCTGATCGCGGGGCGCGCAGGTCCTCTCCCTGCCTGTCTTTCTCTCAGGGTCCACAAAACAGGCGGTGGGGCCATGGCACCCTGTACTGGGGCATTTCATTTCCTCCCTTCCCCCTGCGATCTGCCAACGTAAACAACTGCCTGCATTTACCTAAACCAAAAACCAGATCTGTCTCTAATCACGTTGGGTGACTGTTGACATGTGTAGAGTTTGATATTTTGATAATATTATATGTCTGTGATAATACTTCATTACGGTTATGTCCTTGGCTATAATTCTTTCAACACAGTCACTTTTGTACAGCCCTTTGAGTTACAGGAAAGCATTGTAAGGCCAAGTTTTGCTCTGATGGTCACATTACAATTCAGAAGATTGAGAACTAATCAGCATTTGATATACCTCTGAGAAAGAGTGAGCAATGCATTTATTTCTCTAACATTTTCTTCTAGAGGAAATTGTGCGTGTGTTTGGGAGTAAGGGGAGAAGACTTTAAAATATTATTTTTCCCTGTCCAGCTTTGCTTGTCATTTGAAACCATTACCGATCTATTGTTATATAATATTGTACTTCCCCATTTTACAGACTTTCAGTTAGTTCCTTGATCACTTATCTTGGCAGAGAGGAGAATATTAAACTATGACTTGCAAATTATTATGCTGATCAGCAGTCCATATTATGAATCTGTGGGGTTTTTTTCTCTGTATATAGAAAAATGTATGTTAGGTTGTGGTTTTAGTTTAATTTCTATGAAGCAATCTGTCTTGTGATTTGAACAGCAAGAACTTATTCTTATATTTTGAATGATCAAAAACGGTAGCCTACCATATCTTTCACAAAAGGTCAATTCTCTGCCTGTGTGCTGTCTACAGTTTGCAAATTCACAAATGCTATAGAGGACATAATAGAATATTTTATCATCTGCCAAAATGAAAGTTTAGACCAGGTTTGAAAGTGCATTTTGTGACATGTAAAATCTTTAAGAATATTTCCAATAATTTCTTGAAGTAAAGTTTTCATTTGGATCAAACCAATTCATTTAGATATACATGAAATGAATTCTGTTGATGTTGACCAGTTTTTAATAATCATATAAAGTACATTTAAAATTATTTTAGAAATAGAACATTCTGACACTTGAAAATATTTCCACTGTTTTTGAGACCAAGATATTAACTGTGTTTGCAAAGTTGCCCAGTGTTTTCTAGAAATTTGTTCTGAAGATCGTGGGGACAAACTGTTAACTGTGCCTTTGGTTTGAATCCTAAAAATAGCAAATTACACCAATAAAAAAATCTTTCTGTTCTGCAAAGACCGTAGGGAATCAATGCTTTTTCAGAAGATCCTATGCCCAGACTAAAAGGCAGTTTCTGTAGTTGAATCTAATTTCTAGAAAATTTTCATGAAGAGGTGCCTGACATATCTCCAGTGTCCGACATTTTCAAAAGATGAACATTTTCAGTCTGCCAAAACATACATCTGATGCATATCTCTACCCATAATCCTGAACCAATAGGATTCTGGGAAATACGAATGTTCCTCTTTTCCTATTGATCCTAATGGGAGATGGTGGTGAACAAATCTATGCAGGAGCAACTGGGACTGTGGTGACTTAATCCTTAATGAGAATGGTAAGATTGCATAAGAAAAACATTCTTACAATTAGACTGTCATCAGTAGTCAAGACACCGCTATAATCGTTTTAGAGGTAGTCAGGATTATGGCCTTTCTTCGTTCATTTAGATTCACTTTACTACTGATATTTGGCCTCAAGGGAGGGTTATTTCAATGTTCCAGATGGCACAGTGTCTGCAAACCTGCAGAGCATACAAGTTCAAGTATCTCCTTGTGCACAGAGTTCAGCTTAAATCTTCATCATGCAAACAGTATGCACATATATCACAGTGCTAATCTTCTGTTTTCTAGCAGAATGGAAATTCTGATCCTTAATCACATGTAGATTTCTCTCCGGTGGAGGTTTGCATCTGAATTCCCCCTATGGTCGATATGGAGGTATTTATCTCAAATCTAAAGTAGGTCTGAGGATGCATGCTCAAACATTATCATTTTCTCCACAATATCTCTACAGGGAGATCCCTGTAAACGCCTACATTCAGATGAGATGAATGCCTCAGCTCTCTACAGCACTACTACAGTTTGCACTGTCAAAAACTACCTGCAGGTTTGAGGTAAAGCTGCAGGCCTCTTATTTCTCATATTAACCTGATCTATCCCATCTTTTTATTTTCATTTCTTATTGTTTTATGTGGAGTGGGAGAGGGTTGTAAAGACAGGCACTGGCTCTGCAGATGTTGTAGCTCAGATACACATTTTGGAAGTGGAAGGCACTGAGAAGGAATGAGAGAGCAACCTGAGAACAGCTTCTGTTCTTCCTCTTGCTGGCCCAGTTAGTGTTTAACCAAAGCGGAAAAGAATTGACATAAGAACCAGACAGGAACTAGACCCGACTGCTGTCTGTCTTTCCCATGAGTACCCAAACCACTGAGCTTTCTGTGAAAGTTTCCTTCCCATTTTGATTTTATCCAGGTCATCCACCTTGGGTCTGAATGATTTTTCCCAGCAGATGTTAAATCAAAATCAACCTTTTTCTTGCAAGAAGTTTTGTTTTGATGATTCCAGGGGGGGAAAAAAATAAAAAATGTTCCCAATCAGATTAGTTAGATAAACAAAGAATAAAGCAGTGTTGGGAGAATATAATTGACAGAATAGTAACCTGGTTGATTACAATGTCAGCTGCTGGTGTTTCACTTACTAAATTAAATATTCACAATCTCTTTTTCACTTAGGTGTTCAAACTATAGATGGATCTTTTCTTTCTCAATGAACCTTTCATCCTTTTACTGACATTTATTCTTCTTTATATTCAATTAACTGAGAAAGAAAGCTTCTGGCAATGCAAGTCAGCTGTTGTCTGTGGAAAAGAGACATACAAATCTTGTCACATAGCTTTTATTTTTATGGTCAGGAACCCTCAGGCCTAGTATTAAGGCAACTTAGGCTTGTGTGGAACTTTACTGTCTCCTGCACACTCTGAAATAAGATTACGTGATGGAGAAGATCAATTTACTGAGGACATTTAAGCTCAGAATATTAAGCTTTTTGTGCAATCACATCTCCTCTCTAGCTGTGTGGCAGAAAAGCTAGCCACAAGATCCTTGACAAATTAGATATTACCACATCTAACTGTGTATATTTAAGCTTATCAATCTGAATCGTTGCATTGTAACTGTTCTCTTACACAGACAAGGACTCCATTTAATAAATGCAGTGCCATTTAGTAGTAATTAATCACCCAACTAAAATGTCACATTAAGGTCAAAGAAACCAGAAGACAAAAAGAAGAGAACATTAAATTCAGCTGACAAACATAGGAAAGGAGAATATAGAGCCAAAGAAAGTTCTGGGACATTGGCACTGGTAAAACATTTAATCCAAACTTCTTAACTTTCCATTCAGTTCAGAAGTAATCGCATTCACTTGGTTCAAAGCAAGGTCATTTTTGTAACTTTTAAATGAAATTTCCTCTTTGCGTGTGTCGTGACAGCCCATTGCAAGCTTGGAATTGTTGGTGCATTTTACAGATGTGTTCTCAGTATTTGCTGTTTCCTTCCTTCCTGTTTCTCTCTTCTTTTTTTCTTTGCTATTATGATATTCTTCATTTGGGTGGAATTTTCCTCAACATATCTTGAAATGGAAACAGTTTGGAAATGTAGCTTTTCTGAGGTGGAACAAAATAAGTATGTACAAAGAAGAGGAGAATAAAACACCATCTTCAGTCATGTACTTTACTATTTTGAGAAGTAATTTAGGAATAAACTTTTCCTAATATTTTCAAATTGTGGTAAAGCTCAAAATCATGCTGCAGAAGTTTTTGATAAAACTGCTGTTGGTCTTAGAGCTTAATGACCAGAACCTAAGCATCTTAGAAAGTCTCAGGTTTATGGAGTATATAATACAGAATTTGATTTCACGTTACAAGTGTGTAATGCTTTAGCATTCAATAATAAAACAAACAATCAAACAAACAAAATTATTGAGTTGAATAAGAAGATTATTTATGAACAATATTCTTATAAACAGAAACTCTATACAGGGGGCTCTGTTTCAGAGGAAGTGCATTTGCCACCTGCAGAAGTAAAAATTTATGGAGTTCCTTGTCCTAAAGGTATGGAAGGTTGCAGAAAAGGTAAATATCCATTGTTAATTCCACTTCTTCAAGATGCTGTTTATCAGCTTCAGTATAAGTAAATGAATAGGTTTATATATGTTTGCATTCTCTTTCACATAGTGTCCTTTTTCTTTTCCTTTCTTTCATAAAATATAAAAGTAAGCAAGCACTACCCACTTTTAAAAGATATATTTTGAAATGTCATGGGCTGAACAGACTACTTTCTGTGCATGAAGAAATAAGCTAGTAAAATACAGTCAAGCATGAAAATGTATTATTGTCAGCATATGTTACAGAATTCAGACAAACTGCTTCTAAATAGACTCGTTCTTTAAAGCATCTATCATTTCTCCTTCCTGTTCCAGAGTTCTCAGTTTCATGTCCAAGAATTTTTGTATTAGTATTGTGAAAAAGAGTAATTCTTTAAAAATTACTCTGTGTTTGGCAAGATGTATCTTTCTAACTTTTGCGTCATTCCAAAGAATTTTGGCCTTTCCAAAGGTTAAATATTATCTTTCAAAATTGTGTAATTCTGTCAGGAAATGTGTCAATTTTCTAAAATAACCTTTTCTTTCATTACCTTTTACATGAAAAAGTTAGAATGGGCCAAGTAATTATAGATTTTTTTGTTCAAATACGAAAGCCCAGACTCATGATATTGAATTATTTGGCATTCAATTCTCACGCTTAGCTGCATGATAAATTTTGACTTAGTACTGGTCATGGCTGTGACACATCCAGAGAGATATTTTCGTGTAAGTAGTTGAACCGCAGTTTATGCTGCTGGTTACCATGCATAGATGTACATTTCATTTTTTAATGAAGGTTTTGGTGATGCAAAATTTGAAAGTTCTAATGTTAATGTCTGAATGACTTTTACAGGTTTTGTAGGTGAAAAAAATATCATTCTCTTTGAGTTATCTATGTTTGTGCTGATTTTGGAAAAGCATGTTTCTCGTTCACACAGTCCACTGTATTTCCACTCAGTTTCTGTGGCAATACTAGAGCGAAGAGTCTCCCTCTTACTCAGCCCTGACATTCCTCCAAGAAAAGCTCTCCTTTGCATGTTTGACATCATAGATTAAAAGATTATTGTGGTTTTTTCATAATCCAGTGGTTTCCAAACTGGGGTCTGCACTCCTACCTAGTGGGCCATCTTTAGTGGTGCTTGGCTGGCCTGTGGTCTGCAGCAGATCCTGTGCTCTGGAGGGGCTCCATTAGGGACTACGTTCTCTGGCCACAGTGCAGCACCACAACCTCTTCCAGACTGCATGACCCATACATAACACCTGGAACACAACTAGGTCCTACGTTAGACCTTGCACATGTATGAATGAGCTGCACGAGTAAAAAACAATAGGGACCTATTCTCATGAAATGTGTGAATAAGCGGAATTAAAGTCACCTGGACAACCTGAATGCTAGAGATTCATAACACCGGGAGGTCAGTTCTGAAATGTAATTCCACTTTTTGTGCTTTGTCTACAAAAAGCAACAAAACCCCCCATCTCAGAGTCAGTTCTGTCGTGTGGAACGGTATAAGGCACCAACAGATATCATAGGCAGTTGTTTGTCCTCAAAACCTAGTTTGCACTTTGAACAAATGAACATTTGGCTACATAGCAATTGGTAGCTGTAGTAGTAGGCAATTTGCCTTTGTTAGGCTATTTTCAGCAGTTAGAGAACAACTAGTCATTTTTGTAAGGGCATTTCACAGCTTATAGTAGAGGTAGTTTGGAAACTTTGAACTAAAGTAGAACATTCACTGACATTTACAAATTTTCTGCTCCTCAGCATCCCTGTAAAGACTCTTTCTTTCCCTCTACCTGTACTTGGTTCTTGCACTCATCCTTTCATACACCCTGTCTCTGGCCCTTCTCTTTTTCTTTGATTTTGCCTTTGGTTTCTGCCTTTGGTTTCCTTCCCACCATATTTCCTGCCCTCTCTCATCTTTCCAGCTCCTATAAACTTGTTGCATCTCCAAGTATGCCTTCTACTTCTGGCTCTGCAGGCCAGTCCTTTTCCTCCATTGCCTCTTTGCCTGGAGTGCACTTGGAGTGGAAAGACTTTGCTCTCACCTCTGTCCTTTCCGGAGACCACTCTCTCGCTATCTGTGCTCCCAGAAAAACTTTGTTCAGCTCCTTGTAGCTCTAAATTGAAACATGCTTTTCTGACAGACTTCTTGGGTAGTTACTAATTCTTGTGTGTACACTCCGAGCATGTACAACATGAACTTTTGTGGAGATTTTTTGTTAAATGTGGGTGCGAGTATGTCACTGTTGCTTGGGTAACCTTGCCAAAATACACTGTTAAACAAACAAGTACACAAAAAGAGAGAGCTGAAAGGGAATACCTGCAGGAGGAAAATTTTTAGCTCAGTGGTAATGTTTAGCAATGCCACAAGCAAAGGTTGTAATGGGAAGCTTTTGCCCTTGCCGTATTGGTTTTAGCAATTTCATCTGTGGTATATGTTTGTGTACTGGAAAGACAGGGAGACGAGCTCTTGAGTATGTGTGATTTACTAACAATGGCTTCCTAAAACATGCAAGTCTGAACACATGGCAGGGAATAGATGCTTCTTTCTTTATATCCCATATATTTGAAGTACTTTTAGAAAATGTTTCTTTGTGAAGAAGACTTAATAAGCAAAAATCTCATTATAAAATGTATCTTCTTTTGCCAGAAGGTTTGGCTCTGATGTATATAACACTGTGTTTGTACGTTTTGCATTTTCTTGTACAACAGCATGGGTGCGACATGGTGTCTTCACTTTCTGCCTATGATTTGCTTGTGCTCTGCCCGTCTTTTCCATGGAGTTGTTGCCAAACGCTGAGGCTTTCTAAATCCAAAGAAATACAGAGTAGTTTGCTGTCTAAATAAAATGTTGTAGCTTGACTTCTACTTTCCTATAACCAAATGTGACTGTGACAGGAAAAAATGAACACTTTTAAAATTAATTCAAGTTTAGTTAAAAAAAAAAAAGTTCTGAACTAGTATCTGTCAGATCTGCCTGCATTTGATGCTCTTTTTGACAGTGACATAAACCTCACAGTTGCCTCACTTTAAATTCCCAAGAAGTTATTTGCCGTAGCAGATCTCAGTGCAGAAATAAACCACTGATCCAAATGCTAATTTCATCTTCACCGAGTGCACGAGGGCGATTATGTCAGTGCCTTCCCATAACTAGCAAAAACTGGAGCGCTTCCCTATCTGAACTCCCACCCTCCCCATGAGCAAGGCACAATTTAATTGGGTTTTCCAAGCTGGGATTAAGGCAAAAGTCTAACTGTGATGTCATGAATTGGGACAAATACTTTTAAAATCCCTATGTGTCTAGCAACCTGTTTGCAATGCAGGGAGAGAAGTCCTCTGGCTTGCAATGGAGGATGAATGTGCCCTCGATGTAGTCCTCTCCTGAGCCTCGGGTGACGCTGGAGCCTTTGAAAGACGTGCCCCCACCGCAGCTACGATGGGGCTTGCAGGGAGTCTGAGCAAATACTGTACAGATACATGTATATATGTATATATATAAATGCTGCGCAGCTCAGTCATGGTATGAGGGAAGCAGGCGAGTGCGCTTGCACTGCCAACAAAGTCCCTTTCTTTCCAAGGCGCTTGCCTGCCTCCCGAGCCCCGCCGTAAGGAGCTCTCCTGGCTGAGGGCTCCTCACCCCCTCGAGGGAAAGGCCTTCCTCAGCCTGTGCCTGCACCGGGACACGCTGGGTGTCTTTTATTTGTTTTCTTTCCCAACGATACTACCCCTCTCAGGGCAGGCGCTTTAGTGAGATGGATCGCACTCAGGTAACCGGCAGTTCAAGGAAGTCCTTCCCCGGGTTGTTTACACCAAGGCGTTTTAGAGCAGCCATTTAGCTTCCACCCTGTCCCACCCCGCTGACCAGCTGTAAGTGTAAAGGCCGCCAGCGGGCCCGCGGGTCGCTGATAAACTAAACCCCCATTTGGCAGGCAAGGAAGCCGGGATGATAAGGATGTTGATTTATGTTTTATCTGTCACTACATTTTCAGTAAAGCTGGGCAGCCAGCCTTAACGGAGCGAGGGCTGTTATCACCTCTCCTTAGCCCTTTAAGTGCAGCAGGCTCTTTGGTGTCTCTTGCCGAACGCCGCTTCGTTAATTGCGAGGGTAAACAGGACGCACAGCGCCGGCCCTCATCGCGCTTTGCTCAGGCGGCACTTAGCACAAAACCGGCAGATTTGGGGAAGGGGTCTGGGTCTGGGGTGGCGAGGGGGGTGGCGGGGATGGACGACACACACACATGAGAGAGAGTTCGTGGAAGTACTCAGCATTTCCTAGAATTGTTTCTATCATTTAAAATGTATTGCATACCTTGAAGCGAATGTAATGGCTGGCTTAATTGGAGATAACTTCACCGAAGTGGCTGCAGTTAGCGTTTATGTCAGCAGCGAATGTGCCCTTTAACGCCGCGCACCTCAGGTATGACTATTCAACGTAGGAAAAATCTGACAACATTAATTACCAGGGAAATAAATGTTGTGAATTATATGTATGATTATGTACCATTTTCCCCTCATTTTGGTGGTGAGCGTTATTTTTCTGAAAGCATTGTAAGATTTTACACATTATATTTAATGGCAAACACATTTTTAGTTTTGAGAAGCACTGCGTGCCTTTTGGGGCCAGTAGAAGTGCCCGCAGAGAAGAGGGTGGGAAAAGCTGGGAGAGAAATGTGAGCATTAAAATACTGAAGTATTCCGGCAAAACCAGAACACGGAAAATCTGAAGAAAAAAAAAATTAAAACCCTAAGCAATCCTATGCAAAATGTTAAAAATACAGTTCTTTCTTTTCCCTCATCCCCTTCTGATTTCTTTTTCCTTTATTTCTCTCCTGCTCCCCAAATATTTCATCTTACCTTTCAAGTCTGTCATTATATTTCTTTCTAAACAAAACTAGAAAGAGAAAAAGAAGCTAGTTCCTGCTTGAGGTCAGTGGGAACTTTGCCATTGACTTTAAATAGGTCCAGAAGTGGGCCCAACAGAGCATTTTATAGCTTCCTTTATTTATCTTAGGTTTTATTTTGAGCAATGTGTCTTTTGTATGACTGCATTATTTCCACAGTGAACACCATAATAATGGCCTCGTATACATTATTATATACACACGTACAGAATGAAGCATTATTGGTAGTTACACCATTTTAAACAAGAGTAAAAGACAATTATAAAAGTACAGTGCAAGGATGCTTATGTGGTGCTGGTTCAGTGTAGGATTAGTGTTCTCTGTAAGTCTGTGCTTAGTGTTAGTCTGTACTGATTTTCAAGTATAAACAGGAATACTGTTGATTACTGAGACACAGGTGATTAAGAGAAAGACAGCAATTAATGCTTTAGTCAAGGAAGCCCAGGATGTATTTTCTTTGGTGTTGTTAATGATGCCCATAGCCAATCTATTCTTCCTGATGAGAAATGGGGAGAAAAGTAACCATTCTCCAGACTGGAATACAGCAGGAACGATACTGAAATGTTTGAGCTTAGTATCTTTAGGCTGGTAGGCCAAGGATAACAATGTGAAGTTTGGCAGAAATTTGGCTGATATCCAGGGATATCAGCCGTGGAGTGTGCTGGCCATTTGTTACACATGATTCAGAAGCACAAATGATGGTAGGGACTATTTCTGTTTCTTGTTGATGACAGTTATGAATCTTGAGTTCTTCTGAAAACTGTGTCCAAGGAATCCCCAAAGAGCCATCTCACACATAAAGATAATTTATCACAATTACAAGTGCAGTGTATTACAATCATGAGTAGAACAACCAAAAGCACAAATAAATGAAAGAGATTAAGGCGGGTTTGCTGCAAAAGTGGCTGCAGCCATGAATCAGAGCAACCAGCCTCCCTCTGTCTTGTCAAGAAATAAGGTAGGCCCCCAGCTGGATAAAAACTTTAGCTCACAAAGATCTGGCAATGAGGATGGATCAAAGGCATGTTTTTTCTCCCAGTCCTACTGGATACTCTGGATCAGCTGTAGTCATGACAAACCAGTCTGAGCACGCTGCACCTCTTCTTTCACCCCTGCCAACGCAGCTAGCTGAACTTACCTGCGTGTGGATACATTGCAGAAACAAGACAAAGTCACTGTTGTGCCCATTCCCTTCAGCTATCTGAAGTTAAAAATCAATTTTTCTTCCAGTTAGTACAGTTACATTACTTGTAGGGTAGCTTTAATACTGCTGGGTTTGTCTTCCACAGTAAATTACAGCAGCTGCCTGGAGAACATAAACCCCATTTACTTCTGGTTGTCAGGGCAAGAAATCTACTGATAGGCAAGCCAGAAGCATTTATGGAAACCCATTGGTGAGCAGAGGCCACGGAGCCTCTGAACGGGGGCACACAGACACTGTCCGGCACCCAGGGTGAATACCAACGCGTCACAACATACACAGTGGGATTGGTGATGCTGCTTTACACATGAATATGTTTCCGAGGATGAAAACATAATGTAGTCATTAGTTACCGCAAAAATATACTGTTGGCAATGAAATGTTACTCTAGTAACCTCAAGGGAAGGAACAACCACTTGCTGGCTTAGTAGCCCTGGCTGCAGCATAACAGCCTAGTATATTTGTTAGACTGGAGCCGAGTAAGAAATTTTCTCACTTAAAAAAATTAGATTATATTTGTTAATTTCCAGCGAGCCATCATAGCTGCTCTCCAGTATATATTTGTTTTCCCAGGTATTTGCCAACAGCTTTCTGCAAACCTGTCTTCAGTGTTCATAAATAAATTTGCCTGAATGCATAGTTTTCTAGTGGTTTTATTTGTTATTATTTACTTGTGGCAGAACAAATGCATCTCTTAGAATTTGGATCTTATAATAAATATATAGTCTGGAAATGCCATATATTCTTGCACAGGATTAGTTTCTGTTTTTCCAAGCTTTTCTATCAGTAAACTGAATATTCATGGAAAATGGATTGAGAAAGGGTGTCAATAACACTGAAATACATTCAATGTTTTATTCAAGTGATTATCCAGGAACATTTTTAGGCCACTTTCCCAATTTCTATTAAAAAAAAAAAAAAAAGAGAAATAAGTCCTCCCATCCATTTATGAGTTAAGCCATTTTAAAAGTTGCTGTATTCCATTACACAGTCCCACACCCACATGTTTGCCCAAATACAGTTTGCTACTAGCTGGATCCAGAGCAGCCGCCTTGCCCCAGAACAGCTGCTGGTGCTCTATATTTGCAGCTTCCTTTTGCTCTCTGATACTCCATAAAACTGTTTATATTCACTGTAAAAGTATTTTCACTCTGTTTGCTTAGTGACCATGCACCACAAATATTCTCTTTACCGCTAACAATCACGAAATGAAAATGTTTACAAAACTTTATTTAGTGCCAGTACCTAATAAACTATAGAAATGTTCTGAAGTGAATGCACGTACGTGTGTGCACACGCATATGAAAAAAGTATTTGCCTAATTTTTCTGTGCAGCAGAAAGGTGGTGATGTGCTTTTACTAGGACTACTCTGAGATCGCATGCATTTGGTGTCTGCTGCCTGATTTTATAACTCCTTGAAGCTTATTTATGGCCTGTGGAAGAACTGACATGTGAACTAGGCTAACTATTTTTGAAGCTTTTTTTGGAGCCTTGGCCACATCTACTCAAGATCATGTGTTTATGCCGCATCAAAGTGAACTTATTGTTTCTTCTACCTCAGATCAGGTATTTGAGCTCGTTTGTCCTGCGCTGCTTTAATGCTACCCATCATAAACAGTTTACACATTTCTCCCTGCATTGTTGTAACCTGACATGTGTTCTGAAAGGGGAATTGGCCCACAGCTTTTATTATGGTGACATATTTGAAAACATTTGCTTCAATATTTAGAGGGCGAATATTTGCCTTTAAAGGAACTCTGCCCTCTAAGAGGGAATCATACAGCACATTTTAGTTCATTGAGTTAATTTCTACTACCCTGAGAGCCCGAGACAGCCTTCTTGTTTGCTGTTCTGCTTCCAGCTGACCGTTCTCTCTGACGATATGCAGGATGGCTGAGCAACACTTGGTAGCTTTCATCCATTCCTTTGCTACTTTCATTTGGTATCACACACACAGTATGTATTTCCAATGCCAAATCCTCTTTATCACACTCACAAAAACAGGCTATGATGTGTTGCCAGCAGGAACAATGTGCAAAGGGGTAAACCCTTGGAAAGGAAAGCTTTGCTGCTGCACAAAAAGTATTTGGATCCAGCAGCAGCAGGATTTGCTCTCTAGCTGATCTGCTTTGGAGGCAGGGTGGGATTTAGGCAGAAGAACTGCAGTACCCTGTCTCTCTCAACTTCAGGTACTGAGAAGCTGATTTTTTACCTATTGTTTTGGGTATTTTTTAAGCATGTATTTTGGCTTAAAATATTTATTCCTCCTCTTGTGACCCTGAAAGCCATGAATACTGTCAACACAGTAGCTAGATTTCTTTTATGTCTAGACCTTGTTCCCACAGTTTGTGTGTTTAACAGAGATTCTTTGGTTTGGTGCTTTTTATTCATATATAAGTGAAGAGTAATAGGTATACAGATTCCTTATTTTCATACTTTCTGATAATTTTGCAAATGAAATACATTGGATTTTTTTATTATGATGATTTTTGTCTGTCATTTACCACTGCTAACCAAGGACATAAACAGGACCCTTCAGTTGAATTTATGGGGTCAGTTCCTTTTCCTGCTCTCATCAAGTGCAGGAACCAATTCTACAAGGAGGCAGACTGGGAAAATTTTATTTCACAAATACACCTCTGTTGCCTCCTGTATTACAAGAGTCTCACACTCCAAAAATTAGAGCCCTTCCCCTTGCTCAGCAAATAGCTGCCAGTCCAGAGAGGAATCAAAGATGGTGCGTGCCAGCACTGACAGACCTTCTGCTGGTGGCACCACCAGGCATTCTGCTCTCCTAACTGAATCTCAAAACACAGACCTTAATAAACCGTCTGGACTGACAGACATCTTCGGGCTAAGAGAGTTTATAACACACCAGTGCATGACATCTTCATTTTTTCTGGGATCTCTGTAGCAGAACTGTCCTGAAAATTGAGTTTTGTGGCATGGAGACTTTTGATGTTTCAGAACAAAATCTTTCAAAATGTGTGTGAAAATTGTCTCTACATCTCTTTGGCCATAAATACCTTTGTTTAAAAAAAGACTTGATTTCGGTATCTCTTGACAGTGGAGAGGTAGTTTTTCTTTGAAGCATTAAAAGCATTGCGCTTGCTCCTGTTCCTCCTTTTATGGTGCACAAATAGATGATGTGTGATACTTCTACCCGATATTCTTCCACAATATTTACATTACAGCAGGTACCCCTCTAATTCAATTAAGACACCACAGATTGGCTTCTGTGCAATGAGCAACAGGGTTTGTTTCTCTCAGTTTGTCTTTGGGAAAATGCCAGAGCTACCTCATGCACCCTAAATTTAGAGGGGCCTCTGCTTGTCCAAAGCAGTTCAGAATAGCTGATACTATAAAATGTGTGGGAGAGATGGTTTTATCTCTTAAGCATCCCCATCCATAGCTTCAGGAATAACTAACTTTTCCTTTAAACCTGTAGACTGCATATGTTTTAGATTAGTTTCATTTGTGTTTTTGTAGGTTTTATGAGTTTTTAAAAATAATTTTCCTGTTTTCTGAGTAAATTATATGAAACATCTGCCCTAAATTTAATCTATCAAGCTCATAAAGGGAAAAGGCAGACGTTTTATGAGTGATATTATAAAATTTAGATAATTATCTTGTTTGTTTTAGCAGTTTCTATTTTGGTCTCTGTACAGTATTCTTCCATTAAAAGACAATTTTTATACGGTGTACTGGTCAAGGGGAACAGCCAGCTATCACATAAAATATACATATAATAATGCTCGTGTTAATCTGTAATACTCTATGTATTTTTAAGTGAACTAACTTACTGTATAAGCATAAACCTAATTTCAAGCCTGTTATATGCTTCTCACACTAAAAAGGAAACAAAAGCCTCTGCATAGACAGGATATAAATCCACTAATCATTATTAGGAATGCTACTTATGCAAATGCATGTAGGTCATAGGAAAGGATGCCTAGAGCAATGAATATAAGGTGGATTCATGGTAGCCTTTTCCACTGCCATCTGCATCAGCACACTGAAGTTCTGCCACCCTGTATCTACTGTATGTGCAAATCTCTTTGACGGAAGGTGGAAAAATATTCTAGGGAGACATCATCGTGTGTATGCCTGTTCTTATGTTCTCTACTAGACATCTGCCACTGTCTGCTGTCAAAGACAATATACTGTGCTAGTTTAAACCTCTGGTATGCACTGATGTAGTTGTCTTTGCTCCTTATGTGGTTATTCTTGACTTTTTTTTTTTGTCAAAAGCAGCTCCTTCCATTAACTTTGCAGGATAGAACCAAGTATTGCAATTAAAATCCAAGATTGATGACAAAAGTATTTTATTTAGGTGAAGATGGTGATGGTTTAGCTTCAAACAAAAAGCCACTGGGGTTCTGTTGCCTCTAGGCATCTGTGAGAACATGCACCAAAGAAACCTTATTAGAGTTGTAAGTGATCTTCCTTCTCTTACAGCAGGATCACAATCTTTCAAGGCTCATATGGATTCATAATAATGGTTTCACTGCCTTGGTCAGACCCCACCCCTTCTGGGCAGGTTTTGGATGGCACTTGCTCCATTCTTAGGCCTTCTTTGAGCTTTTCTAAGTGAGATATCAATGGCTATCTCTCTGCTAGTTCAAATCGTTTTTCCTGATTTCCACAGTTCTTAAACAAACAAACAAAAAAATTGGCTCGGACTCCTGCTCTGTTGTGCCATACACTCACCTTGTGTCCTGGGACTCTGCTGGTCAGGAGGCCCAACGTGCATCCAGTTAAAGTAGCTTCTGCACTGGCTTAGTGGGAAAACTGGTCATTTATAGCTTCAAAAAATTTCACGTGATCTGTAAAAAAGAGGTCAAAACATAAATGAAAAACAAATGCTGGGAAGAAATATAGCAATTTTTTTGTCAGCAATGTGAAATCAGTGCATCTTTCTGAGGGCTATTTATGTTGCAGAGAAGCTGAGAGAGGAAGGTAAGAGAAGCATGCATGTTATTTTTCAGTGCAGAGAGTCTGCATTCTTTTTTTCCCCCAGTATATATCAATGGATAGAGAATTCATTCATTTGAAACTTGCTAAGTGGTGCCAGAAGGCAACAGAAAATAATAGCAGTGCTAAAGGCTTAGCTGTATGAATGATATGCACTTTGTGTCCAGAATCTATTACAGTTAGTTGGAACTTCAGGGTTTAAAAGATAGATTTTTTTTGACTTTTGTGTTAATCCAAAGACTATGCCAGCATGGCTCTAGGGTCATGAACTAGTTAAAATTCTGCTAATTCTCCCTTATGGGTAGAATATGCTATAGCAGGCACTTGTAGTTGATATACTAGGAGTTAGGAATAACTGAATAATTCTTAGCAAATATCTGAGTATTTTTTCTTGCTTTCTGTTTGAGAATTCTTGATTTCCACACCTTCATCAAAGATACAGATTTACTTAATTTTTTTTTTCTTTTTTCCTCACCACTTAATGCTTTAAAGTTAGGGTTTTTTCAGTTAGCTTCTCTTCGCTATCTTTGCCATTATTCCTGCTCCCCGGTTGGATAAACACCATAATTTTTAACCACCTTCCTGATCAGAAAGTTTAAATGAAAGAAGCACTACAGACCAAACAGAGAGGTCTGTGACCCCGTCTGGATTTCAGGCTCTCACTACAAGCTGATACCACAGCTTCGTGATGAATTTAAACCGCACAAACCTATAATGTCAGTGAGAGGCAGTCCTGCCCTCCCCGCTTCTCCCGCAGTTCCCATCCGCTGTCCCGGCACCCTCGCCTCGTGCGGTGGCACAAGCAGTCGGTCGCAAAGCCGTGTCACTCCGTGCCACCCGGTCCTGCAGCCGTACCCATTACCTGCTCTGCGGGGGCCAGGGGAGGAGCAGCCGAAGAGCGGTGTGGGGATTTTACTTTTCAACAGCAGTGGCAGCCTGTTGCCTTAAGCTGATCGTGAGACTGCAGGCTGAGTAACAGTAATAGGAAAATGTAGCTGCCTGCCTCAGGACGTGGCTACTTACAATTTTTCCCCATTACAGTAATTTCTGGTAGTTGACTTTGATATTTATCTTCTCTGGGTATGGGTCAATGACCAGTCATTTAGACTTGGATTTTTAGTAAAGCTGCACTACCGTTTTGGTGCTGCCTGCTTCCAGAAATCGGTGAAACTGCATGGCATGCTGAAAAAGTCACGCTTGCCTGTAATGCCATGCTGGGAGTAAGAGCACTAATTGTCCATATGAGAAATGGGAAGGGGTGTTTTTACCTCAGAAGCCAGGGAAGAAAAGGGAGTTTAAATGAAATGCTAGGAGTCTTTGGGGCTTCTGTTTTGTGACAGTGTGAGTGGAACCAGAGGGCAAATGCTTCCCTCCTGCGCAGCATCATTATTCTGCCCTCTGTACGTCCCACCAGCGCACCGAGGTCCTGAGCGGGGAGGGGAAAAACACGCTTTTGGGACCTAGCAGGAGAGCTGACTGAGTCTCCCTATTCTCCTGTATGTGTAAACCTGGTATAAGCCAAATCAGAGTGCAAAATTAAAATATTTTCTCCTTTATATGTTTTCCATAATACCATTTCTTTGAGGATTTGAAATGCCAGAAAGGATTGCCAAGCTTTCATCTGGTTAGCTTACATGCTGATTGATGAGTTTGATAATATGTGTAGTTTAATGATATTTACACTGTTTGTCCAGCTAGGTATATTAAAAGAATGTTGAGAAAATAGCAGACGTGCTAAAATCCTATGGTAACAGCTCATACATTAGTGGTGTTTCGTCGTGAACAAAGTCATTTTTCAGCCGAGTCATAAAGTAGCCTAAAAACAAGTGTGGCACTGTTTGCTTCAAATGAGACTGTTGCCATGTGACCACCATTCATCTGACATCATTACTGACATAGCTTTCGTTAGTATGATATCTGATTAAGGCTCCCAGCCGTGGTGGAGCCAGACTAAGTAGTCTGAGGTGGCTGAGGAAAGTTAATGTGTCAATGTTACTATGGGGTGAGAGTGTCTGCTCAAAGTTTCCTTTGGAGAACAAGGATAGAAATGGTTGATGATCTTTCTAATGGGAATCTTCTGAAAATATTTGAAGATCTGGTAGCAATTAAAGATGTGCTGAACTCCAATAAGAGATGTAATCAGTTCAGCAAAACATAAAGATACCATTTCTGTATGAGGGAAGATGTGAATGTGATGAGGAACTAAAAAAAGAAAAAAAGAAAAAACATGAGTAAGAGAAATGCAATTGATCATATATTTGCAGAAACCAATTAATTAATTCTCTGTCTTGTGGGTGAATAAATGCTTGGCTTGTATATGTAAATAAACAATCAATCAGCCTTGTTTAGGTCTAAATGTCTATTTTATAAAAAAAATTTATAAGGCTTGACAAATTTTTGTTACCTGAGGAACAAATAATTTTCAACAGGCACTGTAAGATACACTTGCAGTGTCTATCTGAGATGGGATGAGATCCATTATTTCTGCTTTGGTTTTTAAAATCCACAATGATTAGTACTATATCTAGTAATTTAGAAAACATACTGACTAGCCTGATAAAGTTAAAAAAACCCAAAGCAAACAAATTTAATGTACTTTAGCTCTATGTAATGGGATGACAAAAAAAGTTCTTTTGGCACTTCTGTTTCTAAGTCTGATACCTGTGCTCCAATTTTGACTTTGGACAAGGAACTTCTGCTATTGTTGTTCACTTTTTCCTTTTTAAACTAGAATATGGCAGGTTATTTCTTTGCACAGATGCCATAATGCTTAATATATCTATCATACTTTGAACTGTTATGGAATTAAGACCCATCTTAGACTAAGACCCATAATTCCATAACTAAGACCTCCCAGAGACCTAGAAGCATGAAATTCTCATACCTGAAGCTAAATGACTGCTCAAGTGATTTGGGACCCCACTTCACACTGTCAAGGGTGACGGAGAAGCAGTGGGAAGTGTGATTCCCAGTGTCTAGATCCCTTTGGAAAAAGAATTTAGGTAATTTAAAATCTAATTTTTAATATCAAAGAGAGGAGTTAAGGCTTTGGCATGAGAAAGATGTGAAACTCACCACAGAGTAGGTTACATATAGTTTTAACAAGTGTTTTTAGGTCGAGGAAATTTTTAATTCAGATGCTAAATGATTGCCTGACCCATAGTGTCTGAACACTGACTTTGTCTAGATGACCTGAAATCAGCAGTTCAGGAGGCGTACTGCATTTGCATAGCACTTTTTCTTAAAAGCACAGCTGTTGGCACCTTCAAGTGATACAGGCCATTACAAATCCAAAAGGGAAAATCCCAAAGGATATGGCTTAATGTAAAATTGTTCAGATGTTTTCCTGTACAAATATACCTGAAGAATAGATTCTATTTCAAAGAAATACTGAAATCTTCGTGGTATGGATTACTCACCCACATTCAAAATGTTTAATGGGTTAGACCCAAATTAAGATGGCCTAAATTCTGTATAATTTGGCCGGTGGCCACCCGATGGGAAATACTAAGGTTTTATGTGGGATTAAGTTGGTGCAACTTGGACCAATAGAGCCAGTAAAATGAGTGGATAGACTTGAACATTGACCTGCAGTTTAGTTTTGCAAGAAAGAATAGTAGAGTCTGTCCTATCTTCACACACCTTGTAAAAATTCAATAAAAGATATTTGTTTCAGCTCGAAGGAATAATGATAAAATCACTTTGAAAGTGTTAGAAAAAATGCCGAGTATTAATCTACTATAGCCTATAAATTACTATTCATATACATTTAATCTTCTTTTCCTTTAGAAAAGGTTGTAAAGTGATAGATTCATTTGACGTTAGACTCAGCAACACATTACTTAGATGAAATCACACTTAAGAGTGCTGTGGACTGGACCTGAGTATCTTAGCTGATAAGGCACTGGTTTGTCATCTACAAGACAACAGTTCAAGACTTCTCTGATTTCTTAAGTCAAATTAATTTAGTTATGTCAGCTATGCTGCCATAAGATGATAATCCAAGCTGCATGGATGCCAGACATACTTTTACCTTCTTTGGCTAGATTGAAACTGTGTCAGAAACACTGGGGGTAGCTAGAATTCATTTCAGGTGTGATGAGGAAACTGGAACATTTGAAGTGCACGAATTATAAAATCAGTGCCAGTATATATTGGCTCTCCTGATACGACTGGACTAGGATTTTTTTTCTCGTAAGATCTGCTAAGACCCACAGTGAAACACTTCAAGCCCACTTGAATTGTGGTTGGATCTAGGATCTATCTGTTAAGTTTACTTAAAAAAACCCCAACAACCAAACAAAAAACCCCACCTCACTGCTTTCTCTGTGCCGGGTTCTAGCATGTCTCGTGACTCAGCAGAAGAATTGGTCACTTTGTGCGTTTCTAGGATCAGCCAGCATCTTGCAAACCATTCCTCTGAAGACACAGAGTCTCCACTGCAAAACAATCTCTCCTAGGGTGCTTATTTCCTCTATGAATTTCCACTGTGACAGTAAACCTCTTTCAGGAGAGATATGAGGATAACAGAGCTTAAATGCTTACAGAGAAAACACAAACATTCTTGTGCAAAAGTGACTCACTCAGAGATAAAGGGGCTGGAATTTTCCTAAGGAAACATCTTATTAACTTATGTTTTCTATCTGTATCTCTGTCAGAAAAAGCTGTCATTCCCTCTACTTCCTCAATAACTTCCATTTCAGTGAAAATGTTGCAGAGGGAGAAAGGTCTCAGAGAGGTAAAATACCTCCCAGTTTTGTCGAAGTATGTGGCTGGGTAAGGGAAACAAAGTCTTTTAACAATCCCACTGATAAAAACGATTCTCAGCATGAGCTGTCTGAATATCTTGTGCAAGAATTGTTACGAAGATTCAAACTACAACATGTATACTGACCATGGCGCTAGCATTGTGCATAGATTGCCATCCTGACCAAAGTCAGTATGCTGTGTAGTAACAGAAATCAGCATAAACTGAGAATGAAATCATTCTGATTTTGGAACGAACTGTCCAAATTTATGTAGCATTGCACAGCAACCTGGAAACACCAGTACTATTCAGTAATATTAAACCTGGAAATAATGAAGCTAAGATAACATCACTCTCTATTTTAATGCCAAGGGAAGCTATTTAAGCCTGTTGCAAAAGATTAAGGTATCAGGGACAGAATGAGAGGTGCAAATAAAACTTTGGAAGTAGTGTTGACTGTAGGGATTCTGTCAGTGTAGTCTACTTCAAGCATGGCAACTGATAGCTCAGCTTGAAAAGTAGCTGATGTCCTGAAAATGTGGCACTGTCATATTATTTCCAAGAGGCCTTGATCGCTGTGAAGGTGCGTGATTGAAATTCTTATTCACTATTAAAAAATGTGCTTAATATTAGTCTTCTCATGCAACTTCTTGATTGATATCTCCTTTACACAATTTACTTAGCTGGTAGTGTCGCTTCAGTTTTTGCAATAACTTCGGTGATGATCAAATTTCTCAGGAATGATTGTCCACAATCCATCAGAGCTTGTAAAACTTTTACATTTATCATAGAGCTAATAATCTGGTAAGCAGCCAAGCCTTCATTTTCCACCAAAGAATACTAAAAAAGAATCCATTCCTGGAATCTGATGCAAATGTGTTTTCCGTGAACTGCTCTGTATCCATGCACAGTTCAGAAGACGACATCAGAGAAATTATTTAATGAGTAAAATATTGTTGTTTCTCCCCCTCCCTCCACTAGAATTCCACATATCAAGTTTTCCAAGACACATATGCTCTTTTTAATGACTTGACATACTTTCCTAATGATTAAATTCTGCTTAGCTGTAGTAGGCTCTTCCAGAACATTTAGAAGCCAATATAATGTATGCAACCGATGATAGGCTATAAACACTCATTTTAGGCCACTAAAATCAATGCTTGGAAAACTGAGTTGTCCATACAAACTTTGTTTCATAGCTTGTGTGATAATCATTCCTAAAATTAAGTATTATGACTCAGTAAAGCCATTTGGCGGTGCAGTAGTGCTGTCCAGCTGTCGATGCTGTCCAGCTACTTGAAATTGCAATGTCTAAATTATTCAGTTGCGCTTCTGCAACATTTCTGAGTCATGTAGAGTATTTTTTGCCTTGAAATTCAGTAGTCTGCTTGACATTTAAAAGGCACTTCTTCAAGATTTGTGACATGGAAATCAATTACACTATATAATGTGAAAGTAGTGCTTTCATGTTGGTAGTGATTTCTGTTTCCTATTCTTTTTCTTGGTTCAATAACTTCCAGCTTGAAAATATGGGGTCATTTTTTAGTGTGCAGCAGAAGGCTACTGTCTGGCACTTTACATCTCAAAAGTTTCAGGTGGTAACTGTTATGTACACATGCAGGTGATCGGACAAATGCCAGCTTGGCCAAAGACAAGTAATGCTGTGACAAGGTGCCATTTCCAGTGCAACTTCCGTGGTGAGGCAATTATTCTCAAGCACTTATTTTCTCAAGCACGCAATTATTCATTAACATGCGCCGTTATCAGCTCTGTCGGATGTGGAAAGTGGCATGGGTTGCTGTCCCAGTAAGCATCTTGTGTTCTCTGTGGTGGATCAGCTACAGTAGGTACTGAGAAATTGGGCATTCCTGCAAAATTAGGTGTCCACACTGTATACACAGGCTGGCAGAGGTACTATCTTGCTAAGTTGTCTTCTCATAACTGCTGACAAGGAATACAAATTTGTATGTTGCAAAGGAGTTTTTTTTTCTACTCACCCACCACCATATTTAACAAGTTGAGGCATTTACTATTAAATCACCTTGTTAATTGTATGGTTTTCAATTTGTTCCAAGCATTGTGAAGAAGAGACAGTTATGACATAGAGGAGAGGAGGAGGTCTCAGCAGGGAGCTCATTGAGTTGTGTATCACCTTCCATCCCTCCCAAAACAACTTGCCTCCTGTGCCTATTTGTGCCTGAAGGAATTAGGAGAACCTTTCAGGACTTCACCAGACAGAGATGGCACAGGAATCGCATGTTGATTCTGTAGTCTGAGCATCCAAACTTGCCCAGGCTCCTGGCCTTTCATCAGAGTTCACATGTCTATGCCCAGTGTGTGCCCTTAACCAACTCTTGCTTTCAGTAATTCCTTTATGTATGCCAAGAATCCTGTAGATCAATTGCACCCCAGTTTCCACCTTTGGCAGGAGTAGGGCGTTCTGTCATCTTAGGTGTCTCCTTTTTTTCCTGCATGGCCACGTTTCTAGTTTTTCTGATGTCTTGACTCTGGATACCTGCTTTTAAACCTACTTGTAAAATTCTTCCTGTTTTCCATTAAGTTTTCCTGCTTGGTACTCTGGATTCTAGCCTTTTGCTCATGTTTCCAAGTTCACTTTTTCATTACTTCCTCTTCACCCCACATCTGCTGTTGCTCTGGTGCCTGCTGTTTCTGTCTTCCTGCATTGGAGTTTTTGCTTCTTCCCACAGGCTGCTCTGGAAAGCTCTTTTTTTAGTAGACTCTCAGCCATTATCTGCTCACACATAAGATTAATTTGCTGCCTTTGAGGTATGCAGGCAGCAGAAAGGAACAGTAGTAGTATTAAACAGTCTGGAGAGCCTGGCTGTTCCCTAGGAAAGGTTTTTCTTGTGTTTTAAATTGCATGAAAATCAAAGCATTTGTGTCTATGGGTTCCTGGAACATTTTGACGCTTATCAGCTGAAGCACTCCCAAGTTTTCATCTTATAGAAAGAGCAACTGGGCCTGGTGCTGGGTTTTGTTTTATCATGCCATTCAGAAGCTAATGGCATGATATATATAAAAAAAAATAGATTTAAGTGCTGTGGAAGTTTTATGAAAGTTCTCAAATTCTCTCATATGACCAAAATATTTTTTTCGGACTTGTCCTGAGTACAATTCAAGTATACACTTTGTCAAACTCCAAAACAGAATTGTTCATAGTCACTTATATTTCAAAATTGTTTGTTTAAATTTGGTGCTTTGTACCTCCAAAGGAAATAACTATGCATATTAAGGTTTAAAAAAAACCCCACAACAACCTGCAAGTAAAAACCTGGACCTAGTGTTTTGTTTGCAATACCCCTACTGTAGCTTCTATGGAATATCTTGGCATTGTGGTGTGGTTTTCCCACTTTTCAGAGGACACCATGAATAAACAGCTCTGCACAGATCACTTCATCCTCTATTTCATTATGCTACTGTACAAATCCAGGTGACACCTTGAATCTCAAAGAAAGAATAGATCTGGAAAATATCCAGAGAGGGGTGACAGGATTGATTCAAAGCAAGGAAAGACTTTCTTAGAAAGAAAGAAAAAAACATTTTGGGAAAGAAACAGAGTGGAGGAGGTAGAACACGAAAGAGGCCAGTAAATTTGTAACAAACATAGAGAAGTTACTTGCTATTTCTTTGAATATTGGGACTAAGGGACATCAAAGCAAACAGAAGGAGAAGAGGTTCCTACAGTTGGGTAGTTCAGCTGTGGAACTCTTTGCCAACGGATGTTGCAAATGCTGAAAAAGTCCATGGTTCGTGGAGAGGTTTGATGTGTTCATGGAGGAACAAGCTATTTGGTGTGACTATACATACAGAAGTGACTTCTGGTTCAGGAAATGCCTTAACTAAAAAATATGTAGATTCTGAAGTTATCTTCATTTTCATAATCTTTTTTAGGCATGCCATTTTTGGAGACCAGGTAGCATACTACACGGACCATAGGTAGTGTACCCAGTATTATTTTCTTGTAGTTCATACTTCACAGAATTGTCTGACAGGTGATTTTGGTTGTTTTAACAATCATAGATCTACCCACCAATTTTTAAAAAATGTATTATATTGCAAATATTGTAATGTGGAGGCTGAAGGCAAGAAAAAAGGGGAAGAAGAATGCAACAATTTGTGTGAACTTATTATTATGCAGGAATTGATACATCAAAAGATCTTGGTTCCTACTGACTGTCCTTTCTTGGTCACCATATTTCAACAGCTTGATTGAAATTCTGTACATTACAGGTTCTTTTGAATGATGGGTACGTAACATCCATTGTCAAACTTACCCATTTGAGAACTTTTTGAATAGAGGCAAAACTGCGGCCATGACACAGAAACGCAGAATGTTGATTGTGAGTAAAAGCCCGAGTTGAGGAATCTACAGACACAGCTGCTGGGAGGGTATTTCCTGTTGTAGTTCTCAAGATAGATTTGGCAAGATGCATTAGTGGGACTGCGGTAAGGAAAATAGACTTTTCCTGCAGGCCTTTAATCTCTGCAAGCTCTTGAAGAACTTGATCACTCAGAAAAATTGGCCCTACAGCTTAGTGTGTAGTTATTATCTATTTTACTGCTCTGTTCAATTTTGGTTTAATAAGTATTCTTAGATAAAGCAATGTCTAGTAGTCATGTTGGATTTCTTTTGAAGCAAGTTTAATTTTTATTTTGATCTTTTACTTTTTACCTGCTCTTGGCTTTATCGCATATAGCTAAAACCTTTTTTCTCTGTGTGCTTTCTTGACAGTTTTTTGTTTAAGATATAAAGAATATTAAGAAAAAGCTACTGCAAAAATTTAACAGAACATAATATGGAAAGGTACTGGGATCAAGGGAGATACCTTTACTAGCAAACTTAATACTCACATAGGTAACAAACCCAACTGTACTTATTTTTCCTCTACTAAAAGATCTGTGTGTATAGGCTTTTAACTAATTAGCCATTCTACTTAATTTAGGTTTTAATAGCAAGCTAATATCTTATATATATCTTATATCTACAGCTTCAAGAGCTGTAGATACAAGAATTGCTTATAATTGCTTATTATTGCTTATAATACTTTTCTTTCTCCATGGAAAAAAAAAAAGCCTAAAAATGTCCTTTTGTCTCTTGCAAACTATTTTGAATTCGGGCCAATATGGGTGTGGAATTTGGGTGCCAGTTCAAAGTTTTAGTTAACTGTAGACCCCATTACTAATCTGCCATGTGTAATTTGGCACAATCCTGAGCCAGCTCTGTGTGTAGATTAGGAAAGGGAAGCTGGCAAAAATTTAGGTCAAGAGATGGCAAAAAACATGTGTAATTGTCTCTATTGCTCACAATTCTCAGAACAACACTGAGGAGAAAGTTGCAATGACAAGGCCAGGCAGGCGCTCACGGGGTGAATAAAGTCTCAAAATGCCTGTAAGTTTTGGGAGGCGAAGGTCATAGGAGCAATATCGGGCCACTCCAAGTCTATGTCATAAACTGTCAATAAAGAGCTCTTGTGCGGAGCAGACCTCATGTTTTCTCTGCCTATGTTTGTTTTTCACCAGCACCCCATCAATTCACAGTGCAGGGTTAATAAAAATCCACACAAGTCTCAAGGTGTTTCCTTTAAACTTCTTTGGAGGTTGTGTAGATGGACAATAATACGCAGCTGACTGAGTGCTCAGACCCCTAGTGGTCTGTGCTCTTTATCGCAGTACATTTTAACCTATATTGCATATATCTGGCATGATTAAACCGCCGGGCTGCGTTTTTAATGAAGTTTATCTGAAAAAAAATTTTGCATGTAACATAAATCCCAGGAATCTGTCACAAGAGGAAGACCTGAATCATCTTGGCCACACTGCCAGCATATCTAATCCTTTTTATCACTGCTTGACAAAGACTAACCCCCAATTCTGGTTAAAAAGAAGATGAAGCTCTTCTGTCTGATCTTCCTGGCCCTCAATCCATTTTTATTCAACTTTTTAAAAGGATATCTACGACCTTTACTCTCATTTTGTCTTCTTAAACATCTTCTGGCTGTCTTCAGATTCCATGACATTTTACAAAATTGTGTTTGGGCTGAAAATTCATATTAATAGCAAGGTCGAAAGAAGCAAAGACTAATACCTTGGAATCACAGCAGCTATTCATCAAGTTTAATTGCCATCAGGTCTACTTAAAAGATAGCTGATTTACCTACACTGCATTACACAGTAAAGGAGTATTATATGGAAAATACCAGAAAGAGTCAATTATTTTAGCAGGTGCACACTGATTTGTGGTTGAGCTAATTTCTAAACTAATGAGTTAAATTCCCATGTTTCGTTTTGGGGTTTTTTCATAACAATCTGAAAAAAGATCAAGGTTTTCCATAGCTTTTATGACATTATAAAGGTGAAAATCCCAAGCAAAAGAAAAAATAAAAAAGTAAAAAAATATTCTTTTACTAGTCAGTTAGTTTTACCAATGATTTCTGTGACCATCAGAAAATTTTGTATGTAAATGACAGAAAGCCAGACTGATGCTTTTTTTTTTTGTACATCTCACTACGTTAAGATACAGATAGAACAACTGAAAATTATTTGATCAGTTGTCTGTCAGCTCCACAGGGCTCCATGATGTTTTATCTCCAATTCTAGTCATTTAAAAGGGCAAATGATTTTGTAAAAGAAAAGACAGCTAAAGCAGAGAGTCAGGAAGTGAGATAAGGAAAACCCTTTTATGTTTGAAAATATAGTTTTATCTTAAAGTTCACTCTTCATTTAAAAATAAAGACCAGCTCTGAAAAGAACAAACAATATTTTATTTTGTAAAGGAAGTAAATACAATTGGTGCATTTTTTTTCAGTAGAAGAACACAAGCATCTTGTTTTCTACAATTGTCAGTCCATCAACTATCATAACAACTGTGGTTTCATATATATATATACATAATCATAGGATATCCTGAGTTGGAAGGGACCCATAAGGATCATCGAGTCCAATTCCTGGCTCCACACAGGACCAGCTGAATCAGAGCATATGATTGAGACCATTATCCAGACGCTTCTTGAACTCAGTCAAGCTCGGTGCTGTGACCACTTCCCTGGGGACCCTGTTCCAGTGCCCGACCACCCTCTCAGTGAAGAACCTTTTCCTGATATCCAACCTAAACCTTCCCCGTCACAGCATTCATTCCGTTCCCTCGGGTTCTATCACTGGTCACCAGAGGGAGGAGATCAGCACCTGCCCCCTTGCTCCCCCTTGTGAGGAAACTGTAGGCCGTGATGAGGTCTCCCCTCGGTCTCCCCTCGGTCTCCTCTTCTCTAGGCTGAACAAACCAAGGGACTTCAGCCTCTCCTCATATGTCTTCCCCTCTAGACCCTTCACCATCTTTATTGCCCTCCTTTGGACACTCTCCAATAGTTTTATGTCTTTTTTGTGCTGTGGCGCCCAAAACTGCACGCAGTACTCGAGGTGAGGCCGCACCAGCACAGTGTGGAGTGGGACAATCACTTCCCTAGACCGGCTAGCAATGCCGTG
Source organism: Grus americana (assembly GCF_028858705.1). Taxonomy (NCBI): domain Eukaryota; kingdom Metazoa; phylum Chordata; class Aves; order Gruiformes; family Gruidae; genus Grus; species Grus americana. Next base: position 40,233,608 of record NC_072855.1, on the reverse strand, counting down.
CTTGATGCACCCCAGGATACGGTTGGCCTTCCTGGCAGCCTGGGCACACTGTTGACTCATGTTCAACTTACTGTTGACCAAGACCCCCAAGTCTCTTTCAGCATGGCTGGTCTCCAGCGTCTCATCGCCCAGTCTGTATGTATAGCCAGGGTTGCCCCTTCCCAGGTGCAGAATCTGGCACTTGCCCTTGTTAAATCTCATGCGGTTGGTGATTGCCCAGTTCTCCAATCTGTCCAGATCTCTCTGCAAGGCCTCTCTGCCCTCAACAGAATCAGCAGCTTCTCCCTATTTGGTGTCATGTGCAAACTTGCTCACGACACCTTCTAGTCCTACATCCAAGTTGTTTATGAAAACTTTAAAAAGGAATGGCCCACAATAGAGCCCTGGGGAACCCCACTAGTGACTGGCCGCCAGCCTGATGTAACTCCGTTTACCGTAACTCTTTGGGCCCGAGCTGTCAGCCAGTTGCTCACTCATCGCACTATGTTTTTATATATATATATATATATATATATATATATATAATTTTTTTTCCATGACTGACCTTACCTTTGTGGCAAAATATAGTTAATGAAAGAGAATCAGACCTGAACTTCTAGGAAAGACTTTGCTATGGACAAGCCATTTCATCATTGGATTTAGAGATTATCCTATGGAATAGGAAGTTTTAATAAATCAGAACTAATAAGATCATGACTGAGAAAACTATCTAGACGTCTTTGTGAATAAGAGTATCCATTTTTACAACTGATCATAACACATTTATTCTACAGGAAAGTATAAACTTTTTTCAGTCTTCTAAATAACACTATGAGACCCTGACCTTAAAAATTGACAGTATGTCACCAACTCAAGCATTACAGTTCAGTACTGTTGTTTCTGGGAATAACAGAAAAAAAGGTTAGATGACATCAGTATGGGTAGTGAAATATCTAAACTATATGCAGGTTATTGAACGTACTTCCAAACCTCACATGCTGGTTAATCAGGAATTACCACAGCTGCACACAGTGTTGGCAACAAAACAGAAACCCATTTGATACTCACCTGGTTTGGAATTTATTATAAATTTGAGATGTAGACCTGGCCAACTGAAATGTTTTCTACATGTTTTACAAACTGTTGAACATAGGCTTACTGTAGCTGAACTATTTTAAAGCAAGTTAGTTCATTCAGTAAGCAAATCTTATCTGGACAACAAAGATTTCTTCAAAACATTGACTGGCTGCAGAATTGTTCTTAGATGTTCCTGTGTATTAGTTGCTGAAATACCCTCATCACCTCCTTACACTCTTTCTTCCATAGAGCTTTTGTAAGAAAGGAAGTAGAGTCTTTGCATAGTGATTAGAAGTGTGACATTCAGGAGAGGAAAAGTTATTTCTGCTAACCTCCTGGATGAGGCATTAATTGTAATCTCCTTTGAAATTCTTGGGGAGATCTATCTAGGCTGCTTAACAGAAGTCTAATGTTAGGATAGACAATACATGAATTAATGTAAGCCAATTAACATACAAACAGAACCTATAAAAGCATCTTGCTAGCTGAAGACTGACCAATGTGCCTGCATCTCAGGTATTAGTGTCAGTGATGAGCTCATCATGACCTCAGTATCCCACAGTACGTTAGCTGCTTTTGGACATATATTCTTATCTGAAAGCAAAGTGGCTCTTGGGATTTAACTGTCTTTTTCACAGCCCTTCAGTCTTTTCTGATTTAGCCTTCTAGATATTTTATATTTCTTTCAGCACTAATGTACTGAATGATGCAATACCTAATGCAGTATATCTGTTAGATGAGAAGTGTCTACAGAGTTCTTGGTCATCTGTATACAGATAATATGGTAAACAGAGGTTAATAAAAGGTAGTAGCATTGAGATCTTTGAGAAATTGTGTAGCAAAATAGAGGTTGTCCTACAATGTCTGTTCAGGACCTACTGAAAAGGTTTGAACATAGCCCAAAGTACATAGAACTGTGCAATTCCTGTTTGCACCTTTATATTGTTTCCAGATTGTTTTCTTCTAATGACTTTTCATGTCCAGTAGAAATAATTGTATTTTTACTCATTCCAACCAAGCCAGTTATGGTTCTCTATAATGGTTCCAGCTGAATTGCTTCAATTCTACAAAAATATTCTGCAAATATTTGCTACCATATCACAGTAAGTAATTCTGGCAATCAGAATATTTTTGTGTGAAGTTCTCATATACTTTTGAGAAATATCTCTTCTTGCAGATGACATTTTCTTTATTTACTGGAAAAAATCACAGAAACAATGTTGGACCTATTTTAAAAGTTCTTGAATGATTAACCATGAAGCAATAGTGTCAGATGTTACCAACACAGAATCATAAATAACTAATAATTGGAGAAAATTATTTTGAGTCATTCCATTGACTTGAAAAGAATTTTCTATTAACCTTGATAGCAAATTCCATCACCTCTTTTTGTTTCCTCTGGGGGGATATTTTTAGATAAAGAAATAAGCCGTACCTATTTAATGAATGATCCATTACAAATTATTCCCTCAATTCCAGTCATCAGGTCAAAACTTTATTATTGCCTGGGAAAAATCACTTGAAATCTGTCAAGTACTCTAAAATGTTTACCACATGAAGCAGGACGTTTCATACTTGTTTTGTTGCGGGAAAGCAAAAGGGAACATTTCTGCAGCAAACAACATCCAATCTTATGAATTAATCCAGTGAAAGTTATGGTCTACCAAAAACTTCGCTACTCCTCTATTTAGGTTTTACAGTAGAAAAGTGAGGCATTTTATTGAGCTCCCCCAAATTACAAATTTAGTGCTCTCTCACAAAAAGCCAAATGATTTGGCTAAAACAAAACTGACTTGAAGCTTTATGCAAAACTGAAACAAAACCTTGCAGCTTGCAAAAATCTGATATAAAATAGTCTGCAAATTTAATATGTTATTGTTGGAAGGTAAAAAAATACCATTTTTGTCCTACTTACAACAAAGCTTTCAAAAGAGTCTATTCTGTAAGGCCTTGTTTTGGGGGCCTTGAGTTGGTTCAGATAAGCATCCAGACTCTTAGATGCTTATTTAATTGAACCTCTAAATCTTTTGAGATTTGCCCATCTCCAATTTAAAAATCCTCTCTGGAGGGAAGTTATCCAGCTGTAAGCTCTACAAAAGCACACCTGGCAAAACAACATCTGCCTGACAATGACTTAGTGAGCCTCAGTAAAGGCTGACATATGTGCACATACAATTAGACCTTATAGCAACAAAGCATTTTACATATTAGTGTACACTGGGGAGTCCTGACTCCTGACAGAAAAATATGATAACTTTTACACTTTAAATTACAGTGAAGCTGTATCCACAGATGGTGCAGGTACAACATGTGCTTTTATACAGATGGCAGGTAAAGGAGGTCATTTCCATAACTGCCTCCTCCTGATTTCCAGTGTTTGCTTCGATGCAGTTGTTGCAATTTGAGATCAGCATTTACGGTGGGAGTCAGTTCCAGCTGCTCATACAGTGCTGACTGGAAGCCTGTAAGATCTGGTACTGATGCAGAGGCTTCTGTTGACACTTCCAGATGATGAAATATCATTCCCTCTCCTCTATTACGGCATCTCTTTCATAAGGTATGGGGCACAGTTTGTTGTGGTTTGGTCAGTTAGGAGAGACAGACACTGAGTAAGTTAACAGAGTTGCTTTGAGATTAGTCAGCTGGAGAGCTCACAGAGCCATTACCATGTGCCAAATGGCCATGCTTTGAAGATAGGGAAAGTAAATCTTACATGGTCAGGTTCTTGAAAACTAACAAAGGAGCTTCAATTCTGGAGGAAGAAGGACTGATACATAGCCTGTTTTCTTACACTGACCTTTGTTTTAAGATTATAAGAGAAATTCCAGGAAGTATTCATACTTGGCCAAATTCTGAGAGCAGGACATGGTCCAGCTGACCACCAGCATCTAAGTGAGGATGGGACAGAAGGAAGTCTTTCTAGGGGGCAGGATTTCTTCTTCCCTCCCCCCCCCAAGCAGCAACGTATTCATCTGGATACCCAGCCTCACTCTTAGTCCTTCTTTTTCTCCACCTGCCTGAGAACATTGTGCCTGTGGGAGGAGGGTGTGAGCTGTGCATCGCAGGGCTTTGCTTAGTCTTACAGGACCACTACTGAACTTTTATTACCGTGGCTTCAGAGGACTGCCAGGGAGAAAAACTGTCTGTGACACTTACAGAAATCCTCTGCCTACTTCTAATAGGCCTAATGTAAACCCAGGGTGTCCTCATCCATTTTTAACGTAACGCCCTCTTATTTCGGCTCATGGAAATGTTCCATCGTTTCCAGACAACAAGGAGTGGTTGTGCCATAGTGTGGGATTAACAGGGGATTAAAAGTTTTGTGGCGGTTCCAAAAACAAAGTTATATAGACTAGTGATAAGGAAAAATGAGTCAGAAATGTAAGTCTGCAGAGTTTGCAGCGGGAAGGACAGCAGGTCCTGCTGGGAGGACATAATCAAAATCATTCCCCTGTTTCCTAGCTGGGCTTTTTTATGTTGTCTTTAACCAATTTTACTTGGGGCATGAAACTGTGTCCAAAGCCTGCACTGCACAGTATGTAAAATCTGAGCTACCTTCTCCAAACTATTTCCTGCGAAACCTTTTGTTGTGGCACCTCTCAGCCCACTTTTATACTCCAGACTTTTCCAAAAGCATAGGCCAGTTGGTGGGACATATGATGAGGTGTGACCAGGTGTGACTCAAGTTAGGCTGTTGGACAGCACTGTCAGCAGAAATGAAGGTCATCAAAGGGCTTAGCAAAGAAGTAGTACTGGTCCTAACGCTGTGCACTACACTCTCTCCTCTCTTTTCTATATTCACTGCCACATGTTGTTTAGACGTTGAATATTCTGAAATCAGATTTCTTTTCCTGGAAATTGGTATAAGTATTGAATAGATGCAGGCTAGACTTGCATCTGCATCTGGAATCAAATAGCCTCTTGGGATCTGACCTAAAAGACCAAGGCCAAATCTTTTAATGAGAACTTAGGCAGTGTCTTATAGCAACACAACTGACTTGTTGGGAGGTTGTATAACACCTACCAAACTGAATTTCCATCAGGTTATGTCGCCTACACACTTCAGCAGCATACCTTTTATTCCATTTAACTGTATTTCATTTAACTCTTTCTCTGCTGGCCAATGTTCTGTTTCCATTCTTTGTTTTGTTTTGGTTTTGACTGGGTAATTTTTTTTTATTTCAGTTGTAGAACAAAATTTCTGTAAATCATTAGATTTTTCTAAATATTGGAAATAACTGAATAGCTTTAGATAAATATCCCAGTGTCAAAGACTAAGAGTAAATTTGACGCAAGCGTAGGTGAAGGACCTAGCCAAAAGTAAAGCCTCTTCATTTCAGCAGAAAGCTCCAAATCTGACTGAATAGCCAGATGAAATATTGTTCCATTCTTTCATGAGCAATGAAGATTTAAATGACTGTCAACACAGCTTCCAAGGAAGGCTACTAATTGTTAAATCATCAGATTAAGTCGGGTAACGGAAAGGATAGGGGGAAAGTAAGGCTAATGAACTGAGATTGATCATGTAATTCACAGCCTTTATCCTGACTTTGTTCAACCCAAAGAAAGAAAAAGTAGAGGATGGGAACTTCCGGACTGGACTGGAAACTCTGAGTTTCACTACCCTGGCAGCGCAGGACAGGATAGCTTAAACAGGCCAAAAATCATCCAGAAGTTGGATAGAATGGTTACTGAGCATACTGCAAAAGGTTACTGGACAGTTGCCCAGCAGGAAATACCATCACTTTGGGCACATCACCTCTTATAGGAAGGACAGCGTAGTTAAAAACATAGGTGGAAAGAGCTACCCGTTGACCTTCCATACCTATCATTGTACCAGAACCCTCAGCTGAAGAAGACTTAGAGAAGCATCTTCTAACACTGATAGCACCGACACCACTGAGACTACAAATGTTTGCTCTCACCAGTAACTGAAGACTGGGCAGCTATTAGCACACGGGCTGCAATACTGCCGGCTTTGGTGGTCTCAATACTTCTTTGTTGAAAGGGATCAAAAGAATTTGAAAAGAACTGCGAAGCTGCTGATTTTTTTTCCAAGCTTGGAAGAAGCCAGATAGACTGTATGCTATGATTACTCTATTCGTGAGACTGTAGAATGAAAAATCTGAATTGATTGGACAGGACTATGTCAATTAAGCATATAGGAATGTATTCATTATGCTCAACTATGCATTTAAATTTAAATATCGAACATCAGTACAACATTTTAAAGAATGGGTACTAGTAAATCTAGCCTCCAGAATGTTTTAATTAAAATTATTTTGAATAGTACTTACAAAGTTTATATTTTAAAATGTTTCCTGTGTGTTGATTGCAAGATGTTTTTCAGAGATTTCTTTATGGTAATGTTGAGGTCTAATCCTGGATTTTGCTTTTTGAAATACTGTAAACCAACAGAACCTCAGGCTCTGTTTCAGCAAGAAGTTAAAGTGAGGTGCAGAAAAAAAGTCCTGTAATAGCTGTGTGCAATATTGCCTCATCACGCCTCCACCATTTCAGTCATGCCACAGATATTTCTGGATGCTGTTGCAGCATCTGTGGAACCATATTCCAGCTGTTCTCAGGCTTTCCCATTTCTGGAAGCCTGCCCCTCCCTCAGCTCCAACCGCAAATGTCCACACAATAGAAATCCAGTCTTTCTCCAAGAGATCAGTCCCAGACTAACCAGAGATTACACCAGAATGTCTCTGTTATTTTTTTCTTGTGGAATTACAAAGTCAGGCATGAATTCATTAGCTCAAAGTAAGACACCAACACTTTTGTGAACTAGCCCTGGCAGAATTGTGTGTTAAGGTCTTCCCCAAAGTTACTAAGGTCTTCATCACAGGTATACCCGAGCTGCAGATCAAAAAGATGTCAAAACATGCAATAAAACACATTTTAATTAGTCACAAAAAACCCCAAAAGAATTGAATGAACATGTTTCCTGGTCTGTCTAAAATTTAGGCAACTTGCCTGATGACAGTCAGCAGTCCTGTCACTTTCAGATGTCACCAGCCATCACTTGCTGCTGCATTACTTCAGCTTTAAAGTTCCATCTGCCCTTCCCTCGCTCTTTTTTTTTTGGTTTTAAAAAAATTTCTTACTGTGGTGTCTAAATACTTAGGAAAGATTTCTCAAAACGTACAAAACTTATGCAGGATACCTCAGATTTTCTTTAAAAAGAAAGAAAAGGAATAAACCTTCAGAATCCTGTTGAGAATTTGTACATCTGCATATATTTGATTCCTGATGTCTGTAACCTCAATTATACTATACAGAACTCCACTGGATTCTTATTTCCAGTAAGTGTTATTAATCTTATATCCTACTTCATTTTACATCATTGCATACTAAGCTTACCTTTACGTGGCTCATGAGAACACATACTATATTGTTTAAATAAGTACATTTAGTATGCTTGTGTGTGCTCTCACAAATTTTTTTTTTTAAAATATTAAACTGCTAAACCCAAACTGTATCCATATAAATAAGTTACTGTAGACTAACCCAGTATATTTTTTTTTGCTGAAGAAATCTGGTTTTGCTGCAGGATTTTTTGCAGGTTTGTTACAAGAGCACAGGATTTAACCAATGGATGCAAAATAGAAAAAAAAAAAAAAAAAAAACCAGACCAAAAAACCGATGGATCCTGGAAACATTAATGTGCACTGGTTACACATTAGATTTTAGGCTTGTTTGTCTAAGCAACAGGGAGCAGTTTAGGCCGCATATCTCATTTCTGAACCATATCTTTCAATATAACTTCTAAACTTTGTTGTGTTCTAAACTTTTCTTACGGTGCAAGTTGTTTTGATTCTTGTTTGTCTAAGTTGCTTTTCTGATCCTGCTCAAAAAGATGACTGTTCTCCATCTAAAAAACCCCAGTGTTTCAAAATCTGTTAAGCTGATCATTAAATACTGTTGGGATCAAATATAGGGATAGTCACAAGAGTTTAAAGCAAACTATTATCATTGTTATTATCATTACATAAGGATAAAAATTATGTAGCCCTCATTATAAAAGGCACAGGGAATCAATCAATCTCTCCATTATCATGATACTAAGTGCAGCATATTAGGATGTGTCATTCTCATCCCTAAAGCAAAAAAGACAAGAGTAGAACCAAAAGGTAACACTGATAAGGGAATTATTTTGCTGTGTAATTGACACTGATATTCCTTTTTGCAAGATGACGTTATAGCCGGGAGTTCATGAAGATTTTTGTTTTCCTTAAGAGATTTTTTGGCTATGTAGAACATCCTGTGTAGTCAGGGCTAAAATAATAAGAGCTTAAGGTGAGTTGCAACTGTCTGGCTGCAGATCTATAGCCTACCTCTGAATAACAGCATAGATTAAAAAAAAAAACAACACACCCTTTTCTTCTAGATGCCTTATTCTATAGCAGTCTTTCTACACCAAATTTATTTCCTCTTTTTTTTCAGAACTTCAGTGCTGACCTTTAAGAGGAAAGTATTAGAAAACTAGTTGGTCTAGAGGAGAGATATCCAGCACGACAAGCTGCTTACAATATAATCAATAGCTTTGTGTAGAAGGCGGCAAGGCTGTATAAGCAAAGTCTAGGATAAGGAATAATATTATTGGAAGGATTACCAAAATTATCATGATGTTCAGAGATTTCATTTTGCTACTTTTTTGGCCAAAATTAATCTCTGTCTAAAGAGCTTGACAAATGATAGCAGGGCAAATAACAGACAAGCAGATAGAGATGATATGCTAGAGATTATGCTTGCTTGCAGAAAAAATGTCTGTGCTTTGATTTACATTTTATTTGCTGTGGCAGTGTTTTTCTTCATTTCCATGACAATAGCAAAGAAAATAGTATCTAAAAAACTTGCTTTAAAACCTTTGCATTATTTTTTATTGGCCTGTACTAAATAGGCAACGTCAAGAGAGTAGTGGTTATTTTCCATGTGGATAATCCAGGATTAGAAAAAGTGTGGGAATACTGACCTATTGTTCATTCATTTCAAATAAATGAATTTTCTGTACAATTTCTGATTTATTTTCATGTCTCAAGTGTGTGCATTCAACTGCTAAATTGAAATGAGTACAAGGTGGGTGGGAGAAAATGCATTCGACAGTGTCTCAATAATACATATTTAGAGAAGGATGAACACAACTCCAGTGTGAAAGGCTGTGGGGGAGGCTGTATGTTCATGACTGAGTCCTGCGAAAGAGTGAACTGAATCAAATAGCACTAACAGGGAAACAACTCTCTTAATAGGTCTGGGAAACCAGTGCCTAAGTTATATCAAAATAAATGGAAGTGGAATACAGGACTTGCAGAGGGTGACAGGAGCTCTGTTAAGATATCGTGCCCCGCACACCCTCCTCATCTTTCTTTCTCCCCTTTGTCCCAGGATTTGGCAGGGCACAGCCCAGCCCATGTGTTACAGTAAAGGCTGCAGGCTTTGGAGTAAGAGAACTTCTTGATTTGTCTCCCACGTTGGCCCTTATAAAAGACAGCTCCTGTGAGGTCATAAAATCCTTGGGATGTGGGGCTTTAAAATGATTGCCGAAATTACAGTCGTGTCAGTCAAAATAAAGAATCTACTCTAAGTCCGTTCTTGGGGGTTGGGGAAACTGCCACCCTGCCATACCTGTTAATGGTATTAGGTGGACTCTCTTGAAAGAAGATGACATAGACTGCAGAATCAGGTATTGCTTTCATCAGCGATCAGTCTTTGATGCATATTTTTCCTAAATCCAGCCCTTAGGTAACAGAAAATGGTAGAATGTATTTAATTTTGGAAGCATTCCATATTTACTTGCAATAACTGCCCTGGGAGACTCATTAATGCTTTAAAGCTTCCTATTAAATGGAAACCTCACAGTATTTTCTTTTTAATAAAATAAACTGAAAGGTGAAAATATTTTCTGTTTGTTTTTTAATTATGAATGCCTCTCTTAAAAAATTACTCTTAATTTGTTGGATTATTTTAGTTTTATGTCCTTTCACAGGCATGTAAATGAATAATGAAAAAAGTGTAATAAAAGCAAACAATAATTATTCATATTGACCCGAGGCATTTAATGAAATAGAAGAGACTCTAAAGAAACAGATTTCCTATAGCACTACTTTCTTAAGTATACTAAGGTAATTAGCTTTAAGAGGAGATAATTTCAGTTCACTGAGGTTGCTCTTTTAAGTCTTTCTGGGAAATTTGGATTTTCCATTGATAGTAGTTTTAACATGTCACACTGGAGCCAGGGTGAATTAAAGTGAAGAGCTACACAGTCTAAACAAACAGTCCTTCCCATTATCAGAAGCCTGACAACATAACAGCATAAACTATAGTCACATGCCCACAAGTAATGCAGAAACAATTTAAAAAATAATAACAAAACCTCGCTTCAATCCATAAGCAATATCTGATGGCTTTTATTGAGTTAACATTTTAAGCTGTTTTATTTTCCAATTTAACATGTTGCTTTCCTACCAGTCTTAAGAAAATAAACAAGAAATATTCCCTCTGTTCTGCAATCTTCTATTCTTTCTTCTGATTAAATGATGACATAGCATTCTCTAGCAATCTCCCATGAAAATAGGTGACTAAATCCTCAAAAACACCAATAAGTAACAGAAAAACTTCAGTTCTTATCTCATCTTGAAGGATAGTTAGGATATATACAATAAATTTGTTTGTGGGTAGGGGTCTCTCAGTAACTTATTTTACATATTGAAAATTTCTACTTTAATCTGTGATTTACATGTCCATATTACTTTTTGTACAGACTTGTGTTTTCCTTGCTCGTACTAATTTTTACCCAAAGACACATCATCCATTCTCTATTTTTCCCCCTACTATTTTGGATGTGCCCTATATTAATTGATTTATTAATTCTCTTTTCTCATTCTGAGAATGTGTACTCCAACAATGTTGCTAAACCTTATCTGTGCTTCCTCTGCACATTTCCTCTACAACCATCATTTTGTTTCCTCTCATGCTGCTTTCTAACTAAATAAGGACTTAAAAGATCCAACTACTGCATGATCTGATGATCTCCCACTCTTTGGCATGGTTTTTCTTGTCATAGGATGTCCTCGTTATGTGTAATTGTAGATGGCGAATTCAAACACAAAGAGATTAAGGGCTCTGACTCATGTTCAGCAAACAAACATCTGACACTGGTTTACTACATTTGACCTCTTTTAGTTCAACAGTAACTTCAGATAATATCTGGAAGGTGGACTGGAAAGCGTAGGTGCAGGCATGTGTGGCAGCACACCCCAACTTATACCCCTGCTCCTTCTCTGGCTGCATGGGGGCTGAAGACTTGGTTGCAGTGATTTGGCCATCACGCCATGATGGGCAAGAGGATAAGGCCATCTCAGCAAAAGGTGATGAAGAGCCGGAGAACGACACATGTTTCTGTGTCCAAGCAAATGCTACAGCTACTGAACTGTAGCCTCTGTCCCTGATATCCCTGCGAGTAGATGCCTTACTTGATTCCTCCCACTCTGCTTTGGTTAGCTCTCCAGCAGTGCCTCACCTCAACATCAGTAACAACAGGAATGGGAAAAAGTCCTTTCACCTTTTGTTTTTTAAGTGTACGTTACTGCATATCTTTTCTTGTTTAAGATGTGTTCTTTCCTTGCACCTCCGACCAGGAGTAAGTTAAAGGGCAAAGTCGATGGCAATACCTCTCGTACATTGTCCTGTTCTTTGTACTTACAGACAAGAGGCACTTGATAAAGACAGTGCCTTGAGGAGTTCTCTAACTGGATGGTAAGCAGAAGAAGAAGTTTTTCCCTACCTGAGTAGTGTTTAAAGATGACTCTGTAGCACACAGAGTGAGCGTATGCTTCTCAACACAAAGTCATCCAGCCTGACGCTGCAGATAGGAAAGAGTATTAGATCTCTTCATATACCACCTTGTCCTCTCCCAGCCTCAGGGTTAAGGTATATTGTTTTCATAGATGTTGTTTGTTGATCACATATGCATGGTCAACTACGGCTCTGGAAAATGTCTTAAGAATTTAGATGAAAGGCTGCAGAAACATCACTGGGAACTATGTAGAGAAAGAGACATCACAGTATATGAATTTCTAGTTCAGGGTGTGAGTACTGTTCTTAAAACTGTCTGGCCTGGTACACAACCTAATAGCACTTGTTTCCAGGGTTTTCAAAGTCCCAGCACTACAAAGCCAAAATTTAGAGTTTTCCATTAATCTATTTTTAATCATTATTTTTCATTTATAAGTGTTAAGGATATATTTCAGTGTTTCTCTGATTTGGATCCCTGCTTTTATTTTTCACATTGTATCAGTCAACCATATACACCTGCAATAAATTGTTATTTATGTCTTCTGATGAAAAATAGCATTTGGAAAGGATAAATAAGAGATGAAGACTCTCTTATAATGCCTAATAAACAGTAAGCTCTTCAGTAGTTTCATGTTGTTTTCCCTCTCTATAAAAAACATTGTAAATAACATTAAGCTCAAAGTTAGTTGTATATTCTATGCTTCCACACTAATCGTGGCAGCCATTTTTAAAAGAGGCAATTAGAATATTAAAAGCCTAAGTGAATTAGGCGCCCATCCCATTTTAGAATGACCTGAGTGTTAGGAGCAAACATTTTACCCGGACTCCTAAAATCAAGACCAGATGCCTTTCTAAATACTATGCTGTAATTCAACCATATTTTTATTGGATACAGTACAGGAATTACAGGGTGAAATTCCATGGTTTCTGTTATGTAAGAAGTCAGACTACATGATGGTACGATCCCTTAAGTCACTAAAATCACTGAATAACTGGAGATGTCATCCTGTCTTATTTGCTCAAATTTCACTTCCTTGGTTCTTGCGGTGTCATAATCCCACTCAATCTCCAGCCACTGAAATAGGTTTTGGGGAAAATTTTGTAGGCAAAATCTGGATTTTTAATATAATAAACAGGAACCCGCCCCAAACCTTGGAAAAGCCTTCCTGTGGCATTCCCACCATGCTGTATGTGCTTATTTCACTTCAGGAGCAAGCTGACGAGAATGCGTATCTCTGGTTTTGCATTCATTTTAATGCTGTTATGACCAGGCAAGAAATGGAGAAATTTATGCTGGGCTCTTATCTTAAGCATCAGCTTTATCAGCAAAATCAAAATACAGATAAAAAGAAATAGAATCTATTTCTGAAATAGGACTTCCCATGAATTCACAAATAATAATGCCTGCTGAAAAACAGAGGCTTTCCTTATATCCTCAAGTTCATTTCCGATGGGATTCACTAATTTTCTCTTGACTTTTGAAAATCTCTTCTTTTCATTGATAAACATTCTAAAAACATGTTATTTAAAAGAGTCCAAGTGGTTTTAAAACTCTTGAAGGAGTCTAATGTCATTAAAACCTCTTCATGTTTAAACCACATTCAACTATATAATGAGTTTTAAATGGCTTTTCTTTTTTGTTAGGCAAGATCGTTTGAGTGGAAGAAAATTGGAGATGAGTCCTATCCAATGTAACACTCAAGAACGAAAAAAACCCCTCCGCCCTACCACAAAAACAACCCATAGCAATCAGTGTCAGTGGGAAATGGAACAAAACAATACGTATACTTTGACCTCACACTTGTTTTCCTTCGGGTCTGTGAAGTCATTAGAAAACTCTAGTACCCTCTGCTGGCCAAGCAATAAATCTGTAGTCCGGCAGCAGTGCTGACATTCCCACGGATGCTGACACGCAAACGAGCGCTCGAGCAGCTTGAAAGCAAGAGCCATGTTGACTTGCATCCTGTTAAAAGAGAAAAAACCCCAAAAAGACCCACAAAGCAGCATGTAAGAAAGTGCTAGTCGGGAAAAAGTTTCAGGCTACTAGGAGAGTACTATGAAAAAAAAATGTCGCAAACTAATATATTAACCGCTATAGTTTTAAAGGATTTTTAAAATATTAATCTTCTACCTAAAGATGTTAGCTTTTCAGAGTATACTGTAAAAGAGCTATAAAATGACTACAAGCATGCTTGTGCTGTTCCTCTCATCGTTCAGACTGGGACTCACCACTGCTGAACGGAGGGACTGTGGCATGTCTAGTGCACTGCTTTAATACCAAAAAAATGCATACATGTGTTTCTTTGAAGTGGAGCACTATCTTCTGTGGCAGAGGTACATAAGATCGCTTTTAAGCAGAAATCAGTAAAGTTAAAACTTTGTTTTATCCATTTAAAATAATGTGTATTTGGTGCCTTACAGTTCACGAGGTTAAAGAGGTAAATGGTTTTGTGTACACCATAGGCCCCTGCTAAAAAGAGGACAATAATGATGAGCCAGCCACTTTTGCAGAGGTGGAAAGTAACTAGTTAGAATAGTCAATCTTTTGAGACACATCCCTGGCATTAAGTGGATTCCTCTAATTCAGCTGAAGGTGCAACAGCTGGATTCTGTCATCCCTGACTGGGGCGGTCTTGTTAGTGTAGGATGACCTCTGGAGCACTAACACAGATAATACTGGCACCTCTCTCTGCTCTAATCAACTACCAGTCTGAGCAATTCTACAGGAGATGGGGGCATTAAGGCCATATTATTCTAAACAAAATTCAGTGATGGTAGCAGAGTATTGTGACAGCAAAAGACAGATTCTACCTTTCCCACCAAAGGTTTTTAATGCTAAATCTGCGGAATGGTCTTTAAAAACAACACAGATCCATATTTTCTCCCTTTTTTTAAAGTCATGTTTTGCAAAACTAGACTGTTTGTGTCAAGTATGTCTAAGCTAAAACTCTCACAGTTTTACTGCCATATATAAAACTGTTCATTGCAACCACACGTAGTTAATGTGCTCTCTCTTCGTCTCTTTCCACATAGCTTAGAGCTGGCAGGAAAACAAAAATTTCTGGGTATTTAGCTGGAATGTGAAAGACTCAGGTTCAAGTTACTGTTCTGTCCTGTCCTGTTCTGGAGCAGGGCATTGAATGAGGTTCTCCTAGATCTCAACTGACTACTCTCATGGCTGTTCTGGTGATGGAGCTCTTGTATTTTGACCATTTTCAAAGAAGCTTCATCAAAACCTGACCACTTCTCATGATGTACATCAACTTTCACTGAAAATATTTCCTCTTGTAAAGGTCTTGGTCATGGCTAATATAGCTAGCTATAGATGGGAAAAAAAGGGCAACAAAGCTTTCAGTAGTTATGAAACAGCAAAATAAAGGTAGCTAACTTAATCAAAAGGCATTTGGTGTGTGTCTGCTTCACATTACACTGCAGAGCACAGGCATGCCATTGATGAGAATGCACTGGTGCACAACATACAAAGCATAATATGTTAATTTTATAAGTGGCAGCAATTCTGTTTATCCTTATAATTTATATATGATTTATTAGAAAATAATTTTGGCTTGCAAATATGACATGGATAGTTTGAGTTTTTTTGGTGTGCTTGGTCTTTTATAACAGTTACATATGTTCTCAAGATCCTTGGGATACCGGACTGATGCTACAGTGCCTTGTGCCTGGATGACATAGAGATAGTGGCTTCAGTTGTGGCTGTGTTTTGAGAGTGGCTTTAGTTGTATTTGAGAGGGTTCATGTCTGAAATTCAGATCCTACTGCTGAAATCACAACAGAAATAAATGTCTGTATCTGAGGTAAGAGTGTTTACATTTACTTTATTGTCAGTGGAGAGAAGTGGGGTGTCATTTACCCCCAAATAAACATTTAGAGTGCAAATATCTGAAGTTAGTTGAGAAATCCCACCTTTGATGTACCTATCAAATACGAAAAGCACAATGATAATCTATAAAAAAATTGGGTTTCTTACTTGCCCACAGTCCTTCATGTCAAAGGTGGGGATAAACCCTGATTTTCCAGGGTAGTTTCACTTAACTGGAGTAAGCACTGTCTTCCACTCTCTGTTGACAATTTTAAAATGACAACAATTTGCTGTACAGCTGTGATTCTCTGTTGGGAGGCAAATACATTGCTCAGAGTGTGAGACAGGAGTACAGAGTGTCCATGCAGTTGAGGAGTATGCCATAACGAACACAGCCGTGGAGGTCAGATGCAATGTTTCTTTGATGTGGGGGGAATGTTGTAGGAGAAGTGGGAATGTTGTGTAATTTCTTAAGCTTTTAAAAGAGCATGGAAATTGAAAAGCCTGATCCTTAAGAAATTCATCAACACTACTGGGCACTTTTAGTAATGTAACATAGTCCTTTACCCCTCAAACTAATGACAACAGATGAAGGGTAGATGTCATCCTGTTTGTGAATCACTAAAGCAGGCTTTTCAAAGCTTCAGTTTTCAGAGATTTTGGTAGAAAGAAAAAGGATCTGGAGGTTCATGAGGTCATCTGCTTTTCCAGTGAATTTTTTTTATTTTTTGGATGGGAGAGGAGTGAAGAGAGGGAGAAAGCATGATTCTGACACAATTTTCAGCTGGTAAAAGTATATTAATGTTAGCAAAAATGGTGAGGTTTTTATTTCAATTAAAAAAAGAAAAAAAAGGAATAAAAACTCATCATCATGGAAATGACAACTAATTTGTTGCTCTGGATGCTTACCGGGCCTTCAGTTTCAGTTCCTTATCTGCGTGATATAAACTGGGGATGTAATCTTGATCTTCCATATCCCATATAAGTTTCTTTGCTGCAAATAAATTCTTGTTCTCCATGTAAGTTCTTTCAAAAAAAAACTCCCAACCATTTAAAGTGCAAATGCAAATAAGATAAACTTCAAAACCATCACAACTTTCACAGCCTTCCCACTCTGCTGATTAGAAAGATCGGGTTTCAATCACAGAACCCCTAGGGCATGGGGATTGGTGATTATGGATCTTTTGCTTCTGTGTTCCCTGATTTCACCCATCTCTTTATACCTGTGATTGCCTTTATTGTATCTGTTTCTTCTCCCATCAACTCCTTCAAAGTGGTTTCTTCTTTCCACTCTTCTCTCAAGCCCTTGCAATGCATTCTCCGGACTGAATGTCAGGAAGAACGTCAACAGCACAGGAGACTCTCTCGCAGAGGCTAGTGGGTCTTCATGGGAGGAACAGGGACAGACCTGCTGAAGCCGAAAGACAGAAATTGGCCATTATATATATCAAAGACAGTTCCACGCTGGATACTGTTGACTCATGTAAAAGATGGAGAGCTCTTTATATTTAAATGGAAACGGAAAGACACCAACCTACATACATATTAGAGTTGCCATAAAAAGAAAAAAAAACAAACCAGCATAGAAAATGTAGGATTGTGCTTGAGGTCTTTCCCCAATTTACTTTTTAATTATTTATTCTGGATATTAATTTTTCATTGCATTCCTTGTTCAGTGACTCTCTAGAGAGTTAGTTCTTTGCTGGTGAATTTCAAGGCTAATAAATTATGTTGAGATTGACCAAATAAAAAATAAACCAATTTTGAATATGTTGGCATTGAAAGAAAATAACTTGGGTAGTCTGCACTGTCTGGACATGATGTATCCTTGGCTGATTCTTTCCTTTAGTGAGTCATTGTTTTCTGGTAAATGTTGATTACCCTTCCACGTACGTTTGTGAAAATTTCTGCTAAGGTAGGCTGTTGCAATTAGTGCAAACATCAATATATTATCATATATTATCAATGTATGCCTAAAGAAAAAAGGTGCACCCTGGATTCTATATTAAGAATGCAGTGTTATTGTATATAATGCAATATATGAATACTTATATAAAATTATCTTACAATATTTTAACATACAAAATGAGGGATGCTAGCTGTTTGAACTTCTCATATGCAATGAGGCTAGGACAAAAACATAAGGCAATGAGTAAATGTACTCTGACTATTCAAGAGAACTGAACACTAGAGACAAATAAACTTTTAAGAATCTCCACCGAAAGTGGGGTTTAGGAACCCTAGGTTTTCTGAAGTGATGCTACTTGGGGGCATAAGCTTGTGCTAGGACTTGCCCCTCTTTTGGCTGAAGTGAGCAATTTGCTGTTCACTTCATGCCTGTAGCTATTTGTGAGTGACAGACAAAACATCCCTGTGACTGAATTCTCTGGAGAGCCTGATGAGGTGCACACCTTCTGAATGCATTTAACTCACACCAATTATACTGCATTCAGCTATAGTTAATTTTACAGAGGAAAATATGGTGCTGGCGTATATGGTGTTGATGGTGGCCCACATTTTTATTATTGCCTAGTGGTTAGAGTACTCTTCTGCATTTAATTTCTCCTTCAGCTTGTGTGACTTTCAGTTTGCCACCCCAGAAAATGGCCTGTTCCTGATAAGGAAACATGAAGGTGTGCTCTTCTCAGACCAGCAGTGAATGTTCAGGACCAAGACCAGGGACAGATCAGAAGAGGGCCGTGTCCAAGCTGGGGAGATGGAGGCCTGACATCTTGCTCTGACTTCTAAAACTTCTTTTCTATTTAATTTTTATGTGAAATGTGTCACCACTAGGTCTATTTGCAGGTATGGAGCCCAGACAGTATTTTCTAAATGCTTTTATTGAATCTTCCTTTTCCCCTGTTTCAGCAAAATACTAAGGCAGGTACCTAGCATTAAGCACCAACAGCAAAATTGTTACCTGTGGAACATTCATTTATGTAAAACTGGGATTGTATTGTCCTACTTCATGTAATTAAGACCTATGTATTTGTGCTATCCTATATTTGTGACATGAGTCTTGATATTTAAGGAAATAGTAGTAGAGGATCCCAATATCTCATTAAAAAGTCCTCATTACTGTCTGTCTGATATCATGACAGAAGTGACACTTAATTCTACATTTTATATTAATTTCATTTTTACAACTGTTTTTCACCAAACAAGGGTTGATATGTTGTCCTGGTTTCAGCTGGGACAGAGTTAATTTTCTTCCTAGCAGCTGGTACAGTGCTGTGTTTTGGATTTAGGATGAGAATAAGGTTGATAACACACTGATGGTTTTAGTTGTTGCCAAGCAGTGAAGGACTTTTCAGCTTCTCATACTGCCCTGCCAACATGAAGGCTGGGGGCACCCAAGAAGCTGGGAGGAGACACAGCCAGGACAGCTGACCCAAACTGGCCAACAGGATATTCCATAACATATGATGTCATGTTTCGTGTATAACTGAGGGGTTGACTGGGCTTGCAAGCTCGATGTTTGCAGAGCATCGACTTTGGGTGGTGAGAAATCGGGCTGTTCATCACTTGTTTTGTATAGTCTTTTATTCTCATTCTTATTCTTATTGTTGTTATTATTATCATCATCTTCCTTTTCTCTCCTATTAAACTGTCTTCATCTCAGCCCACAAGTTTTATTTTTTTTTCTTCTTCATTTTCAATTCTTTCCTCCATCCCACTTGGAGCGGGAGGAGTGAGCGAACATCTGTGTGGTTGTTTTAGCTGCCTGCTGGTCTAAACCATGGCACATGTACAAGAGAATTAGCTTAGAAATTATTTTCTTTCCAGGTTGCATTATTCTTGAAATCTCTAAAGGCTTCCTCAGCCAAGTAGGAAAAACCGAATCTTGCCACGCAAAGGAGGAAGATGTGGGGCTTGCCATTCCTGGCACACCAAATGTGCAAGAAAGGGTAAAGGATGGCTTTAGGACTTACAGCTGGTGCCAGCCTTGCTGTTTCTCTGGAAGAGATGGGAAGGTCCTCCTTCCTCCTCACAATTGTTTCTGGTGCCCTGCAGCTAGAACCAGACAAGGGTCCCAGAGCCTTGGCATCAGCAGTGCAGGTTGTAGGACTGTGATTGTTTCGGTACCAGAAGCTGTGGGCTGAGGTAAGTAGGTGTCTTCTTTGCCTGTGTTTACATCCCACCCTAAGCGCTTCTTGTAGCACACCATCAGAATATGCCACAATTTTTTAAATATACTTATGCATTTCATTTTATAAATATAGCAGTACTTTTCTTTCCTACAGAAGAGCAGAAGCGCAGAAGGACAGAGTGATATAAGATCACATAGGAAGTCTCTGGTAAAGCAAGGCCTTGAATTCATCTCTTCTAAGTCCTAAAGCAGACCTTTAGTGAGCTGATCCTCTTACTTCTCTGCATGTCATTGTAGTTGTGCTAGAAAATATTGTAAAGCCGCAATTATCTTTATCTCCTGGGCTGTTCTACAACATGTGTATATCTTTGGTTCTGCAAGTGGAGTAGGTACGTTTTTTAAACCAGTAAGCCAATTGATATATATAGTATTCCTATGTTTAAAAGTGCCTTTGAAGACTCGTCCAAAGCTCACTGAAGCCAATGACATCTTTGTTTAATTTCAATGGAATATGTATCAGCATGTGGATGAAAAGAGAAACTGTGGTCCTGCTTCTGCATTGAGAATTAAAGCAGGCATGCTTGAAGGTGTAGGACATAATTTGCTTGTAGAAGTAATGAAAGCATCTGGGATTGTGAAGAGAAAAATGGCTCCGTTTCACACTTTCTGAAGTGCACGCTACTGTCTGAAGCCTTACCCATCCGAACAAAACATACAGGTATCTTCTCTGAGATTTTTTTCAGCAAATTTCCTTCTCTCCTATATTCAGCAAGACCGGAGAGAAAATGTATCTTACTATTTAAAATAAATCTAGAATAATATTGTAATCTAAAAGAACATTGTGAAGCAAGTGAAAATTACTGCCTGTGTTTTGCTTTACATAGCAATATTTTCATTGTGCTGATGGATATTATTAGGTTTAAAAAGATTGTTTTCAAGTTTAACAAAGCTACGGTAAACTGAAAATCCTGTTGTGACCATGCAATCAAAAATGTTCTGAAGTTCCCTGGACAGATTTGCTGCTAATTGTAGCAACACTGTGTCCTGTTAATTAAATAGAATGATTGAATGGAAAGTCTTCATGGGTCAATTTTTAG
The DNA here is from genome assembly GCF_028858705.1 of Grus americana. NCBI lineage: Eukaryota > Metazoa > Chordata > Aves > Gruiformes > Gruidae > Grus > Grus americana. The sequence continues at coordinate 40,212,751 of NC_072855.1, read as the reverse complement.
AATTTTTTTTAGAATAGAAATGGAGGAAAAAACCCTGTGCTTTAAAGCAATAGTAGCATGAAAAAACATGATAAGTCAATGTGTCATTGTTAAGAGTTGATTGTTTTCTTAAAAAAAACTTACAGAGCTGTTTTTTTTTTTTTTTTTAATCTGGAAAAATGTATTGTTTCTCACAAAAAATTATTAAATAAAAATATTATAGTCCCCATCTCAACTTCATCACAATCTTTTGGGGTTTTAATTTGAAAATATCTTTATTTCAAACTTTTATTTACTGTAAATTGTAACTCAATAAATCAACTTTGACATCGACTGTTTTAATTTGACCTTAATCAATTTTTCTAGGGAAGGGAGAAAAATGTGCACCACTCTGGAGAGTGAATACATGATGGGCAACATTGAAGTATGCTCACTAAACCGACAAACCTTTCAGCTGCTGCCAGTAGTTCACTCCTGATAAATACAAGATGACTCCCTTGCACTGTGAGTGCAATAGTGCTGTGAGACTGCAGAACCAGCTTTGAACTGCAGAACACTTGAATGGGAGTGAGACATTTGCTGATGAGATGTGATCAGACAGAACTATTATTTTTCTTGTGAGCCTTCAATACCATCTGAAGTCAGTAGTGTTGTTGCAGATTTACCTCCGGTTGAACTGCACTCTACTTTCACTGTAAATTTGCATATGAAGATGTCACAAAGAGAAAGAAAATGGATTTCTGGTAGACAATAGACTTCTCTCAAACACTTTGTGCTATCTTCAGAAGAAAAGCCCAAATTTCAGCATCTTTCTTGACCATTAAGCCTTTTGAACGTCTTTCAGCTTTCTCAATTACCCATCCATCTCAGCAATCAGCCTATTGTTACTGAGGAAATACCCTTGAGAAGAGTATTAGGAAGTCCATTTCAGTGATTATTTTATAAGGAATAATGACCACTTTGTTTCATTAGTGGCTTTCTGGTTCTAATCAGACATTTATTTTTCACATTCACCAAACAAGGATGTACAGCATATGTTAAAGGAACTGTGTGTGTACCATATGGCTAAGGAGAATAAATGATGTACAAAATGGAGAGAGTGAAAGAGGAAGAGTAAGGTAATATAATAGATAACGAATTCAACTACATTATATGATTTTATCATTCTGAGGCTGCAAAGACGAAGGAATACTACGGAGCACACATGGATTTTAAACCCTGGTCACTGAGTTTTAGTATTCTGAGCTGCCATTTCTTTTCCCTCACCCTGATCGGATGACTGTAGTCATGAAATGACAAAGACAGAAGGCTTAATTCTTGTGTATAGTTGTACTGTCTAACTCCAGCTTCAGCAGAGGCTAAGCACATTAAGTCCAGATATGTGAAAGTGGAATCACTACCGAGGCAGGCCTATGATGTGTTGGCATGGCGTAGGTTTTCTGTATTGCAAAACAGCACTCTGATAATTCCTAAGTACCACAAACATATACTCTAGTTTACATTACAAATGTAGGATACAAAATCAATTTAAAGATTTCTTTTAGAACTTGGCTGGTTCACTTCAGAAAGTGAATTTTCCCATTGCTCTAATCATCTGCTATTAAGGTTTGAAGTCAGGAAGCATCTTGAGCTCAAATCACTAGAATGAAGGGCTGAAATAAAAATGTTTTTATTTCCTAACCAAGAACTAAAAATTTTAAGAGGTGTTCTGGAAAAAAAAATTCTTGTTGGATGATAGCATGAAATATAAATGGGACATTTCAAGCCATAATTTAGCGCAAATTGTTACCTGATATTAGACCTACCTTGTTATTAGTTGGAGTTTGACTAATTCTTTGGTCAAAATCCCACATAGTACTGAAGTCTTCAACCTTGGTATTAGTAGTGAAATCTGCATTTGACTGGGCTATGAATACAAATCTGAAGAAATTATCAGAATGTAAACTGGCACAGAGCTATGGACTTTAATCCACACACAACCTCATCTTAATAATGCCACATTTCACAGGAGTGCTAATTTTGAAAGTTAAATACACCAAATGCTCACACTTTTACCTTTAGGTTCTGTATTACAGAGTCATGGTTGTGCATTATATATTGTCTATAATCTTGCTTACATAGTTTATAATTTATGATTGTTACAGCTACAGGTTATTTAATACCAATATCTAAAAACTTTGCTCTCCCTTGAGAAACATTTAATCATGTTTGGAAATATCAATAATTTTAATTAAAGTAAGTAACGTACCCTGCCCTGATTTTAAGATTTAAAGGAAGTTACTGAGAACCCTCAAGTTCTTAACATATAATTTAGGATCAGCTAAGCATACACAAGACCTTACTTATTGGAGAATCAGAGTAAGAGGTGTATAAATCCATATTAGTTTTTCTTTCCAACTTTTGTTTCAAGTATACCTGGTAGATTTATTGCTTGACTGAGCTTCAGTAGTCTGACTCCCTGTGGTGATTTCCAAAAGTCTGCAGGCAGGAATACACCCTTACTGCTGCAAAAGATTATGACATCATGGATGTTAAAAAGAGAATGAATGATGTGGTTAGCCATGCATTCAATATATTACTAGAGAGGGGGTTATATAGAAACATGGCCTTTCTGTCAGGTAGAATGAATGAGATATATAATTTGTTTTGTCCTTCTCTTAAAAGAACAAGGGAAAGGAGATAATCTGTCTTAATAAGGGCATGCTTAGAGTATCAACCAACTAGAAAGTAATATATTTTTAAACATCCATATGTGATCCCCTTATTAAATTAGGATGTTGAGCTAAATTTAAAGTATCAATATATAAATCAGTCAGTCAGTTAAATTAGCCAGTTTTATACTGATAAATGGGAGTTAATAAAGCAATTACTTCTTTCTGAACCATAAGGCTCTGGTTTCCAAATCAGTTGTATGAGTTATGGATTACTGACATAATTTACAAGTTTTCATTTACGTGACTTATATCCTTGATTTCTGAGGAATTAGTCCTTTATTGTATTAAAGGCACAACAAAACAGCATTTGCGTAACATTAAGGTTGGGGCAAAGCAGCAAAACTCTCTGATTTCTCAATTTATGGTGACACAGTGTTCCCTGCTCTAGCTGCTGTTGTTCATAACATACAGAGAGTTAAGGACAGAATTGTTGCCTTAATATTGAAGGTCATGACTTTTCAATGTGTGTGTCGTGACCTATGTTCTATACCTGTAGAGTTTTGCCTTTTTTTCTCTTATTTTTGCAAGCACACAGCAGTAGCAGGCAGTTCTGCACCTATGCTGGCCATTTGCTATGAAAGAGGTGGTATTAAAACTTGTCAGTGTATTGCCACATAACCTTCACATTTTCTATTTTTATGAGGCTCAGCTTTGTATAGGTTGACGTCATTGAGGGGTTGGAAATGATTACAATGTGAGCAAGGTCAAGCTTATATAGGGTGTGCCGTAAATAAATTTTCATTTTAATTTTTCACACGCTTTTCTCCTTTTAATGCTTAGTGCTTGGTATTTATCTTATTATTCTACTCAGACAGAAATAACCTGTCTCTTGGGCCACACAAGTCTTGAAGAACTGCGCAAACTAGGTGAAATCAGGTAGAATTTTACCAAAGACCAATTAGTTATTTACAAAGCAGTTCTAAAATTCAAGAAAGAGGTAGGGGGTTCCAGATTAAACTTTTTACTATCGTCTACTGTGTTACTGGTTAGGAGCACAGTAACATCAATGGTGATAGCAGTTATGGAAGAGAGCAATAAGAACATTTCAGGAAGACTTCATGATGCGTACTGATGGTGTCTGTGTAGGTCAGTTTATTCAGTGTTTCCAAAAACAAAAAATAAAACAATATTCTGACTGAAAACATCATGTTTCTCGTGAAAAACATATTTGGTTGGAAAACAACAAGCAGCAAGCTGAGAAATCAAACCTGGCTACATAGTGCCTGAGACATTCCAGATTAAAGTAAGGAATGAATAAGAATGTAGACAAAAAAGCCGGGCAGAAATAAGGGAACCAACAGCCTGTTGAAGCAGAATTCTCACAGAAAAAAAGCCAACAACAAAACCCCAAACAAAACCAAACCAACAAGATTTATGTGGTCAAGAGTAGGATTGCCCTGAGAACTGGCCCAAATGTCAGACTCGATTTTACAGACTAGCAGAATTAACATGGGTCTGGCGAAAGAGTAACTTTAGTCTCCTTATTTGCTTTGTTATGTTTACCTTGCAGGCAATCCAGAAACTGGATTTAGCACTAAGCATGGGATGAGCCATTTGAGAGATTGGCTGCCGTCTCCGCAGCATATTTCCATTCAAATATCAACAGCTAATAGGCAAGGCTCCTAGAAACTGTCTTTCCTAATGGCATGACCAATTCTGTTGTGAAATGTGGAGCCAGTGAACTTAGCCACTCACTGTAAAAAAATTATTTTCACTAATCAAAGGAACTTTCTTATGACAAGAATTTCTTTTTTTTTTCCCCCACTGAAATGCATTTAAATACTCTGAAATACTTACCTCAAAATTTTATACACCAGTATATGCACAGTACATTCTATATTTTAAAACTCATGGAGGCCAAGCTTCAAATATTAATGAGCCAAACAACAACTCATGACAGAGGTAGTCAAGTGGTGATCTCCCTGGTATGTGTTTGAGACCAAGTATGGTTTTCAGATGTCAAACTGTATAAAAATGCTTCTAAGGAAATATCATAATGGGTTTTCTGTAATTTTACCAAAGTTTACCCTCAAGCCTTATGTAATTGGATAATATCTGTTATGTCAAACAGCTTCGACTAGAGCAATTTGGCCTGCACTACTGGCATTAATATTATCATAAGACAATAAGTCTGCCAGTTATGTTGGTGTTACGTATCATCTGAACCACATGCCTGGCTAACAGAAAAGTAAATGGATTTAAATGAAACATAAACTAACCAAACTCTATTGAACAGGATATATTCCTAATAAAATGTTAAAGCCTCTTAATAAACTTAATTTAAAAGGCCAGCGTTTGATAGACCTAACAGAAACTGGTTAAACTGACTAAACTATTCCAGTGTTGACACAGGAGGAGCCAAACTGCTCCCATTTACACACCTTTCTTTTTGGCCCAACAAAAATGAAATTTATTAACCATTTAAAAGAAATGGAATTTTGGCAGAACTTAATTTTTTCCCTTCAGTCACCTACAATTTTATGGGATTTTAGATAAAATAACTTCTCTTAATATACCTTCCAGGATGCTAAAGAAAAGCTATCTGTTTACAGTGTACAGAGCAATGCCAGATCTGGCTGGTCTGGAGGCAAGATTTCCCAAACTTTTGATCTGCTGACTCTGGTTTCCAGAATGTTGAGATCCATGTTAAAAAAGGAATCTGACGTACAGAGCCTGTTCATCCCATCGCCACAATTATAAAACAGAACCAGAAAGAGAATAAAGGCTGATAAGGGATGTTTAAAGGTATGGAATAACTACTGTACGAATAGTGACCAAAAGGACAGTAGTCTGTACAGAGGAGGTATCACAAAATCAAGAAGTATGTGGAAGAGGTGAATATAAGATGTTTATTTACTTTCTCTTCTTTCTTTTTACGAGAACTCAGCCCATGAAAACAGCGACAGCAGAAGGCTTTTTTTCTCTGGTGGTCACAGAGTACTACGGTACGGAGTTGTTAGCTGCAGAATGCTACGGAAGGCAAAAATGCACAAGTATTTGGATTCAAACAACACTAAAGCAATTCTGGGAAGAGAGATCCATCGGTGGCTTTTAAACATGTATGAAACTGCTCAGTGATTGCTAAAAGTCGAGAGGTTGTATCAGATTGTTCTGTACTTGTTTTTTATATCCCTGCATGACCACTGTTGGGGGCAGCATGCTGGGCTGTACGGACCTTTGTGCTGACTTCAACTGGCTGTTATACTGTCAGGGTCCATGACTCTTTCGACATGCTTAACTGTCAAGGACTTAAGGAAAGGAAAAATTCTCATCACTTATGACTGATTTTCACCCCATCCCCCTAAACTGCCCACCAGACTAGGTCTCCCTCTTGCTCTGCTGGGGCTTCCTTCCTTTTCCCTATTTCCTTCTTGTCACGTACACCCCCTTTAGCATTCTTATTAGGAGGACATTGCGGAAGGAAAGAACTTAATTCCTGTGTGTTGAATATTGCTATTCTGTATGACCATGTCTGTTCTTTACAGACAGTAATTTTTGATTCAGCATGACTGTTAAGCATGAACTAGATTATTGAGTCTTACTCTCTTCAAACCCTGAAACCTTTGTTTGAACACAGTGTGAGCTCTCTTTTTACAAGAATGGAGTATCCTACCAAATCAAAATCCAGCAAATGAAAGCGATACACGTAATGCCCTGTTTAAACATTTACCACTGTATTATCTGAAGCCACCAGCATAATATTTCACACATTTATATGAGTAAAAGAAGCACTAGTAGAGAATTAATGTAAAAATGCATTGCCACACATAGTACGTCCTTCCACGTTAGGAGTGTGGTATTGATACCATTACAATAGATCATTGGATGAAAGTACAACTTGTGAGAATCTGAAAACATGGCTGTTTTTAGGAGCTGTAAATTGGTATTGCTCAGACCTTGATCCTGAAGTCAAGCTACATCAATACAAAACTGTATGAGGCTGGTGGTGTGTCTAAACAAGAAAAAAATTACAAGAGGAAAAATACATCCAATCTATAATTATGATCCTGACTTTCAATGTAAAGGCCAAGTTGATTGTGGATCTCCAGGTCATGATACCAGTCAAGCAGAGGCCTCAGATACTTTTCGTTATATATATATAAAACAAATTTTATATATACATATGTACATAGAGAGCATTCAGCTGCTATGTTCATCTCCTCGACCAGATAAGAACTACCTTTTCACACCTGGGTTAGATTGTTTATATTTACCTCTTTTGTTCTATTTAGCATAGAGGACAATGGTTCTGAATGATCACATGACCATGACAGTTACTGTAAGCAAAAATCAAAATACTTTTGCCTTCGGAAAAAAAAAGAAAGTTGGATCAAATTCAGGCTGCATGTACTTAGTGTTCTCCAAAATGTTGCAGATGGGTTGAATGGAAGGCTGATTTTGATAAATGGCTCCAACTCTGAAGCCACAATGTAATACTTGTAAATTCTTCTGAGATGATTAGACTGGTAGTTTAGCATCTATCATTTTAGATAGACTAGCATGATAATGGATACAAATAACTCATCACACATCCCTGCTATTACTCTTTCTTTGGTATAGCTGATATCACTGATATTCGATTGCTCATCCCGCTGAATTTGATGGAATATTTTTTGGCTAAAAGAAGGAAAAATTGTTTTTCAAAGGACACTTAATCTAAGGGAATAAGTACTTAGTTCCCTTGTACATGTTAAAGGACCCAGTCAGAGGGGGTTTTTTGTTGGGTTTTTTTAGTTTGTATTTATGTCTCTGAGGTTCTATTCTTAGATCTTGTGCACAAAACTGAAAAAAAATGCAGAAAAACTTCCTAGGCTGCAAAGATGTAGTGGAAAATAACCTTATACACTCATTCTTTGTTTGGATTACCATGAGACATTTTGTAATGGCAAAACCAATGCAAACCATTTTGGATGGTTTTGTGCATTTCGCTCTCCCTGGAGAAGCTTGGGTACCTCTCTTTTTGGCTCTGACAGGTCGTTGCCCTCCGGGGAGCTCACTGGCCTCTGCGGGCAGATGCCCTTCCCTCCGGAGGCAGCACTTTGGAGCACAATGCAGGTGCCAGGAAGGCGCAGGAGCCCAGAGGGTTTTTCCTTCTGTGTGCCTATAGCAGACCCTCAGGTCCCATACTCGTCACCCTTGCTGAATCTCCACTCTCCGGGGAAGATTTATATTCTCTTGACATGGAAGAGTTAAACGAGGGGAAAAAGGACTTTTACACAGCCCTGTAAAAGTCATGTTTTGCTGGCAAACAGCAGCAAACTTGCTAGGCTTTCTTCATTAGAGCCTTGCCATTTAAGCCATCAGCGTCATTTTGTGAGAACATCAAACATGTGTACACCAGATGCCTGCAACGCAGAGCAGCACTAAGGACCTGACTCAACTTAACAATAATCTGCGGACAGCGGGTGTGAACCTGAGCTGGGCCAACACCTCATCAGACTGCATGGCTAATTGATTTCAAAATTAGAGTTGGTATTTCTGAACAATAATCTTAAAAGGCAGCAATAAAATACATCAGAATCCTTTGAGCTAGCCAAGCTTTCATCCAAATGGCTTATTACAAAGAGCTGGCACACCTGAACTTTGGCATAGACAAATAAATCCCAAAACAGTAAATGGAAACCACATTTGGCACTGGAGGTTTGTCAAGAGAAGTTTGTAGTCATCAGGAAACAAGATTTTGGATTTTTTTCCTTAGTGGCAGGAAATCATTCACTGGATGTATTTTACTCCAACTGCTGTGATTTATGCAATGAAAATATAGGTAGTCTTGAGGAGAATGTTTTTTGTTTTTTTTTTTTTTTTTAACATTTCACAATCTTCAGGATCGCAGAAATGCTAAAAGCACAGCAAGGGTTACAGTTATCCCAACAGTGATAACTTAATTGCATCTGTCGGCCTCCCTCTTTGAACTTTGAACTGCTGGTTTGTGGCATCATGGTCCAAAAGGATTTAGATCTGACTTTTGTGTGGCTACAATAAATTATACCCAAGTATCTGAGCAATGCCTGGAATCTTATCTTGAAGGCAGGATGAGGCATCTCACTTAAGGGATGGTATAAATTTGGAATACAAGTCTTTCCAGGAACTAGCATTTCAAACCAGGTAGAAAAGATTGCTTTTTCCTTCGTAATAGGTTGAATTATAACAAACTCAAGAATATGCAAATAAACTCATTCATTTCCTGAAATGTTTCCTGAAAAAGTGGCTCCTCAGAATCGCTTAAAGATAGGACTAAACAAATCTGTGAAGTCAGAGGCTGATCTGTGAAGTGCCTGTAATCCATTTGGACTGCTTGGCTCTGTCCGTTGTTTGTAAATAGTTTTATGCATTTGAATTTGTTGAATAAAGATGCAATAGTGTAGAGGCAATTGCAGCTTTCATCATTAATTGGTCTAAGTGAAATGTTACCCACTGCTTGATTACCAGCTTTGTGTTAAAAATTAGTAGTTAAGTTTCACCTTTCTGACAGTCTCAGCTTGAGTTTGTGATAACTGAGATAGTTCTGTTCATGGTTTTGAATAATTCTGATCTCTACCATTTATATTCATGTTAACATGGTGTCAAACCTAGCTCAAAATATGAGTATCGATGATATGTATGACATCGTCACAAACAGTCCTAAAACAAGTACGACTACAGAATTATACATTACTTGGATATAAGCAGTCTTTTAGCTACACATCTGACAGATGTAGTAAGCTCAGCTTTAGACACTTCAAAACATTGGTTTTTTCTTTCAGTTTATGTCTAATTACAATTTTCAGGCATGGCCTGATTCTCCTCTCAGTTACAACGTGAGTTTCCAGATGTATCCCTGGATTTTCACTGGGTTATTCGTACGAACAAAATTGGTCTGTGATATGCCAACTTTCCGATTATACAGGGCCCAATTCAGTTATACATGTTTAAAACCAGCCTAATTCTATTAGCTGCCAATCTGTAGTGCTGTGAGAGGATAATCAGACCTTGAAGATTCATCTTGCCCTTTTGAAAAATTTTGCTACCCACACTGTTATATCTCTTGATCTTGCCAATATATTATTGTGTCTCCAACGGGCTAGGCGTGTGAGAGCACCTTTTAGCCATGGACTATATTTTAGCCATGATTAATTTAAGAAATGTTCTTCAGTTGCACAGGTTTGGGTTATGTGGGCCAACTCACATTTTGACCCATTAACTGCAAAGCTTGCTCTTCTCAGTATTTTGGTCTAGTAAAAGGTGCTGAAATAATGGAAATTTTTTCATAAAATACCTTATCTTATATCTTTTGGTACAATAACCCGGGCTTCTCACATCCATACACATATTGACTTAACATCCAATTACTTAGCCATTAATGCTCACCTATATTTTAAAATAAAGTATAAATTAACCTAAATATGTCACATGCAAATAAAGACTAATGGGACCTAAAGATCTGCTCAAACTGACTGACTTCAGTGAGGGTTGCATAGGTGCAAATGAGGACAGATTTGCCTCTAAAGTTTTGCGCTTCTCACAATGACACTTCCCTTTGCTTGCGTAGTATAAACTCAAGGACTTGTTTTTGTAAAATTGAATAAGAGACTGACATTTGTAACTTAATTCCAGCACATGGCTCTTCATGTTTTCCTCCTACTTCTACATGTATTCACATGCAGCGCAAAAGAATACATCAAAGTGACACAAACAGCAGAACAAAAATCTGTCTACAAAGTCCTAAGCCAGCTGGTACTCTTACATGTTTTAGATTAGAGTCCAGAGAGTACTAAGGCTGGACCACCGCAGGAGAAACAGCTAGGGGACACTGTGAATGTTCCCATGCACAGTATTAGACAAACACCTGGGTCAAATTAATCTAGGCTTATCCACTGTGAAAATTCACAGGGTTTAATGGCTTTTCTTACCTGTGAAGGGGTGGTCTAGTTATAGGACTTCTGTACAGAGTCTGATGCAGAGGGGCAGATTTCAGATTCTTGTGTGTTAATGTTAAAGGTCAGAAGAAAGCAAACAGGTGGGAGTTAACATACAGCAAACAGAAAAATACAGCAAAGGTATGAATTCCTCAGTTTTCATTAATTTTTGAGATTTGAAAAAGCAACTCAGATGTTACTGAATCAGTTTTTTTTAAAAAAAAGTTATGGCTGTGAGGAAAAGTAATAAAGTAGATTCCTGCTATATTCTGCAGGATTATTTTATTCTAAAGAAAGATAATGATACATGTGTGATGTCTGTACTTCTGTGTAGTTAGTTTAAAATTTTTCCCCTCTTTATATCTTAGACTGTGCAAAGACACTTCATTATAAGAAGGTTCTCTATTTTCTCAAAGTTTAGTCACTCTGTATCTTCCTTTGATGTTAAAATATTAAACAGGATTGTGCTGTACTTAAAGCTTCTTCAACTAGGACACAGCAGAGCCAACAGAGAGATGATATGGACCCACTCATTTACAAAATAAAAGCTTGGCTGTATCACGTAGTTTTAAGAATATGCTTCAAAGACATCAATAGTCCCATTAGCTGTCACGCATAAAGAGAGGTAGTCAGCAGGTTTCCTAGCTCTAACGCTGCAGTTAAAATAGCTTTGGATTAGGGTTTGTTTGTTTGCTTTATCCATGCATTAGTCTTTGATAACAATACTACAAACAAGACTGCGCTTGTCTTCTATATGGAGATGGATGAACTGGCTGCCTTCAAAATAAGGCCAGGAATTCAACAAGATAACATGAGGGAAATCAGAAAGTAACTGGAATTTTTACAGGGCTGCTTCTACACTGTTAGTATCTCCTAAGGTTATTGGACTGCTGGCTGGAGCAGCTCCCTGGCTTGGTGCTTACATTGCTGAAAGACCGGTGGGTACCTCAGTGTTCTCAGCTGGCTCTCCCAACAACATAAAGTGTTTTAATGTGGCCCACCGCAGCCAGCACCAAGCTGTGCTGTGCTGTAGTGTTACTGCTTTATCTGTGGTGACAAGGCAACAGTCTTGTTGCTGTAGGAAGACTGTTGCCTTATCATTCATTACAGGTAAAGCAAAAGTCTTGCCAGTAAGGTTTAATGACTATTAAATATTATACTTAGTCTGACATTTGCATACATATTTGTCTGTCAGTATTTCAGACATAAGATTTGGCTTTTGTTTCCAATTTTCAATGAGCTGCTCATCAGCCTCTCGGTACAAAAAGTAGAAATGAGGCAGAGGGACAGAGAAAATGAAGCAGTTCCGACAAAACAGTAATATGAATAAACTCTTAAGTTGGAGGGTAGGCAGAAAAGTCTAAACAAATCTGTAATGCTTTGGAAGAATAAAGATTTGAGGATTATAAATTGTTACAATTTAATATAACTCAAAAACCAACTTGAACATTTAAATCTGTGATTGCATATGGAAAGCACATAATGTGGTAGATAATTATTAATGTATAATTGTCCAGAAATTGACTCCTAAAGAGAGCACTACAGAAAGACTCTGCCATCATTGCTGTAGTATAGGAAATTTGGGAGGAAGGAGATTCTCAGGCAGGGAAGAGAGAACACTCAGAAAGTCCTGCAACCTGACAAGCACTGCAGATCAATATGAACCGTTTGTGCCGTGGCAGTCAATTGAAGTGGTGTGGTGGCCATTTGGGAAGAGAACGGAAGACTTCTAGAAATGCATAGCTAAAAACATCAGCAAGCTGATCTTTTGGTTGATTTTTAGGGCTTGGCCCTTACAAAGTTACAAATAAAAATCCCAAAGAAAAATATTCAAGCAGACATGACAGCAGTTGTGGAGAAAATAATTTATACTATTCGAAATAGCATTAGAGGGATATGATATATGCGTATACCATGAATAAAACATTACAGTGGGCTGGAGTTCTTTTTTCCCCAGATGTTGCTTTGCTAAATCATATGGGCAGTTTCAGAATACATAATACACAAAGCACAGCCTGTTAAAGGCACTGATGATATAATATTAATCCTTCTGGTACTTCTCCAGTGTGTCTGGTTGGCTCCACTAGACTTGACTTTGTACCGATGGGAGTTTAACAGACATCGAGGAAAGTGAAAACTGCATATGTCCCCATCGTTGACTACATGTAAGTGTCACAGTGTGTCCTGATCTCTCAAAACAATGTCAGCAATCTGCTGCTCTAAAGAAAAGCGTACAGTGTATGAACAAGAGTGCTAATGACTTTTACTTGGATCAGAAGGGCCAAATTGTCATTTAGACACTTAAAAAGTAATGGTTTATGTTCTACCAAATATTCCCAGCTACAATAAAATGTCTGATACAGCTCCACTGACTTCAAGGAAGCTATGCTAATTTATGCCAGCTGAAGATGCTGATGGCAGTGATGAAACAGGACAAAGAAAGATAGTATAGTTTGAAAGTGGAATAATGTAAAAAGAGACAACAATAAAGACACCAAGTTATCTGATGTGCAGTATGAGGACAAGAACGTCAAGATTAAACAACATGCTGATTAATATGCCTAATTCTAAGCATATTATTTTCAGAATTGATTTAAATTTTCTAGTTGCTACTTTATCTCTCTTGCTGTGGAAATCAATCTATGCCATTTTTCTCTTTATATAGCCTCATTTTTCCTTCTTTGTCCAGCATTATCAAACCACGCCACAAATTCAATTATGCTGTTGTGATGCCAAAACCTGTGGTCCTGGCAAAATGTATCATGCTGCATATCTAGGTAAGTGAATTAAAAAAGCATCTGAGCAGGTATCTGGTGTGTGTCACAGTTCATTCTTCCATAATAAACTATGTTCTTCTTCTCATTCATTTGTCAATCATAGTAACTAAAGATTATTATTTGCTGTATGTACGTGACACCAGCAATTTGCAAAGTCTGTTGGCAAGAAAATCAGGTTAGAATGACAGAGTGAGAAATTAAGCAGAAGTCTGATGTAATTAGCTACAACAATCAGTGCCCTAATTTCTGATTTATTGTTTCCTGTTTTCCTGCTGCTTTCAATCCATGCATACTGTATGTGCTTCATATAGGTCAAACAATTGCCTTATCAGTCCTGGCAAACCAAGAGGTCAGAGTTAACAATATTTATTTAAACATGCAGGATGCTTCCCACTGCAATTAGGAAATAACTATTACTAATAGGTCTTTGGTGCTATTTCCTCATTTATGCAACTTTGTAAAGAAATAAGGGCGATAGGGAATTCAGATTTCAGACTTCTTCATAAATATTTCTTGCAGATAGATTTACTTGACCAGTAACATTTTGTTTTGTTGAACTGACCATATTGAATTCCACCAAATGACAGTCTGATGACAAGATATTAATGTGAAATATTTACATTTACATATATCAGTTTAATAACAATGGACATGTAGCATATTTTGCATTATGTAATGCCAGATCTTAAAAAAAAAAAGACTAACCAAGTCTTGATCCCTCTGAAATCAATGAGAGTTTTGCTCCTGACTGTGATGGGATTAAAACTTGGCCCTGTAAATTTGTTCTGGCTGCCATTTTCACATTGCACAGAGTTCAAGGTCTTTGGATGCGCAATCCTTTTTAGTAATCCAAGACTGTGCATAATTTATTCTTACACAGTTCTTGCAATTCCAGTAGGAATTCGCATGACTGCTTGTTTTGATTTGAAATCCGCACAGTAAATTGCACATCTCACAAGAAACACATTTACCATATGCATTCAACTCTTCAGGTAACAGACACACTTTCATAAGAACTGAGGTTGGAAGATACCCTCGGAGGTCATCTAGTCTGGCCTCCAAACTATTCCTAAAAATAAACTAGAACTAAAACCTTCCTGACAGCAGCTGGCCTAGCCTATTCTTTTAAAACTCCAGAAACAGAGATCCCACAACCTCCTCATGTAATCTATTCCGCTGTCTACTCCAGTACTCTTACAGAGAGATAATAGGGGGAAAATTCCAACTTAAATGTCCTTGCTGTAAATTAACCCCGTTACTTATTTTCATTCCTATAGTAGACATAGAGAGTAATTTATTATCTTTTTCCTTTGCAGCAATCTTTTGCATAGGTATGTCACGTCTCTGCTCTAAAGTAATCCATTGTAGCTGTTGTTCCATGAAATTCACATTTGCTTAACTTCCAATCACTTTTTGTTCTATGCTGAACCTTGTTCAATCTTGATAGAGCAATTGCTAAACTGGGTGCTACACATACAGCTCTCGTGTTTATGCTTCCCATTGTGATATTTGCTTTCTTGAAACGTTAAGACACTTTTGACTCATGTGATACGCTATAACGTCCAGATCCTTTTCTGTGGGACTGCTATCTAGGCAAGTCATTTCTCATACAGTATTTGTGAAGCTGACTGTTCCTACTTAAATGTTTTATTTGTCTTGATTGAATTGCTTTCTATTTATTATAGTTTATTTCTCCCATTTGTCTTGCTTATTTTGAATTCTAACCTTGTCCTCCAAAATGCTTGCACTCCTCCCAGCTTGGTATCATATAAGAATTTAATAAACTTACTGCCTGTTGTACCACCCCAGGTACTCATGAAATGACTGCACAGTACCAGACTCAAGACAGATTTCAGTAGAACTCTAGCTGATACAGCCTTTCAACATACTGTTTTCCAGTCTCTTCCGCACCCTTGTTACAGTAGTGTCAGGCAGAAAAGTTCTTTTCCTGTTTAGATATATTTTTTTTTCAATTAGGTTAATATACATGCAAACCATTTTTGACTGTGTTCATGAAGTGGAGATACAGCACATCTACTACTCTGTCTCTATTTCTGAGGCTGGTTACCTATTAGAGAAGGGAATTAGCTTGCTTCACACTTTTGTTCTAGATACCTTATTTTTGGCTGCTACTTATCACTGGTTAACCTTTTAAGTGCTTAGAAATAAATGTTTTGTTTATTTTTCAATGGTCTGAAGTCAGCTTAGCTCTTCTATGGTTCCTTGGCTCTCCTTTTTTCCTCTTTTTGGGATTAAGCCCCACATTTGTCTTTTTCTGGTGCTCCAGAACCTTTTCTGGAGCAATTTCTGCAGATTCTACAATTTCTAGGACTACTTCATGAATTCCTTAAATATCTACTAGATTGTATTCAGGCACAACCTATGTGAAGTCCTGTATAACTCACTGCAGCCTGAGGTTTTACCCTGTTGTTATCAATGCTAGTCACAGCGCCCACCTAATTTCAAATAACTACTTTTTGTGAAGCATGAATTGAAAGAGTAGTAAACATTTTACCCAACTTGTCATATCTAGCACTGTTAACAGTATCATTGGTTTTTCATCCCTGTCAACTACCACGCTAATTCATTGCTTACAAAAATTTAGCTACTAGGAGAAGAGCCATCTACTCAGAACCACTGGGCAAGTCTCATTTGTGAGAGCAAGTTCTGGAGTCAGCTGTCCTAGCCCCAGGGCACTGCTGGAAAGGAGGAATCATGACTACAGCATACAATAGCAGCAGATTTAGGATGCATGTAATATCAAGGAGCTAATATTCTACAGGATTAATTTATATCATGTGACATCTGCCGCCTATAGAGCTGTGTGACATTGCTCTACCAAAGGGTGCACCAGAATGGAGGGAAAAGCAGCGATGAAAGGGGGAGAGCATAAATGCAAAAACTGGCGGAGATATGATTTGCTAACATTATTTTCAGGAAATATAAAAGGAAGAATACTTCAGCCAAAGAATATGTCACACAGAATATTTTTGCAAATAAGAATTGGACTAGGATATCTTAGAAAGTAAAGTTGGAACTTAAATAAGGGGAATCTACAGATGGATGGAAGATGGTAGAAAACTTCAGAGATTAGGTATTAGTGATTTATTTGAAGTATTATTTATAACCAAAACTTTTCAGCTTTTTAGCCCTTTTTAGATTGAATGAAGTGAATCAGGCTGAATGTCCTACATTTGGGATTTTTATTGGCCTCTTCTATTTATTGGCTTCTTCGACAGTAAGCATCTCTCTTATTACTATTAGTGGGTTACTCTGTGTTTCTCTGTAAAGGCTCCTGTGTAGACTGAAAGCTGAACTCTCAGTGTGAAGTTTACTTCTCCAGTTGAAAGAAACTTACCATCAACTCAGACTTTCTAAGTATCGTTCTCTGTAATTAAAAAAAAAATTATAGCATTACTTTGCTTCCTTTTTTTTTTCATAATTACTCTTCTCCTTGAAGTACACTGCTCAGTTTGTTTTACAAAGTTGGAAATGAAAGTTGCCTAACAATTCTTCTCAAAGTTTTGTAAAATAGATGAACACATCAGCTGAGAGCTTATTTATAAGCTAACATTACCCAGATTGAATTTTTCTTTTGGCTGGTTAATATTCCCTTAGGGTTTGGTCTTGTTCCCATTGCTATCAATGGGAAATCTCCCATTAAGTTAAAAGGGTGTGGAATTGGGTCTTTAAAAAATTGTATTGAAACATGACATGGTTATAAATGCTAGTAAAACTTTCAAGAGTGATCTTTCAATGGCCCCAAGAATTTAGGGCTGATCTACACCAACATGTGCTTTCCGAAAAAGGGTAATGCACTGAAATGTTGCAAAATCCTCTCCCATTCCCCAGCCTCCTGAAAGCTGAGGAGCGTGGAGTGCTTCTCAGGAAACTCGTGCATTCGGGATGGATAGCCATGCAATGGAGCATATGTGTTTGGTTAAACTCCAGCACACGTTCAGGAGTTTTCTGTAGATGCGTCGAACGCTGGGGTCCAGCTGCCCATCCCCGTCCCTGGGCTGAGACGCGAGCACTGGCCATGGCCTGACCTCAGCCTGGAACATGACCTGGGCGCTCACCAGGAGACCCACACCAGCAAAGAGGGAGCTGTCGTGCCTTCCAGTCTGTACGGGGAAGGAGGCAGGACTCCTTGGCACAGCAGGCTCACAGTTTACACACAGCCATGCAGCAGCCAGCTAAAGCAGTGCTTTAGCTTCTCTTCTGGTCTACTCCAACGTGCACTGTCTGCTGGCATTTCTGGTCGATTCTGGAGTTTCTCCTTGTTTCCGATTTACCGTTGCGACTTAGAATGCTTATGATTTTGGAAACTTTACTCATTGGCATTACTTATTTCTCTTGCATATCAAAGCACTTCATAAACAGGAAAAGCCTAATTCATCGTTATTCACACATCAAAGTTTGGGTAAAAAGGGACAACACAACTAGAACTTAGTTGCCAAATGTGTGTGTGTGTGTCTGACGGTACTGTAGGAAAATAACACTGTGCTGCTTTGCTGGTTATCATTCAAGGATACAGGAAAATATCTTAAAGCTTCCTGGGATCACAGAATAAACCACTGTAAGAGCCAATATGCAGCTGAAGAAATTTTATTTCCTGTCACTGACAGTTCTTTACAAATTAACATCTTAGCCAAATGTTCAGCCAACATCAATGGTTATAGCTTCCCAGAAGCCAATTTACACCTTCTTACAGTAAATGAAGATAGCTGTAGGATATCATAAAGGGAAAAGACACACTGATATAAAAAGTCCTTTCGCCATATCAGGCTGGTCAAAATGTAAGGAATTGTTTTCTGCAAAAATTATAGCTTCTTGACCAATAAGCATTGTTGTCAAGAAAATCATTGCCAAACCCCCACCTTTTTGAATTTAAATTAGTTCTGTAGTATTTTTTAATAACTTTGTTTCAGTTTGTTCATAATACAACAGTCTGTGGCCTTGGGGTTCTTATGCTCTACTGTCTTTGCTCCCCCAAACTGAAAACCCTGGCACATTAGGTAAGAGCTCATTCAATAGAGAAATTTAGGAATGCCTATTATCAAATTATAACTTCTATGAGACATTCCTGTCAAATTTGGCACTTTTAAAAAAAATGTCAGAGGTTATGTAGGGCAAAAACTATAAACCTCTCTAGTCACTTCTGCTTCAAACTCCTGTGGGTCTGACAGAGCCAGGATTTCTTGCACAGACACACACGGAGCAGAGCACCGGGGAGCAGAGAAGGAGGAGCTCTGAGTGAACCGGAGATCTGTGGCTTTCCACACCCAGCCCAGATAGGAAGTTCTTCAGTCCATCCTGAAGAACCTCAAAGTAACAAAAGCATATATTTAACATTATGAAATGAAACTCCAATGGGAAGAATATCTCAAATCATAAGCAACATTAACTGCATTGGGAGTGTCATTGACATCAGATACTATAATTTCAAAGGACAAAGATCCACATATGCTCATGTCAATCGTGTCCTAATATTCAACTGACCAAATATGCAGTTTTTACTGCCATGGACTAAAAGTGCCCAGGATCAATATTTTTCCTTCCAGTTAAAAAAAAGAGCACTTGTGACAACCCTGCTCCACTGTATTTATGCTCTTGGTTAAAGTTCAAGCTAAGCATGTGCTTCAATGCTGTGATGAATTAGTAATATTTTTAAAAATAAATAATTATTTCAGCAAAATTAACAATTTCTACATTTCAATTCATAGCCAGTTATTTGCAGCAAATGTAAATCTAATGTGACATTTTGAGTATAGCACTTAAATTAAAAATTTGTGGCTGATAATCATTGCCCAGATTACTAATACTAGATACTAGTTTAATTTTCTACAATTTCAGGAAAGTGTCAACTGAACACTATTATGGTTTGCAACCAACCTAATATTTATGTCCACCAAATTTGTAGTGGACTAGTTTTTGGAGATTCCCCCCCTCAAGAGTGAATGAATCTTACTTATTTGCTTCAAAACATTAATGCTAATTTTCTTTGCCAGTTAATTTGGGGGTAGAAAATGTAAGTTGGGCTCAGTCCCCCTTGTTTGATAATTTAATACTGATATTACTTACATTATTAGTTTTACTGGTAAATCAAGGAGCAAGTTGCCGGAATCCAGCTGTGACCCCAGGGCAGGAACTTTCTGCCGGCTGTCACCTTCTGACAGTTCGGGCTGTTAATTACCTCCAACAGTTGGAGCACAAGCACCTCTCTGTCTGCCAGCTGGCAGCCTCTGCCTCGCACTGGCAGCCTGAGAAGATTTAAAACCTGTAACAAAAGGCTGCTATGTAAACAGTTTATTGTATAATACACAATGGCAGCAGTGGACCCACAGCAGGAATCAAAGGTAGTCCCTGCGTTCATGAGTAGTCAGACTGGAAACGATGCGAGCCCCTGCTTGCCTCTTTCCGTCAGGCAGCAGACAAAACCTGAAGTCCAAAGGGAAACAGTACGGGCTAAGGCTGCTCAGACTCCGAATGCTGGGATCTAAGCGTCGGAATGGTTGCGGTTCCATTGAACTATACCGATTACTTTAACATGTGAAAATAACACAGCAAGACTGTAATTGCCTGGTGACGTGCCAGTCACCAGCCAAGAGGTACTGCAAAAATCATCTCTGAGGTTTTCTTCTCAGGAAACAAATGTAGACTTCATGAGCGCGTTCTCAGGTCCCCATGAGTCCTTAAAGTGGCACAAATGTCCCCCGGAGCTTCAGCTGATATACATCAAGGAAAGAGCTCACGATGATGCTTCTGAGGGAGCAGTGTTGCCATGCTGCATATAAAACTTGTGAGCTTCTCAACAGGTGTGAGAAGCAGGTTCCTTATTCCAAATTCATGAAAGGATTTCGACATGGCCATGTTGAGCACGACTGCTCAGAGCATGCAGCTAAAGCAGTGCCAGAGCCAGGCGATGCGAAATGCCCAAGAAGTGGCTTGCATTTCGGCTTCTGGAAGGAGTTATTTCATGTCTTTATTTGTCAATCGTTTCAGTTTACAGAACTGAACCCCTGGTTTCTCCTCGGCAAGGCTCAAAAAAGGTGCCAAACCCTTTTGTTAGCTTCAGCTGAGTGGTTAGAGCACTTGCTGAGAGGCAGAGCTGCGTTGCCATCCATCCCATACCTGAGCAGGTTCGAGCCTCCATCTCTCATTTGCCTGGAGAGCAGCCTGATAATTTCCAGGTGAGCTTGGGCCGCTGGAGACCTAGAATTGCAAAACTGATGAAATCAAACAGAGCAAGAAGGAGCATAAATATGGACCAGGATAAGACAGTCTTCCCTGGCAGGGAGGTGTTCTGGATCTGATCCCTATTCTTTGTAATGCTCAAATATTTCATGTGCTGGCTGCTTGGTGCAATAAGCACAGGGTTTCTGTAACAGAAATTTGTGGAGTTTTACAGTCCTGCCATAACAACAAAACCACGAGTTCTCTCACAAATTCCAATTGCGCGTATATAAATTTGAATCGAATATATATAGGTAAGGAATATTCCCTACTATTAGGTTTGTATATCCAATTTAAGAGTGTTCAGACATCTGCTATCCCTCTATCATACTGAGGTATAGGATATTAAGACTGGTGGTAAGCCAGATATTCCTAGGGCCTTTAAGTGGTATCATTAGAACAGCTGAAATCATTCTTTAACTGTAAGACACAAGTGGAGTAGTAAACTTCACATTTCAGGATAGGACATAAGAGAAAAAGGAGATTTATAACCAAATTATTGCTGTGGAAATGTTTTTGAGTAATCATTATAGGACATCCTTTCTCTCTCTGTCTTACTAGGTTTTTACTCAAAATCAAAGTAATCCATTCATACCTTACTGTAAATGTTATTTCTCACATGAAAATGAAATTTCATGTCAGTGGTACATTTTCCATAAATGCCACAATATTTTTTCTTAAATCTCTTCTAAGAAAGATTACAGTTTACGTCCTTTGAAATGACTCATAAAAGGAACAAATCTCGGCTTACAGAAAAAAATTGCTGTTGAACTAGCAAATCTTAGGGATTTCAACAGTAGAAGTGGGACTGATTTCCCTAGTGTAGATACAGTTCCCAGCATTTTCAAGTATTTCACCTAGCTCATCTTTTAGATAGACTTCAGTCTAGAGTTTGCTTTTGAATATACTACAGATCAGGCATGGAAACAGCTCTATCTCCATTTCTTGCAGACAAAGAGACATTTGAGACAGAATAAACTGTACAGGAAAAGGGGAGGCTGAACTATCAGCTTTGCAAAGATTAACAATAGCAGCCCAAGTACCACCTGCCTGGTCTGTTGACTTCTAAATGAGTCTAAGCCTCCTAGGCCAGAGATGTCTACATTATTTTTAAAAAGGAAACATCTGGGAATGGCTTTTCTATCACTCTGGAGCATGCAATTTCACTCCTATACCTGCAATTTGTGTATTCCTGACAGACATTTCAAAGCTACAAGCTTAATGATGCTTAATCTCACAATATCCATTTAGACCAAATGGCTGCTGAGGTAGGATGTAACAAATTGTGGTTTTGGCTACAACGGAGCTTCCCAGTATTTACACCAGGACAAACAGGAGCAAAGTTTGGTCCAGTGACTTCAATACATAACACTGGAAGGATTCCTAAAATGTATATGTGTTCTGAAGTTTGAAATTTAATGTACAAGAAAGACAAAAGTGACTTTAAATCAGTGTTTTATATGATTTATAAGTATGAAGCATTGCTTATAAATTCTTTGTACATTACTATTGGAGGATGCTTTGCAAATGACCCTCAGAAATGCAACCAACTGCCAATATAAAGAAAGTCTGCCTTCACCACTAACTGAGCTAAAGCAAGGTCCTTTTCTTTGCATTCTCCTCTCTCAAGTTGTGGCAAACCTTTTGACAGTTCCCATTCCTGCAGCCGATTCCCTTCCCTCGTGGTTAACTCCTTCACTGCTGGCCCAGCCGTCACATCTGCCCCGTGTTGCCACATCACACGGATGCTCCCTTGAAGCTGGGGAAATGTCAGCAAGACATACCTGGTATCTATCGCCAGCAGTCAAGCTATCAGACAACTGACTGGAGCTAAGCCATTTTAAAGTAATTTTACAAAATTTTCTATGGTTTTCACAGATCAGAAGCACCCTGAGAGTATTGCTTTGTTTTTCTTTCTTTTTTTTTTTTTCCTTCTTCATTTGAATAATCCTCTATTCTAATTGGCGGTCAAAATAGCAAATATAGAAATATGTCAGAGTGGTTGTTTTTATCATATTTTAACAATTTTTTTAACGTATTTTCCAGAAAGGACATTTTTTAGCAAATCTATTCTCTTCTAGCCATTTTGCTTGTAGTAATCGTTTAAACACAATTTCTTTTGCTTGAAGATATTTGAATTCCCCTCTCCTTCCCAAAATCTATTTAATTTGATTTCTACTAGAAAATCTTTACAGTCACTTAGACTGTTTCATTATTTCATTGGAAAATTAATACTATTTTATTCATCACATATCTTTTCTTTTTCTGAAATAATCAGATATCACAATCTATTTCATAGAAACAGGGCTGCGTGTTTACGATGCTCTGGTATTTGAGTTCTTTCAAATTGCTTAAAATATCCATTTTGATATTTTCATTCGCATAATTTATTTTTTGTTTGAAGGTTGTTTTCCTTATAATGGCAACCTTCCCGTCTCCTCCATCCTCCCTTTTTGCCCTCTGTTCCTGTCAGCTGTATCTTTGCACAGACATTACCTACTTGCTATATTCCTGTTTCACACTAATCACTTCACGGGGCTCATTTTATGCATGTGAGTGGTCCCAATGAATTCAATTGCATTGCTGAAGTTCATCCCGGCGTTGTTAATGACGCAGATCTTGAGCGCCGGGAGCCCGCACATTCCTTGGCGCTCATTGTCAGAAGCCCGTCATAGCTTGTTGAGTGACAGCCCTGCAACGTGAGGGAGCCTGGTGGCCTGACGGGCCTGTCTGATCAAGACATAAAATTCTGCACCGGAGATTGGAGGAGATGTGGCCTGTGGGGGAGGGATCCCTTCAGTTCCCTTCTTTTTGTGATTTCCAGCACCACAGAGCAGAGGGAAGTGAAGGAGAGAGAGGTTCAGGAGGAAGAGGCATTGCTCCGGCTTTCTTTGATCTGCTCCAGGTGAAGCTTTTCTGACCCAGGCCGAGCAGATCAAAGGAAGAAGCCAGAATACAGAGCACTCGAGTATTTCATGACTGTAGAACATACTGCCACAAAAGTGCCCCTTTTTTATTTTGAAAATGTGCTCACCTTACATATAACCTGTCATGGCACTTATTACTAAAACCAGATGATCACAACCTATTGATTATTTTATACACCTCCTTCAGGAAGGCATTAGCTATATAGCGTCTCAGATAAAAAACCTGTGACGGGCGCATGTAGAGCGCAATAAAACCAGCAGAAACAAATGATAATAAATTGCACATCTTTTTTATTTCTAAAAATATCTTTGCTTAAAGAGATTCTAATTTCAAATCTTCAGTGATCTAGTGATTAGTAGAAGACTTCCCTTGGTCATTAGTAAACCCTAACTGTCTTAATAATTCAGACAGAGGCAGCAAACAAGCTGATGTATTACCCTCTTCTTCAATTTGCAGTACTGAGTAGCCTTTAAAAAGTAGAGCAGTATAACTGAATAAAGCCTAAATCCCGGTCACAGTATATATGTTGCACTAAGCTACGTGCTGCATGCTTTATAGCCATAATTAGATAATTTTCTGCCCCAAAGGGGCCTCTAGCGAGGACTCATCCTTGCAATTAACTTCCCACACTCTGAGCAGTCCCACTGATCTCCATCGACTCTTCGTGGACCTGGTGGGGATTTCTCACACCGCTTGCACATCACGTGTGGCGCCAGCCATAGGAACAACCCCTCGCTGGAAAGTCACGGTAGCTTTGCTTTGGTGGTTTGCTGGTTATTTCTTGGTGCCTGGAGTGAGTGGGCAGCACCAGCGGCAGGATGGAGTGCTGGTTCCCCCCCCCCGCCCCCGAGTCAGAGAGAAGGGTGCCATCTACTGAGGCACTCACATCCCGTCCGGCAGCACACGGGCTTTTTTTGGAAACCTTTCAGCCGTGCACCAAGCTGGAAAGCTCGTAAGACCAAAGTAAATCCACGAGTTTGATGAAACTCATTAAAAGGAGCATCTCGGGAAGAGCGGCATTTGTTCTAATGACTATGTTATTCCGTTTGCTGGGAGCTAAGTAGGAGTGAGCAGCTTTATGATGAAAAGGGATCTGATGCAAAAGATCATTTTGGCACGTATGCTTTAAAATAACAAAATTCATTATAAACCCCAGACATTTACACTGTTATAGGATGGGATGAAGCGAATAGTTATTATGTAGTCATTTTAGTTGTTAACCCTGAATTTATTCCGTGTATTTTTATGGAATCTGGAGTTTCTATTAAGCCTTTGTTAAAATTAACTTCATGCTGATGGTTATACAGTGAATTATCAATTTATGCCATGCATGGAACCTCAAACCTATTATCCTGCAAATAGATTACAGATTTCTGCTAATATTTTTATCTGATACTACAAAATCCATCACTGTGACATTGTGTATAATGAGGGTCACAAATAAAGAGCATGTTTTCCTCTTGCAAGAACATTTTTGAAAGCTGTTTTCTAGTACTTTGGTTGCTATGTTTGTTTCAAAAGCCAGATCTGTATTTTGCAGAACAGACTCGTTTCATTATCTGTCGGTATCTGTCTTCTTTAATGAGAAAAGGGCACTAAAGACACTGGAGAGACAGAGCAAATACCTTTATATGTGACTGTGAGTAAATCACAGGCTGTGTGTAAGCCCAACACATGCTTTCTGTTCATAATCCACAGGGGAGTGTACTAATCATGCATTTTTATTGCAGCTCTATGTATCCAAACATTTGACCAGGTAAAATTATTGGAGATGTCAGGGAAAAAGATGTATTTGCTGTTCTTACTTTCACCTCATCTTAGAACATAAAACCCTGTAAATAAAAGCTAATCTTGGCAAATCATGCAGAAAAAGTCAAAATCAAGTTGTCAAAGTAATAAACAGTCCAATGCAGCTGACAGGTTTCTTTGTTACAAAATAATATACGCATGTCAGCTGGTAAAAAGATAGGCTGAGACCTAAATGTACTGTTTTTGAAACAACAAGTATGGAAAGTTCTTGTTCTCAGGATCCTATACAACTGCGCTGTGATAAAGTTCAAAAGGAATTTTTGGTTGTGGGTTGGTTTTTTTTTTCCCTAAACATTTTTCATCAGCCTACCCTGATCTAACAATTTATTGCAGTCTGATAGATAGCAAAAGCAGAGAGGAGCATTAGCCAATAGCTGTACTGGCTTTTGAGGATTTTTTTTCTTTTATCAGTAAATGACAATTGTGATTGGAAATGGTTCAAGCTTATGCTGTTTGTGTCTTTGTCATTCTTACCACCAGATTCTGAAATAAATGTAGATTTTCAAATGCAGATGTAAATGCCATAACTGTGTTTGGTATCAAGAAGTATTTATGGCAGATCGAGTTGTTCTCTGATATTTTTGGACAGATTTTACAATCAACAGGTTAAGTTAACAGGAGTTGTGAATTATATCTGAATGGTATTTATAAACAAGAGTCAAATTTATGCATGCAGGAAGATATTGAGAAGTTTGAATAACACTGTCAACATGTCTACTGCTGATATGGTCTTCCTCCTCCTCTTTACTATTCACTGTAGGATTCTTTTTTTGAGGTAGGTAAGTCTCTAACCAGGCATATGTGTACCGATTTAAGGTTCCAAATACAACAAAGCCCTGCAGCTGTTATTCCAGAGGTCACCCACTTGTAAAAGTACTTTTTTTCTGATCTTCCTAGTGTATTGCCACTTCTTTAATGCAGCTAAACAGTGTTCAAAATATTTAAAGCCAAGTTCATGTTTCAGAATCAGTGCCTGGAGAATACCAATTTAATTAAAAGTAGTATGGCTTAAGTGTTTCTTGGTGTTTGATATCATCAGCTATGACTTTGCAATAGGTGATTGAATACTATTTTCTGAAAGAGCATTGAAGAAATAAGGGTTGAGCATACCTGTTAAAAAGTTTAAGAGGATTCTCTTTCTTTTCCTTGCTTATTTTTGTATTACTGTAGTTTACGGAATTTCTGAAGTGCTGTTGTGACGGTCACTGGACGGAAATGCAACAAAAGGCAGTACCTATGCAATGTACTTTGCAATAATTTGTTTGGGTTTTTTTTAATGCTGCCTGCCTGCACAAAAATTGTGAAGAGTCATCAGATTTAATGCAGTCTGTCTGGGCTACCTCTAGAGAAAGATGTCAAGATGCCATAGTCTGGCCATTACGAAAAAATATTTTTAATAAATTGCTTTAAAGTTGTCAATAAGCAGAAAATAATCAAGAAAATATTGCCCTCACATTTCCTAGTTAAATGTGAACAATATGCATGCGAACTTTGTATCATGCATGGAGGGCTATGAATCACGCGCTCCAGTATTTTAACTCCGGCTTTTATATTCACTCATTGTTTGGTTTTGGGCACAGAATTGAGGCACTCCATACTTTACTTTTTGTATATTTAAGAAAAGGGAGAGATGGCAACAGCATACTTACCCACCTCCCCTTTTAAGGGATGATCAGTTAATGCTGCTACAACACTTTGAAGATAGGCTTTCCAGAACTTAAATATGATTAGACATTTATACAGATAATAAAACATCCATACTTACCTAGGATAAGACACAGGGGATTTACTATACTCAAGCTTCCTGGCATAACTAACTGCTTGAGATTAGGAGGAAAACCTTTCCTACAGGCAGGTTATTACTCAGGGTATTACTTTTGGTGGTTATGGGGTAGTTTGCGTGTTTCTTTGAAGCATCACACACTGTTGGCTGGAACAGGACACTAGGTTAAACAAACTGCTGGCCTCAATGAGAATGGCTGGTCTTAGTTTTCCGTGTTTCTAGATCCTCCCTGGCTGGTGGAGATGAACCCTCTTGCTTCTACATGCCTCAGTAAGATGCACAACCTACCTGGCTATGGCCACACCATATGGCTAAGACTTGTCCTACCTTGCCAAGTCCTTAGGTATTTCAGTTTTTCACATTTGTTATATGAAATTTTAAAGCTTGTGGTTCTGATTTGGTGCAGTGGACACAATTCAATAAAAATAGCCTCACTAATTAAATACTCTCAAAGCAACCCAGGTCCCTTTGACTGAACTAGAGAGTAATTAAACGAGCAATTGTGATGGCAGATTTGAGGTTGGGTCATCTCCCTGACAGAACCAGAACAGCACACTTGAGTATCCCACTGGTGTACCCCAACTCTCCTCCAGGCATTGCCCACCCGTTTTGGGGGATGGGTTAAACCCCAGCAGGTTGACAGAGAAGACCTCAGGCCACCTTGTGTCACTGACTGCAATGCCTGTGAGCTGGGCACTTGCCGTCGTGGCGCTGGAGCAGGCAATGCAGAACCTGTTTGAAAGTGGTTTGCTAAGACATACTGAAATGGTAAAATTGCTGCCAGAATAAAGTCCTCTGTTGGAAAATTTCTAGAAAAAGCAAAAATAAAGTGCTAGATATGGGCTTACTACTAACAAATAAGAACATTCCTCCTTGAAAAAATGCTGTTTGCAGTTTTGCGCTTTTATTTTTAAATACACACAACTGCATGCAGTGTGTGTGTGGTACGTGTGCCTGTGTTTATGTAATAACTAGCTTAAAATCAGGCCTAATATTTTTTTTAAACTTGCTTATCAGACAGCATGTCTCATTTAATTTTTATTTCATAGTTTCTGTTTTACTGCCTTATTATATTCTTCAGGTTCACTGGATATTTCTCTCTCTTCACCCTTTTTTCCCTTTTGTTATATACTTTTTACATAGAGAAATATATATATACACACTGCGAGAGCAAAATAATTGCTTGTGAGAAATCTTGAAACCCTTTTCCTTCCCTAAACAGCAACAAGAGATTTACATTTATAAATAGGGAGCCGGGGGCCAGGAGGCAGAACGCTAACACACGACAGCAGTGAAGTTACACAGATAAATTTTTCAGTTCTTTTATCTAGTAAACATCCTAATGATCAACATCAAAGGCTGAAGAAAGAAGCCGTTCTTCTCTTTTGTGCCAGATTGAGAGAGAGTGGGTTCTTTTACATCTCATATGGGAGATATGAGGAGCCTTTGAATGGATCATTGCTTTTTATGAGTAGTAATGAGGTGAGAAGTATTCTAGTGTGTGGCACAGGCCTTCATTAAAAGCGTGAAACAGAATGGCTTATGGTTAAAAGGAGTAATTTGTTCTAACATACTTGCTAAATTGTGCTGTAACCATGCCAGGTCACTGGACTACATTTTCCATAGGATTCTCGAATGCATTTGTGTGTAATTATTCTGCCTGTACAGAGTTCAGGGATTTTTCCAATGGCTTGTGCTAACTAGTTGACAACACTCATTCCTTTGCTGGAAACTTCTCTAAATGCTATATTTTAAGAGGTGTGGAAGAGTCCAGATTCTGTTGC